>NC_088614.1:17357500-18557500 GCF_036013475.1 Columba livia
TCTGTGATTTGTAGTGAAGTTCTAGCCTATACCTCATGCTGCAAGATTCCTTATGGAAAGAAACCAACATTGTGCACCATAAGAAGGAGGTGCATCGCTATATGGTTGGCACATTTTAGCAGAAATTTGAAACTAGCTCTTGCAGCAAGCATAGAAAATGAGTTAAACTAGGCCTAAATATGTACAGTATTTATAAAAAATATGAGATTACAAGGTTAAAATAGCTTGTTGTGCAGACACCATTATCAAGGTAATGCAACAAAAAAAGAGGAGTTCAGTGTTTCAGTGAGGTTTGTTCTATAATCTGACACTGCAATCTCCTCCAGCACAGGGGGACAAGTCCTGGACTTTCCACTGTGCTTTTCACCTTCAGCAGCCCAGAGAAGGTCTCATTGAACAGCCTTCTGCACAGTAGTACTAGATTAACCTTTTAAATTGTTATTTATGCCACAAAAGGATACATTAGGGTCTAATTTTTCTTCTACCTTGTACTGTAATATGCCCCTGTGCGAACTGCAATGATTTCTTTTTACACTTACAAAAATCTCAGTTCCTGTACCAAAGATCACAGAAGTCAATAGAAAACTTTAATGAGCTACAGTGGAGTAGACCCTAAATGACTGTCTGATGTATAGAGCAGAGAATTTTATTGTGCCTAATAAAATTAATTTATCTATTTTAGACATCTGTCTTAACCAGTACTTTAGGATTTTTTTGTTAATGTTAGTTTTGGGTCCTATTGATATTTCATCCTGGTTGAACTTTGTTAGAATATGTCTATAAGCAACTGGCATCTCCCTGAAAAGCATTGTTGCTTTTCTTTTACTAAGAAAAAAGCAATGTGTCTTTAGAAAATACCAGCATGACTTTCTTTCGCATCTGTCAGTTCTGTTTCATTACTCCTGGGATAATGTATTAGTCAGGAGCAAGTTCTCTCCCTCTTCTGCTATTCAACATTTATAAAATCAGAACATTAAACTCCTATAGTGTTATCCAAAAGCCTCATTTTGAATATCTCCATTTTAGAGCGTTTTGTGTTTGATCTGAGCTTATTTGCACAACCCAGCATACAGAATTGATCCTAGATTTATGATGCCTGCTCATGTGTTCTGTGACTGCAGCATTGGGAATGTCATTTGGCCAGACCTGTAATTGTTGTAGTAAATGTTTGCACATTTAAGTTATATGTTGTTATATTTTACAAGTAGTTATTAGTGAAACAACCAATCATAATGAAATAATAAACTTTCTGTTGATAAAATCAATGACTACATAGGTATCATAAGTCATTAGATGCTAATAATGAGTTAGATGTCTAGAGAAGGGATATTTAAACTTAACAGCAAGGTGGAATTTTTTTGCTATAGTTGCTTTACTTTCCCAGCAATCTTAATAAGTATATTTGAGAAGTCTGCTTATGATGATGGTGAATTTGTCCTGGATATGTGGAAGTGTCTATTTCAGGAGTTATTTTCTTCATACAAGCGACAGTTTTTAATGTGCTTCTTTTTTGTTTTCCTTGGAGCACATTGTAACTCATATTTGTCCAGCTTAAAAAGTCAGCTCAGCATTAAAAAGTATATATATATTCCTCCTTTTGAAGCTGCCTAAAAAGACAGCCTGAAGCAGTCATCAAATGAAAAGATGCATGAATTTTAATCCGCTACAAAAGTACACCTTCAAACTTAAAGTGATAA
This sequence comes from Columba livia, assembly GCF_036013475.1. Taxonomy (NCBI): domain Eukaryota; kingdom Metazoa; phylum Chordata; class Aves; order Columbiformes; family Columbidae; genus Columba; species Columba livia. The sequence goes on from NC_088614.1 coordinate 17,359,198, forward strand.
TTTATTTTTACTCAGAGGTCCAGCCAAGCATATCAAATGATGTGAGGAAATGTTAAGATAAAGCTTCTTGAAGCTCTTCTCAGTAAATGTGGACTCATTTCTTTCTTACGTAGTTATTTCTGGGCCAGTGATATGGCAAGTAACATGGCTTACAAATAATTATTATGATAGTGACATAAACAAAGGTCTTTTTATGAGACACAGGAGGAGAAATTTAATTTCATTTATGCTGCTTTAATGTCTTAGACTGTCTAAACATTAGGGTCTATACATAGGCTGTGAGTATGTCTGTGTAGCCTAAATAAATGTTAATGTCCTTAACAAAGCCGTAATACCTTTTATCACCTAAGAACACTTTTTCTTTCTAAATTTATTTTTTGAAGTATGGGCTAAAAATGAGTACTCATATATGTTTGAAAATGAAGGTAATAATGTTGCTTTGTTTGCTCTGACTGTTTTGTTTGCCTCTTCCACATAAATGGAACCTTCTCATGGGACTTTGAAACTAATCCAAATTCTCATATATAGACAATGTGAAGAGTTTACCAACTGAACCATAAAAAACAGTTGCTCTTAGTCTATTTTGTGACAGCAGACAGAGGCATTTTCCTGCCAGCTCATTAATGGCCAACTACCGTTACCAACAAATGAGCGGCCTCTTGACCATGAGGTGTGAACAGCTGTGGCCACCAAACAGTAGGTGTCGTCTTCTCCTTGGGCAGAGAAGAGTCAGAGATAATGTGTTATTGTATCTGGCTAAGGGGATGTTAATACCTGTCCTGGAAATCCATTTGTGTAAATCAAGCCACAGTATTTTAAGTGGCACTTAGAAATTTTAAAGATGAAATTTTCATGTTTTGAAACTCAAAAATGAGGGAAAATCCAGATGTTTTCTTGGACATTTTCTGTTTGATGAAATCCAGAAGAATCCAGGGCATATCTAAAGTAGAGAAGATACAAAAATAAGTTGGCTTTGACTTATTTTACATAAGAAGATATTATTTCTTTTGTATTTGTTGTATTTGAAAAAATCCAAATACTTTTTAAACATCCATAAATAGTGTTTCATTCATTACTGTATTGTTGCTAAAAAATTGAATTTTGTTTTTCCAATCACGTTTATTTTAAATGTCACAGAGAATAAGATGAAATGAAAGATTGATGAATATCTGTGTCAAATCATATGTATTTTTACATGTTCATTGTAGTGTAATCTTCTTTGAAGTTCATTGAGTCCAGTTAAATTACAGTTCTAAAACCTGAGAGAACTGTCTCACAAATCAGAAATCAGTCTGTTTACAATAAGCTTACAGTTCTTTTGTTTCCTTTTGCATCAGCACGGCTCCAGATTGCAGAGGAGATTTACCAGCTACAAATAGTGAGAACATAATATTTATTTCTTAATCAAATGTGAAAAACAAAAGCAGCAGGGCTATAGCTGAAACCTGTGGCTGCACTGATGCTTGGATGCGAACAAAAATCTTTTCCTACAAATCCCAGGATTGCAGCTTCCTTTGATACTAAAAAGAAACATAAATGTTGAAAAAGATAAAACATATATTTTTAAGTAATCAAAGGGGACATAGAAGCTACAAAACCAGAAAGTTCTACATGAAATATTAAATAATTCTTCTAGTATGTAGTAACTATTTTCAGTTTTTAGGGGTTAAGTTCTCAGTAGATGAAAACTTGGGAGATTTGGATTACATACACATATTTCTGTAGAAACCCTGAGGCAATAGAATGTGTTTATTTCCTATGAAGGAAGTTCTAGCAATGATGAATAAAACCAAAAAGACAAATCAATGTAAGAAAGAGATGGGTTGGCTAGTAGGTCTCTATCTCTTGTTTTGTTCTTTTGTTTTCTTCTATGGACTTTGATCTTCAGCGAGTCCGTTTGTTGTCTTTGTTTTCTTCTCTGTAGCGTGGGAGTGAAGTTCTAGAGGAGCCACTTGCAAAGTTGCTCACTGACTCCCTAATGACAGGGACAGATTTTGAGGGGCTCATGGCACCTTACTCTTCACGTTTCCCCCCGCAACTGGAGGAGGACGTCCCAAGTTTTAAATTGGATTTTGACCAGGGCAGAATTTTGAATATCTAGTTCATAAGTGTGGGGGTGTGAGATCCTCAGATTGAATGCTAAAAATTGAGTGTAAAAATGTAAAGGTTTTATGCTGCTTTTTAGCTTGCTTTCAAAAGCAATCTGGAGAATATGATTCTTAAAACATTCTTAATAACATTCAGTACCATAAGGTAAAAATGAAGTGTATTCCTTGCCAAATAATTACATTTTGTCTTTTCGCTTTTGGCTGGATGAAATAACCTCTCTGTAGCTGAGTACTTGTTAATTTTTGTAGTGTATATTTTGCTATCTATAGGAGCTCACAGCTCTTAGCATTGGGACCTTCAATGAAATATAGACTTTGCTATTAAAGCTCCATTGCCAATGGTCCTTTTTATTTTCTTAGATTTAACCAAGTTTTTAGGTGGCATCTTGAGTTTTCATGGCTTTTTGGTTTGAGGAGGAAGGTTAAAAGTGCAGTAAAACAGTCTACTAATCAACTTGAACATCTTGTGCCAGAAATCTCTAACTTTTAACTAAAAGCAGAAAGTATTCAAGTTGGTTTTGGTCCAGAATGAATCACGCTTTCTACAGGAAATCATAGCAGCTGATTCCTATTACAGACCTATCATGAGTGCCACTTGAATGGTGTTGTATTGTCAGGTACATTTCTGTAATAAATGAGACTACTGTTACAAAACACACAAATCTGGACAACTATGTGCTCGTAAACCCCGTTTTCAGATATTTTATTATCACTTTCAGATATCCAAATTAGCAAATGTATTTACTCATAGATTTAGAAGTATGGGAGACATAATTTTTTTCATTCATGTGCAGTTGTATGCATTTCATAAGAACATAAAGCCAATACTTTATATTTCCTTTATAACTATACTTATGTACATATATATATAGCTATAGAATTACTACTTTTGAAAATTCTGCTGATTTCATACTAAAGTGTGGGTTTTTTTTCTTGTATGGGCTCATTTCTGAAATCTTAAGTTGCTCAGAAATCTTTGGAATACAGGAATTCCCCAAGAAATGCCATATATATGTGAAAAATAAGAAAAGACTGAGAAGAGGTTTGGTTACCCACATTGTTTTATTTACTGGTCAGAGGTTCCAAATAATTTAGAAGCTTTGTAGAGTTAGATGCTTTAGGCTTTGTTCATATGACACTAATCCCTTTGAAACAAATTAAGCACATTCTTTATAGGTCTGATTTTGGGACTTAGAACCTCTTTTTATGACTCTTTCTCCACATACAGAAATTGTTAATGTATTTAATAGCAGGTGCTAGCTACCAAGCAGACCTGCTTCCCAAGCACTGCTGTTTGCTTAGTGTTATCAGCACTACCATGATCGTTAACAAGCAGGATAAAAGAACATCTGTGCTTGATTGTGGAGCTACAAACACACACCAAGATGTATCCTGTTTAAAGTGGCTATTTTGAGGTTGCTTGTCCATGGAAGCTCTTCAGCAAAGGGGGGAAACAGAAAACAAGGAAACAAAAGAGCCCAACAGGTGAGAGAATATCTCATCTTCTGAAGATGGTTCTGCAAGCTTTCTTACAGAGATAAGAGAATTGATGTCATGGCACAGTGAAACTTGTGTTTTGAAGCCCTTTAGCACTCTGCCTGTTGTTGTAACAATTCTTTTCATTGAGTTGAGGACAGGAATGGGCATAATACAGTCTGCTGTTAAAAATATTTATATAATTAAATTTATGGAGTTGAATCTTGGTAATACTACTTAAATACTACTTAAAATAGGTTTCTTCCAGTGAAAATAGAAAATAGAAATAGAAAATAGGATGACCATGAGCCAGCACTGGGCCCTTGTGGCCAGGAAGGCCAATGGCATCCTGAGGTGTATTACAAGGGGGGTGGTCAGTAGGTCAGAGAGGTTCTCCTGCCCCTCTGCTCTGCCCTGGTGAGACCACACCTGGAATATTGTGTCCAGTTGTGGCTCCCTCAGTTCCAGCAGGACAGGGAACTGCTGCAGAGAGTCCAGCGCAGGGCAACAAAGATGCTGAAGGGAGTGGAGCATCTCCCGTGTGAGGAAAGGCTGAGGGAGCTGGGGCTCTGGAGCTGGACAAGAGGAGACTGAGGGGTGACCTCATTAATGTTTACAGATGTACAAAGGGTGGGTGTCAGGAGGATGGAGCCAGGCTCTTCTCAGTGACAACCAATGATAGGACAAGGGGTAATGGGTTCAAACTGGAACACGAGAGGTTCCACTTAAATTTGAGAAGAAACTTCTTCTCAGTGAGGGTGGCAGAGCCTGGCCCAGGCTGCCCAGGGGGGTTGTGGAGTCTCCTTCTGTGCAGACATTCCAACCCGCCTGGACACCTTCCTGTGTAACCTCATCTGGGTGTTCCTGCTCCATGGGGGGATTGCACTGGATGAGCTTTCGAGGTTCCTTCCAATACCTGACATTCTGGGATTCTGTAATTTCCTTACCTTCCCCCACTGTCATATCTCCTAACAGGAGAAAGAAAAATATTAAACAATCATTCATAGCCTGAGCATTCTGGAAAAATAATGTATCGAATAGTCAGAGAGACTCCATTCCTGTGCTTAAGGCAATTGGAAATTGCTCCCTGCGGGGCATGGAAGGAGTTTGTGATGGAATGCTGTTTTTAACCCAGGCCTCATGTCTGTTTTGCTGCGCTCTGCTCTGGGAGGTAATGTGTCCTGCGAGTGTGCAATATCCTTTTGTTTGAGCATAATTTTTAAAGATACACAAGGTATATTCAGGGGAAAGTGAATGGGCTGTGTTTTGCTCAGCACTTAAAAGTCTTAAATTTTAGTAAGAAGAGACTACACTTAAAGGTTCTGAAAAGCTCTTTGTTTCCTTTAAAAGGAGCATGCAAGTTAAATTTGTACGTGGCTGTTAATTTTACCATGTTAAATGTGGACTGTGCCACTGTAAAGTCTACACTTTAAAAGGCAGTATTGGAGGAAGTATCTTGTGTGACTTGTTAGAAAACAACACTATATTTGTCATTCTTCGAAAAACACGAGAGTGGCTTCCTGGCTGAATTGCAGCCTCATTACACCGTGTGTTCAGAGAGTTCACCTCCCATGGCCTGAGGTGTGAGTGTGGATCAGGACAGTGTTATGATCAACAGCAAAGCTCATTATGTCCATTTCTGAGAGAGGAATGAAGGTTTTCTGTTGAGTCGTGAACAGAATGAGGCATTATGTGATACTGCAGCTATGTTAAATCTGTAATACTGTTAGGATCCCAAGAATACCACAAATCTAGAAAACCTAAAAAACCAGAAACCCCTCAATGTCACTATTGTCTGGCAAATAGTTAGATGATGCCCTTCATAGTTGGAGACAAGTTCTTAGGAGTGCATCCTTCTTCCTGTCTGAATTGTCTTGGTCTTGCCTCAGCAAGACTACGTAACTATGTGTCTTAAACCTGCGGGTCTCTTTCTGTAGCATTGATGTGTTTGATGTTGAGGAGAGATGGGTTGTAAATAATTCTGACATAATTTAGGGCTTGCTGGAAGTGTTTTCTGATACCTATTCAGGTGTGTTTGATGAAGAGAAAAACAAGCTGTGCTTTAGGGGCAGGATCACAAGTGTTTCTGTAAGAATATGTAATGTGGGCCTTTCCGCTTAAATGGAAGATTGTCTCCTCATTGCTGTTACTTAATGGTGGATTAAATCCTAAAACATTGGATTTTACTCCTTTCCCAATATTATTTTTCCCTAGGACATTGTTCCATCGGACATTGGCAAGTAGCACTAAAAGTCGTAATTTGCATTATGGAGACCCTGCAGCTATAAATAGATATTTCATTCAATATAGTCCCACTCTGTGAATTGTATATCATACCAGGAGGAAAACAGTTGAAGGAAATACTGAGAGCAATACTGCAACAGTTATAACAGGCTCTAGATCTGTAACCCTCTGGAAAATCGAATCACTTGGCAATGAAGCGGGGGTTTGAACTGTGCTTTTCTAGTTTAGTTGGTTGGTTAAAAGAGTGAGAGAAATCTGGTGCTTACTAGCTAACAATGTGGAAGTGTAGTGCAGATTATCCCATACTGATTGTTCCAAAGGAACTGAAGGCCAGGGTGTCTGCTGCACACTGAGGCCCATCTGCAGTCATAAGCAGAAAATAAGCATGAAAACCCACCCCATACCTATATCCTGAACTTTGAAAATAGGGAGTGTGTACTTGCAAGCAGCAGTGACCTTACACAGTGTTTTGTAAGGACTGTGTGAGGTTCTCAAATAAGATGGACCCAAGCTGAAGACAAGGAGGTGTCTAAAATTGAAAACAGAGGGATTTTGGGGAAACTTTGTAGTCTCAGAGGACTAACCATGTAGTTAATACCTGACAGAAGCACTGATGTCGAGGGAAGGACTATAGAACATGGTAAAATAACTTAGAGACAGATTTACAGTGTTAGCCAAATTTATTTTCTTTAAACCACTGATTTAAACATCATCATTTTTATTGAAACCATTTTAGACAATAAGTGGTTATAAATAGTTGAAATTCTTTGCATTATTAATATTGACATGTTGATCTAGGAAAATACGATAAGGGAAGCTCTGTCAGAATGTGACTCGGGTATGATGCATTTGCAGCTGGTTTCTGTTACACAAAAGCTTGTGGGTCATTTAGAAATCTGATACTCCAAGGAGGACATTTCCGTTAGTAACTTGCTTCACAGTAATTATTGAATACAATAAATATTTACATAAAATAGCAGACTATTCAGCATCAAAAACTGAGAACTAGCTACTCAATTAACTGCAGAGTCTAGTAATATTTTACCTTACAGTGTGGAGTTTGTTGGAAGTTGAATATGAACATTATAAACCCTGCACTTATCCTGAGTTATTTAATAAAAAGGAATTGATATTTTTGTTATTATTGCTCTTGTTTTGCAAAAAAGTTCTGACAGGATTATGACTCTCTTTTTTTTGAAAAGAATTACTTTGTTGCATCCCCAAATAAATTATTTAGCTTCTCGAGGGGTGTGGGATTTTAAGAGGTGTCTCAGCCTTTCATGTTAATATTCTTTGGTGATTCCCATGGCAGCCCGCTTGTTCTAAAGCAACTAATTCTCCTTATTAGATGTTTAATTATGAATTCCCCTGCTTTATAAAACACCCAAAATGTTGTGGGTAGTCCTCACCACTAGGGAGTCTTATATTCGTATCTGGTTCTAATTTTCTCTCCTTATAATGTGAGCTGTGAAACCTGCTTAACCAAATAGCAACACTTTTCAGACTTCTGTGTGTGACTGTGCATCAATGTTCCCCTCTGGAGATGGAGATATTGTATTCTTGGTGCTCAGATGAATGAGATCAGCTTCACATTTGGTATTACGGTTGTGTAATATGCTTATTGCCAGTTCAGTCCTGAATCTAGGTTGAACTTGTAGCAGAATTCCTGTGATTTCAGTGGAAAAGTTAGGCACCTAGGCTCTTGGAGGATATTGTAAGAAACTGTACCTGGAGTGTTTTTTGGCCCAATATAATGTTCCTGTAAGAACCACACTTTGAAAACCTTGACTTTCCAACTTGTATGGCTACTTCTGTGAGGTGATCCTTTTCTCTGACAGGAGGAGGAGAAACAACCCTGAATACTGTGTAGCGGGTACTGAAAATAGTTATCATAGTGGAAGTCTCTCACCAGCTCCTCACTATTGAACATCAGACAAAAAGGCTCCCAAAAGGAGCCTACAGCTGATCTTTTTAACAGACAAGGATAAGACACATCTCATGAGTTTATCTTTGAAGGTGAATCCTTACTGAACCACAGTTATGCTGCTAAATTTAGCAAGTGTGCACTAAAAACATTTAGGTAGTCAGTACGATTAGGGTTTTCTGCTGGGTTTGCACAAATTTAGGTTCTTCAGTGCAAAGAGCTATCTCAACTGATAAGAAAAAAGGAGGATAGTACTGTGTATCTACTGCGATGATCTGAAAATGGCATTATTTCAATTATAAAAGAAAGACCTTTTTTCTTCTGTTTTTAAGGGAAAAGACATGGAAGAAGAGTCGGAAGCCAATGGGGGAACAGAGACAGTAAAACAGCCAAGCAATGCAACGTGAGTGGTGAGGAAGGTAAGATGTTTGAGGAAATGTTTATTTTGTTCCCGTTTGGAGTTGAATTGTGCTGAATTGGTGTGGCCTACATACTCTGAAACAAAAGTACTGCTTCATGTGGAAGTAGTCCCTAATTTGTTCTAGCATCATTGCTCAAACTCTGACAAGACGCTTCTTGTTTTAATAATAAATGCATGATTAATGTACTTGTTTTGGTTATTAACTAATCACAAAAACATGCTGAAGCAGACTAGTTTCACCATTTGTTATGGAGATTTGAGTACCTTGCTCTGAGGTTGCTGTTAAAAACAGGAAATCAGAGCTAATGTCTTCACCCATCTATCAGTATTATCTTGGGCTGTGGTATTGTGAACAAATCATGTTTTGGCTCAGTGCAATAGTTTTGTAAAGCAGACTTTTCTCTTTGATTAAATTAGCACTACTTTCGGCCTTTTGAAGCTTTCTATAGTTCTTGCTTGTGTTGGAGAATTTAGCCATTTTGTTATTGTCCCAAAAGTGACTGCAGTGTAGCGGTTAGAAATACCACGTCAACTTGAGTCCCAGTAACAAGGTGGGCACATCAGCAAGAAGCTGATTTTTCCCATGCTTATTTAACATATAAGGAAGGTAAATGACTTGCCAATTCCTTTGTGTTACTGGTACCCAACTGCATTTGATTAAAGTCGGTTCCGGGCCTGTCCTCTCACAAGGGTGGTAGGTCAGTTCATGCTACTAATTCCCAGCTGTGTTTGTAATTGTTGCTGTGCATTTGAGAGCATTGTTATACAAACAGTGAAAACATAGCATGGAAGAGATTTTTAGAGGTCAGCACACTTTTATTATTTTAGATAATAGATATTGCTTATGGTGGCTGACATGATGATAAGTAAACTAAATCTAAACCGGCTTTTTATTGCTTAGAGTGCAGTTTATTCAAGAAGAAACAATTTTTTTCAATCAAGATTTTTTTAGAGGCGTTATTGACAATTAATTGTACTGAAAAATATTAAACTGAAACATAACATAATAAAAGTAGCAGGGTTATAAAAATATCTGCTTTGCTATAAACAGATGCAGCTTCTTGGAAAGTTCAAAGGCCAAAATTAGTTACGAGAATAAAATATTACAAAGTTTTGATTAGCCACTGAGAAACCACGACCTGGCCTCAGCTGGCTTTAAAAAGTGCAATATAAGAGATTCATGGAGGAAGCAAAAGAGCAAGAAAATGAAATTCCAGGAATTGCTGCTGTAGGAAGGGGTTTAAGCAATTTGTAGATAGCAGTGTATCCCTCTCAAGATTCAGAGCCATGTGATTAAGGTAGTTTGTAATTGTCTGAGAAGATATTTCTTCTAGTCACTTCATTTGTACTCTGCTAAACCATTGCTGCTGGAAGTCACTGCAATATTTCCAAATTTTGAGCCCATTTAAATGATCCCCCCACCCTGTGGTTGTAGGTTTTTTGTCCCTTGCCGTTCTTCTCTCTCAAACTAATCCAAGGCACCTGCTAATAATACTTAGTCCTGCTTTGCTGGTGACTGTATAGCCTCCAATGTAGCAACTACTTTTAAACTATAGAGCAGATTTTATTATCTTGTCATTGGGAATGGCACAATGCTTCTTACTGGGAGAAAAACTGCGGCGCCTACTCCGACAGGCATCACGTTCCTCTGTATTTTAAGCTAATGAAATAAACTATCTTTCTTTTATTATAAAGCATATTTCTGCATCACATTGAACCTTCAGTTATTCTACTTTTATTAATCTAATTGGCATATAAGTTTTAGACCACACATAATCTTTACAGGAATTTGATTTGTGCTACGCTACATTGTCAAACAAACAAAGAAAAACCCCACACAAACTCCAAGGAAAACACACCAAAAAAATCCCGCATTGAAAAACCCCAAACCAACCCAAAAAAAAACCCCCAAGCACAATGTGGGGTAGGTTAACATTATCTGGATTTCATGTTAAATGAGCTCTTAAGGGCAAACGTTAGTGAATGCATTGGTCAAAACCCACTGGTGTTGCTTGTGTAGCGTTGGGTGCACTGGCTTGGTTCCAGTGCTTAAGTGATGGTGGTGCGGTAAAGCCAGTTACTGAAATATGAGTAATTTGCCACTCTTCTGCTTCTTGGTCATGTGATCAGGCAAAACACATTATAATTTATGAGTAATAATCTTAATTGCAAGCTATATGTAATTGGTATGGTTCAAGTATCTGCTGTTAATTGTTGTCTGCTATCAGAGTCTTGACTTTTCTGAACAGCCATAGAATTTGCTTTTAATTACAGAGTTACTTGCTGCCATAAATGTCCACAAGTGATTTATAAAACACAGAATGCCATACCAGCTTTTTGACAGTTTTTTCTATGCAAGTCCTTCAGCAATCTGGGGAAAATAACTGCAGTAAAACCAAAGCAGCACTATTGTCAAAGTATCATAATCAGAGCTATAGTTACACCACAGTTTCTGTAAAAGGGGTTTCTTTATTTGGCAAAAAAACTTGTGGTAAGAATGGGGATGGTGATGCCATAACAAATTAATTAGGAAATACATGGGTTTTGACTTTTAACTCTGCTGACCCAAGATAACCAGTAGGACTGACAAGTTGTAAATGTCATGAGTGAAATACAATTCTGCTTGCTGGTGGGGTAGTTTTGGTGTGTTTGCTTGTTTTTTAATTTACCTGAACCTGTGTTCAGCAAAGACAAGAGGTTGTTGTTAGCAGCAGGTTTAGTGTCACTGATGGCGAAGCGCGCTGCAGCTTGCGGTTGTAAGGGTACATAAAGCACTGGCTGTGTTCCACAGCATGCATGGGTAAGCTGCAGACAACAGGAAAAACTCCCTCTTGCAGCATAAATGTTGCATGAAAGTTGATTAACCAGTTTTATGTTGTTATCCAAGCCTGAAATCCATCTGGACTAAAATTATAAAAATGAAAACCGAGATATTCAGCAGCAAAATAGTGAAACTAGATTAGAAAAAGCAGAGGTTTAGACATTTAAGTTCCTAGCAAGATGACCAGTTGTTTGCTCTGTATGGTGCCTTGCTCAGTTTTTTGTGGGATAACTGTTACCTATGGAATTGAGATAATTACTGTTAAAAGAAGGGATATATCTGAGTGGACACGTATGGAGTGTGGTAGAATCCTTGCATGTTCTGGGCTTGTATGTGTGTGCTCATCTGGAGAACTGTGGACTCTTTAACATTCACTTTGAAATTTGAATAGACCTGAATTTCTGATATCTATATTCTGCCATTTGTGACGTTCCTAAAAACGTGCCCTGTTCGTGAGTCAAGTTTGGCACAAACTTTTTCATGTGTTGTGCCAGTGTGTTTGAATTTAAGCCTTGGTATCCAGTGACTTTATGGATCAATGTGATGGTAATTAAATATTTCAGACATTTATGGTATTCGTAATATGGCTATTTTGGAAACAAATAATTGAAGATAAATTCAATATTCCAAATTCTGATTTTGGAAGGTGTGCATGTTGCTGAGGCAGCAGGTACGCCTCCATGAGTGAATTTTGTGTGTTTTCTCATTACATAAACATGAAATTAGAGGAGTTTTGCTCACATGGGGCCTTATGGGTTGCAAAATGGGCTCAATAGGAATCTTTCCACTGGATCAGATGTAGTCGTGCTGATTTGATCGATGTTTGCTCCGTTCTGCTAACTGTCCTTGCAGAGTTTTATCGCTAATCCATGTGGCCGTGGCTGTGTGGAGAAGCAAAGTGGTTCGGGAAAGGCAGGATCTCACTCCGTGGGACGGGTTCCAAGGCATGTGTGATGCGTGTGGCGGATCATGGGGAGCCGTTCACCCGTCCTCTGCTGTTATAAGACTCCTCATCCCAATGAAGGACTCCTGTTTATTACATCAAAGTCTTACATAACACTTCCATGCAGGTTAAGTCTACAGCACAAAATCACTTAGTTTCTAAAGAAAAATGATTTTCTGTTCCCAAATGGCTACTGTCTTAACTATCCTTGTGCTTATCAGCTGCTTCTCCCCCTCTTACTTCTTTTAAATAGCATGGCTGCCTCTTCCATCAGTCAAGTATGATTAACCCTAAATTCAGGGGGGAATCTCTGCTCACCACTGCCTGTATTGTAGCCAGTCCACTCCATTCTGATGCTTGGCACAAAACCCATGGGAAATTCCCTATTTTAAATGAGTATCCTATATTTTAATATAATTCTCATAATCCTGAATCAGTATTAGCAGAATCTGCACTTACCTCCACTTATTGCTGAACTACGTGATAAATAATGTGCTCTTGTTTTCTTTTGAGACTCTGAAATTAAGCCTATTTATGTAAGATTTTAAAGTAATTATAGGTGTATAATTTTGCAACGTATGAAAACAAAATCTCTCCTAACCAGGGCTTGTGGAGAATTCAAGCCAACATGAGCCACTATAGGAATTTCAGTTGAATAGAGGTTGGTCTAAAAATATGTAAATGTCTGTTTTTATCCTTGCCTTGTAAAGAAATATTATGAATATGGGTAATTAATCCAAGTGTATGCTGGGAACTTGAAACACTAGGTACTTTTAAAAATGAAATGATTGACACAGTTGCACAGATCAGATGATTTAGTTAAAGACAAGATCTCGCTTGTAGCGATGGTAATTCTAACAGAGGTCATGGTAGATACTACACATTTCAAGGACAGGAGTTGCGTGTGTTGAGACACAACATTTCATTTACTGTTATTAATTAGGGCTTGAACAAATATAATGTGTCTATAATGCCTGCATTTTTGTTTTGCTAATTCATTGCTTTTATTAAAAGTTAAAAATTATACTCCTTTTAAAAGTTGTGTTTATTGAGAATAAACCAGGAATCTTGTTTTAGTCTGTTTATTGAAATAATGCTGAATTTCTTTTTGGAAGGAGAGCTGGTAAAAAAGAAATCCTCGTACAAGGAACATGAGTGGAGGATGTTTATAGATTGCCTTATAATTTTCAGGAGGACCGAGAGGTAAAATTATATAGCCTAGAGAGACAACATTTGCAGCAGGGAAATTCTAATTCAGGTCTTAACGACAAGGCAGCTGATGGTAGCTGTTGTACACAGAATAACGCCATGTGACTGTAGTGATACAAATTTTATTTCAGGAGCACTTAAGAAGCACATGCTAATGTTTTGTAAGGGAGAATGGTTTTAAAATGTCCTTTGAAATGAGAATCTATGCAATTGTTCAAAAAAGAACGTGTGTTAGCAGCATTTCTTAATTCATATCTCGTCAAGGGCAAATGAGACAATACTTCTACTCTATAAAGACAAGATACAGATGGCTGGAAAGAAATTCAAATAAACAAGGTGCTCTAGGTCTGGCTGTCATTGCATCCTGCGGCGATCTCCTGTATCCTTCCTCTCCTCTGCTGCCTTGGAATGCAGGTACGTCGTGTTGCACAGACCATTTAATCCGCTACAGTGGTTGTCAAATACTAAGGATGTAGCATTCATTTGCAGAATATAAACAAATATGTTTCCATTTTGAGATTCAAATGAGCACAGAAGTATTTTGCTGTTTCTTTGTGCAGGATGAGCTTGTAAAAATTAGTCCTTTAAGATCCTAATTGTTCAAGAGCCAGAATTCAAATAGAAGGATATCATATGTTGGTTCAATCCCGCTTTTCATAGAGGATGTTTGGCACTACAAGTGCTGCTGTATTTGCAATTAAATTGCTATCTTTTGAGGGTGGATTCTTCTACAAATGAGGCTGTATCCGAGGACCATAACATCAAGAATGTACATAGGAGTCTGCTGGCAGAACTGCAGAACATATTCCTGTCATTTATGAGTATGAGGAAGTACCTTTGGGTTGCATGAGCTGAGTTATCATTTCAGAGAATAAAATTAGGAAAGTGGTGGACATGAGTTTGAGAAGTAAGTCCACATCAGTATAACACCAGGAGGAGGATAAACAGCATGATTGTCTTGGGTCATATGTTGAAGAAAAATACCTGCAGTGGTGGCCTTCCAGCAGAAACAGGAATCACAATTATCATCCAGGCTTTCTCAGCTGATGTGCATATATACAGAGGAACTGAATGTTCCTTACATTTTGTGACCTTTTTTTGCTAGTTGCTCAGTTCATTCTCTGTATAAGTAGTTTGAACTCTGAAAACAAATTCAGCCCACCCCACCCCCCCAAGAAAAACCACAAAACCAACCAAACAAAAAAATAAACCAACCACAACCCAAACTCAAAAGGCCCAGCAACATTTTGGAACGGTATGTTGGAAAAGAAAGTTGAAGTGAAATTAAGCCCTTGAGTTTTTTATGTCTTTGCAATTCCTTGGTTTTCATTGTTTTCTTCTGAGGGTGCATTCTGGGATGCAGACAGGTTCAAGACTTCAAATTTATGGTAGCATTTAGGTGCAAGTCTAAGACTTATATTAAAATAAACTGATTTATTTTACTAATGATGCTACTGTTGGTACTTGGCTTAGTTTTATATTCTGGTATGGCCATTTCTTAAGGGTTTTTAACAGTAGGATGAACAAAAATGAATTTACTGATGAAATTATATCGATTTCTACTGTGGATGGGTAGAAGCTTAGTGCTGGACTTCTGTGAATAAACTTAACAGCAAATGTGATATGTGACAGTGGGTGAGGAGGACAGGTGTTTGTATTACTGTGTGGTGCTTTAGACGCTGCCATTTGATGGTTAGTGCTGGACATCAACATTGCTGGATTATTTTTATTTGTGAGCTTATCACAGTGATTGCATTGCTTGATTGCATTGCTTCCAGTGATCTTTCCTCTTTATTTATGGAGAATATCTTAATTGCAGTGATGCTGTCATAAGAAGTATTGTTAGACCAACTTAGCTTTTATTCATCATTGTATTCTTTCATGGACGGATCGTTTTCCTTCCTCCTTCAGCTTCCCACGTTTATACAGATCATAGGAGAGATATCTGTATGAAATGATATTTAGTGATTGCACTCTTAACATACATGTCTGTCAAGGCTACTGGAATATTGATGATGATCCCCTTATTTAATAGTGATTATAATTGATTTCTCATAACTTTTAATGCCAGGCAATGATTAGAGAATGAGCTATGGCCAGCTCTTTCTCATAGTGAGAGTTTATCAGGCAGTGTAAGATTTGAGTCAAACTGGAGGGTTTTTTCACTATGAAAGCCCTTATGAATATTAAAAAAGAAAAGTAAAGCATGATTATTTTAAATGACTGTACTGACAAAACATTTAGTAATGAATGCTATTGTTTGTATTATTGTATTATCTCCAAATGCCAGACTAGGCTAACAAAGTAGAAACCTTGCAGTCTGGCTCCTCTTTGGCATGATATTTTCTTATTATTTTATAGTTTCCTTACTCTTAGTAGGGCCAGACTCATCACTGATCAGATGCTCTTCTCTCCAATGAGAGGACACTCAAGAGAGTAATGAGAACATCAGAAAGGCCGGGCTAACCATGCTGGGGACTTTGTCCCAAGCGACTTTGGAGCACTTTGATATATTCTCACTTCTGGAGTGATGGGCATTGGCAGGTTAAGATGCTTGTCGGCATTGGTGCAGTCGGAGAAAAAGAAATATCTTTGGATATCCCTTCCTCCGATGACAATTATTCAGCAGTACATAGTACAAAGTAGACACGGTCTTGATTTGCTTTGTTCTTGTTCCTTGGGTCTTGCAGGCAGTCATAGGCATAATTTTTTCTCCCAGTGCAGATACAAAGCCTTGATGGAGCTGGAAATTCTGCCAGTATTCCAGATTCTGAGCTGGCAGTGTGAAGCAGTCTCCTGCAAATTAGATAATGAATGGGGAATCAAGCATTTGAAGAATGATCAAAAAGCATAGAAAAAATGCAGAGCAGCAGGAAACACATAGAATTGTGTCCTATTCTCTTTCCCCATCACTTTCTGCTACCTCCAATCCAGCTTACTAGGATTTCTTTGCTTTTTTATTACTTTTTTCCTTTGTTTTTCTTGGCTAAATCTAGTTTTCTGGCTTGTTTCAATTCTGCCTTCTGTAGTCTGGTGCTGATCACTATTCCTTCCTTCTCACAGTCAGTTCTTATTGGTATTCTGATGCCACCTTCCCACAGCAAGATCTGCTTGACATGGTTATTTACAGCAGACTTTCACTTGTAAACATACAAAATTTAATTGTTTTTCTTGTTTACTATGCTGCCTTTGGAACAGTAATGCTGTCTGGCTTTCAAGCCTAATGCCACGGTGAATCTGACAATATAAATGAGAAGGAATGGTATAAAATCTGAGGGGTTTTGTTCAAAATACAATATGCATTTGTAAAACTTTGAAGTGAAAGAGGTTTCTTTTATAATGTAAAGTCTTAAGAAATAGTAATATAATTCTCTTCCTATTTTTTTTTGAGAAGGTGAGTGTGGGGAGAGCTCTGCAGCATAGAGAACAAACTCAGGATTTATGCATTAAAAATTCATTGGCGGTGTGTTGAGGAATCAGTAAGGTGCTTCTTTCAGGTTCACTTTCCTACTTCCTTTCTTCACAGACGATGTGTGTGGTGGAGAGCAGCGCTGTCTGAACCACCGGCTGCAGCACGGTTCTGGTGGGTGACTGGCTGGGTTATGAAGAGCAGGCCTTTAAATTGATACTTATATTTTTATATAATCATAGCCGGTTTAATTTTTGGTCTCCTCCCGCGTTGCCCGTTTGCCCTCTCTCTCTGTTTGCCGGTGTGGTGCTTTCTGCAGCGTTGCCACACTGTGGGCTCAAAGATGGCAAAGCTGTCACCAGCAAGGAGTCCAGAACTGGCCGTTTCAGCTTCAAAAGAGAGCAGTCCATAGCCCATCTGTCAAGACAGCGATTTGTTGAACACAGCATATGTAAGATCTTGGTCACCCACGCTATAATAATCTAAAAAATTACTGTGTCAATGAGCAGTGTACTGTGTCAGATGAGCAGGGTCTGCAGTGGTCTGCTTGCTGCAGTTCAAGCACATCCAGAGATCTGAGAACTTTTATTACACAATGAATACTGATCTCTTTTAATTATCCAGTTGCTGCTCAGTTTGCTCATTTTTTAAACTTTATTAAATACATGAATATGCATAGACATGAAACAAAAAGAAAAAAGTCATTATTCGGTACTTTTCATACACATACAAGCATGTTTCGTCACAAAATCATCACCTTTATCATGTCCTCGTTTTCTATACATGGATTTTTCTGTATGCTTTTTCAGTATTGGAGACTTGACAATAAGGTAGATAATCTGCGCAATTGAAAGCAAGGTTTGGGCGTAGCAGTTTTCTGCTTGGATTTTTTGTTGGGTGCTATGTTTTTCTTGTTCTCTTTTGATCGCTGTGGTTTTGTTGTTAGTTTGGGCTTGTGTGTGTGAAAATACAAGTTTTCAAGGCTCAGCTGTAAGAAAAAAGGCATAATTTAATGTGTTTGGAAATAATTTACCAGCACATGCGTATCAAGGTGAACAGCAGGACGAAGAACAAAAAGCAGAGTCTGCAGAGGAGTGTGGTGCGTCGCTTCCTTGAATTTGCAGAAGGGCTCAGTGGCAAGTTCATTATTAGGATGAATTTATGGAATCCTGAAGTTGTTCAAGGCGGTGAACAAACTGAAATAAGAGTTGAATTTAGTCTGGATCTTCCTATAGTTCTTACTTTGAGCTATTTCTTCTGTGAAGCTGTAGATAGGAATAACAAGCTGCTAGAGGGAAGGACAAACCTTCATCACTGTTACTGTGTCCTTAATTTGGACATGTCTGTATCTGAGACTATTATGTTGCGAGAGTTGTTTCTCCTTCTTGAGGAAAGTAGTTTTTCCTTTAAATATAAAAGGAAATTAAAACTAAGAGAGCACAGTGTTGCATTGCTTAAAAATAACTTCTAGATAAGGTCTGTTGCCCCTCATCCAAGTGAATTATTGGGATCATGTTTTTGTCTTCGGTGCATGGAGAGGATGCTGTGGAGAAAACTGTAGGACAGTCAGGCAAAAGGAAATCAGAGGCTGATATGAAATGATGTGATGAGTTTAAGCAGGAAGATGTTACTGAAGGTCTATGAAGGTTGCAGAATCAGGCTCTTTATTTGATCTTCGTATCAATTATAGTTACCCTGTCTAAATAAAGGCCATAGTAATATTATTTTGATCATTTGTTCACTCACTGCTTAATAAAATCATTTTCTATTTTATTAGCATTCTGTCTGGTAAACAGACAGAAGACTCTGAGCTGTCTTTATAAATCAGATTTTCCTTTTCATTCTCCTTAATAGCTATGTCTGTGGTAGTTTGTATGGTCATATTTGTGATGCTGCTTTCTCTTTCATTTTGGGTAAAATTCTGGAATGCTTGTGTGGACAAACACTCTCAGAATCCCACATGAGACTTTTCTGCAGGGACATTGCAAGATTTGACTGCAGAGGATGAAATAATAAGAGCAGTAAAGCCATTGTCATACAAAATTATTGTTTGACAAAATTAACGAGAAGGTCAGATAAATGTACTCAAAATGCTTGGAGAATAAATTGATCAAAGGATGGCTTAAAGGATGACAGTTTTTGCTTCTTAGTATAAAACTCCTTAGAAACACATATCCATCCCTGATTTCACAACAGGATTCTTTTCCTGCACCCTAGGAGGTAGGAATTGAATCACCAGTTTGACACAGGGTGCAGATTAGGCAGAAAGTAGACAGGGAGCTGTGGAAAATTTTGAAGCTAAAATTGGTTTGAAGGACAATATTGCTTTTGCTATTTCCAGCCGGTACCGACCCTTTGAGGACAAGTTCCAGGGAACACGTGGGGACAAACTGCCTCTGTACCCAGAGCTTGAATGTTCCTATAGACAGAGTTAAGAGATTATTTCTGCTGTACATTTTGAATTTCCAGCTACCTGCACGATGAAGAAGTCATTGCTTTAAAGCCTTTCCCCACTGCCATGCATTGGAGGTTAGTTTGGTCCCTGCTCTTTACAGCCTGTTTTTTTCAGCCCCTGACATGCTCTACATTAATGTTCCAATATTAGAAAGCTTTTTCCTTGGATACCTGGTGCACCTTTCAGAAGGGCTCAAGTTGTATATAAGTATTTGTATATACGCATGCGTCTCAGGCAAGATTTTATTCTGATTCAGAGAAACAGATTCATTTCTAGAGGAAGCTGCGGTGGAGGGGGCAACCAGTGGAAAAATGGGGTTTGCTGTTAGAAATCTATCTTCAGTGTTAAATTATTGAACAGATAACACTACTTGATAATAAATACATCTTAGGAGCTTAGTGCTTCTGGGGATTTTAGGAAGGTTGAGAGTCAGGTTCATGATAGAACACAAATACAAGACTTATGAGCTTCCACTGCCTCACTTTCATTAACATGTGGTGTTTGTATTATATGGCAAATTCTTGAGATGGTGCTACAAGCTGAAATATGTGACATTTGCATTTGCACTCCATATACACTCTAAAGCTATGCTTAATGCTGTTATAAATTGTGGTCTGCTTTTGAGAAGCCCTTTAATGTAGCCAGAAAACTTGTCACTAATATTCAGCAGATAACATTGTAAAAAGGAAAGAAGCTTCTTAGTACAAACCAGTACGTGGATTTGATTTTGCAAGCAGCTTTCATACACATGTGTATTTCTTATTCATTAACTTTATTGGGACTACTTTTCCAGTAAGAATTTGATGATGTACGTTTGTGTGCAGATTGAACATATATACATGAGATTTTTTTTTGTTCTTGGACACATACCCTAAGAAAAAAGCAAAATAAATGTTTTGACCAATATTCTTAATAATTTTTCGAAATAGTCTTCCTTCAGTAGAGAAGTAAAGGAATTTACACACTACTGAATATTTGCATAGAAAAAGTTAACATTAAAAAGCATCTAGATAATAAGTAATATTCACACCATCCTGTGAGCATCTAGTTCAGTGAATATTAGGTGGCTGGAAAACAAGATTTCTGATAAGTTCTAAGTTGTTTTATTCTACATCCAGATAAAGTCAGCCTTTAATTTTATTTGTCTGTCAGTGAAAAGACAGATAGTAAAAGCCACAGAAAGTCAATAAGCCCACTGATTGAGACGTACATTTCAAGTGTTAGACGTGCTGATTCTCCATTCTGCCAGGAAGCATGGTCGTATCATCGCACAACTGCTGGGTTGCTGCTTATTTTGGGCTTTGACTTTTGACTAGGAATTCCCTTTGAGCCTGAAGAATTTTACAGATAGAACAGTGTCCATAAATACATTTCCGTCATAGCTTTTTTTAAAAAAAATTGATTTTCCTGATTCTAACCAGCTGCAGTTGAAAATGGTTTATCAGAAGGTTCCTGAGCAATTCCATTTAATGGGACTTCTTAAAGGGCAGGGAGTGGGGAGGGGTGGGGGAATTAACAGCTGTTTGGGTGGTGGGGAAAAAAAGAGGTTTTTCTTCCAATCAGCTATGAACTAACTGATGGATTGTCTTTATTACTGTACATTATAGCGTCATAAAATCCAGTCTAAAATGCAAATTAAGTGGTTTAGTTGATGAGTAAATAAAACAATTGTACGTACAGCGAGACCACACCTGGAATATTGTGTCCAGTTGTGGCCCCTCAGTTCCAGCAGGACAGGGAACTGCTGGAGAGAGTCCAGCGCAGGACAACAAAGATGCTGGAGGGAGTGGAGCATCTCCCGTGTGAGGAAAGGCTGAGGGAGCTGGGGCTCTGGAGCTGGACAAGAGGAGACTGAGGGGTGACTCATTAATGTTTACAGATATCTAAAGGGTGAGTGTCAGGAGGATGGAGCCAGGCTCTTCTCAGTGACAACCAGTGATAGGACCAGGGGTAATGGGTTCAAACTGGAACACAAGAGGTTCCACTTAAATTTGAGAAGAAACTTCTTCTCAGTGAGGGTGGCAGAGCCTGGCCCAGGCTGCCCAGGGAGGTTGTGGAGTCTCCTTCTGTGCAGACATTCCAACCCGCCTGGACACCTTCCTGTGTAACCTCATCTGGGTGTTCCTGCTCCATGGGGGGATTGCACTGGATGAGCTTTCCAGGGCCCTTCCAATCCCTGACATTCTGGGATTCTGTGAAGGGTTGAGAATTTGTATATGTTATAAGCCAGAACAGTGAACATTGGACATCCTTCTCCAAATGTAACACACTTCATCATCTGTCACAGTTTATGTTAACCTACACGCTTTAAATGCCAGATACAAGAGTAGTTTAGAGATACTTAGTCATAATTGTATCCAGGTTTTGTTCGTTAAGGTCCTTTAAACACCACAACAAAACCCAACAACAAAAAAATCTCCTTGGAAGCAACGTCATTAGAAAATGAAACAATACTGTTAGTTTCTTTGTGAAGCTTGTTCATGTGAAAATAAATGAACAAAAAAAAAAGGCCTTGAAGTCATTTTAAGGTTACAAGCATTTTAGTTTTCTTTTGAGTGTATTTTGAGTTATGTCAGGGAAGTTAGCCACCTAAAATCAGGAAAACTTACCGTGCCAGACAAACCTGAGAGATAACGCATTCTGTAACCCCCCAATTTCACCTTGCATGCATAAGCTAATACAGGATAATGCAGCTCAGATGGAAAGAAATTACAATTCTCTGAGCCTTGAGGACTGATAGCGTCATCTAACCTATAGGTCAGGTGCAGCATAAGTTACTGCAAGATGAGCTGCCTAGGAAGAGGTCGGACAAGGGAAGTTGTCTCTGCTTTTTTGGTCATAGACCTCTGTGTTGCCACCTGCCTCTGTAAGGGTTCTTATCTGCACCAGCTGTCTTGGTTGTTCTGTAATAGCCTTTTAGGACCTTGGTCTGAAAATACTGAGTTCACTTAGGCCACAGAAGAGCAGTTGGTAAGCCCTGTTGGTCACTCTTGATCTGGGTTTGATCAGAGGTTGCTTTCAAAAGTGAATGGCTCTGCAATGCCATGGAACCCCTTTGGGTGTGCTGTGTGCTCTTTGCTCTGTACTGCAATGGGTTCAGGTAAGAGCCCTGAAACTGGGGTGAGTAGAATGCTTCCTCAGTCCTAAGCAGAGTGTTGTGTTATGGCTGTCGTGCTATAATGCAGTTTATGGAAAACTTGAACATTTACTTTGTTTACTCAGTCTGACACCTAATTAATAGTGCACTTCATATGAGTTTGTGTTGTTCTTCATCAGCATTCAATAAATTTTTAAAGTCAAGTCTTTCCTAATTGGCAGTAATGAGCCAGTAAAACTTATATTGGATTAAGAAGAGAGGGAAACCCACAAGAGCTCCCTGTGCAGCTTAATCAGTAAAATTCTAGTCACAAAACTCCATTGTTTCAGCTGAGATAACTGGCACTGCCTCACAGACTGCCTTGGGTGCTAAATCTGATTGATTTTGTTTCCTTCGTGTCATGCCCAACAGTTATACACTCTGTAACACTTTAACTAATCATGTACCAGAGAAGAAATCATACACACTTTCAAAACAGCAAGTGATGTAATCTTTCGGGTAACTCAACCAATTAACTGAGTTATCAGGCTTTCTTTTTATGAAGGTGAACTGTCAGTGTCTGCTTATGTTTGGAAATGTATTGGAAAAGCACAGACTTTTAAACTTATGAACCAGTGAGAGACTTTGATCTTTCATACTTATCCAAATGATTCCTGGGTTTGACAGTGCAAGATTTAAAGCTGAGGTGCATTTCATAACAGATCTTTACTTGATACCAATTGTCAAAGTCCCATTAGTTTCTATGGACTATGGTGATTTACATCAGCTGAGGATCTGCTGCAGATGACCTAAGATCCCCGGGTGAAGAAAGGCACTGGGGGATGGAGTGGGGAGGAAAAAAACATTAATAGCTAAACAGTTTTGAAGTGGGTAACTTTGGGTAAATTCTGCTTTCTGCAGTCCCAGAAGATCCCAAATGTCATGACTTCACTCCCATGAGTGAAGTAAGGAGCATTTGGCCTTATGTTACTTTGGAAAAGTACTACATCTGTCTAATGTAAAGGCTTCACAAGTGAGAGGCAAGCCATCTTCCCCATCACACCGCCTTTCTGTACCATAGTTAAATACAAGGCAAAACCCTCACATTAAAGAAAGCTTGAGACTTCACCCTGTAACTTTAGCTCAACGTCATTTACAAAGCAGGCATTAGTAATGTAACGTGCTTCACATGAAGTTTTTCACAGCGACTTGGTTGGGTTTTGGTTTTCTGCCCAGGAATCTGTTTGTCTGCCCGGGCAGTTCATGAGCATCCTCTGAAGCTCTGTGCTGTGGGGCAGCTGGGATTTAGCTCCAGTGCAGGGTTCGCAGACCTGGTAACAAGAAGGAGGAACGACTGGAGCATCCTGCTGCACTGTTGTACCAACTGAAACAATGACCCGAGATTTAGTATTCATGTCTAGTGGGAGCTGTTGAATAGCACACGGTAAAGTTATATGTGGGTTCATATTGGGAAATCTAGGTTAATTAAGCGAAAAAAAAAAAAACCACAACCCCAAACAGTACAAACTTAGTTTTATGGAATCTCTTGATATTTGAAATGTTCATGACATTTATTCTTAAGGTTCCAGAAGCCTGATTGTGATTAACTCCAGAGTTAGCTTTATTTTATAAAAATAATACATTTGTGATAGGAAGCTTGAATCAATATTGACTCAGAGGAAGGTGCCACTTAGAGGAAATATTTACCTTTTTACCTGCAGGTTTAAAATACCTAATTTGGGAGTTCTTTCTGTTGCAATTTAAAGGGCTTCAAGTTGAACTGTGTGAGTATTCCTTGTGTGAATCACCAACAGTACTTCTTGCACTGTTAGTACTTTAAAGTAGGTGTTTTATCTCTGTAATTCCAGAACTTTATAGTATGTGGCACATGGTAGAACCACCATCTTAGGAGTGTGCTTTGGTTTTTTCAGTGGTGGTTGGATACTGTAGGTATAGCATATATTTCAGTCAATTGGTGTATGTAATGTGTAGGCAAAGAAATGTCAGTTTTGTCCTTCCCTCATGGGTCAAGCAATATTGGCAAGGTATTTCTTTTTGTAGTCTATAAATACTCCCTAATCTATATGTCCTGTTTACGTCATTGTGCTTGTGTCACCTTTACTTTCCAACGTGAGTTCATGCATGCTATATATAGTGTTTGCAAGGCGGGGAGTAAAAGTGCTAAATGTGGCAAGAGCAAAGGTATTTTTAAATGCTGTCAATATAGGTAGCATTGACTTCTGAAGATTATGAAAACAAGGAGTTTTCAGCAGAGAAATACAAAAACAAACCAACCAATCCAATTTATGCCAGTTCTAAGTCAACTTTTAGTTCTTTAAATGCAGGCTTCTACTACTACTGCTGAATGTTTGTAGAGATGATCATAATGGTAATATCAAACTGGTAAAAGACATTCTGTTTCTGGCAGAAATAGTTTACCTGTTGTGGAAGGTATATTGGGAAGCATATCCGTGCATCGTCTTGGTTATGGGTAGTTTATTAATGGATTTCACCTGTACAAGGTAATAAAGTTGAAATCTCATGTAAGAGGATGTCCAAAGCCTATGTACCAGTATGGCTCCAGCACCATAAAACGGAGCAGACTTTCCCTAAAGTTTGCAAAGATCTAAGCATGATAATGAAGTAACTTATTTTTATTCATCATTGGAATTTTTAAGTGCAGTTATTCTGGGGACATTTTCTACAAGGCTTTCAGGAATTGAAGTTATTATTGTAGCTTTAAGTGTGATCAGGATTTTGGAGTATAGAAGGTTGTTCTTGCCAATATAATTAAATAAGGAATAGTATTAGTGAAGTTAAACACAGTGATATCTAACCCTTTGGCAGGTAATAGGCATGTCTGTATTAGGGATGTAGAGTCCACCCTTCCTAGACGTGTGTGCCACATGACCCGTGTATAGATTTCCCACTCATACGGGTTTATTTTTCCACTCATGCCAGACATGGCAACTGTACCTCCTGTCAAGAAAATGGTCCGTAAAGTTCAGTCTTGTCAGATGGTTCATTGTGTCTGTGTACGTGGTGACAACTGGTGCTTGTGGTTGCCAGACATGTGCTTCTGGTCACGTGAATAAGTAGCCCAGATGCTTTTGGGAGCTATTAGAAACAAAGGAGTTTTAACTCGCCCATCTGAATTTTGTGTTTTTCAAGTCCTGCTGGTGTAACCCATTCTAGTTACAAAGATAACAATTCACTTTAAAAAAACCAGAACAGAACAATTCAGAATGCATAAGGAAAGAGGGTAATCCTTTTCATAAATGCTTAAACTTTGTAGATCTAATAAATTCCTTACATTGTTGGAAAAATAAAGGTAATATTGTGCAAGAAATGTCTTAATTGTACCTGTTATTATAGAAATGCCATGGCTTTATATGGCTTCCATTGTAGAATACAGAGTTGTGTGTGTTTCAAACCTGGAGCTCCTATTCTGCAGAAATTCTGGTGTTTCACTTGTTTTTTTTTTCTTATTATTTTGAATTGGAACAAGAAAATAAATATCGCTCATATCTATTCATGCCAGCCTTATTGAAGTATTTCTTTCCGATAAGGTTGGCGTAAGGTTGAAATATTGTGTTCTGTTCCTATAAATGTTGACTAATTTCATAATAAATACGATAAAAACACATAATCTGCCTGACCTCCGAGAGGAGAGGGACTAGCCAGCCGGGCAGAGGACATGCTGGGCAGGCAGGCTGCCGCGTTCTGCCAGCCGCGCTGCCGGCCAGCGGCCAAGCCGGTCTGCCAGCCCTCCAGCCGGCCTGCCTGCTTTCCATCACAAGTTTTAGTGGAATAAACATTCCCATAGAAGGTTTTGATCCAGAAAATCAGCAGTTTCTGATGGAAGATTGTTCATCAGAAGTGTTTTAGTCTGCTCTATTAAGAACATAAGTCTCTGAAATTGTTAGTCTTGAATAGAAGTGTTGCCAAACAATTGAATGTAATAGCCTTTGCTGCCTGGAAGGCTCATTCACTTTGTCTCTGTAATAGCTCTTGGTTTTCTTTTAACATCCCCTGGAAAGGAGTAAAAGTTAATTAAAGTGGGTATTTTTCTGTGTTTGCAGTCTGTTGCCATTGAAACAAGCATGGAAAGAGTTCAATGTAACCGAGTTCAGAGTTAGCCGAACTTAAAGGTGTCAAGAAAATAGCTGTATTTTCCAGTCTGAACTGTCATCCTCATTAGTTTGGAAGATGAAAAAATATTGCACATCTCTTAAAAATAAGTTGTAATATTGTTTCATTGATAGCCCTCACATTTTCGGTTGCAATTTTTACAAGGCTATCAGACTAATTAAAATTTTGTTTAGCTCTGGATATAGCTCCCTCTGTTAGAACCCTTCCAAGTTTACATGAGTGCAAAAGAAGTGTCACTCTGAATCAGGAAGTATCACTTTTTAGGATACATCCAAACAGATGTGCCAGATGGTGTAAAACTCAGTTCCTGAATATTTAGCTTTGAAGAGATGATGTTTTTGCAAGTATTAGCCTTTGTGTCCTACCCAAGGTCTGGCCCTGCGATCCCTTGAAGTTGTGCTGGAAGCCTTAAATTACAGACAAATGACATGTGTGATAAAGGCTGTATTGGATGTAGCTGAGATATGCAAGATGTATCCACAGGCATCTGGAAGCTGCTCTTTCGTACTCTCAGTTCTGGGGCTGTAATGGAGCACAAATTGGGTGCTTCACCATGGCCTAGTGTCAAACCACAAGCTCAGGCATCCTTCTGCTTACCAGTGGCTTCTGCCTGTCATTGAATCACCAACTTGCTGCCAAAATCTCTTTTGTTTTCTTGTAATTTCTTTTTCTTCTCGGTCTTCATTTGTGCCATTGTGGTGCCATTTGTTTTCTGGATGGGAAAGATCCATTTTTGACCACTTGCCAAATTTACACTCATTGAAAATTCTTTCATGTGGAGGAAATGTGCATAAGAATAAACCAGATTTTTGTCTAATTAATAGAACTGATTTAACAGTACTGAAGACTGGACTCACATCACTATGCCGGGTTATGATAATTTTTTCTGTCGTGACCTTTCCTGTTATGCGTCACATTTGGAGAACAGGCCTACAAAGAGCAGTAATAATACTTGCGAGGGAGATAGTGAAAATATATACCAGTATGATCTTTGTGTTACACTGTTGTAGATGTTCATGTTTAAATGCTATTATTCTGAAATTTCGATTAGGACATCAGCTACAAAAGATCTTATTCTTAAAACCATATGACAGATTTTGAGTGTAGAAAACAACTTAACAGACTTTAATGCCATGACAGAGCACTCTATTAAACAAGGAACCCTCTTTCCCCTCATTACATATTCCTCTCTTTCACACACTTTGATGTGTGTCTTTGATTAGGTGTCACAAAAATATAGATTACTTCATTTTGGTGTAAAAAATTTCAATAGTTTTCAGAGAACAAAATGCCCTTAGCTGCTCAGCATATCTGAGATTGAAAAGGACTTTAATCACACCTGGTTTTCACAGTAAAAACATCTCACTGCCTTTCCTTCAATATGTCCTCTGACTAATCACATTGTGAGAGGTTTGGCTTGGAAAGAAAGGGGTAATTAATGGGAGCTCAAACTCCTCAGTAATAAACCATAGTACACAGTGCCTTGTGTCAATCCAGCAGAGCAGAAGAGCCGAGGAGGATGAAGGTCAATATGTTTGTACCATAAGAATGACCAGTCATCTGGGCGCAGGATACGGGAGGCCACTGAAGAGAGCAGGTGTGTGGGGCAGACTGCTTTATAGGACTAAACTCTTTATCTTTTCTAATGTCTCAGATTTGCCGTGGAAAATTTCAGCACAGCGTTCTTCTAACTTGACCTAAAGATTTGGGTATTTGACAGGAGACAATTATTGTTCAAGTTACATAAACAGTAAGTTGTTTATACAGTCTCCAAGGGGCTCTGAAGGAGTATCTGCTAGCTTTAAAATGATTAGATGTATTGGTAAAAAAGACAGAATCACCAGTATCTAAAAGCTCTTGTTTTTCCCCAGAATGTCAGCTCCCAAATTGTACATGAAATATATGGTTATATAACTGAAAACTCTTTGGAAGTAAAGATTTCAGCATAATAAAGAGCCTCTTTATAACAGTAGAGGTGATGGACTAGATATTTCATGACTTCTTATTATGTTGTTGGATTGGCTTATTTTTACCAGACTTTGACAGTTACCCAAGTTCTACTTTGCCTTCTTTGTTTCCCCCTTTTTTAGGTTGCTGTTGGGTCAAAATGAAAAAGTTAAGAAAAATAAGCCAAAAAGGCCTACAAGCTTTTCCATGGGGATTTTTTTAGGAGGTTGTATTTACACAAAGAAGCATATGTTAAGACTCTTTTCTTACACATGATTTTATTTAATTTTGGAGGGACAATTGAATGGAAATGGCAGGAACTATTTAGCTCTATGGTTCAAATGTTGAGGCAGAAGGAGGAGGTGGGAATTACGCATTCTTCCTTCAGGAAGCCAGCTGCCTGCTGTTAGATGTAGGAACTTTCAGAAGGAAGATGTATTGACATTTCAATTATTACACAGTTGTGCTCTTTTAATGTACCAAACAGCAGATATTATTTATAAAACTTCTAATGGAAATAACTGTAGCCACTTTATTATTTCAATGAGCTCTTAAAGTGTTGTTGATGAGTAGTGTGATGTTTCTTCATAATAATGCCATTGAAAATTACTGCTTTTGTGTATATTTTTGTGAGGATGCATTTGTTTGATGTTGTTACAGTCGTTTAACATTTTTAAGAAGTTAGTGTAGGAACACTAGCTAATGGGAAAGTTTTAAGCCTTATTGACATAAGAATTAAATCTTTAACTTGAATCCACTTTGTTCAGCTTCCATACAATTAAAATAAAATTAATAATAAAAATAATTATGATTCCTATCATATGAAGAATTATTATTAATTTTTTAATTTTTTGAGATCTGGCATTGTTGAGGTCAAGTGAGCAAGTTTATTCTTGATAGTGGGAGCTGAGAAAAACCTATCAGTAGTATCTTCTCTTGGGAGGAACAGACCAACAAAGCACGAATGCAAGAAGAAGGAGAATCACAAAGTTAAAGATCTAAATTTGTAGCTAAAGGAGGTGTTTAAAAATTCTTGGAGCTTTTGAGTTCAGGATCAGTGTTTGCTTGTTTGTATATTCCTCTGTGTGTATCTCTGTTTATCTACATGCATATTAGTTGTACAAGCTTCCATAGGGTCTACCTCTTCTTTTGAGATGTTTAGCAGATCTAAGACTCTGATGAACTAATGAGTATCAGTTTATGGAGTAAATGTCCCCTTATATTTAGTGCAAACATTTGTACTCTAGGTTAGGACAATTTTGAAATGAAGAATGCTTGAAAAAGCTCAAAAGTAGCATCAAATAAGGCATTTTCAGTCTTTTGGGCTGTAACAGAGGATTAGCAAAATTAAACATCACGTGTGTAGGTTACTATTCCTACTTTGTAGACCATGTAGTGCAAAGACTATCAGGTGCATGGAAAAATTCAAGGTGAGAGAAGTTAAAAATAAAGTTGGCTTATATTTGATTCCCAGACTGTTGTGCGAAGAAGTTTCTCTAGAAAAGTGAATTTCAATCCAATCTCTTGAGATAATCCCCAAGGCTACAGTTTAGCACCAACTTGAGTTACTTGATATTGTAAATTTGGAATAGATCCCAAACAAAGGATTATCCACTAATATCCTTTTCTGTTGCGATGCACACAGAGTGATCAGACCACATGTAGAGGATGGCGTGTTTCCAGAACACCCTTCCCTCACCAAAGCTTTATAACTGACTTTTCCTCATTTTTAAGTTCCACATTGCTGAGTGTTTAAATGTACCAAAATCCTGTTTAATACTTTCTGGGCATGGCCTCAAACACCAAACTGCCCTTTTGTATGTAAATTAGAGAAAAAAATTAACATCAAGAAAGCAAATAATTGCACCCATTATGCTCTTATAATTTACCCCTTATCATAATTATGTCTTAGATAAACATAGTCTTCAATGGAAGTTATTAAAGTTAGAAATTAATAAGAACTGCAAGGAAAGAAAAGCAGAATGCTGGCCTGCTACTTTGTCATTGAGTAGAATATAAGTAACTTGGGTGTTACCCAGAATTACCTGGACAGCATGAAAACAGCAACTAGAAGTAAGATCAATATTAAGAACAAGATTTAGCTATGTCAAGTAGGCATAAAGCTACCATCTCTTCTAGGGGCTTTCTAAAGACTCTTAACAGAACTTAGTTGTCTCCATGTAAATGTGTTTTAAAAGTAAAGGATGGTTGATTGTGTGGATATCTTGTTGGAAGTGAAAGAAGAGGTAAAGAAAAACATGCCTCTTTACTTTTGAAATAAAACATGAAAACAAACTTTGGTTTAGAGATAGTTGTGCAGAGTTGTACAGAATTGAATGTGTTGTGGAAACCAGTCAATCAACAGTTGATGAAATACATTTTAGTTCTTTAGTATCTTCAATCCAGGCTTCTGTAAATTGTACAGGGCTTGTGTCCCAGCCTGAATGTTGTGCACTCACCCAGAGTAGTGAATAGGCTACTATTCTCTAAATTATTATCCTGCTTTAATCATATGGTTCTGTCAGATCTGTCTTAAGGTTTCCAATATGAAAGTGTGACTTTGAAGTACATAAACTGCTGCTGTCTAGTCATAGAAAAGAACACAAAAAGACTTTTATGTCTAAATCCCGATTTGAATGTGGCTTTGATAAAATGTATATAAAATCCTAGTAATACTAGGTATTAGTCTGAAAAAAATCTCTAAATAAAGTATTAATATCTACTCACTAACAAAGTATCGTTGCTATTTTCTGTGCTTGTTTCTTTTGTGTATATTTATTAATATTGCATATCAAAGCAATGCTGAGCTTCACATAGCTTTGTAGAAAACAGTGAGAGATGTTTATTTCTGCTTTATAGTTGAGGTTAAAAACTTGCAGACAAAAGCAGCTCATTGCTTCTCTTTGGCTTCACCTCGGTGTATTCTCATGCATTAAGCAATTCTTACAAAATGTGACTTTGATTAACAAGTCTAGAGGACGACACAGCTACATTCTAGGTACTACAAATTATGCAGAGAAGTAGTGAAGCAAAGTCCAAGCTGAAATTGTTTGTTCTAAAAAGTTCCGCACTGCCCTCAGTCTACTTACAGCACAAAATGTCTTGCTAAACTTTAGTTTGCAGCTTATCTAAGAACCAGCATCCTTCACGCAGTGCAGCACACCAGGATCAAATTTGCTCTCACTGGTGATCCCCTTGCATTGTCTCTTCCCCTGTGGATTTTTTCTATTTACACCTCATGGCAACTTTTTCCTTTTCCTCCTTCTCAATTGCATTTCTTATTTGATGACTGGTACACTGAATTGGCACCACCAGGCTTGATCAAATCACCGTGTTTAATCAAAAAAATTGTTACTTTTCCCACCTGAATTCCCTCCCCCCCCGCCTCACCAAACTTGTTTCAAACAAAAGCTTTGTTTGACTTGCCAAATAAATAGAAAAATTTGCAAGGAATAAATGACTGAGATTGCCTGGTTGGTGAAACTTAGTTAATTAACGTAATTGAAATGGCACTCATTGCTAATGAGACAAAAATAGGCAAACAAATAAATTATTTCCATTAAATGTCATTTTAAAATCATTAGCAGAACATCAGCACTTAGTTCAGTGACCATATTTGGCCTCTAGTAGGCTGTGATGAGCTTTAACAAGTGGGACTTTCTGGTGTGTAAGTGAAATTAGAAAATGCAGCTTTCTAGCAATGTAACGTGGTCTTTTATAAATCTCTTGTAAGCTCTGACAGCAAAAGAGTGGAAAAATAAATCTGAAGTTGTGTACACTGGCCTTTGGAATAAAAGGGTTCCGCTGTACAGCCACAGGAGAGTGAGTATTTATGGAACATATTTAAAAAAAAAAGCCATGTTTATCAAAAAATGAGACAAATATGTATGTTATTTTGCAAAGATACCTTTTATCTCTATGGGAAAAATACTTATATGGATGCACGTGTGTGAATTTGTCTCTTCTGGAGAAGTGAAATCTAATTATATTGAAATTAATAGAATTCAAAAACATCAGCTGAAAACAGCTATAGCAGAACAGGTGCTCTGCATTTGGAGTTTGAAGTCGAATTTCTGTACTACTCAATCATATCTGTTTAGAGATGAAAGCTTAAAATTAGCACTCTGGAGTGTGAATCATTAGGCAAGTTCTACAGAGAAGATTGACATGTGAAGGGGCTAGAGGATTCAGCCTAAGTTTCTTTAATTTCCTAGTAGAGAGCAAATACAGGCACTGAATGGTGGGAGGCCTTGCCAGGAATAGAACAAATAAAATGTATGTTCTTCCAATTTCATTGAAATGGCTCTTCTATACAGAACATGGGTTCTTCACTTAAATGAACTTTACATGCAGGTAAACTGCTTGATTTCCTCAAAATGTTAAACCATTTTGTCAGAAGACATTAAAAGCATAAAGTTACTAAGTTTTATTACATTGTGGTTGCAAACTGAGGGTTTTTTTTTCATATTTGTCATCAAAAGCTGGAATTGTCTACTGGACAGAAAAGAGCATTTTAAGAGAGCTTAATTTATCCTTAGTGAGCTCATTCCGGGCTATAAAATTTAAGCTACTTGCTATTTATTTTCGAGTGATCAGTCTCAACTCCTATAGTAAGAGGGGAAAACAAACAAACAAACAAACCGGTCCATCTTTCACCACAGCGTCCATGGCCAAGCAAATGAAGTGGTTTCTAGTCTTGGTGGTGTCACCACAGTTGTTTTGCTAGCAGCTGCTGAATATTTAATCTTATTCCTAAGATCTTTTGTCTTCATGAAACATTATCCCGGGGTTGTGGGCAGCCTAACGTAAGAGTCACGAGAATAATATCTCCTTTATTTTCTTATTCATTTTGCTTTTTTTTTCTACTTGGGAGATGGATTGATGGTAAGGACAGCTAACTTGGTTAGACTGACCTTGACCTCGCCTCGTGCATGTCCCCCACACACCCTGCCAGAGCCCCCGCAACAGCCTCTGGTCACCGCGTTGTGTCCTTACTCGTTGATGGTTGAAGTGATACCAGCGACGTCTCTTGTATCACAATGCAAATGCAGTTTGGCACTGAAGCATAATGAAAACCTGTTGAAACTAAATGTTGTCAAGACTTGTGAAGCCAAAGAACGTGTCTTCAATGGTGTTTGCCGAGCTCAGAGAGGCAAACTGAAGTGGAGGGTTGTAGAAGGTGGCACATTATTCCTCATTCTTTCCCTTGCATAAACCATGAAGGTTAAAGTTTGTTATTTCTTTTTTTTAATAGGCAATTACTACAGCTCTCTAATGGATTAGCATCCTTTGAAAGCTTAGGTCTCTGATGAGAGATGCCTGTATCTAGCTACCTGTAGCTAAAGTCATTGTATTGTTTAATTTGTTACCACTGTGCTGTAAAGCAGGCTTTAGTGCATCCAGCTGAGGGCATCATTTGCTAAATCTATATTTGCAATCTACGTATTTCTTCTGATAGGGCTATTTTTCTTTGTTAAGAAAAAGATTGTAAACCTTTAACAGAGGCAGAGTTTGTTGTTCACACAGCATGTCTCCAAGAAATTAACGGGACTGTTCCTGAAAGCTGTTGAGATGCACTTGTGTTATAGGATCTGTCTGTGGGTACATGTTACGTGGCAAAGCTCCCTTCAAAATGCCTCTGTCCATTGAAATCCTCTCTGTAGTGAAGAATCTCAGGCAAGTGTGTCACATAGAAAAGACCCCAGAGCCTTGGTGTTGTGTAGAATGAGAGCCTGGGTCTGTCAGGAATGCGTGTGATTTTGTCCTCTGTGAGCAAAGGCAGGCAGGTACCCATCTTGTCTTGCAAGCAAAATCACCGTTATGATGGAAAATTAAAGTTCTCCTTTCTGACTACAACCTGATGTTTCTGCACTAGACAAAACCCAACACATTTCTTGGACCGTTTTGCCAAGTTGATGACTTACCAGAACAAAAAACAATAATTTATTCTAAAGAAGTGATTTCTCATTTTGCATAAAGCTTTTCTCATTTACTGTAAGTAAAAGTGATAAAAGTTTGATCAATTTCTGTAAATGGTTTTCAAATTTGGCTATCGTGAAGATGGCATTTTTGTAGCTCTAACCTCACATCTGTCTCTTTGATCCATTTGACTGATGAGACATGCGAGGAACTCAGTGTGCACATCTGGATTTTCTACCTGGCCTGAGCCACTGTTGCTGGGGAAGAGGAGTTACCGAAATAATCAGCTGGTTTTTATTCTTGTCCCAGACTGTACTTGTGAACTGGTTCACTGCCACATTACTCTGAACACCAACTTACTGGGTTCCTTGCAGGATCAGATCTGTTAGATAAACAGGCCTTTCAAAGCCAATAATTCAATAAATAGTCAGCAAGTAAATTCCATACTTATTACAAGGTTGAATGCATGCCTTAGTAGGCATCTGATGAGTGCAGAGCCTTTTCAAACAAACAAAACAACCACAGAAGGACAGATAATCCTGCTGTTGTGACACAGGGAAATTCAGGCTTCCTTGTGTGTGGGGTTGAGCTGAGGGGCTGCAGTGGGAACGGGACCCTGGCCCAGGGGGGTTTGGCCTGTGGGGTTTGTGCCAGGGGCAGCCGGCAACACGGCACCGAGCGGGGCACTGGGGATGGAGGGGGCATGGACCGAGCAACAAAACATCAGTTAAACGCTTTTCTCCCCCTTCAAAGAACACATAAGCAAAGATTGAGTGACTGAATGTTAACAAAACAAAGCCCTTAAAAATAATTGCATTTTTCATATTGTGATTCATTTCAATTTCATGAGTCTCAAAACACCACTTCTCAAGTGATTAATGTTTTCTCCATTGATTGCAACTGTACTTGAGTGAAGGTCTTTCTTCGTCATAAGATTAATGGTCTGAGATTGAGGAGCCTTTCCATAGCTATACAGGGAAGTGGGTAGATTGCAAAAGCAAGCTGTATCTTTAAGTGATGTAAAATCCAAAATTATAATCCGTATTTGGACATTAAACTTATGTCACAAGATACTGTTTTTAAGTATTGTTTTCCACTGTTACTGCCTTGCAATCTTATTAATGTTTTCTTAGATCCAAGTTTTTTCCTCTCTCTTTCATGCTCTTGTGATTTTTTTGTTCTTCATCATTGTATTTGCGTAAACAGAGTATAAGGGGATAATAAGGATGTCAACTTCAAAAATGTGTGAACGTCTTCCCTCATTAACACTGAGGAGTTAGCAATAGAATTTGACTCCCATTGGCTAAATGTAAAGGAATTCTGTAGTTTACAACCAAGAAAACCAACCCAACCTGGCTGAAGTAAAAGGTGCCCAGTACACACTTTTCCTAGTTTTTGCTAGTTAATGCTGGGTTTACAGTGCATTGTATTTTAAAGCCTGTTCTTTGTATACAGATCTCATTCAGGTACTCAACTTTAAAATATTCCTGCATGCATTCTGTTTATTCTTCTTGCATTTTGTTGAGGAGCATTTAACATGTCAACTATTGAGGTCTTTTGTTTTCATAACAAAAATGAACGTGTCTGAAAAATGTGGAATAAATGTAGTCAGGAATAAAAAGTCTTTTTTTCTTTTAGCAGAACTTAAAACATCTGAAAGCTCTGTTTGGAGTTTGGTTTTATGCAATAGTTCTCATTTGGGCTTCAGTACTCTGGAGCCTACTAGATCTCTGACTATGTCTTGAATTCAACGTGTGAATTCAAACCGTGAAAGCTATTGTTTTACTGCCGTTAGCAACCGTGCTCAGCAGAGATAGCAACATGCTGAAAAATTAATTGAGAATTTAACCTTCAAGTGAAAAATGCATAGGCCTTATACTATATTATAGCCAGCTTACACAGTCATACATGACATTAGAGATAATTTGAGTTTTTTACTGTTTTGCTTCAGTCCAATTAAAAAAAAAAAGCCACTTTTGCATAGGCCACTAATACATAGTATTCATTCAGTGTCTATTATCTTGTTTGAATAGCGGGATCCTTGTTTCTCTTTGCTAAGTGGATGTGTAACAAGATTAACAGCAAACTCTCTTTTTTGCAGTTTTTAGAACAAAAGCTAATCAGCACTCCCATAAAAGTTTAAAATGTTTATAATCTTTAATTTTGGATATTGTTAGCTGCAAGCTGATCCCTGGTGTTGGTTTTATTTTCATCTGTCAGAAGCAATGCCAAAGTATATTTCGTCTGACTTAAGTTGGCGTAATTAATCCTTAGCTGGAACAATCTCTGATGTTTTTTTTATTTGACTAAAGGAACTGATCCTGTTAGTGCATATACCACAGCTATTTCCCACCAAAAAAGACATTAACTGTTATCTACATATTTAAATAAACCTGTTCAAGTAAAATCCATTGACATATTTTTTTAAGATGTGTACTGTGCGTGGAAAGGGGGAGTGAATAATAGGATATTTAAACATGAAAATGTAAGTGTAGTGTATTGGTATTTGCCTTATTTCCTTTTTTTTTTTTGATATGTTTGTTGACAAAACAAACAAAGCCCCAAACACTTACCAAAAACCAAATTACATTTGTTTTAAGAGGATTTTATGATCTTGGATATTAATGCATCAATAACATTTTACATTTATGGAATTAAATTGCAAAATAACATACATTGATCTTTCTTGACCACTGAATCAGTGTAATATAAAAATCCTTATCATAGCTTGAAAAAGCTTCATAGAAGCTGTGATAATCTTTTCAGTGTATGTTTTCTTGTTCTTAGAGGTAGGGCCATTTTTGAGGGAGAAAACTGCAGCTTTTTGAGAATTTCCCCCAAATTTATAAGCTGTTCACACTTGGTATTTTTCTCTCAGCTGTGATCTGTGAAATTTGCATTCTTCATTTGAGTCTGCTTTTGATCTGAAATCTTTATATGCTTATAAACTGTGAGAAAAAAATACACTAAACAAATGTTAGTCCCATCATACTTTGTTTTTCGGTAACAGGGCATTTTGCAAGGCCTGTGTTTCCCAGCTTTTTTATAAAGGCTGACTCTAAATCAGAATTTCCATCCATGTTGATTCCAGTCCTAATGTTTTTAAAATGCCCATTGAAGGTGCAAGACCCGGCTCTAGGTGGAGCACTGGAGAGGGACTATGGGTGGGTAAGCACAACTTCTGCCCGTGGTGAGATACAACATTCATGTAAGCCGGTGAAGAACTTTGGTCTGTTTGGACAAGGTCCGCTTCTCTTGAGCATCCTCTTCTGCTGTCTACTGGAGTTGCATGACGATGTCAATGAACTATGAAATAAGAAGGATTCAATGGGCGTATAATGTAGTTGTATTTTTAAAAGTTATCGAGAAGGTTACACACCAAAGGGTAAAAACAAAAATCTGTTGTCCTTGACACAGAAGAAACAGTGAACTTTAATGGTTGCTTCTTGGCTCAAGAAGAGTCAGTCTGCTGCTGCTAGAGACTGGGGATGATTTTATGCAAGATGATGATCTGTGGACCAGAGTCAACACTGATATCTCCAGTTTTGCAGATGACAATAAACTCCTGTGAGTGATCATATACTGTGTTAATGGCAAGAAACTCCAGAGGACCTCACAGAACTGAGCAGGCAAAAAGGTAGTGGATGAACCTGAGTGTGTATGAGTTTGGGTAATGCATCTAGAGGAGAACAGTCTAAATGATACTTACTTGATACCAAACAATTACAGCTTAGAGATACACTGAAGTCGCTGGCAATTTCCTGAAATTCTTGTGTCAATATTCAGTGGCAGCCAGAAATGTGTCATCAGGAAGGAGAAATATGAGAGGGCACCATTATGTGATTGCGTAAAACTTCTAGCGTGCTCACATCTTGTGTACTGTCTGTGTTTCCCATTTTCCAGAATCTCCATTGTCATTTAAATAATGACATCTAGGAATGCTGTGTTCCTTTCTATGAGTACCTTTAACATAATTTGACACCATTAGTTCTTGTGAGAACAAGGTCCCCTCTGTGGGCACTGCTGTGCATGGGCTTCTCCGTTCAAATCCCAGTGGATCTGTGTTACACGTTGTGCTTGTTACCTTCGTATGTTGTACAAGCAGGAGTGGCAGTATTTCTACAATATGCCTGTATGTATTTTCAGGCTTTGGACATCTTTGGAATATATGTGCCATTTCTGTTATTTTTTTTTTTTAAGAAATAATTAAAATTTTTAGGAATTCTGTGCATAACAGATCAGGCAGTTGCGGATAGGTTAATAAACCATGTTTCAAGGTATTTTGCACAATCTGTTTCAGAGTTATGAACAAGTAAGTAAAATGTTCCTATACTGAATAAACCCATATATTTTTCTGAATCCCCAACACTAATGTGACTTTTTGAATTAATTTCAAATGATGCTGTTCTCCACTCAGGTAGCTATGGGCCTAGGGCTAAATATTCAAAATGTCAGGACATTGGGAGAAGCCCAGGCCTAATTTGAAATAATGCTGTTAGGGACAGTGAAGTTACATAGATAGAAATTAGTTCAGAATTTATCCCATCCCATGGATATTCTTTGTTTCTCTGCTTTACACTTCATATACATTGGAAAGACTGGCAAGGTTAGTTTGCACCGATTTGATTACCTTTTCTCAAATGAAAGACAGCTTTCTTTTTCATCTTTTGCAAGAGTGATTGTTAACT
This sequence comes from Columba livia, assembly GCF_036013475.1. Classification (NCBI taxonomy): domain Eukaryota; kingdom Metazoa; phylum Chordata; class Aves; order Columbiformes; family Columbidae; genus Columba; species Columba livia. The sequence goes on from NC_088614.1 coordinate 17,397,990, forward strand.
ACAGGGAAATTGTCTCAAACAGTCAATTAATTACTGCATTTTTAAGCTTCCCCTTGTAAAACAGCAATTAATTGAAGTGCTTTTTGGTGGATTTCTTCCTCTAGACTTATCCATTTGAAATCCCTGTAACTCTGGGCAGATAACACTGCTTTATTGTATGTGACAGCTTCTCAGAAGATCATATTTCCTTCCTTAATCAATGCTACGACTGAGTTTGTTTTTAATTATCTGTGGCACCTTTTTATTATTAATAGAATGAGAAAGCAGTAAACAAGGACTGTGAAGTAAATGGGGACTATCAAGCTCCTAAAAGTGGATATTAAATAGAATGGATTTCTAAGTCCAAGTTTTATATGATGAGATAAAAATTATTAATATTTGCACTTGAGAAACAGTGTGGCTCCAAGGACTTTCACAGTTTTCTTATCCTTTCTTCCTTTAAGCTTCCACTTTTTATTTTCATCACAAATGAGTAAGAGTTGTAGATTATTCAGTGCAGTCCCTGTGTACAATTCATACTTGTTGAACAAGGCAGAATTTACAGCACTCTGGAAATTTATTGGGCAGGGAGATTAAAAAATTGTCGTTGATCTTTCGTAGTTCAGTGGTTTTTGTCCTTATATTATGTTGTTTCAAATGGCATCTTGTTGAGGTTTGTACATGTAGTACAAGACAATTTTAACTAGTTGTAATTTACTGTAAAGTTAATGCATGATTGGTAGGAAGATAGGAAGTTGAAGATGATACTGGTGAATTCTGACCATTAAGCAGCCAGAGAGAATCCAGGGCTCAGTCTCAAATGGCTTGGTTAAAATAACTTGCATGAGATAATTTCCATCCTGAGAGCTTAAACATCATATCAAAAATGTTTACTGAAAAGGTTGGAAGATTTGGACAGAGTATGAAGAATAGGGAGTTGATTTGAATACTGCGTTATGTTTGGAGCATTTACTCTTGTTAATCTCTATTTGACTTATTAGCATCTTGAATGACATATCAAAGTATGGTTCAGATTGAAAATGGAATAAATACGACATTATCCTTTTGTATTGGCAAATGTAGGGCACCAAATGTTTGCTTATGTGGTCTAGTATGATCAGTGGCGTAGCTCTTTTGACAACTGTCGAATTATACTTGGGATGAGCCTGGCCCCGTGACCCTAATCAAACTGAATAAGATGAAAGGTTGGGGAAAAAAGAGCTCAATCTCTACATAATATGATCTTTGTGAAGTATTATGGGATTAGGTCTTAAAGGAAAGGGGAAAAAAATAAATATATGTGTATATACAGTGGCATTTTAATCAGGCACATCCTGGTAAAGGAGACATACAGAATTAATGTAATGGAAAGATTTTCGTAGTCTTGTGAAATAGCTAAGGAATGAAATATGTCAGATAAATATAAAATATAATGTGATTTCTAGTACAAGAGAATGTGATACCTTGACTTTGCATAGCAGTTGTATTTTTCTGCATTCCCAGTTGTGTACCAATTTTTAATTGCAATGAAATCTGTGCAATACACCACTCTTAGGCAACTTTGTATCTTAAAGGTCACACTAAACACATTAAGTGCAGTTTGGTTTACATTTATTAGAAGGCCATGTCTGCTAAACAAATGTTTTCTGCGCTCCCTCACTTGCTTAATACAGCGGCCGCTTTGTTTCCCCCACAGATTAGTGATGTCATGTTGCATGTCCGTCTCGCTGAGATTAGCAGCGAATACCCTGTTTTACACTTGAGGGATTCCTACCGAGTTAATCACATGTCAGAGGGTAGAGGTACTTTTCTGAATATGGAGCAGTTAGGGGAATAACCTAAGGGCAGTGGATTGTTTACTTTCTGAATTTATATACCTCCATTTTTCCCTTTGGAATTAGGTATTTATTGTTAGAAGTCCCCACAGTAGTTTCTATTTTTAATTTCTTGGACATACACGGCTGACACACCAGACTTTTTTTAACTTGTTTAAGAAATAGCAGTATCAGGAACAAGTGATGATTCACTTTGATAAGTCTCACGTAATTAAGATCAGGGATTAAATTTTCATGCTGGTCAGTCCCTTTAATTTTTTTTTCCACTTAAAAATACCCAAATAACAACAAATGATTTTCTGATAAATCATCGTCATGCAAGAATGTAGAACAAGTGACTCTTACGCTGCTTTTCCTTCTAAAGCTGGTGGTGATACAGCAGGTTTGAGTTGTTACATGAAATACTTCACATTGGTTGTTTCTGTTTGAGAATTTGTAAGGAGAGAAGACGTACCCATCCCACCTTCCCCTCGACCCGCTGCCCTTCCCACAGAGGCCCTGCTCCTCGTGCTGGGATCACGTCCTCTTGGATCTACCCATTTCTCCATACTGACCATGCATGAGAATTGCAGGTGATCGAACAGAGGGGGCATTTGCAGGTCACCACAACTTGGCACCCTGTAAACCAACAACTTGGTGTTTTCTGGCACCTGTTGACAATGTGTGTGCCACCGCAGTTTAGCCTTGTAGCAACCGGAGTATTTCTGTTTGAGTAGTTGGTTTCTGTCCTCAAGCTACTCAGAAATGCTGCAATTCAAATATTGAAGGACTAAAAAGAAGAAAAAGGGGACCTTGGCTTTGGATAAGACAAAAGAGAGGGCATGGTGGCCAAACCAATGTTTGTGCTACTGATTATCCTGGAAAAAGGTTGGCTGGATAGCTTTTAGTAACAGCCATATCCCAAAATACAGTTAACAATGTATTTTTTTCTTTTTGTTTTTCATACTGTGCAAGGGTGGCAGAAGGGAAAATTCTATTTACAACGCATATTTAACTGTCATTCAGTTCTGTGTGTACACTGCGGCTTGATGGAGGGTTTTTCTGTCCTTTAGCTCCTGTGCAGTAACTCCCTTGGCTTGTTATCTGCTTGCTGAGAGTGCTTGGGAATTAAAATAAATTATGCTCAGACCAAACTTTTGGGAACTAAGGATATGGAAAAAAAGAAGGTGGCGGTGCATACTGATATGCTGGAGAGCAGGCAGGAAGGAAAGGAGAAGGGAATAAGCACAGATAAAGGAAAACTAATGCAGTAAGATAGTTTATACTCCCAGGCAATAGGAATTGCTGTTGCTTAGAACATGGGAAGAAGGACCGGTATTCCCAATAGCAGTAATACTGATGGGTCTCCTCTATATTATATGCATCATTTCATGTCATTTATTACTATAATTAGCTCCCACTACAGGGTTTATTATTAGCCTTGCTAGGGACAAGCAAAGTGTTGAAAAGGAATCTCCTATTTTTCTGGCTCATCAGAAAGGGCTCTAGGGGGAGTAAAGCAGCTGCTAAAGGTATTTTATCATAAGTTCATTCATTTGCAGGCAAACACATACATAAGTGCTCATAGAAGTCTTATATACGGTGCCTTAACATCCCTTTTACTAAAGGGAACGAAATATTTTCACCTTTCTTGAAAGCTTTTAGCTGACAAGACTCAATGGACAGTGAAAATAATAAACTCTCCCAAAAGACTCTGCCTTGGAAGTCATTGTGGTGTGCAAAACCACAGACCACTTTAGGTGGTCTTTAAGAAGTCAAGATTTGATGTGAGTCTCCAAATGACAGGAATACTTTGATTAAGGCAAATATATGAATGAAAACTATAAGAGAGGAAAATGAACAGAAATGAAGCGTGCTTGGTTCATCCAAATTATAACAGGTCACAGCTGGAAATGACTAGCAGAGGATGTGGGGAGTGATACTGGACTGAGGCCAGAATGGCAAGTTATCCATTAAGCTGAACACGTGGTTATCATACAGTGCTGTTTTAATAATTATGTGGATCAATTTGCTGTTGTATCATCTACCCATGTACGTTGGGTCCAGAACATGGCCAGTTATTTCTAAAGAAATGCCAAAACCTCACAGGCTTACTCTCTCCCCAGATTTACCAGTTTTATTGATATTGTCACTAGAAACAACCTTGTGTTTTTGTGCCTGGAAGAATGTCCTTTCCAATGGCAATGCATCTACTTGACTAAAGCTTATGCAGTTAGGGAGTAAAACAGCAACTAAGGTCCATTTAACTTTCCTTAGCTAAATCTCCACTTCTGTAGTGTTGCAGACTAAGGAGTGGTATTGTTAGACTGGAGTTGCGGGAGCTGTGTTTATTTGGGTGGCCCTGCATGAGTGTGCATCAGAGTCTGAGAGTTTCCAAGTATGTAAAACCCAAGGCTCTGCGCTGTGTGAGACAGGAATCTGGCAGGAGGCCAGTAACTGTTTTGGGGATGTGTAGGTGAAGGTGTTGGGAAGGGAGTTAAGTTGCAGCATATGCTGGCGCAGCAGTCCCTGGGTATCGACAGGCAAGCAGGGTTTGGGCTGGACGGCTGTGGGTGGGATGCAGCACTGGGACGAGTGCGTGAGGTGGGTGGCTTGGCAGGGTGGCAGGGATCCCACTGTGGATTTAGGTGAGTGTCTGTCCTACTGTGATGATGGTGATGTTGGGGGCTGGGCTGTGTGGCAGGCAGATCCGAGCACTAACTGGCAGGAGTCAGGGGCTCTGCCTTGGGTGGCCTGAGGTCTGCATGGTCATCGGGGATATTTGCTTCAGTGCTGATGCAGATGAGTGCACAGAGACCAGGTGGAATTCAGGATCCTTCACAGACCGTGGCATGGAGAGGCTGATGCACCTGCCTGGGGCTTCAGGAACTTCAAAAGGCTGGAAAAGAGGCAAAGAGCATGTGGCACGAGAAGCTCTCAGAGCCTACGTGCGGGTGGGGAAGTGTGTACAGAGACTTGCTGGGGCCGTCAGGAGCTGGAACTCGCTCTGATTTTTAACAGCTGATTGTACTGAACTGCCTCCGGCACAGCCCTGACCCCTATCAATATTTACTGTCTTTAGATGCTCTTGCCAGAGCAGTGGCGGGTTTCTTTAAGACACTGATTGTTATTTACAGTGATGGTTGCCATGTGCTGGATATTTCCTGACCGCTTGAAGAAGATGCTTTGCGCTGATATGACCATCAAAGATCAGCAGACCAGTTAGGGAAAGATGGCAATCAGCTTTATGAATAGCAAATAGAGTTGCTTTATAATTGTCATTTTAAGGGGATTTAAGTGTCAGTAAGGGTATGGGACATGAGGTGGAATGGGAAACATTGCACCATACCTGGTGACTCAGCAGCGGGCAGTGACTGGAAAAATTTAAGGGTAAATGCAACAGGAGGATGATAAGGTGGCTTGGGTGACTGAAAATACCTGTCCAAATGCTTTATCCTTGGGCCGATTACCATTGTCATTGTTGTTTTATAGTTTTGAGAAACTGAAAAAGGATTTTGTTCAACATTGAACAAAGGAGATTAAATGGAAATATTTCTTGGTGTTTTTCTGCTGTTTATATTTAAATAATTTTATTTAAATATATGCCTGAATTTAACTTTGAATTAAATATTAGTTCCAAGGAGATGCAAAAGTTTGGCAATTTTGAGACTATTGTGTAGAGGCATTTTCTTATGTTTTTTTTTTGTCCATGTCATTTTTGTTAAAAAGTTTATTCTGCTAACAGTCTTAATACTTTGAGATCATTCATAATAGTAAGCTCTTGCCTTTATAAAATGTTAAAATACTGCTTGGTAATTTTAAAGTAATATAGATGATGGCTGTACTTAAGTCACTTAAGAAATAACAGCTCAGTAAATAGTGTGGCAAGATTGCACTTGAGGAGAGGGAGAAGAGAGATGTAGTGTGGGATCTTTGTAAAGAGAAAAGTTTCTAGAGGATGTTGGCTTTTGAATCCTATTCCTAGTTTAAACATAAGTGTTGAAAGGCAGCCATGTGTTCAGATATCTGTTATATGAATTGTTCTTAAGGCTAGTAATTTTTTCCATGGGTAAGGCTTCCCAGATTTCTTCTGAGCCATCTGTCGAGGAAAGAGAGCATTAGATCGTCAGACATTGTTTTCAAAGCTCAGTAAAATATTAGCTATTTAACCCTTGCATTACTTAATTTGAGAGAGGACTTTAAGTGAAGGGTATTTTTTCTACCATTTTATTTTGGATTTTTACAAATGGAGGAACAGAGGAGAAATGTAGGGTAACTTGCTTTGTCTATAGTAAAGCTAAGGCTGGAATATGGCAGTTCTGGGCTTCTGGGCTTGTAACAGCAAAGATTCCTTTTATACATATGGGTAACATACTGCTGTGATAATCTTGATTAAAATAAATTCTAGATGATTATTCAAGATGCTGATCTTTTCTTTCTTGAATGAAGGAAGGCAATGAATAGAAGGAACTGCTGTTTCACTTGGTGAGGTTGAGAGAGTGAGCTCGAGCTCCTGGGGTAACTGTGACTTCTCTGCTATTACAGCTATTACTGTCCTCATACAACAAGGACTTGTCTGTATTTCCTAGCAGGGTGTTTCTTTTGCTTGCTGAAAACTCGACTGTATTGTGATCACATAGTGAATTCAGTTCTCAATGCACAGGCTTGATATAGGCTTTATAAATTACTGTCAGTTATTTGTAATAATTTTGTGCTATGTTTAAAGTCAAGTAAAACTTTTAAAAAGGATTTAAGGTGTTTAAATGTAGAATCTTCTTTACAAGACTGGAAATAGCTACTTAGAGGAAAGAGTGGGGTCCTGAAGACATTGGGGAGGGCCCAACCAGTAACATAATATGTTGTAAGCAGGTAGTGTATCTAGTGAAGAGCTGCGAAGGATGATTTGCCTGAGGTTGGACTCATTGTTCCTCCAGACACTACCCTGCGGAGCATCACTGCTCCAGTGGAATCCCTCAGAAAGCATGAGGAACTCCTTTCAGCTCTCTTCTTTCATCAATATGGGCAGCCAGATTCTCAAAACCATTGAAAACAATGGCATTGCTTTGTCACTCTGTCCCAGCTTCACTGGAGGGGAAGAAAAGGACACTCAGAACTCAGACTCTGGTCAGATTAGTCTCTCTCTTGTTCCTGGTTGCTGGGAGAAATGCCTAGAAAGTAGTAGCTCTGTTTTGCATAGCTCTGGAGGTGGTATCACGGAAAGACTAAAAGAGAGTTCAATTCCCTTGATCATATAAATAATGTGGCTATGCCCTATTATGATAGTTTAGATCTAATAAAACCTGAGTAATTGCTGTCCGTTGGTCTACGTGCCCTCATACAAATTATTTCTACAGGAAAACAGTAGACACTTCATTCTAATGTCAAGAAAGAAATACAGCTTTGAGAAGGCAGTGGATTTAATAATCTTGAAATCCCTTGTGACATGTATGGGGGGTATATTGGGTTGTTCTTGCTCTTAATAGGGTCCCTTTTCTTGAAGCTAGCAGTGAATTTGAATTTACCAGTAGCAGTGTGACAACAGTGCTTAGTTTCTGAATCGTTTCTTGGGTAATCTCAGGAAAACCCTTAAAGTGCAGCTGTACTTGTAGCTTCAGCCAAATTGTGTTAGTATTTAGAAACATAAAGAGGAGTTAAATACTTGACTTGTGAAAAGTCTGCCAGTTCTCTAGAGCTTTGAGGTGCAGGAAAACTAATAGCTACTGAAATTAAAACCCAAAACCTCCTCCTCGCAGGGACGGCTCCCCCAGCCCAGGGGTGCCAGGATTGCTTGATTCCCTTCCTGGGAGGACCTGCAAGACAGGCGAGTAAATGGTGACCTGCGGCATTTTTTATGGGCTTTTGTGCAAGAACAGTGTGCTGTGAATGTCCTTGGTTGTCATCAGCCATTGCAGAATGCTGTAAATCCTCCTATTTGACTTTATGAATTGTAAAAATTTTCATACGTTCTACAGGTATCTCAGGACAAATAGTAAATTTGAAGGGCTTTTTCCCATTAATTTATTGCAAAGCCTAGAAAATAGCTTCTTATGCAGTTGGAAAAAAGTAATCTTGAAGAGCAATACATTGTCTTCAGTTTGGGTGCACAACTCCCTCTGACATCAAGGAGGGTGACTGATGGAAGGGCTGCAAGTGTATAAAATCATTTTCCAGTGGCATTTTGGTTTTAGCTCATAGTTTACAGGAATAGTACAGAAAATTACAGCTGCCATCTTCTCTCCCAGTTAATACCATCTCTTGTTCTGTTGATGGTTTATCTTGTACATTTCATAATAATGGTGCATCAGTGGCTATTTGCAAGTAAAATTACTTGTTTGGCATATGCAAAGAAGAAATCTTGAAAACAATTTTTATATGTTAAAGGTGGTGGTTTGTTTGTTTATTTTTAACGTGATAAGCACAAGTGAATAAATCATAATCTTGCTCAAAATAGCTGCCGAATTTCTGTAGGGGCATTCTTGGTATGTATCAGAAGAGCAAATGATTTCCACATGGAGAAGTTAAATTTTACTCTAAAGGTTGTGTGCATCTTCTTTTAAAATTCATTTAGCTATTTCTCACGTGTTTGAGGATGTGATCTGGCCACAATGGTGGCAGAAAGTAGCAAGTAAGGTGTAATACCCTGAGCATGTTAGAGCACTGGAAATCTGTTTGTTGCCTCCCATTCAAATTTGGATCCTACGTAATTGATCAAATTCCTGGCTAGAATTCTGTGGAATTGGTATTTCTGTACAGGACCAGATGCACCGTTGAATGCTTGTTGGCATTAACATGGTCTAATCCCTGAAATGAAAATGATCCGCTTTTTTAGCCTCTTTACACGATCTCTTGTGATCTCTTGTTCTTAGGTTTACCACATTAAAATGCCTTTCTAGGATCAACGGTTATTTCTGAGAGAGGTTGGATGAATAGAACTATCTGCAAAGGCTAAACAAAATTTTGCATTCTACATACCTGTAGAGAGGGAAGCAAAACGATTAAAGAAAGCAAATGTTAGCCTTGTTTTCTGTGGCAACTCAAATAGTTTTTGTATTTACTTTTTCCCACCTTTTGCCTCTTACAGATGCCATGAGCTTTACATTTTGTGCACAGTCATGGAATATAACAGCATCATTTTCATGCAGGGACATAGCGTTGCCAGCTGAAAGTTGGTAGCAGTTTGTATGACAAATATATTTTCTAATTTTCTTTCCTATAATTAGAAAGCATTCCGTAATGACGTTGAACTAAAATATCTGTATTCTATGAATAGTTACTTACAAATAGGAAAAGTTTTGTTTTGTAGTTCTCAAGCACAATCCAGATAATTTGTAGGTATTAATGAAAAAGATCCCTAAACTGTGATGCTTCTGAAGCTTTTCAAAACTTCAGTGCAAAAAATTGGTGAATTTTGGGGGAGTACTTAATTATGAAAGTACTGATTAAGAAAAATATACGTGTCCAAAAAGTTAATAGGTTATAAGGAGTCTAATATGTCTCCAGTGTCTTCCTCTTATATGATAATTGTGTTTAGCACGTGAAGGCTGTGAGTCAACTATTTAGTTAAAGTAAGATTGCAATAGAATAGGAAAATTTTCAGACTTCTTTTAGATGACCTTTCTCCAAGTTGTATTTTATGTACCTGGCCAGTGGCTTTATACATCAGTGGAAACCATAATGGTTTTCATCTTACGACATGTTTGCAATTGAAAGCTTTTCTTCTCTTGCACCTATCGAGGTGAAAGACACTGCAGCAAGAGGTGCAGAGTGTGTTCTTTCTGAGTGGAAGCTATGTTAAAATGTACAACTTGATTAGGGAAGATTAGTCTATGAAAACAATGAGATCAGCAGATGTTAGCAGAGGAGAACCCAGAACCACATCCTCTGCTGAGGCTTCTATTATAAACACATGCTGCTGCTGTTTCAAAGGGCTTTCAGTTAAAAAGTAGTGGGGGTGGGGGCTCTTAGGGAGGGGGGTGTAGGGAAGGAAGCATTCAGTAATTTTATTTTTTCTTTTCTTTAAAGTGCTAACATAATTACAGAAGGGAACAATAAGATTCTTAATATTCTGTGGCAACATGGAAGGAAAAATGCAGAAGAGAATAGCAGCTGAGACAGTCTTTAATCAGGGTCCCTTACAAAGTCCCAGAAAAAGACACAAGAGGTCTGATGAGACACAGCTGCACTAATCCTTGTATTAAAAAAAAAAAAAAATCAGAAAGAAGGGGATATGTTGATGAAAGATTGATAATGCAACACACAGTTGGCTGGAGAAGATTAATGTATTAAAACAACAACCACAACAAAGGATCCAGCAAGTATACTCTGATTGTGTAACCACATCCTGCTATGGGTTTTAAACACAGCATCTCACAAGCCCACACAGCTCCCAATAGGAATTTTGTGAAAGTATGAGGATGCGAGACTCTTAGAGCTGGTCTGGCTGACGTTAGAGCAATCGTCCTGCTCCAGGGATTGAGCTTAGTGCCTGTAGAACTGCTGTGTTTTCTCCCTGAAAAATCCAGTGTGGAGCAGGAAACATTTTTGATAGAAAAGTAATCAAAACCAATATGTTCTTCTGAAACTTGTTGACTGAAGCAACTAGGCTTTGTCTCACCAACAGAATTTCTCACCAGCTTTACCCTACGTATTCTTCTTTGGGTCATATGTAATACCCACTAAGCAGCTGAAATATTAAAGAAGAAAATTCACATGCTTTCTCATACATAGTTTGGGGTTGGTTCCTTTTTTTCATCCTATTGAGCAATACAGGGAGATATATATCATATCACACACAAGCTGTACTGTCCCATTCTTCTGTCAAATTTTTAAATAACTTGGATAAAGTCCCAGAAGTGTGCGAGACGCCATCGTGGCTCCAAGTGTGCCCAGCACTTATCTCTCTCCCCTCCGCTCCTTCGCACGTTGCTGCTGGCACCGGGCCCGACGCCCCTGGCAGAGGTTGTTCCTGAGCAATAGTCGAGGTCCTGCCCCGTGGTGAGTAAGAATTCCTCAAACGCTGATTCAGCAGCCTGAGCATGATGGATTGTGCTGCAGTATTTTCTCATGGGGGTCGTTAGGAGCATACAGTTCTCTTCCACCTATTCATCTAACTCCTGCATCTCATGAGACCTGAGGGCAGTCTATGACCTATCTGCAAAACCTGTGCAAGCCTGGAACCTGACCAAAACAATAGAAACTTTTTTAAAATTTTAGGTGATGTATCTTGCATGTACTGAACACCTGCCTGCTTCTGCATTGCTGACCTTGCCCTGTTTTGACTCTAATTTACAGCTTAATTTGCCTTTGACATCTTCCTTTTCCAACAACATATTTTCATTGGCTGAGTAGCCACTACCTGCTGGCAGCACTTCATTGCATCCATGGATTAGTGTAGTTTCCTGTAATGCTTCGTTTGCAGGACACAAATCACAGGCAATTGCAAATAGTTGGATTCTTTTTTAAGAAAGTTCCAATAACTGAGTTCCTATTCATCTACTTTTAAAAATAAAATAGACTTTTCAAATCCCCATATGTTTCATGAGACATTTTCCATGTTCACTAAGAAAAATCTTAATGGAAAACAGAGGTGGTTTTAGGCATTGGATTGATACACCATAACCGACCTAAGATTTTCTGGCAAATATCAGGTGGTGATGTTTGTTTAAAGCATGCATCAAGGAAGCATGTGATATTGGCACTTGATGTGTTCCTAACACTATTCCCATTTCCAGAGCAGTTAGAAGCTGTCTAGAGAATTTCTGGCAAATGTTACTTGAAAACTACCCATCTGGAGCAGCACTTTCCTAATTGACCGTAATAAGAACCCCCTGATTATCTTCCCAGGAACACAGAAAAGAAGTATACTATAGAATGCCTTGAAGCTAGACTGTGGGGATATTGCCTGGAGTGCATTTACCCTCCCTCCCAATTCTTTAATATATAATGTCTAATCAGGAAATATTTAGAATTCTTTGTACCTCTTCCAGTTATATTACTGAAGATATAAAGTTTTTGTTTTGCTATTCTAGATAATGAATTTCTTTTATGAAACATGCTTGTAAATTCACTTTGACCTGTATGTCAAGATGTTTAATTATGTTGTCTGCTGAGTGTTTTAATTTCTCTTTAAAATAAACAAACAGAGCAAACAAACCCAGTTGTAAATATTGTCAGGTGCTCTGCCTTGAAATGCTAAGTAGTCAGAACTCTGTGGCAGTAAATTCCATTCATGCTGCAGTCGATTACCAATTTCCAACATTAAGTATTAATTATAACTCTAGCTTGTTCTAACGTAGTAAAAGTAATTTCCAAACTTTTGTGATGGATAGCATTGTTTTTGCCAAAAAATGTCTTATGCTATCTCTATGGCACTTATTTCTGTAGATACATATTGAAATTACTGTTGGCCCTGCAAAGCTGACCTCCTCAAGAAATGATTTTGCAAGATTCTTTTTGAATAAACTCAGGGACATCCGTTTGGGTGGATTTTCTTAATTTTGTGCTTACGTCTTTTCCTGTTGTACGTTGCGCTGGTTCTGCAGTTTGCCATTCTGTACTGTTTCTATCTATTGGAAAGAAAAAAATTCTGAAAGAATCAAGATATTCCTAGAGCATCCTCTGAATCTTGCTCAGATTATTGCCTGTGGGAGAACTCTTTTATCATGAAAGGTGGCATTGGATGACTGCTGCATCTTTGGTATAGTCACAGCAGGTGCTTCACAGCAGGTCCAACCTGCTGCTTGAAAGGCAACTGTCACAACCAGTAGATCAGGTCAAGCACAGCTTTATCTGGCTCTTAAACTTCCATGGATGAGTATTCAGCTTCTGAACAACCCATTCCAGTGCTGATGTTTATCAGTGTCCTTCAGGATAGAAGATCCGATGTTCATTACACAACTGATTCCCAGAATGAAAAGGCTGCTCACACCAGCACTCAGGACCTTCACACTAAGACAAACTTAGGGACCAATTGCAGAAAGAAGCATACTTTGCTAGGTCTAAATTGCCTGCCTTTGAAACTGAAGGTGTCATTCCTGAAGTCCTGACTACGAGCATAGTACTGGAATTTTAGAAGTCTGAGCATAAATATTTGATCACAAAATGGTATGCATGAGCACTCGTTTTTGAGGATGTACACTTACTGCATATATTATTGTGGTAAGCAACATTCAGTGTTTATTTCTGGTTAATCAGAAACCTATTACTAGGCTTGCCTTTATGGTGAGCTTTAATAAACAGAGACGAATGGAAGCTTTATGGGAATTCTTTTGGGGAGATAGAAAAACTTGAATCCAGAGTGAGTTTCTCTGTGTGCACTGATTTATCCAGCTCTTTGAATCTTTCAGAATTATAAGAACTTCCAAGGTCAGCCTGCTGATGTAAGTTGTATACAAATCTCTGTGTAAACACAAATCTGTTGATCCCCCATGGTAACCTTAGAATAAGGAGGCCATGAGGAAAAAGAAGAGCTGGATTTATGGTATGATGGCCATTCTATCAACAAACTCATCCAGACCTAAATGACGCCTCCCCTGCCTGCCCCCCCCGCCCCATTTGCTTTATTAATGAATACAGCTATGTTTAATGGAGCTATGGTGGACAGCAGTGGTGTTTAAAAAGCAATCAAATCAACTAATGCTTTCATTATAGTAACGATAACTACATCAAAGGGACATACGTACGCAGCAGAATGTCTCCTGTAGTGCATAAACATCACCACCACAGGAGATGTTTATTGCTTTAGACATGCTCCCTTTGATGTATTTATCAGTTAAATGTATTAGTTCTGCTTCACAGTTGTATGCAGAAATAGCACTAAGGAAGACCATCTTTTTCATATGCTATACATAGCATCATAACCTTTGAATACTAGGATCAATAAATAAAATTAAGTCAAAATAGTTGACTACATTTAGTCAACAGTGTGGATGTTGACTATTCATGGCAGCACCCCAGCTGCCTTCATGGGTCATTCTCCTGTCAGCTAGAAGGAATACAAATTCTAACATCATCTGATTATGCAAATATGTTTTTTTAATATGAAATATTTTCTGTCATTAACATGGAATTACTTAGGTCGTGTCCTTAGATGAAAGAATGATGAGCCTCACTTTGTGCCTGTTGTGTGTGTGTGTATTTATTTTGTCTAAAAGTTACTGTTCCTTCTTCATTGATTTGATACTGTGATTTAGATAATTATGTGGGATACTGATTGTGCATTAGATGCAGCTGAAATCACTTATGTTGTAGCTTATTAGGACATAGTGTCCCTTTATGTGCATGTATAATTGCAGATGTTGATGTCCTGCATTTACTTCAACTACTGAAACAAAAGAATCTATCGTCTTTCTCATAATAACCAAGGTTCTTTATACACAAAAAATATTAGTAATATTCAAGTCACATGCATGTAGACCATCTGACTTGAAACTCTCCTCTTTTGTGGCTGATGCTCTTGCCATGTTTTGATGCCATGAAATTTAGATGTGTAATGCTGCAGGCCACCTACTGAATTATCAGAATGCTCGACACTCTGTGCTATATTTTTGCATCTCTTTTTACATTGTTTGTTTTTCTTTGGTTGCAGAAGTATGGAAGGATAGAGAGTGATAATTGAGTGTGTGTGTAATTTTGTATTAATAAATATACCATAAGCAGATCCAAACAGCTTTGTTTAGTTTAAGGTTCCTTAATGTAGGATACCTATTAATAGAAATTAAGGACACATTTTTGTTGTGTCTTGTCAGTAGATTAAACAAATATGTTGTGAAAGAACTTAATTCATAGTTTCATTAGTTTTCTTGCTGAACCAAATGCACATTTTGGCATACTGGGTTTTTTTCCACCCAAGGCCTTGTGGATGTGTGTACTGTTTGACAGACGCCGGAACCCTCATTTCCAGAACAACCGAACACAAGTTGCTGTGTGATACAATGCATTAACTGTTGTGGAATCTCAGTAGTGATCTCTCCATGTGCTCTGCCTCATTGTAATACACACTGGACACTGGGCCTTGCAAGTGTGAATGCTGAGAAATACATAATATGCAGTGACTTACAGCTCTTTTATAAGAGATGCCGTTGTGACCAAGAGTGTGGGAGTATTTAAAATATCTCCGGCCTGTCTGTCGAACATTGTTTACTCAGGAAAACAAGTCATTGCTGTTGATATTATTGTGACAGCAACAATTAATAAGAAATGAACCACTTGCATTATTGAAAAATATTTTTACGTACTGAAATGTTGACTACTCTGAAGTGCATTCTTTGAGCAAGGGGTTTAGAAATGTGAATAACTTGACACTTACATCATGTCATTCTTAACATGCAGCTTGTAATTATTTTAGCCAAACAAACAAATGTTTATTTAGGAACGAAATATATGGGATGCAAGACACAGACGGCACAAGATGTAAGAAATTCCTTTATTATACCCTTTCCAAATAGATTTTTTTTTTTTCTGTTTACACTTTTAGTATAATTTTTTAATTTGCTGAGCTTTCAGTAATTACTAGTTAATACTGATAATTGATTGAGTGTGGCTCTTAAAATATTATATTCTTGATCATTTATTTATAAGTAATTGGAGACTTAATTATTTATTGGTTAAATTTCATGTTACATTTAGTAGGGTGGTGTCTGGGCATAGAAAACTTCTATTAATTATACAGGAAAATCTTCTTTAAAGGCAAATAACTCTATCAGTCTATTTCTTGCAATCTGTTGTTCTAGTCATACATTAAATAAAAAGAAATCAAGAGAGAAATTGTCTTCTGAGATCTCTGTGATTTTTATAAGGGTGAGAAAAGGAGCTCTCAGTTAGTTACCTGTCATTTTTATAAGCCAACATGTGTGATTGTTTGTATACGAGTGCTTGTTACTTCCGCGTTGATTTGGTCTTCCCTGATGCCAAAATACATCACGTTGCATGCATATCAACTGCTAATTTCCATCATGTTTGTCAAAATATCTGGTTTTATGTGAAGATAACCTTCCTATTTGCCTGTTGCTATTCAGTAGTGTATTCAGAACTAACTTTCAAAGTAAACTAGAAGTTGTGCTTCTGGAAATGCACACTTTGGAAAGATGGCAGAATCCCACCCGTGGATGAGATTGGGGCCAAACCTCCTGCTCGTCTTCCCCACAGCCCAGTCTGGTACCTGCATGGGGATACCTAAGGAGGTTTGGTATCTAAACGTTCTAGGTGTTTCATACGTGTTTCTATCTTGTTGCCTAATGTTGTACAACTTCTTGTGGTACAAGGGAAGTCAGTGCAATAAATGCTTTCCTGATGCTTGTTCTGGCGCTCTCACTTGTGTGCCGCGTAGGCAGAGAGCAGGACAGCGCTGGGCTGGTCATGCATGTGCCCCCAGTGAACTTCTGCTGTGTGATCTTTGTCTTCAAATACAAGCGCCATTGTATTGGGGTACTGGCTGCTGAAAAGTTCACAGGTCAAATAAAACTGCATGTTGTGAAAATGTGAGAAAATACTCAAGATGTGTTGCTTTGTGAAAAATACAAATACTTTGACAGCAGAACGAAAACAACTTCCAAAATTTCAGATACCTCAAGAAATCCAGCTTTATTAGAACTGACCAGAACTGATGAACCTCGTGTTGTTTTTTTTGTGTCAAGTGCTGCCTTCATTCCATGGAACTGTATTTTTTCACCACTTGCAAACTACTGTAACATGTCGTTTAGCTGACTGCTTGCATTGTATCAATTCTGTATGCTAGTGTTAGTGTGGCTGGATTTCGTCTTCCAGAAGGTAAGCATGGTTTGCTTTTTATGTTCAAGTCATCTGTTTTTTTCAAGGCTCATGTCTTTTGATACATGGGTGTTAAGTGAAACAAGGGACCTGGTCAAATAATAGGCTCCCTCTCCAGAGATGGTTTGCCTTAATATTTCAGGAGTTTCCGGAGGCAAAAGTGAGGTGTAAAGAAGTAAGGTTTTCACATGAGAAAATATTCTATTTCTCCAGCACAAAGACATAAAGCTCCTGCTCAGTGGAACACGGGGCTGGGTTCCTGGCCATGGTTATGTGAGCAGCCAAGGGCTTTATGGAGTCACCGTACTCCTGAAAAAGGGAAGATTTCTGGGGAAACACTGAAACAGGCACAGTAACAAACCTTCCACGCTGTCCAAGCGTGATAAAACAGAGGGCATCACCCATCAACGTCCCAGATCTGGGGAAGGGGCTCATGGTGGTGGTGCTGATAGCAGTTTGCAACGAGGCCTCAGGAAAGAAACTGCAGCTCCAGGAGAGCGGCGGGGACGGGGCACGTCTGCTGGGACGGGGCACGTCTGCTGGGACGGGGCACGTCTGCTGGGACAGGGGCTGGGGGGCTGCAGGGGTGAGGGCAAGAACTGGGAGCTTGGCACATTGAGAAAACAGGCCTAAATGGAGCTTTCTAGTTAAAAAGCATGATGTGAAGGGTCAGGACCCGTGCATATCTTCCACTTACCTGGAAAAAGCAACCTGTTGCCTTGTTTTAATTGGAAAATGGCTGAAGCTTTGAATTCACATCACTCCTGGAAGTAAGATCTGATCCAGATTAGTATCAGAGTGTGCTAAAGCTGCCTAAGAGCTCAGATCTCATTTAGAGATTGCCTTCATGTTCTCCCAAAAATGTCATATTACTCGGTTGTTATGTTTTTTTCCCAGGTGCTGGAGACTATAAAACATACTCGATGTCTTTTCGGTAATGTGAAAAGTGATTTTTTTTTTTTTCCTTGAGATTATATTGCAAAGGGAAAACATTGGAGTTGAAAAGAATTTTTAGTAGGAGTACATGAGTCTGCCACAAATAGGATGAAGGAAAATAAAACAAAATGGATTTATAAACCATAAAAGCACTGTCAGGTTTTTAAAATGCTAGTACTTTCTGCTGCCTTTAAAGCTGTACATGGCTTTTTCTTAGTTCTTTCTGTTTCTGGTAGTCTGTGCTTCTGACAATGTCTTAAGAAGCAGTGAGTGCTGGTAATCAGCCCCATAGCCCCACGAGGGCTTTGTGCCCCTCTTTGGGTATATATTGGAGCCATTTCAACAGGTTTGTCTGGAGGAATGCACCTCGTCTTAATTGTAGAAAAGACTAGTAATATGTATGCCTACAGAAGGTATTGTTATTGCATGAACAGTATGGAACAATTCGGTTAAATCTGTCTCTTGTGGACAGATTTTCTTAGCTTCTCAACTCTCCAAGAGATAAGAGATGAATAAACCCAGGGCCTAAACTGCAAACTTCTGTCAGTAACAATGATAATGTTAATAACAACAACAACAATGTAGGTGGTGGGAAGTTGGTAAGATAACTCCCAAAGAACTGTCTGCTTATTTGATTTGCCCTTTTGCCACAGTTGTTTCTGACGTGGAGCAGGATGAAGCAAGCCAGAATCTGCAGGAAATGTTGTGCCATATTGGCAGAAGGTCCGTGATGGTGGCCTCCCCCTGAGTTTCCTCCAGGGAGCATGGGTGGCTGTAGTCTGCTGTGCTGGCAGCTCTGGGTGACCCCCTGTGCCCTAGTCACAGCAAATAGAGTAGGACACATCAGAAGTGCCACTGCAGTACAGGTTGAGTGGTTTTATCACAATTTTGGTCTTAGGATTGAAACTTTAAGGGAGATCCAGCCTAGTTATAGTGTGTCAGCACATCTCACAAGGGTGGCAGATCCACCGCTGCCACTGGGTGTGTTATAGTCACCATTGTACATCATGTTACTCTAATATAATCCTGGGTCCAGCAACAGGCTTCTCCCTGTGGATTTCTCTTCCCTCGCACAACCCAGCAGCAGAAGCCTCAGCCTCTGGGTTTACACAGCTCTCGCATGCACTTAAAGTTGTTTGGGGCTCGTCTGCTATCAGATTTGATACAGTCAAATCTCTGGTGGAGCTGGTTCAGAGGTGGATCTTCTCCTCTTTAGTTTCCCTTCACTTTAGTGAGCAACTTTCTTCTCTTTATTTTGCAGTCTGACCTCTGCTTTCCCTGCATATTTTTATTTGAGAGCTCTCAGTCCACCAAACTGGTGACACGAAGTGCTTAGCAACATATGGAAATTAAGAACAATCCTGAATTGCAGCATTTTCTACCTTTCAGTCCCCTAAGGCTGCTGGAAGCCACATAGCTCATTGCTTCAGCTGGATACAGGTAGCGTGTGCAAGTGTTAGAATTCAAACTGCTAATCAAAACCAATCGTTATGGACAATGATGAATTAAAACTGGTTTAATAAATAACATTATGTTGTCCTCTTTAGCAGAGCAACCAAGTCATCACATAAATCTTTTGAGGCTGGGGGAGGCAGCAAAGTGCAGTTCTGGTGAGGTTTGTTGTTGTTTGGTGGTTTTTGTTCTTGATTTTTGCTTCTAAACCAAGCTGACACACAGATTCCGCACAGCAGATGCACCGCTTTACAGCAAGTGATGTATTTCAGAGCTTATAGGATGTACCATCTCCTGAAAAAAACTCTTGCTGCTTTCCCGATCATCAGCAAGGGCTATGTCATATCTGCTTCTGTTAAATATCTGTCTGGAGAAAATGCCTTTCCCTTTTAGTGTACAATTTTATTTCAGAAGGTACCTGGAATTTGCCCTTTCTTGAATTGTATATTATTGGTGCGTAATATGGTACCACACTAAGCATGCCTTTAGTTTTTGGATCACGTACATTTATGTTGTGCTTTGCCCAGGCTAAGTTCTCCTGAGCGCGCCAGTTCATAATGAAGCGGGAGGCTAATCATACCCTCATTAGCTTCAAATACAACTACAGATACTCTTTTTCTTTCTGCTCTGGCTGGAGATTTAGTTTAGCTTAAAGGAAATGGAGCCGATGTTAATGAGAATACATTGTCTTTATTTGCATATTAGATGAGATAAATATTGAGCTAATTTACACCTCAGATGGTTTTTATTGCAATCTACCTGTTCTACAGTTATATTCAATATATTTTGCACACCAACTGTGTATAGTTTGGAGGAAAAATGTGAAAATATATTATTTTGATGAGGAAAACAAAAGGGGGACTGTTTCTGTTATCTAGATGGTTTGCATTTGTTTTTGAAAATCTCCTAGTCTGACAGTAGCCACATATGAAAATGTGAACAGCTGCGTAAGTGTCTACACCCAGTCTGCAAGCCGCGAGTGCAGATTATTAATCTTAATTGCCCCTTTGAATTCTGTGGAGATATCTGCTCATCTTAGCTACTAAATGTATAAGAAAGTTCAGAGATTATGCAGTGGATAGTGCTTCTCTTTTTGTACAGAAGGGATTGCAGGAGCAAAAGGTGGCTATGAAAATAAAACCACAAAAGTTTAATTTAATTTGAGAAGAAACTTCTTCATGGTGAGGGTGGCAGAGCCTGGCCCAGGCTGCCCAGGGGGGTTGTGGAGTCTCCTTCTGTGCAGACATTCCAACCCGCCTGGACACCTTCCTGTGTAACCTCATCTGGGTGTTCCTGCTCCATGGGGGGATTGCACTGGATGAGCTTCCCAGGGCCCTTCCAACCCCTGACATTCTGGGATTCTGTGGACCCACATACATTAATCATTTTGTGAAACAATGTTTTATGAAATGACTGAAATGTTCAGGCGTTTGGAAAAATGCTGGGCATATTGTTACACTATTTGACCTTTCCACTTGTCCAGTATGTTTAATGTTTGAAATGCCAAGCGTGTTGTCAACAGCCAATGGTTTAAAAGAAATTTATATTCTGAAGGTAGCAATACTGGGCATTCTTTTCTACATTTCATAGCAACAGTTCAGTATACTGTGAGAAACAACACAAATTTCTAATTAGAATAGTAAAAGATACATGTATGTCGTCTTTCAAATTTTATAGAACATTGTCACTGTATATTCTGTATTTGGTTAGTGATGCCCAGATCTGATCACGGTTTTCCTGCTGAGATCTTGCAAGAGCAACACTGGGATTGCATCTGCTCCTGCTACTCAGGCTTCAACAGTAGCATCGTATTTTTGTTCATGTGCATCTGGTGGTGTGCTACAGCCCTGTATTCTCTGTTGAAGCACTACTGTGCAACACTTTATGGTTGGACTTGATGAGCTTAATGATCTTTTCCAACCAAAATGATTCTATGATTCTGTTTGTTCTCATTCTGTATTTGTGCAGCTTATTGCTGGTGCCAGAGCATAGTAGATTGAACTTCTTGCTACCAAATTGTGTTATGCTCTTTCAGACTGTTTCTCCCATTTTTAAGGATATTAATGTCCCTGAGCCAGCCTGCCTAGGCAGGGTGCTTCAGTTCTCTTCTCATGAGCACGTGTGCAAACGTAAACCTAAATGTTACCGTTCTCGGCTGTTTTGAGGGCTACTTGTTCACTTGGGAATGACATTTCTACAAAAGCTCAACCTTGAAGAGGCCTACATATTCTGAAGGTGTTGTTCTGTAAAAAGTTTTACTGTTTCTATAAACAGTTTTACTGGACAGTTAAATGTGGTCTTTCATCTGTAAGATCATGGTGGGGACACCTCTGGATCACTGAGGGGTATTTCTTGAATGTTTTGATAGCAGATGCACCAGAAAATTAATGGAGTAAAAGTAAAAATATAGTAAACAATGCTTTGGTTATGTATTATACCATTCTTACTGTAAAATGGAGCAGTTGTAAAAACTACTTTTCCAAGCATTGTTTCTTTAACGAGTAGTTCTAAAGCACACAACCTGTCTCCTCTGAAACATTAAACTAATGCAAGAAGTGCTTCATAACCTTAAAGCTGAAGATGCAATGCTGGGTAATGGATTTTTTGAATATTTGCCACTATTTTTTTTTCTGCTTGAATTTTTTTATGCTTTCTTTTCTTAAACAACCTCAGAGAAATATAACAAAACCTTTGTCGAAGATGAAAGTTTAACTTTGAAATTAGTGAAATATTATGCTTGGTGCTTGTTGCCCCCCTTCCATTGAAGATTACCTCTCATACTTTTGGATTTGCCCTTAAAAAAAAAACAGAAAGAAATCAGTTATCCATAAACATCTATTAACTGAGCTTTAGGAGAGATGATTCGGAAATTATGGTACTACTGGGTCTTGCAAAAAGATGTAACCTTCGTCCAGTTCAGATGTAAGAATGTGTCTGGTACCGCATCATCTATAGAGACCCCTCTGTCCTTGGTCTTTTCTCCAGGTATCATTTTCCAGCCTTGCTCCACTGAACTGCTGAATAGTTTCTCTGTCCCTACAGTCTTCCTTTGTAAGAGAAAGAGGAGAAGATGCTTTGTACTTTCTCGCTTCAATACCAGGCAGATAAAACTTAACCTGCCTAAACTCTGTAACAGCAGAAGTTGTAATTGTGTACTTGTGCAAAGAATAATTTAAGAGGATGCTTATGTAGCCTTCGCAGAAAGGGAAAAATATTTCCACGTCTCAGCAAAATCTTTTAAAACAAATACATCTGCATTTGGCGTGATTCAGGGGATAGTCTGTGAAATAATTCAGGTGTAAAGGCTACAATGAGCATCATAAAAGATTCAGAAAGGTATTGAGTTGGTCTGCATGAAAAGAAAACAAACACAAATCAGTAGGCTTCAATTAATGTTGTGTCAGGTTTGTTTCTGGATTTCTTTTTCCTACTTAATAATGTTCATTGAAAAAAGCATCGAGTTTAAATGGGGCATGGGGAATTTTCCCAGGCGACATCACAGATGTCACAGACTGCCAGGGACAGCTGAGAGTGATGAGAGAAAGCATGGTAATTGCTTTACGTTGCTTTTAGGTAGCCTAATGTACACGTTCTGTTCTAGAGTAAAACTGGCCAATGGTTTAAAGTTATACTTGTGTCCCTCCAGTTATGATATATCTTCAGCAAATTGTAATCTGAAATCTTTAAAATGTATATGTTACTTTCATAAATGTATGTATTATTGTTAGACTTTCAGGAGCAGTTTAGATGTATTTTTAATTTTTAAATGAAATAAGTCTTAATCTTATTGGCCAGATTGTGCGCTGCTGTTGATTCCTTTTGCTCCATCACACTTTTTTTTAAGAAAAGGTAAAAGTCGGTTTTAGGCTGGATCTCCCAGGGAAGGTTACATCTTTATAGCTTTGACAGATGTGTTGCTTTAAGAGAAAGATGTATGCCTATGTGCTCTTTAAAAATAAGAAGGAACAGCCTTTGAATTTGATAAAATCTGATTGTAAAAATAAAAGCTATTGAAATGAAAAAGATACCAAGAGAATAAGAGCGGTGGCAGGTTATAAAGTGAAATGGTCATTGAGTAGGACTCATTTTAAGCACTGGTATTAAAATTTCAAGGAATTAAATGATCATACATTAATTATCCACATAAATTGAAAATATGAGCTAAGAACATGGAAACTGGCAGTAGACCAGTGCTTGCTTTTGCTCTCTGTCGCTAACAAAGCAAAGCTTGAAAAAACGTCTCCGGGTTTTCATGTAAAAATTAAAGCAAGTCTCAGTGATGCAGACTTAAATGTTTCTACATAATTTTCTGTAAGCCACCCAGCTTGGCCTTGTGAACAAAATGAATGGAGCCATTTAGCAGCAGATATAGAACAGTTTTGGAATTTTATTGCTTGTTTCTTGTGAAGGTTAATAATTGCAATGTTTACACTGAGCTCTTAATTAAGGTGTCTTTGATTCTCTAGATTTCTGTTTAACTAAGAGTCGATGTCTTTATGCCTCATGAACCAAGCCTGTTAGAAATAGTTCTTTCACTTTGTCACTTCTTTCTTGAAACTTAATATTTTCAGTTTTGTTTCTTACTTTATAAATATCTCGGAGCCTGAAACAGCAGATGGGGAAAAAATGACACAGTAATGTATCTCAAAGTTCTTGCATGGCTATGTCTCTGTCACATTTTAAAAATTCGGAGATAAAAAGACCCCATTCAGCCACGAGAAACAGAAGAAAAACCCATCCTCCCCTATTAACTTCTGAACTTTAAATAAAAGATAACATTCTAGGAAACACAGGGAAACAAATATGTGCATCTGTCTTTCAGACTCACGTTGTAACAGAGAACGTAATAGCAGATGTAACCCTTTGATTCTAGACAGGCGTTCTTAAGATATCTCTTTGTCAGTGTAAAACTGAACCCTGAACTGTATTTTCTCCTAGCTGTAATCAGGCATGGATTTACTTGGGCAAGAGATGGGCAAAGAATAAAAGACAAAAGAAAACCAACTGAGAATTTTTTTGGGTTTTAAGGAAGGAGGATAACAGATAATATGGAACTTGGATAGGAAAGTTAAAGGTTCAGTAGTAAAGTGTATAATATGGAAATTGCCATATATATAATGTAAAAGCAGAAGGTGGAGAATTTAATACTTTGTATCAGAGGGACTGGCTGGCTGTGTGGTCCTAAAGAAAAAGCACTGAAGGAGCTGGAGATAAAGGAGAGGGGTATAAAAGGCAATGAAAACCAGTTTAGGCTAGATAGATCCGATCTCTTAGATAAGGTAGCAGCTTTCTAGCTGTAAAATTTTGTCCTGCTTGTGTCTGAGGAGCTGGTTGTTTTGCACTATGGAAACATGGAACTGCCAAGGAGATAGCTGAGGGTGAGCCTGGGAGGTGCTCTGCCTAAAAGGAGAATAGTCTCCGAGTTCTTGAATGCTGGATTTGGGATCACACAAGTATCTTCTTCAGTCGTGTTGATGCCAAGGTGGGAACACAGCAAAGAAATTTGCTGATGATAAAGTTGAAAACATTAACAGAAAGGAGAATGGGAGCTTTGTGTAGCAGGAATGGGTTTTCTGGAGAGTAACAGAATTACTGGGATCAAATTAATGACATAAAGTGCTGGGTTGTGCTTTTGTGATATAACAAAAGAACTTCTGCTTTGTGTGGGAGCGCTTTGGGGGAAGTGGCGGAGATGAAACAGTTGGGTGTGTTTGGTGGTTACGGGACTGCTGCCACCACAGAGCTGTGGCCGGGAAGAAAGGAATGCGGATCCTCTGTTGTACTGGTAGGTGTTTCCAGGAGAGAGATTTGATACTATCGTAAAGGGCATTGATAAAACGTCATTTGGAGTTATACATAAAATATTATGATTCCTATTCAGAACGTATTTTGATCTAGGAAAAGGAATGCCTGTTTGAGAGAGGAAACGTGACCTAAACTACATTTTAAACTTAGCTTAAGAGTTGCTTTTTGGCCTGTGCATCACACCTCTGAGCCGGTTGCGATTTCCGTTGAATGGATCTTTGAGGAAAGGTAGGACCTCGGAGGTTCTGAGGTGAGGATGGATTCTTGCCGGCATTCTGCAGAGGGACGTTGGCTGGCTGAGCTGGTGCTCGGCATATGCAAAGCTGCCTGGGCTGCCCTTGGGGAATTTGCCTGTGATGCCGGAGCCTGGGGTGCCTGTTTTTCACAGAACTGAATATTAGAGTTAAACCACGCATTCAGAGATGAAGGGAGGATATTTCCATCTTCTAGGCAAATATATTGTGCCTGGTTACAGCAGTCTCTGCAGATCTCATGGGGAGGTAAGTTCGCAAACTCCATTATGTGCATATACGGCTCAGATAGGGACCAAAGTTGAAAGGTTTCCCATGCTGTTGCCATTCTCCAGAGCTCTTTTCACCCCCCAAAGGATCAAATTTAATTGAGCTACCTGACAACTAACTGCAGCTGTGAATTTAAAATGGGTTGTCTTGTGTGTGTTTGTTTGTTTGTTTTCCTATAATGAAGGAATTGGTATTTTTTTAAAGATTCTGACTTCCTTAATTGACACCGAATTTGTCACACTGGCAGCTACAACCTCAGAAAAAATGTTTGGATGGAGGAAATACAGTGAAAAGAGTCAGTGTACATGTTGAAAGCAATTAAAGAAAAGTTTTATCCAAAAATAAAATATTCCTTTTGTCTGCCAGGCTTACTAAGCTTTATGAGCTTTTATCTAGATTTTCAGTTTTTATTATTATTATTATAAACAATTCTGTGGTCCTGTATTGAAATTCAGAGTTTCTTGCCATAGGCCAATTCTGGTTATAAAACATACTTGTTTTTATGTGCTCCCGAATGCCTTGCGCCATGGCTTTTCTGGTGCATTAAAGTGGGAGAGTAGCCTAGGGATTTACTCATCGTGTTTAATGTCAAGAGAAGTATTTCCTTGAGGTCTCCTGTCACTGTCAGCAACAAAGCAGCAAGTAAGGCGCTCGGTAGCTTCTCTCCTCTCTGCGACATCTGCGGCAGACAAAATTCTCAACCCCTCAATTCCCAGTCATGAATGAACTACAAAAACAATGTGTCAGAAATGAAAATTGTTCCATCATAATTTTTCACAGTTCTTTTTGACAAAAGCCAAACAAGTCTCATGAATACACATTTTCTATAACCTTATACATTATGTATCAGGCTAGAGTAGGAGTGATGGGAATTATTTGTCCCTAGTAAGGGCCTTTGAAAATGCAGAGCGGGTAACCAAACCAAACCCTAGTAGTAGTATGTGCTTTTTTACATATTATATTATCACCTGCTTTGTGAGCAAGGGCATACTCATCACTTCAGCATTATACCTTTTGATAAATCTCCTGACATAACAATATGTGGTAGAACACTTTATATCTTCCTGTGATGAACTATAATGCTACCCAAAGCTATTCTGAGAAGTCTGAACAAATTCCCACCAGAGACTGTACCACCAAATGTTGCTGGAAATGTGATAAGAACTAGTGTTAAGCTGTGTTAAATATGGTTACTTGTTCATCGCATCACATGGTGTTTTTCAACTGGCAGGCGTCTGAACCTGGATTAATAGTATTTTACTGTCTTACTGTAACACATTGGGATATAGCTTTTCAGCCTCTGAGCATAAGCTTTTTAAACCTGTGTATTGATCAACACTATAAAGGTGTTAGGCATTTCTTGGAAAGAATTACTGTTAATCTTTTGTGCAGAGATTGGTTTCTATCCATGTGTACACACTAAGAGATACCAACAGGATGATTGATTTCCAAGGAGCAGGGAACAGGCAAGCATAGAACGTGGCTCCGGGACATGGCAGCGCTGGGCTTCTGTCAGGGGATGTAAGAAGTCCAGGGTGAAGATCAATTAGAGGAAGTTGGAGGAAATTCCTCATCATCGTTAGTCAATGAAGATTTATGGTGTTTGCCTCTGTAATAATTTACTGATTGGTGCCGCTTGACTAATGCAGACATAAACCAGCTGAGTTCTCAGTTTAATTGAAATGATAAGGCAGTTTGCAACTGCTTTTAGGTGTCACTGATAATTTACTCATGTGATTATGATTTAACTTTTCTCTGGCTGCTCCTACCCCAGTGGGAACTAAGAACATTACAGAAGTGAAAGTATAAATTAGCTGCAGACAAACAACATATGTTTATATCTGCTCTATAGTGAGCTAAGTATTTTCAGTGAAACTCCATCCAACGTGTTGATCTCTGTTTGGCAAAGGAAAATGCTTAAGCTGTTTAAATCAGGAGCTACTTTTGCCTGTGCAGCTGTTTGATATGAACTGTAATGGGGCTGTGAAGTACCTTGGAGCCCCATAACTACTAATAATGGTTCATGAAATACAAGCATGATACTTGAAATACAAAAAAACACCCCAACACATTACTCAAATTAGTATGCATAGAGCTTCTCAGTCTAAGGAGTATTGCCATAAGTAGAGAAGTGCTGAACAGTTCGGCCTCAAGTAACTGCAGCGGTTATCACTAACAGTGAACTCAACTCACAGCAAATCCTGCCAGCTTTAAATAATATGAAAGAGTTGTATTTTTCCTTCAAATTCATATGGCTTTAAAGTACAAGTGTAACCTGTTCACCAAAGAAAAGCAGAGCCAGGAAGAATGTCTGCCTTTGTTATTTTGGAGACAGTACTCCAGCTTTCCAAAGACTTGCTCTGCTCACTGTTCAGTGCCAGAACTATCAAAAGCATCAGGAAAAAACTCAAGGAATGGCTGTTTAACTTGATGTAGTAGCAGGTATTTCAGAGATGATAAAGGGTGGTAGGAGAGGCCACAGAGAATGAACTAACGGGTGTGGAAAGGGTAGAGGTGGGTGGTGTCTTTTCCAGCAACTCTCAGACATGACAGGAGCATAACCAACTCTTTTGTTTATCCTTGGCAAAGGTATTTGCCTTGCCACTGCAGAGTTTTCATTCTGGCAGAGCATGCATGTGTCACATATACAAAGTTCGTTCCTTTATAGACTAACACAAGGAAACAAGAAATGCAGCAAGTTCATGTTCTCTAGGTAATCTACAGTAAGCAACAAACAGGGCGTCTGAGTACAGTCCTATTCATTCACTTGCCCACAGGTACAGGTAGTACTAATAGAAGTGATTGTAGAAGACAAGATGATCTGAGCTTTTGTCAAGCAAAGCCTTTGGTTGATTTATGTGGAGTGACTAGCACTGTCACAACAGGGCATAATTTTGTACTGCAGCAATGCAAAAACCAGACAGTTTTTTTAGGCCTTGCAGTGACCCAAGTCAGGAAAGCAGGTAGGGAAGTGCACAGGGATGAGGGAGATCTCAGTTCTGTCCGTGTGCCAACCTGAGATTGAAAGTGTGTGATTTTCTTTTTTAAGAGCCTGTTGGTGCCCAGTGCTATTGCTTATGCTTTCTAGTATTAGAGGTCAGCCTTTGTTTCATTTTTAAATGGCAGACATTTAACTTATACATATATGTGGTTTGAACTGAAACACTCGTAAGTGATTTTGATTAAGATGACTAGTTTAGGCAAACATGCGTCTTAGAGAATGATAAATCACTGAGTACTAAAATTTTCCTCACGAAAAAAGCTGACTACTACATGGTGTGGTGTCATTTACTTCTTTCATTCTTTAAAACTGTGTTTTTAGGCTCCATAAAACTGGTAGCTTTAATTATCAATAAAGATAACTTCAGCAGATCCCAATACATAGATGGACTTATAGTAGCTAATATCCAGAAGTTCTTATTTATGTGAAAGTACCACCTTATGCTATCTCAGGCAGAATGAGTACTTTATATGTGAAGCAGAAAAAAGGCTGCAGCACCTCAAATTAATCTCTAAGACTCACTGTAGTTTTCCTTTTATTACAAATAACAAGTTAAAAATACAGTTTTGCAAATTCCTTAAAATTATTTAAACAAGTCTTTTGCTTCTTAAATCTCTTTGCCATGCTAATTGCAAGGATACTGAATGGAATTTCAGTCTTTAAATGTGACTGTTTCTGAGAAAGAAGCAGTGTATTTTATGCAAACTTAGTTTCTGTATTTAGCAAGAGGTTTTGTATTAGAGTTCTCAAAAATCACTTCTTGCTGCTTTATTTCAATAAGCTTTCAAAATGCAGAGAAAGTTGTCACATTTATGGCTTCATTATGTAGGAAATTGCTGGTTTCATTAGTAGGCTACTGAAATCAACAGTTTTATTTAAAGCTGTAAGACTGACTTGATGATGGCAACAAGAACTTAATCACAGTTTAGTTAAGCCTGAATGGCAAAAAAGTTGAACTGTCCAGTGCACAAGCTTCCCTATTGTTTTGTTTTTTTTTCTGACATTTTAAAATACTTTCTGCTTTAATGCAGTAAAGAAAGCAAAATCAAGTAATTCTGGTTATGAACTAGTCTTTCCTGTAATGTTTATTTGCATTTGTGATGAAGAATTTCCTATTCACGTGATAGAAATAGATATGCAAGCATACAATTGGCTCTTACTTCAGTCAGAGATTTTTTTTTTGAGGTCCTGAAATCTTCCCATCTGAGTTGACAGCAATTGCTGTAGTTCAGTATTTCTGTTTTCCTAATTACTCTTGGCCTTTGCTGGTTCTGTGAAGGTTCCTGTTTATTCTCAGCAAAGTTCAGACTCTTGAGATGAACCTAAACTGTGTGGAAGAGCTGGTGTTCGGAGGCAGGGTTCACAGAATCCCAGAATGTCAGGGATTGGAAGGGCCCTGGAAAGCTCATCCAGTGCAATCCCCCCATGGAGCAGGAACACCCAGATGAGGTTACACAGGAAGGTGTCCAGGCGGGTTGGAATGTCTGCACAGAAGGAGACTCCACAACCCCCCTGGGCAGCCTGGGCCAGGCTCTGCCACCCTCACCAGGAAGAAGTTTCTTCTCAAATTTAAGTGGAACCTCTTGTGTTCCAGTTTGAGCCCATTACCCCTTGTCCTACCGTTGGTTGTCACCGAGAAGAGCCTGGCTCCATCCTCCGGACACTCACCCTTTATATATCTGTGAACATTAATGAGGTCACCCCTCAGTCTCCTCCAAGCTCAAGAGCCACAGCTCCCTCAGCCTTTCCTCATAAGGGAGATGCTGTGTTATCTGTGGAGACCTCAGGGTCAGGAGCAGGAATGAGAGGGTTCTGGGGGGAGCGAGTACAAGCGACCCCAGTGACCTGGGCACTTTGGGGACGCGAAGCTTCGCGTTGAGATAAGTGCTGCTACTCCACCCCAAGCATCCGGTGGCCTCACAGCTGGGGGTGAGGTGGGACAGACTGATGCCAAGAGGAGTGGAGACTTTGTGAGAGAAATGGGAGTCTGGTAAAGAATATGTTCCTTTCTCTATTTGGGACCCAAAATACCATCTGCAAAGAGCAGTTCTGTCTTTGCGCGGTGGTCCCAGGCAGTACACGCAGATACGTAGATGAGAGAGGTACCTACAGCCTGGTCTGCTGCTGAGAAGTTAGGGGAAATTCACCTCCAAAAAAGGGCAAAAAATTGGTTGGGGAGTTGCTGCTTTAAATAATCTAGCCAGCTGCTCCATGACTATTTATGTCTGAAACTGTTTTATTTTAGCATAATGTAAAGTTCTCCCTACAGAAATAACCAGACAATTGCACAGTGTGACTAATTATTTTTGGTCTCTTGTTTTTGCAATAAACTAAGTTGCCATCTCTTGGTAATTTGGTAACATACAGGATAGGAATGTTCTTTCCGTCTCTTTCCTGCTACTTGTTTTTTGGAAACTTAGTCCAGTTGGTAGCAGAGTGGCATTAAATGAATGGATATGGATTATTAAAACCTTTTCTTTCTGTAAAGGGTGTAAAGCACACCGGGATGCCTGGGGAAGCTGCATTCCCAGTGTCCCTGCGCACTACTAACTATCTTCAACACTCTTTTTCATCTGCTCTCAATTCGGGTTAAAATGTTGGTATGTTGGAAGAGATTGACATGTTGATGTGACAGCTGTCACATGTGCCAGACATGCTACCTGTACTGAAATACCGATTTCAAGTTGCTCATTATGCACTAGGTGAGGCTCCTGTATTTCTGCCAAGGATTACCAGAAAACTTGTATGTATCATATAAGACTGACATGTTTTGGAGATACACCTCATCTGTATAATCTTGTAGTTTCTGGATATGTCATTCTTACTTCTCTGGAGAGTTTCTGTAGGGGTGATTTTTCATTGGGAAATACTGGGCAAATATCTGAATTCTTGACATTCTGGTAGGACACAGATTCTAGCTGGTTAAGATGATCCACCTTAGGTGTGTGTTAACCTGCTGTTGAAGCTACCGGTAGACAGCACTTTATTATGCACTAGCTACATCACTGGGTGTAACTAATGCGAACAAAAAAACGGAATTGTCTGATTATTAGACAGATTTATCTGTAGTGCATATGATGAAACCATAAAGTAAGAGATAAGATTGCTCACCGAATGCTGCGCATGCAGAATTCACACAGCTGTAATTTATCTGTGTTACTATTAGCTGATCTAGATGATAGATCATAGAGTAGGTACCAGTGAAGTGTTGCAATACAAATCTGCCACATTAATTGCAGCTCTTATCTAGACACCTTAGCATTCGGAACACACATTTAAGCAACTGCTGAAGGAACTATGTCTGAGAAGCAAATCTGTGTCTACAGATCATGTAGAATAGCTAATGATCAGCCTAATTAACCCGCCAAAACTTTGTGCATGACTAATATTCAGGCAAGCTTTTGAAACTAGGTGGGAACCTATTAAAAGCAGTTTGGATATAGAGAAACTTTAATCACTCATCAGTAGATATTTGCGAAGATGTTAAGGTGAGTTGCTTTGAGTACTTGCAGTGGTGTGTTTGCCAATGGCAAGACTAAGTTTTCTGAAATTAGGTTATGGGGAACGTAATAAAACAATAAAAATCGCCAAAATAAACTCAGAGTGACTTCAATTTGATAAAAAAGCCAAGGTAACACAGTTGATTTCACCTTTCTTTACTACTCTGCAAGTAAGTAAATTTGTCAGGAGGGTACAGGTTTTTTCGTAGCACATGTACCATTTGTTATATGGCAACATTCACACTCCTGCTCTTCACTTTTTAAACAATCTTCTTTGAAGAGACCATTCTCTCTGCATCCGTGTCCGGGTGTTTAAGACCGTTTCTCGCAACGGATCATTTTTTGTGCGTTTTACCCCTTGCAACATATAATTACTTGATTTGTACTTGCATATATCTAAAATAATTCATCTCAGTACTGCATAAGAATAATTTTTGAGCACTCCTTAAGGGTTTATAGAAAACTTTTGATTTCCTAACTCATATCTCAAACGTACATGAAGTGTGCTGGAATTACTGCTAACTCTTGTTCCTCCATTGTAAACAATGCTGCTTTGCTCTTCTGTTTGCGTATCTTTGATATCTTATCCAGATTGTCTTAAAGTCAAGGTAGATGTTTTTCAGTGGACCGAAGTGATGTTTTATAATTTCAGATTGATTGAATTGATAGTGATTTCTTGGAGAATAAGAGCACTTGTGCATTCTGCTCTTGATAACAAGGTACATTAATTGCAAAATATACCCACCACACTATTGCAATTCATATTAACGATATTACTAATTGGAATTTTGATGACTTTTTCTTGCAAAAGATCATAAAAAGAACAGAAAGTGTCACTGATTAATGAACAGTTTAGTGAGGATAGAAAATGGTACAAAATTTATCCACTCTTACTATAGCCTTAATATTGTGATCTTGGCAAGAACTTTTAAACTGCACTTCTAAATATGCCAAACCTATGCTGTAAAAGTACATTCACAGCACAGTGGTACCCTTATTTCTGTTTCTTTCATATGAAGAAATACAAGGAATTTACTGAAAACAAATTGGATAGATAATATGTAATCTTTATTTTATGTAATTTGAAAGATCTATGGATTGATTTGTATGCTGTGCTTTTAAAGTACAGTCTGCTTCTGGGCTCTGAAGTTGCGAGCATTTTTTCTTGTTATTTCTCTCTCTGCTTTACCAAACAAATATCTTTTGTGTCATTTGCTTTAGTGACAGGTTGTCAGTTAAACTGCTATTTGGTCACAAGCAATAAAATCATGCATAAGGTGTCCTTCGTTCGTTCATCTAATTTAACTAATGAAAACATCTGTCATTAGGATCCTCTTAAACAGTTACGGTGTTGTCAGGTTGTTCACAAGTGGTTCTAGCTCTTTACATTTTCCATCTTTGTCCTTTTCGTAGTGTTATTTAAGGCTGCAATATAGATGAGTTTCTTTAGTACAAATACACTACCTGGTTGTGGTCACATTTTCACCTATGTGAAAAGGTACGCTATTAGACACAATTAGCTTGATTGTAGCTACAGATGTTTAATTTCTATCCGTTTAATGAAATCAGATTTGTGCCCACTGGCAGAAGAAAATTCCACTTTTTATTCCAATATGGCATTTGCTTCTGGATAATTTTTGCTATAAAAAGATTTCCCCATTTTCTGTTCCACTGGCTGCACGGACATATTTTTACCTGCTTGACCATATAGGAGATATTTCATTAACTAAAGTGTATCTGGGAAAATGTCAGGTACAATCGTCTGCAATATATCCGAACGCACCTCCGCAGAGTTATCTCTGAGCCTCCCTTGGTCTCAAGCCACGTGATGTCAGTATTCCCCAGCAATGCTGCTGGCAGACAGGACTTACTAAATTAGCAATGTTACAACATTAATATTCTCTGATTGCATTGCATTGGCTCAAGGAATGCAAGCTGTGAAACATCAGTAACTAGGTGCAAAGGTAGATTTTAATTTTAATATAGCATTGTAGTTGATAACTTACCTCTTGTGAAAACCAAAATTAAATGTTTGTTATAGAGTGTGTGACTGTTCTTGAGATGGAGTCTCATTAGTTTATTCAAAACTCTCTTGTGTGATCCCAGCAGAGACATTTTGGTGCTGGGGAATTGCCAAGGTTAAAACCCCAGCTCTGTGGTGAAGATGAATGGCAATGTCTTTAAAGCGTTCTGTTCTTAGGCGTGTGTTTCGGAAAGCCACCTACTGTCACGTTTATTATAGCCAAATTGATATTTTTTTAATTAATTTTAACTGTACCGGTCCTGCAGAAGAAAAGCCATAGCAATCCTTCATAAGAATGACGTTTGCTTCCTTCATAAATGCCACTGGATTTTCTGATAACTCTTAGTATAGTGTTCTTAAAGCTGATATGGAGTTAACAATGGAACGTGCTGGGTGATCATTGGAAAGATAAGGGGGTGAAAAATCTAACACAAACCAAAAATGTAACAGTGTGTTTATCCACCGTGAAAAATGGCTTTTTTCCTAAGAAATGTAAGAGCAATAGGAAGAATTATTTCCTCTTGTATTTCCACAAACTTTAAACTTTTCCACGTCCTTTAAACTGGTTTTTAAACTGGCTCTATCTTCCTGGTGAACATCCTTAAACTATCTTTATTAATCACTCTATCATTCAAACTTTAAGTTAGCTGTAATAATTACCATTTTAACTCTTTTTGTCAAAATCCTTGTAAGTCTTTACTAAGATCGTTGTAGTTCTTTCCTGCCTAATGAGGGCTGGTTTCAAAGAGCTACAGAAAGACCTTGTGAATTCTTCAGTGACTCAGCTTTGTGACAGCCCATGAAATTAAATGCAGACAAATACAATGTGATTAACAAGAGTGAAACCTTTATATATGAAGGGATGAGTGAAAAACACTGCCCAATACCACTCAGTAACACAGCATTTCTAGGAAAATTCAGGCGAGAAACTGAAGTTCTAGAAAGCGTTAGCTCAGTTTACAGTAAAAGAGGAAAAGGAGATCAGATATTAGATATTAAGGAATAGAGAACAAAATAGAGGAGCCTCATGATACGACTGCATAAGTCTGTAATGCAGCTGTGTCTTTAATAGTGTGTGTGGTTCTGCCACATCAGAAAAGATATCCCAGAATTGGAAAAAGGTCAGGAAAAGGCAACAAGGATGATCAAAAGCATGAGGTCGCTTATGGACTGTGAGCAATTAGGTCGGCTGGGGCACTCCAGCCTAGAGGAGAGATGGCTGGGAGCTGGGAGGCAAATAAGAACGTGCCCCGTGGATTGCACAGTATTGAGATGGATTGTTCAGTGCTTTTTTTGAGCAGGAAATAGGAACAAAGTGAATAAGAAAAACATCAGAGCAAACGAGCAACTTGTTCACACCATGTGTAATTAAGCTGTGCAGAGCTTCTAACCACAGGATGTTCTGGATGATGAAACCTTGCCAGGGTTCAAGACACGCTCATGGTAGATAAATCCATTGTGACTTACTAAATACAGAGGAAGCACCTTTTTATTTTTTTTTAGGGGGTCCCTGAAATACAAATTGTTGGGTGCTGGGGAGGTATCTTAGGGTGCTTGTCTTGCTCCTGTACACATCTCTGGAATCTGTTCTTGCTGATACTGCAGACTGGTTAAGGGACCCAGTGAAACTTCAGGTTTAGCCTGTGTGTTCTTATGTCCTGTATGCTGCAAAATTCAGCTCTTACACTAGTGAGTAACTTAAGAATTTGAGACATTAAAAACCTTTCTACTGAGAATTTATATACCAGAATTATTTACATACTTGCTTCTTTCCTGTATATATCTATTACTGTTGGTTCTGTAGATCTAGTCAGCTTTTTTTGTGGAAGACAAGCAAAGAGACTCTATTTTCCCTCCTCCTACTATTGCTGAAGGAGCATGATGACCATCCAAAATATGTTTAAAAAAACTGAAGTCAGGACATCTCTTTGTTGGATCATAAAAAATAGTCAGTACAAGTATGACTTGAATTTCCTTTTTTACTATAATATGCATTGCTTGTTTTGACTCCAGTCCTCAGACAGAGCACTCAATCTGATACGCCCCTGTATCTTGAAATTAGTTGTGTCTTGGTTATATACCTGAGACCTGAAAGGAAATGGTTTAAAAAATCTTTGATGAAGTGTACTTCCACAACATAATGGAATATTTTGGGTTTCAGGCAACACAGTGGAAAGTATTTCTAAATGAAGTGTGTGTCTCAGGATCCAATTTCAGTAGAAACACAAGCTAATATTTATGATAATGGTGAAAGATTCAGGTGCCGGGAGGGTTTTGCTCCCTGGCATCCCCGAGTGACACCAGCCGTGTCCGAGCAGCCGGTGCAGACAGGAGGCGGCTGCCGAAAGCGCATCCTTGGGCTGCAGAGTGGAAGTGGAGCCGTCTGTCCTCGCTCCCCTCGAGCTGCTACCAAGAGGTTTTATGACTGCTGAGAGTTGGAGTAACTGTCTTATTTTGGCACTAAGTTATAAACTGAAAAATTCTTCTCTTAGGAGGTTTTTATTGCAACCAGTACGTTTCTACAGACAGTTTTTGTTTTGGCAAATTGATGTTTTCCTTCTATTTCCATGAGCAGCTCTATGTAGTAAGTGCTTAATAGTTCATAACTGATTTTCCTGCTTTCTGTTGAGAAAATCTCTACAAGTCTGCAC
Source organism: Columba livia (assembly GCF_036013475.1). Lineage (NCBI taxonomy): Eukaryota > Metazoa > Chordata > Aves > Columbiformes > Columbidae > Columba > Columba livia. The sequence continues at coordinate 17,434,438 of NC_088614.1, forward strand.
AGCACCTACCAAGTCATTTTGGTTTCTCAGGAGTCTGTCTATTTAATATCCTTTCAGCTTTCTCTGCTGAATCACAGCCATGAAACTGAGAGGTGACAGTGGCAACAGGATGTCTAACGCTACCATAACTAAACCAATGGTTATTAAACACAACCATTTACAGGTCTGTTCTCCCAGAGCCGAATGTCATCTCTAATGCACTTCAGAGATCCTTAGGAGATAGAGGTTTGTATGGTTAGGTGCGTTGTGTATCTTCAGGTGGTCAACTGGCTGAATATTAAACACTTGATGTTTCTTCTTTTATATCTCAGACCAAAGGCAGATCTATCATCCAATGCCTTCAAGTATTTTGACAGTTCTGGCTGATTCTGGAGCAGCCTGGGTATGTTTTTGATTGTGTTGTATTCTAACAATGGAAGTATCTGGTATCAAAAAAAAAACCAAAGGACCAAGAAAAACATTGTCGTCTTTCTATCCAAATGTTGTTCTAGGACAAAAATATAAGAAGTATTTAGAAGTAAACCAAATATTATATATCACTGACACAATTTGCTGTTCCATTTGGAAACCTTCAAGGCTTGGGCTTTGTAAGCTATTTAGGAATGAACACAAACATCTCTGAAATATTTGGTTCAGGGAAATGAAAACTGCAAAACAAACAGATTTTTTATATGAGTGTCTGCAGAAGGGAATGTCTGCACCGTGCGCGTCTGCTGCCAGGGCTCACTTTCATGTTATTTCACCCACCAGCAACTATCACTTTATGTAGTAAAATATAACTATGTTATACCTTTCTGCTCTAGGAAAAATGCATACATATTCTTCATTGCATTCTTGGCTAAATCAATATCATGAGGCATATATGTCACCTACCATATGGGTCATCATCTCACACAGATTCAGTGTCATTCTAGGAAAAATACGTATTTCTTTGTCACTTGAAATGGTTAATCTGTTGAGTACCAAACCTTTCTAAATATAGAACTATGGGCTTTTTTGTTGGTGGTATTTGTTGGGTTTTCATTGTGGCTATGTGTTTAACTTGCTCTGCACTCCACCCCCTCCCTCCTTCGTAAACTGTAGGTTTGAGCATTAGTTTTTAGACCCAAATTTGCCTTAGTGACTACTGAATGCAAAGGGCTTATGCCAGCAGCTCTCTGACATCAAACGTAAATGGCAATTGCAAAACTGTCTGTGAAGGTCCGTTTTAGTAAAACCTTCATGTGCACACTATGGTCCTTGGCAAAAAATTGACAGCTGATGAGTAGATATTGAAGAAATTCTTGAGCAAATTTATGGTTCATATGAGGCTTTTCCAGTGGTTTTCATTCTTTTTCCCAGTTCTCTGAAACTTTTGAACATCCAATTAGGAAGTCCAAAAAGCACATTTGGCCTTTGCAACAAAATGCATATTTATATAGTAAATATTCCATTTAAAAAACTCTGCAGAAATAGTTTTTTATAAATTATTTAGAGAACAATATGAATAATACAATGATGTTTGGAATCATTAGTTTAATGGGGGAAAAAGGGCAAAATTCACTGAATAAATTGTTTGCCCACTCCTAGTTCCATAATGAATTTTGGTTTTCATTTTTTTATTTGTAGAATATACCTTATACTCTTTCAAGTTTTAGTAGTGGAAGAATAACACAAAATAACAGCTTTCATATGGTATTTTTATGTTTTGCCGATTCTTGAAAGTCACTTGATAGTTTGGGTACTCTTGATTTTCAGAAAACCTTTTACGATGCATTCAGTGTCCTGATTTTCAGTACATGGTTGATAAATATTTTGTGTACATCAGGCTTTTTAATGAATTACAGATTCACTTCCCTAAATCACAATAAATTGTTAAGAGACTTTGGCCTTTTCTGTGGATCATGAATTTTGCTTTGGTTGTCCCATCATGTGTTTTGTAGAATATTGTCAGAAATGTTTGTTTTGAGACCTTTAAAGGAAAAATCAATTATTGTCTTTTAAATCTTCACTTTGCACTTATGCATTTTACAGTCCGCCTTGCAGCGCTTTTAAAACGCAGGAATCATGGAATCTCTGTTAGTACATAGCCCTTGTTTTAAAGGTGTATTAAGTATAATTTTACACAATGCAATTGTTGTAGTGCAGAAATTAGGGAATATATAGGAAATCGCTTTGACATGTAAAATGTCTTTAACAGTTATCTCCACCTCTTCGTTTTTCAAAGTCTTCTCTTCAAGAGTCCAGGTTCATGTTAAGGATTCAGGTAGGCTCACTTGCTTAAGAATTTTAAAGGAAACATCCTAAATAACACAGTAACAGTACAGTTCTTGTCATCTTCATAATTTCTTGGCTACTAATATAAATTGCGCCCCTGCGCTGAAGATATTGGAGATTTGCATAAATGAACATTTTCATGGAACTTAGAATAGCTGATGCTTTGGCTATTGTCCAAATTGTCATTCTAATACAAATATATTGCTCTCTGAAGAGCAGTATTTTGAAAAATGGCTTCTAAAACTTGATCCCTCAAACACAGCTAGCTTGATTTTCAGTCACTCACTGAAGTCAATGACCCTACTAATCAAGTTTGAAGTTAAATCCACTTTCAAGTTCTTAAATACCTAAATGAGACCTTCAAATTCTATCTCCTTTGATTATTGCCAGTGTGAAAATAACGGCCATATGTTTTAGGTAGTGACTGACTACTGAAGGGAAAATTAACACAAGTGATATCATATTGATGCTGTAGTGCTCATAAAATGAGATGAGATTCTCAGAACATGACACTACATTGTAATAATGGGAACTCAGCACGTTGCAAGGGATGAGTAAAACCATGGTCAAGCAGAGAAAGAATTAAGTAATGGGCCAAACTCTGTCACATCCTCTGTGCTCTTAGGTGTGAATCATTAACATTATTTTCCTTTTTCAAGGTTTTTCTTAAGGAATTTTGTAAGGAAAACCACAATCTAATGCTGGCAATTCAATTTAATCATCATTATTTAGGAGGTGCCAAAAAAAAGAAAACAGAGGACTTTTAAATGGGGTGATTTTGTTGCTGTTGTTACGCAGCCAAACAGGCTGTGATTGACCTGGGTGAAGTCAGCAAAGGAGTGTAAAGGCCTGGGGAAAAGTGTTCATAGTGTAGCAGGAAAGCACTATGTGACTACAAATACACACCTGTAACTTCAGAATTTTGTACAACAGTGTGCTTCAAATTACTTATCGAGGTTCAGTAGGGTTCGCTGTATGTGAGCAAAGTATGATTTATTACCCCAGAGTATTTTGTTATAATAGTTCTTCAAAGTCTATAACATTGTAATTAGATGTCTTCGTTTTTTTTTGTAAAGTTTTATCTGTCCGTGACAGACTTCTCTGTTTATTGTTGTCAGACAAAACCTGCACACATCTGTCACGTCATCACGTGCCCTCTGGCATTGCTCTTATTTAAAATGCAAAAGGAATCGTACATTGCACGAAGGCTGACAGTGGTGTGCAGTGTTACCAGCAACACCAGCAGGGTAACATTCCTCCCAGTAATTTTAATATACCAACAAATTAAAAGGTCAATATGAACTACAGAATGCCTAAAAGGTAGGAAAGAGATATGGAGTAAAATTATACAAGACATGAAACAACTTTTTGTATATCTGACCTAACAGCTCTTCTGGGCTGGGAATGGAGCTTTCCTTACACAGGCTCAGGTGAATCCTTTGCACTGATTCTGTTACACTACCATGAATAAGTCAAAAATGTAAAATGAATGACGCTTACCAATCCCAAATACTTGTCTGAAATACTTTTAAACCTTTTAAAACGTCACCTTAAAATCATAGATGAATTTAGAACAATTAGTCCCACTAAATTCAACAAGGTTTCAAATTCCGAGTGTCTAATGAGCGTCTCACGTCCGGCCCTGGAGAGCCCGGGCTGGGGCAGTAATGGCTCCCAGCTGCTCCCTGCTGGGCTCGGAGCCCTCACTGACCTCGGGAATTCAGCTGAAATGCAGCTTTTTCTATGTGCATGAATCATGTGAAATAGGGACATGTCACCACAGAGCGAGGAAAAAAGAAACCCCACCGAAAAAGCCAACCTCTTCCATGTTGGAGCAGAATCATACTCCTAACTTCATTAAATTCCTAGGTTTTTGTAACAGGAGGGGCTTTTTGTTTCTGTCTATATGCATATGTCTGCCACCCTTTTAAAGTGTTGTTTTTACAATGTGTGGATGAATGCCCTAGTGTCCCTGTCTGTCTTTAAAATAACAAAAACCAGGTGTCATGCATTAAGAGAGGAAACTTGAAGGATCCTATTGCAAATGATATACAGCAATAAATTAGAAACAACTAAGTCCAGACAAAAGGCAAAAAGAGAACATAGAACACTGAGTGGATTTGATACTAAATTATTGGGGAGTCAACTAATAAGTATTTTCTTAGGGTGAATTTCACAACAAAGCAATTAATAAAAGGAATTAAAATATGCAGCCTGCATCTGGCTTCGGATTGAACACTGTAGACTTTGTATCCTCTCTAATTCACGGTTGAGAATAGACACTACTTATTGTTTCAGCAGGCAGTGAGATTTGTGTAAGCAGACTTAACAAGTTTATCAGTTTATCTTCTACAGAAATGTAACCATGTATCAGTATCTTAAGCCTTTAAAAGAGATTTCTCTGATCATGGAGTTCAAATTTCATGAAATTTAATTATTTTCAAAGGAGAGAAATCTTCCCTAAATGCTAATGGGGGACCATTTAAAATGCACAAAGTTAGCAAAACCATGTGTTTCTATGACCTACTTGTAATGTAGACTCAAGAGATTTTCATGCTGAAGTGCTGCCTTTGTCGATGGGACGTCTGGCCAAGCTGCAGGGATTCCCTTTGTGCCAGCTCCCCGGGGACACAGAGCCTGTTAGATCTCTGGTGGTGCCTGTTGCTCTGGTTTGTTTTGTGGTGTTTTCATGTTTTATGTTTCTACTTTTATAAAAAGCTGTGTTCTGAAACGGCGCCTGTTTGTGTATACGTTTGAGCCACTGGTTCTTTGTTTTTCAGAATTGTACTCCGTCCACACACTGGGGTGTTAGAAGGGCGAGTGCTTTGTTTAAAGGCACTGTTCTGAAAGTGGGTGTTCGGAGGTATTTGAAAATAATCAGGTGCAAATTTTTATATTATTTGTGATATGCTGATTAATTTTATCACCAGGATATTCACCGTTTGAAACAGTTTGCAGGAGCATTGCTGATGTATATGTTTTCCAAGTTCAAAGGATCTTCATTCTAATCCATACCTATTTTTTTTCTATAAAAGGCTACTAGTTCACCAAATCAAGAGGTTCCAAAAGCTGCCTCTTGTAGATGGTGACAGTATTGCAAAAGCTCTGATCTGGGAACTCAGACCCCTCACCTTTACTGGCCCGTGTGTTGTTGCGGAGGGTTCAGACACTCCAGTGTGCATGTAAAGCTCTCAGGCTAGCAGTGACATAGCGATCCTCAACCAAATCTGTTGCTGTCATTGAAAAAGCAGCCATAAGTTACAGATGTTATTAATATCTTCTGTGAGATATTTTGGGAACACTTGTAGTCCCATCCTTTCAGTTCCACTCACGTGCCTCACGGATGCAGAGCTGCTGACGGCCTCTACTGATGGTTACATTTGCGCGGGAGATGCAGCTTTTTCTGGCTAACGCAGACAGCCAAATACATTGGAAATCCTGCTCTTTCTGTGCCATGCTCAATAATGGAAGATAGTATGAATTGGAACAAGCTTGTTCAATCCTTCAGACATGTATCATGTTTCTCAGGAACTGGCCAGAAATAGCTAAATAAATTACACTAGAGTCTTCAAAGGAGAAGTGTTTTCCTACCATTTGAATTCAGTCAGTATCTTGCATAGCTAAACAAATACCAGGTGTGAGTTTCAATGAGAAACACACAGTTCAAAAGTTTGAATCTGATTTACACACCAGTGGCCAGGCTGAAATACGAGGCTTGAACTTATTATCCCCATGTAAGGAGTTTCCTGGTCTCAGCTCCCCAGACGGGAGCGCCGGGGAGGAGGTGGCTCTGCAGGCGAGGAATGCGCCAGGGTTGGAAGGCACGCTGTAATGTAAACCAGATTTCCCATCATCTGGGGGATGGAGCTTTACAAGAACTGCACTGTTGCAGTCACCAGCCGCTTCAGTATCCAGTAGTAAGCTGAGAAATCCTGAGCCTAAGCAGCTCCTGCGGTGTTGATGGCCAGGAATGGGCCTGGAGAGCACCCGGGGAGTCGTTCAGCAGAGCCCCTCGCAGTTCAGAGGCAGCAAGCAGTACATAAAGCAACAATAAAAGCATCGTTCCTTCATTATCCTGCCTTTCCCACCTCCCACTTGTGCCCCAAGAGCCACCAAACATTCCCAGCACCTAATTTCCCAGTGCTAAAAGAAAAAGAAAAGAAAAAAGCCAACTGCAGAACAAAGAAAAGGCCCCGGTTCTGCGTGGGGGTTTCTGCTGCACTCGCCCCATCAGGGGCTGCTGGCACTGAGCTGCTGGGGCAGCGGGGCTGCCTGCCCCGAGTCCTTTGCCTGGAAACCATGTGAGTTTACTGCTTGTTTGCATTAACTTTCTGGCAAATGCCTTTCGTTTTATATTAACATCGGTATGTTTTTTTTAGGAGACAGAATTTTTCACCTATCTTAAGGCTTTTTATTACTGCTTATCTGTAGTTTCTGAGTATGCTCCCTACATGATGGATTGGCAGAAGATTTCTGTGGAGTTTCTGACTCTATTATCCAGCAGTGAGCTCTTGGAGAAAGTAAATTTGGAATTCATGGTGATGACTGTCATAGCAGGGTTTGGCTGTGAGCTGTGTGTCTTCAGATCACATTCCTTATGTTGTAAATAAAGAAAATATATCGGGGGAAAGAAAAGTTTTATAGGAATAAATATGCGTAGAATATATTCACTTAGTAACTCAAAATGAACAATACAGCTAAACTGTAAGCTGCACACAAGGAAGTTGCCACAAAGTGAATTAGATTGTTTATTGTTGTTTTGATGAAACTGTATCTAATTAGGCTCTTAATATAATATATGAGTACCTGAATTCTGTAGTTCATTCAAATGAGATCCAATAAAATTTTAATTAGACACTGTGTTCCCGTGTATTTCATAAGCTATATATCTTTACCAGAAAACTATCCCAATATTTGAAAGAGTTAAAAACAGAGCAAAAAACTTTTTATTCGAAAACAGGCAGCCGTAAAACCTCATCTTGCAAACATTTGCTCATATTGTGTCTCATAAGAAATGCCATTTATTTTAAATCATTGTGGTAAGTGCTGAAAACTGAGCAGGTTTGTGCAATCCGTTAGTTAACTTGAGCCCTAAAGAGCCAAATACAGAAGCAGAGAATTCAGTCTTGACTAATACATTTTAGATTTCTCTAAAACAATTTCAGGTCACTTTTGTTCATGCAAATACAAAATTTCAATTGTTTTATTGTAAAAAGAGCATTATAAAATACATATATAGGTTTTAGAGTTAAGAAACTATGAAATATTACAGAAAGGTACATAAAAACCATCTGAAGCGTGATAAATTGTAGAACACCTTTGAACCATCTACAATGTAATGGGTGCTCCAGCTTCTTTCCAGGCTCTCATTCTCTGCTGAATAGAGCTCAATGAAGAATCTGATCAGGTATTGTATTAAATTTTACTTCCTTGCTTTGTTGGCTCAAAAGGCTGGGCAACAAGGGAGCAGTCATGCCAAGCTGGGCTGCGGGCAGGGAAATGCCATCGAACGTAACAGTGTGATCTTGTTTAGGATGATCCAAATTGTTAGAACAAACTTGTAAGGTCGTGACTAATGGAATGTCAGTGTAAAACTGTGGGACAGCGTATGAGGCGCTCTTAGTTGTGGAAAATAGCTGCTGAATGGGAAATGTGAAGAACTACCTAGATTAGCAGCTAAAGACTCTGAAATGATCTGCTCTGCAATAGTGAATGTGACTGGAGCTTTTGCATTTATGAGGTTTGTTGGCAGCGTTTCTCCGAATAGGGTATGGTATACCCAGTGTGTTCTTTGTGTATCTCTCTGTCATAGTTAATGAGATTTAATATATGCACACCGAGGGTGTATTGTATCTGTAGGTACAGAGAGAATTGCACAGCTTTGCAAACTTTCCCTGATGTTACCCATCTTTCTTTTGAATCTCCAAGATCAGTCTATGCAGCATGGGTAGCAGACGAAAGAGAGAAACGTACCTTTGTTCTTGCTCTCAGTTTGTGTGTTCGCTCTCAGTTGATATATTCATTGTAAAATATCAGCCTAGCACTTGCAAAATAAAAAATGAAGTACTTTTTGCTTTTTAAAAAAAGTTTTCTTTGTGAACATGGAGTGATAGAGCTATTTTAATACATAGATGTGCAGCAAGAAGATGTGATTTAAAGGCCCAGTTTACTACCCTGCATTTACCTCAGTATTGCACAAGTCCCAGCCCAGTGTTATAACTCTACGGTTCCTCAATTATGATAGGCTGGGGAATCTGTCCTTTTAGATATGCTGACATTTCAGTGTTTATTTTTAACCCTTTATTCTGAATCTGACTTTTCTGCAACTATAGACAACCTGGAGTTCAATCTTCTGAAAATAAGCAGATTCCACCCCATTGATTTCAGTTGCTTTGTTTGTGGCAATTTGAGCTCTAACATCCATTTCTGACAAGTACTAAGCTGAACTCTTGGCCTTGCTGGTAGAAATCTCTCAAAGTTAAGAGACATTTTTACTTCACAAATGCATGTATGTGGATAGGTATGTACTCCAAATATTTAATCAAAATGGGCTTTTTAGAACTGGCCAGGAGGAGACACTGAATTCTCATTGCACTCAGAATTTGGAGATCTGACCAGGCAGCACCTAAGATGAATCTAAAGGAGACTCAGGCATCAGTGGGTACGACACTGACGTCCTTTGGAAGAGCTGTGTCTTTTAACAAAAACCCCAACAAACCAACAAGTGAAGCTATCGTGGAGAATGGTGCTGCTGCCAGATTTAATGTACATTCCTACTAGTTATAATCTTTATTCAAAAGAACAGGACATTTGCATTAAGTTCTCTTTCCTACTGCAGAAATGAAGGGTATCTCCATATGGAGACCTCCTGAAGCTTTGTTATCGTGTAGAAATTAGTGCAAATAGTGCCAGGAGGAGAACGGTGCTGACTGCAGCTGATGGGCATTTTGCTGGGAGACAATTTGCAGGGTTCCACCACATCTTTTTTGCTATAAAGCCCTAGCTGGGTGTTATGGTTGACATCACTGGATACAAAAAAAGTTATTTATAGATAGTTGGAAACTCAGGCTTCACATTTAACAGAATAAAGTAACCACAAGGCTACTAAGCCATACTTCTTCTAGTCTCATATGTATTTTCTTTTCATTAGATTAGTTTTGATAGGAGGTGGAGTGGCTTCCCCTTTCTCCCGGTACATACAGAGGTGGAGCATTGGTTGTGACAATAGTGGAATATACAGTCAAGTTTCCCTGTAGAGAGAGCATAAGTGGTTCTCTGCTGGTTTATGAAAACTTGAGTATTACACAAGAACTAAAAAATTACTCTCACAATCTGGGCTAGTAACAGCCTAACAGAGAAATTTCAGTTCAAATTTTCTGAACATCAGAAGGCTTCTAGGTAGAAAAGTTTTGGCATAACGAGATTAACTTAGATTTTGAGTTTAACCCAGGTGAAATCAACAGAGATTGATACCCTTCTTCCCTCCCCCCATGGCATTACAAATGAGGATCAGCTGCTGTGTGAGGAGACTCACCTGGGGGCTCGGGGGCTCAGGCTTTGTCTGTAAGAAGCTGAGGGAGCAGGTGGTGTGTGCTCTTGTGGAGGCTTGTTTATGGAGAAAGGAGTTCCTCCAGGTAAGTTGGTTGAGGAGCTGTTATTTCTTAAGAAATAAAGATGTCTGTTCTTTTATTTATGAATACATATATGTGTATTTAATACGTAATAGAGAGCGAGTCAAGGTGAATTTTCTTGGCTGTACAGCTTGAGATGCTTGCGCTTACTCCTTTGAGCTGCTTTAGAGGGCTAGACAGTAGAATCTGAGCTTTTTTCCCCCTAATTAATGTAAACCTAATACAGAAAAAAAAAACAGAAGCAGACTTGTATTTTCTTGAAGTAAGAATGTTATTTGTGTTGTTGATAGGAATTATGGTGGAAACATGCCTGCCCTGTTATAGAATGTTCAGGTTATTTGTATCATAAGAGTCAGATGACTACTAGCACAAGGCATGTTTTCTTCCTCAAAGCCTTAGCCTTAAAAACTGTGGTGGAAATTGGACCATAGGGGATGATGTAAATGAGGCTTTTTATTTTTAAAGCAGAAGGGAAAAATTACTTAACGCAGTTACAGTAAACAAGCTTGCACTGCTATATAATGAGCAAATTTAATTGTACCTGAGTCCCACTACTTGTATATGCTATTGCTCATAAAACACTATTAACTGAAATAATTAAATAGTAGCTAATTGTTGAGCTTTTCATCTTAAAATAATCAAATAAGTTGGTGTGGAAAGGACATAGTAGTTAAAGATGTGAATGGTATGATTTGGTAGTTAATTTGTTAAACGTGTCTGCTGCAGGTTCATATCAAAGGTTTTAAATCAGAATTCATTGAGTAGGGTAACTTGGAGTATGTGAACTGAGCTCTTTTTATTTCCTTTGCGTTGCGTAGAGCGGTTAGCTGGAACGAGGTGTCTAAAAGCAGGGATTTCATTAGGACACGCCGGGTGGCTGCTGGGTCAGGCCGCCCTTGCGGTGCGGGCGGGTGTCTCCGAACCCGCCTGCAGCTGTGGCCGGAGTCGCGAAGAAGAAAATCTGTGCTTTGGTGGAGCAAGTCTGCGCGGCACCAAGCAAATGGACTTTTAAATTCTGTATAAGTAGAGAAACTTAATGCTCCGTGAAACCAGATAAATCTCAAACTTGTGAATGTAACTGAGCCAATGACTTTGGTTAAATACACAGTGCTGTCAGCTGAGGCCTGTTCTCCTGCAGAAGAGTAGGACTCAGAACCAGAAGGAAGCTGCTGTTTCTGGCTAATGTTTTGATGAACTCTCCATCTTCCCTCATTTCTCAGTGTTCAAAAGATGATTATTCTTGTCTCATGCTCAGTTCCTGGGAACATACCCAAATCTAGCCAGACACTGGAAAGTGTCTGGGAGTATCAGTTCAAGAGCGGGGTCCTGACTGCAGGCAGCTCCATGTGCTCCACAACCAGGTGAAGCCGGTCAGCTGCAGAACCGCAGCAGCTGGGGTTTGCCACTGCCCTCAGGAAAGGGAGGAACCCACTCTCAACCTCCCCGAGTCATTCATCTGGAAAACAGGGTTAAAAAGGGCAGTTGAAGAATGAATGTTGAGATTATTTTGAAGATTAAACCTGGGAAGATGGTGGTTTATTAGCAGGATGGCAATCATCACCATTCTGTTGTTAGCGCAGCAGATTTTTATGGAGTTAGCTTTTACAGCAGGGGCTTGCTATGGTAGTTTCTTTTCCTTTGCTTTTAAGCTGCTTAAGTGTTCCTGCGATATTGAGCTATGCTACACCTCTGGCACTGCCAGATGTGTCAGGATCATTATGACTTTTTGCTGACTTCTGTGTAATATAAACAGAAATACAATAGAGCAGACACTGAGATGGAACCAGTAACAGAGGCCGTAGCACACTGTTACTGCTACGGTTTGAGGTTAGCTTGTCCCTGCGAGGTGAAGGAGTTCCTGGAAAGAACATAAAATATGAATTATATAGTGCAGATATTTGTGCAGGGGAAAAATGGGTATTTTCAGCAAGTTTATCTGACCTCTTGGAGTTCAAGTGAAGTTTATATGTCCAGCTCATAGTCCATAAATTTTAAAGCAGAAAAAATGCACTTTCTCCTTTTTTTTTTGGTGTAATAAAGACATTCTACTCTCTTTCAGTGTAATTGTATTGTCAAATGGAGGGCTGTTCAAGTAATCAGCAACATAATTAGGAAAGCTTTTCTGCTCGCTCTGTCTTCAGTTGAAATACAGTTCTGATTTCTAATGCTCTTTGCAGCAGGACAGTTTTCTTAAAAGAAAGGGAGGGGGAAAAAACCCAACCTTTAATGAGCAAGGGAGCCAAGGGAAACTGATACATTATATTTTTATAACTCTCTCAAAGGCAGCTTCAGCTTTCCATTTTTAGCAAATAAAAACCAGGTTATGAGACTTACAAATGTGTTATATGAAACTGATCTTTTCTTTCCCTTCCCATCCCCCTTGTTATTCCTCCCTTGGGAACTGCAGATTCCCATGCTTTAGGACATCTTATTTATTAAGAAAAGTTAAACTGATTAGCTGGAGAAAACTCTGCTTTGGAACTATACTGGCATGACTTGTAGAGGTTGGAAATGAGCAGGCGTGCTCTGAAGACTGTTTGATTCCCTCCACTGGGGATTTCTGTTGCATTTTAGGAAAAACTTCTCAGCTTTAGCATACTATGATTTATTTATTTCTAGACACTGTTAGCTATGCTTTTCTGCATATAAGATATTTGAGGCTTGTACTTGGAGCTGTCGATGAACGAGTGAGACTAAGAGTTTAAAAGAAAACTGGCGATTTTTGCGAGGAGGATATTGCTAATGAAAGAACAAGTTCCAGTTTTTGCATCCCTTGGGGAAAAAAGAAAGAAAAAGTGGTAATAGAAACCAGTAGCGTGCTCAGAAACGCGGGATGGAGCTGTAAAACTTTCCAGGGTTGTGCTCGAGGAGGTGAACAGCTTATAAGGTTCAAAAAGCAGACAGGCCTGTGGGCCGCACGTGGTTGTCAGCAGGTGAGAGCGAGGACTCGGCGTGTCCCGTGCTGGGCTGTGACCTGCGCGGGGCCGTGTCCGTGTGAAATAGAAGAGCCAAGCGCTCAGTTTGAGCACACAAGTAATTTTACCCAATCTTTAACTGCTTTTGATCTGAATAACTATGTAGCCACAGGAAAATAAGTTTACATTAGTGCTTCCCATCTTAAATCCCCATATCTGCTCTGAAACAATGCCTCTAACAAATAAAGGAACTGTGGAATGTATGGTTGGCTGTCACATGTGATGTTTTTGGAAGCTGTAGATGCAGTGCCAGGCAGGAGAGAGTGAAATGGCAGCGAACAGGCTGTAACTTCATCTTGGAAACAGTTGGGATCAATGTACCAAACATACTGGGTAGGTGGTCAAGCTGGTGTTGACTAATCTACATGTTTAGCTTATAAGGTTCTGAAGAATAGCCCTTTGTATGAAAAGAGAAAGAATGTTTAAATCCTCTGCTGAGGTGTCTAAGTGTGACAGTAAGGAATCTTTAGTAACTCTTCCCTTGAGTGCTATGATTAAGAAAAATAATTATAAGCCAGCTTTGATGTATGCATTCTTAATAACTAAATAATAGAAGAGATATCAATCAATCAATCTTACCTTCTTCACAAAACAGGGAAAATTTTCTTACAGCTGAAGTCAGGTAGCATGGTGAGTTATCTTCTTTGTACTATTAATTGTAGATGTTAATTTAAGCAGCTCATTATGCTTCTATTGTTGTGCTTGCAAGTGCATGGGGAAGAATGTGTTATTCGTTGCAATCTAGTAACTGAAAGGTGTCACGGAAGGATCTTCAGGAAGGGAATGGGGAGGGCTGTGAAGCGTTACCTGTTGCACACTCACACTCGTAGCACACATTGCAATTTCAGGCCTGCAGTAATTTTTCAATCACACAGTATTCCATAAATGCTGCAGTGGACTTTCTGCTCTTAAACATACACATGCAGCTCTTGCTGAAGTCAGAGGCGTTATTTGGCTCAAGACGTTTTGACAGGATTATTTTAACCTTAGAGAAGTTCTGGATTGACCTTGCAGGGATGAAAGGAACCAAAACCGGGAAAGATTTCAGAAAGTGGGCAGGGCTTCTTATGTTCTGAATCAGCTGAAAGCTGCATGTGGCGACTAACGGTTTTGATTTTTGGCTTTACCCTTTCCTCCTTGTTCCTTGTGACAGAAAAACTGAGGAAAAAGCATATTTCTAAAAATTGCTCTTATTCTGTATCATTTTAGATACTGATTGAAAATTATTCTTGCTGAAAATTTAAAAAATGCTTTATTTCCTAAACTGTGCTTTGACAATTAACAAATTCCAAAGCAAAGACATTCTCTGCTGATGGCTGCAAATATCTTCTTAATTCATGAAGTGTGGTTAAAACAGAAGTATTTTAAATATTATTTGGCTGTGATTAAGTGTTGCTTTTGCATGTGGAAACTAGTAAAGATTTTAATATAAAACTCACTTTTTTTTCCCATAGTTGCTTTGGAGCCAAGGGCATTTTGATACCATTTACATTTCAAGTCGTGTCCAAATGCAACCTGATGAACATGTCTCAAATGTATGTGTAGCTCTGTAGTAGTTAAGGTTAGAACTCTGTTTGTTTCAACCATTGTTTACACTGAGGGTAGTGACACCAAACATGATCTACGAAATAGATCAGATTTTTTTGCTAAATGGGGCATCCAGGAGATCATTCTGGGGAGAAGCCAGTGAATGTCAAGTGCCAAAGATGCACTACAAGAGTGAAAGAATATCAAGGCGTGACAAAATAGTGATATGTGAACCTGAATTCCTCTTGTTTGGCTCACAGATTACTCCAAGCTGATGGAAGTTGAATGGCAAAAGCTTCTAAGGAGAAACCTGTTCTAAAAGAAACAGCTCAGACGTTGAAGAACCAAAAGGGCAAATAGATGCAAAGGAAAAAAATGGTCCCAACATAAGGATCTAGTACATTTTCAAAATATTTTCATAGTATCTCCATGCTCGTTAATGGTCAGGTATTGTAAACAAGAGTCGTTGACTGCTGAGTCAGTTCAGTTTAGGTGCTCCAATAAAGTCCTTTGAAAATCCACTCCTATCTGTGGGATCTAAAGAGCCACCCATAGCTTACAAATGGGAAAAGATGTCCCACTCCAAGGTGTAAGTGCTGTTTTGATTCTTACTATTCATGAGTCAGTGGGTTTGCCTGTGAAAAAGACTAGGCAGAATTTGATGCTTTGTTTCAAAAAAAAGAAATTAAAAATAATGAGAAATATATAGTGAGCTTTCTGAAAAACAAACACTGTCTCACACCTCAGAGGAGCAATGTGAATGTGCTCAAACGTTTACATTTTAAATTACTACCTTTCACAATGAACAATGGGAGACAAAAATGGCTCTGTTTCAAGTAATTAAAAAAATCTTTGCCCTTTTTAAAGTAAAGAAACTATATGAGTTCGTGTTTATGAAGCTGAGCTCAGAAGCACTTGCCCTGCACAGCACTTCATATGCAGTCCAGGTGAGTCAGACCTGCTCTGTGGAGATTGCGGTTTTATTTGCATTTGCAGAATCAAAGGGCTCAGCTGCAGCTGATTTCTCAAAAATGTCAAGAGTTGCGTTGCTGTTGTAGCTTTACTGAATGGTCCACGGCTATTTCGAGAAAGAATCTATTTATTCTACTTTACAACACTATAGTAATAGTATTTTTTTCTGAATGGCAGTTTCTTAAATCTGAGAGGACTTCCAGTGAGGTTCCAATTTTTCTTGTTTTCTCTTTCCTTTTGTACTTTGAAACAAAAATTGTTCAAATTCTGCAATACCGGGTTGTGTAAATGGAATTTTTAAAGCTCAAAAACTAGTGGTTTTCTTTTCTCTTGTCAAACCACACATGCACAAACCTGAAAGCGAGTCTGTAATCTGCGAGTTAAACTTCTCTGGGCTAGCGGTAACGTGCAAGACAGCTGCTTCGGCAGCTCTGTCAGCTTTGCGGTGTAAACTATGGTTTTCAACCAACCTGCCTGTTGAATGGACAAAACGAACTTCCAGCCATGCTGGTGTAACACTAAGCAGAGCATAGAAAAACCCTAATGTTACTGATTTAACAGTAAAGAATGTACAAACAAAGGGAAGTACCTCAAAGTATGTGCGTTCCTGCTGCGATGGAAGGTCTGAGTTAGCTCCTGGGGTCACCAGGCGCTGTCAGTGAGGTGGCAGCCAAAACGCTGTTTTCCTTGTTACTCTGGGCGCTTCCTGCAGGCTACCAGTTGTCTATCGCTTCTCCCAGAACTTCGCAATAATATTGGCACTTGCTCTGTAAACAAGTGGCAAAATCGTTTTATCTGGCTCAGTGTGTGTCAAAACACACTTGAGGTTTCCTTGATACGTGTGCAATTTTCCAGTGTCTAAAGATCCTATTGCTAAAATAGGACAGTCTTATTTTGCAGTATTTTGAGGATACTTAAAGAGGTACTAAGAAAAAGAGATATTAAATCAGAATGTGAAGATGTTGCTGTTGGTTTTGTGTCAGTGTGGTGTTTTGTTGTTGTTGGTTTTGTTTTGGTTTTCTTGTTTCTCTGGGGTTGTTATTTTTCTTTTTATTATTTTTTTTTTTTATTATTTTTAATATGTGTTGTAAGACTGTATCCCTCAGGCGGGGAAACATTTATCAAATAACTTATTCCTTGAACATGTTTTTTAGATGTAGAGAGGTGTTTAAATTGATTGCTCTGTATGGAAGTTATGGATGCTCATGTTCAGCCCAGTTGGGATTGTGTTGGCTATTCATTGGCTTCAGATGCACCAGATCATTATTTTCTCTTTCTTTTCCAATAAGAGAGTCAAATAACTAGAGACCAACAGAGAATAATTTTATTCTTTGTTTGTATCTGTTGGTGCGAAACGAATATATTTGAAGGTGGGTCTATTCAGCCTCTGTTTTGGGAATAAGGATGAGGTCATTATTTGACCATGATTTCTAGGGGGAGACATCTCCCCAGGTTTCATCACTGGGTGCAGCGTGCACAGCTACACTGTCAGTAGTATTTTCTGTTGAATTAGTTATGTATAGTGCTCTCAAATGAAACCCAGTCCTGCCTTCCCTTGACCAGGTCAGCACCTTGCTGCTGTCTCCTAGAAGTCGGATGTTCTTGCACACTTTAATCTTGGCGTGTTCCTCCAGCAGGGCTCATACTATGTGTGTCATTTGTAAGCAACTGTTGTTTCTATTCCTTGCACAGCAGGTTTTACTGTGCCATCCTGCAAAGGACAAAATTGCAAATGAAGCCATTAAGTTTGTACCCCATAAGAAAAGCAAGATATGGAGCTGGAAGAATAGAGCTTGCGTACATGGTGCAGGCTGCTTTTTTTCTTGGACATCGCTCAGAAATGAGAAATTTGCAACGTCCTCTTACGGATGGTCTGTAGAATGATTTCTTAGTGGCAGTAAAGGGGTATGTGCTTTCCAGACTTATTTCAGGTTGCACTTCAATTAAATTTTGGCTGCCTATAGTTTGTTTACTTTGTTATTATTAGAGAAGATTTTCTCCCAGCAAACATTTAATCCTTGCCATCCACCACGCTTTGCAGCTGGGGAAGCCATTATAAATAATTATAGTGGCTTTTTAGTATACCTCTTAAAATTTTCAGGAACATGCCAGAATTTTAACCTTTAGATGTAACACGGTAATGATATGTCATCCCTAAATAATGAAATGCCAACTGCCTACTGAAAGTAGGATACACCTATTTGCAGCCTGAAAATCGTAATCAGTCCTTACAGTAGCTGAAGTTTCTCAGCAGGAGGGCTGTCCAGGCCTGTGCTATGGTGGTGGGCCGGGCAGCAGCCATAGGAGAAACTGGGTCTTTATGATCAAATTAAATAATAAAGAAAAAAAACACACACACAAAATCCCACCTGCCTCATTAAGAGCTTTTTAATTTAAAACAAAACTTAGTTACAGACATTTTAAAAGTTCCTTGTTGCTAATTGGTAGCTTCCAAACATGTTACAGTTCCCAAGTGGCTTTTTTTTCAGGCAGAAAATGCATAGTAAAGTTGTTTTAATTGACTGATGGGTCAATAAGAAAATAATTTAGAATTTACTTTGGCAGTACTAGCAACTTCTGAATGTTTGATGTCCCTGCATGTCATCAATCTATTGTCTAAAAACTGTACTTTTTTTTCCCTGTAAGCACAGTTTTAAGCTGTTTTCAAGTTTCTGTAGAGGATGGTATCTCTAGAAAAGGAAAGGCTTTAAAACACAGGTTTCTTCCCACTAGGGTCTTAATCTTGAAGTACATTTAACAAAACTTATCAGAATAATTAGATCACCACTTAATTTCACTGTCAAATCTTCGTTTTTCTGGGAAACTGTCTTCTGTGCCTTCATGTTGTGTCATCTGTTATACTATGGGCAACACATTAGAGTATCCTTAACAAACTGAAGCTTTCCCATTCTCGAGGCGGGAGACTAGCAATGGCATCTTTGGGGCAGAGGAAGTATTGTGGATTTCTTTGTTTAGATGTGGCAAGTGGGTTTGTGGTTACTTAATACGGGGGGAGAGGGAAGCCCCTTGTGAACGTCTTCATACAACAAGACAACTTTCTTACACCCTTAGACCAATCTGTACACTGCAATCTTAAATATACACTTACGTAATAAAGCTATCAAATGTGAAATTTAGAGTTCAGAAAAGCTTTACTAAAAGCTTTAATTCACTCTGTATTTATAAGAAAGATAAAGAACTTTCTTCACTTACTGTACATTTAGGCTACTTTTTTAGACTTGAACGACTACTGCTTTTTTGCTATTATCTTAAATTTTTTCATTTTCAAGTCTCTTTTTACTGCTTTTTTGTTTATTTTTTCTTGGTAGATCGAATAATCAGATGCAGGGCTAACCTGATGCATGTTTAGATTCCATTGGGGCTGTGCAGTGGATAAATGATATGACTTTAATGATAGGACTATTAACGTATCCAGAGTCATCACCGTTTCCATCATTGCTTCCCATGTAATAATTTCTGGCTGCGGTGTGCCCTGTCACTGGGCCCCGTAAGAAACGGAAAGTTATTGAGCTTGTTTACCACAGTGTGTCTTTAAGAAAAGGCCTGTATTTCCCTGCAAAATTATGCTAGCTGCCAAGCCTGTTGGATAAAGTAGGATTAAGTATATAAATATCTAGGAGCCACTGCTATAGCCAGAAGTTATTAGGGAGATAGTAGTTGAATGGTGTTAACTTAAAAAGGGTAAAGTCTTTATCCCCTAACTGACTGGGCTCTGTTTGCTTCAAGGAAAATCATTATATTGACTTTTTTTTTTTTCCTAAAGAAAAATTTATGTAGTGGTCTTTCAGCATTTCATTTTTTTAGAGCAGTTTGTTACATCTCCTCACCCACTTGTCGGGGAGGGAACGAGCAAATGGAGATACATTCTGCAACCTCTTGATGTGTTCAGGATTGAATCAGCTGAAGAGCAACACTACAGAAGAGTTTAGAAACTGAACAATAATAGAACCAGCACAGCGAACCCAACCAGTGTATAATAACCTAAACAGAACTTGATTAAGAACCAATAAAAACATCTTTTGGAAGAATTTTTTAGCATATTTAAATAGCAATTTTAATCTGGCAAACAAACAAATCCAATAGCATGGCTTCCCCTGTTAAACAGTGGAGCGTAGATTTAATACTCCTTTCAAATGGATAGGGCTATCTCTTGAATCAAACAGCCTGTGTGAAGGATGATAATGTGAGCTGGCTGAAGTTTTTTCAGTAAATTTATCCCAATTACTTTCAATAACAATTTTAAAGTGTTTTGATCCTGAAATATTTGTGCACTGTCCCCCTTCATACTGACCTCCTGGTGTACTTGATGCACCAAAGATTTCCTAAAGGCATGATTTCTTCCTCACTAAGAGGAAGAATATGGTTTGTTACTAAAAAATCCTCAGAAAGGTTGCCTGGCAGTATTTGAGAATGAAGAGAGGTTGGCTTTCCTATTTATTTACTTCATTTTACTACTTTGACTACAGTTTTAAAATAGTGCTTTTAGATATGGGTGGCAGGTACAAATATCTGTATTTAGTCTCGTTCACATATCTAAACTATCAATTATACTCTCGTGTTGTGTCAGAAGTGGTTATTCAATTAAGTGATTCTCAGAAAGTGCTTGGGATCTGTTCCAAGACTTGTCCTTCTTGGTGTACAGTGGGAAGATAAACCTTCTGGTGAGTAGGAAGTCAACCTGCCGTTGACTTTAGTTCTCTTTTCAGTCTCGGGTAAAATAACTTCCTTTCACCTTATTTACATTGAATATCATAGGACTTTTATACATGTCTCCAAAGATTATCTGGGGTATTTTCATGCTGTACAGGTTATTGCACCGTGATGTATCCAAACCTTACTGAAAGTCAATGGGGTCCCTTCTGGTTTTGCAATTTCAGTGGAGGTTTGTAGAAAAGTTTCTGGTTTTGAACGTTTTTCTAAAAGCTCAAGAATGTCATGATAATGGCTTTAAAATGTTTTATAAGTGCCAGAAATAAAATTTATAAATGTAATTTATGCGATTCATACACTTAGAGTGGTATATAGTAAAATTATATGGGATATAACTTATGGCTACAAACGTAAGCCACGATGCGCAAAGCAAAGAGAAACGTATTGCTCAAATATCTATGACCTGGTTGAGATACTGTATCGTAATAATAGCAATGCAGTGGCAGAAATCAGGATAGCCATGAGTGATGTGAGCAGGAAACATCGCCCAGTGAAGGGATGTTTACACAGCAACCTGGTGTTTCTCAGTTTGTTGTTAAGCACAATGAGAGTTCTCAGAGATATTAGCTTTGTTATCAGCTTTTCTTCAGAAATCTGGTAGCTAAGGCTGCAATATAGAAAAATTCATAAGAACTTGACTCCAATTAGAAACTATAGTCGTTGAATAAGTAAGAAATAAGCATCTGAAAGAGCATTCTCAAGGCATTAGCAGTAATTTGTCAGGGAAAGGTGAGATTGCAGCAGGTTGTCAGCTGTGACTTTTGGAAATGAAATTGTCAATATTGGATCCTGAAAGAGTTTATGAAGATTAAAGGACCTATTGTCACCTTCTTAAAAATTTCAGCCTTTTGATAAAATGGGTTGCTAATTATTTCAATAATATGTGGTATTCTCTTGTTAGCTGAGCTCAATAATAACTTCGTAAGTTAAAAATGACAGGTGCTTTAAATGTTTTCATAGTAAAAGGGCTGAAATTAACTGAAGCTGTAAAAGCCATATGCTTAAAAGTTTAAACTGCTCTGTTGACTCTTGAGACTGTGAAGCCTGTGTAGATCAGTCACGACCACATGAAACATTCATTTTGATTTGGTAGGCTGATGAAATCCTCCACTTCACCCCCCGAAACAAGAGTGGAGAATGACACTAGGTTTTTACCTTTCTTTTAGTATCGCTTTCTGTTAAGACTGTCTTTGTATAAAACATTTTACATGATATCTTCAGACAGCATAAATCATAGAGCTAGACCATTGTGAGAATGTATTATTGATTGTTATTTGAAGCTTTTGATCACTTGCTGGCATGTATGTGCAAAAAGAGTTAAGAAATGGTGGAAGGTCCGGATGCCATCACACAGCCAAAATATGAAATAGGGTTTTCTGTGGTGACATAAGGACTGTGGTCTCTAGGTGTCTGGTGACAGGACATGCTGGCTGTTAGTAAGGCCATTAATACAGCAGTGTGTTGCCAGTAATTGAAGTCCGGCCATGTCCAGCTTGTAATCCGTTGTATCAGTCTTCTGTCTGATGGATAATAGATCTTTCCTTCTCTGATTTCTGGTGTTTTCAGGGTTGTTTCTTGGGTTTGTTTGGTTGGTTTTGGGGGTGGGTTTGGTTGGTGTGTGTTTGTTTTCCCCTTGCCGCCATGCGGGGTTTCCCCATCGTGGAGCCCACGTCCCCAGCAGTGCTGAGGGGCTCAGCTGTGCGCTGCGGTGGAGCCATTGCAGAACCGGCTGGAACCGGCTGCATCCGGCCCAGGGCAGCCCCGCTCCCTCCTGACAGGGACCCGCCGCCCGGGCACGGACACCCCCTGCAGCCCAGCGGGACGTGGGGTTTCAGCGTCGAGCAGCCTCGGTGGCAGCAGGCTTGGACTGGCAGTGACTTCGTGAAGTGGTACAATATATTTTTGGCCTCTAAAGATGAGTTCATACCTGCAAACAAGCGCATTTGTGGCTTTTCTTATGCTGAACGCACCGTGTGGCCTGCAAAGCCATTTAGGTGTTGGAACCAATTGGGTGAATTTGCAGCTGGCCTGGGATCACTCCTGCGGTTCAGGTTTTCTGACTGGTTGTGTTTTTATCTCCTTACATTTTACATGCAATGTGTTATACTTTTGCCAAACAGCTCAGGGTACTTCACCACTGCATAACTATGTTTGACATTTAAAATCGAAGATACTCTTTTGTAATTGTTTGGTAAGCTGTGCCTCAGTCCCAAGTAACGCAAATAAATAACCTTATTTTCATTGAGAGAGGCAATTCGTTGCTTTGGCTATATTTTCAGGTCAATCTTCACTCAGAACAGGAGAGCTAAAAGGTTGGGTGCCATTCTCCATCACCTAAACAAACTCAAATTGAATTCTCATAATATTTAAGAGTTGTTAGCACAAAACCGATTTAACTTCAAATATATTAATTTCTTACTGGTATGTAAGCGCTGTAAAAGGCAAATATGCGAGTAAACATGGAATTCTCTATTATTCTCACTATATAATAGTGTGGCAATGAGGTGGGTATGTAGATATGTAATTACTTGCATTGCTTTGTATTTTTAAAGGGTAAGGACAAGGAAACAAGCTGAAAACAACGATGCAGCCTAAGGGCTCACTGGCTTGAGCATCTGTTGGAACTGAAGCCTTTCATACAGTTTGTTTGGGTTTCTTTAGTCAAATGAGAGTCAAAATATTTCCATTTAATGAAAAAACTGTTTGTGTTGAACATACCTAGAAACTTGTCAATGTTTTGTAGCCAAACTTATACATTTATAAAATAGGATGTTGTATACTCCCAGTCCAGTTGTTTGTTCCAGGATGGACAAAATCCTGAGAAACCTCAGGTTTTCTTGTTCCCAGCGGTGGAACAATTAGCCCGTAGTGACTCTCTTGTCACTTATCCCTGTTTAAGGTTTCACTGTGACCCTAAGAAACGTTCCTGGAAATTGTTTCAGTGAAAACTAAGAAAAATGCACATGAAGTTTTGGTTCTGTCAAGACAATGCTGAATATCAGAGGAAAGCTTTGAAAGTTGTGACAAAATTTCCAGACGTATCTAGGATAACAAATCATAAACAGTTTCCAGGGTTTCATTTATTTGAAATATTCTCTTCAACAATACCTAAACCAAAACACAGAGCTGATGCATCTGCAACATCTCTTGTCATACAAGCGTATACAAAGATGTTTGAAAGTATCAAGGGTGTCATGAAGTTCTAGTTGAAAAAAAGAGGGAAATCTACAGTATACATGACCTGGTGGAACCTGAATAATAAGTGAGAAGGGTTGTTGTACCACTGACCCATAATACAATTAAAGCCAGTTGCTTGCTTTCTTTTTGTGTGGAGGATGGTACCGTCAGTCTGTGCAGTCTGCATGCAGCAGCGACCCTTGAGTCTCCAGCAATGTGGACATTTCTGTGGGAAGCTGAAATTTGCCCCAGTCTTTGCAAATTTACTGTTAATTATGAAGCAACTTACATGTTCTGGTAACACCGAAGTGCAGTCTCAGCCACTGGGTGTTTTAAGCCATAACCGATGCTTTAAAAGTACAATGTATTCTTCAGAACTAGGGAACCGTTAGTTCTTAAAAAGACCATGTATACCATTACAAACCTTGCTGGAGTGAGTGAAGCCTGGTTTCGCTTATCGCAGGCTCTCTGGCACCTGATGCCTTCTGTCTTGAAGGTGACTAATAGCAACCAAGAGCCGTAGGATCTCATCGTGATCTTCTGTGAGGAAGCAGTCACTTTTGAAGCTATCACAATTTAAACATTGAACTAATGTTTAAAGCATAAATTAGGGAATGATTAAGGCGCAAGTATTTAATGCTAGAAATGGCTGTAGTGCTTTATCTCTAGGGAGATGTGGTAAGCCTGCTGTTCTCAGAGGTCAGTGTGTTATACACGTTGCAACCGAAGTTTATTGAAGAGCAAACTATTTCTGGAAGGGTTTGTTTGGTCTGAAGTGAAACAGAGCTGCTGTGAACAATGATTTATGTAAGATGTTGCTGTGCTAACAATAATCATTTGGATTTGGGGAGTGAGGGGAAGGGGTGTTTAGGTTTCATTAGAGGAGCAAGTACAAGAGCGTTCTTGCTCTGAAATAGGTAGGGAGTATAATATGGTTGAATAAGACCAGGGAATGGTCATCAGGTTGCATTGCCCAGTGTCATAGAGAAGCTTTCCTTGCAAGCTCCGCCTGTTTTTAGGTTATGTGCGTGTGTTTGGTGTGGCTTTTTGTTATTGTTGGGTTGGTTGGTTTGTTTTAAATTCACCCCACACGCCTCTGCCCAGGAATTGTCAGGACTTGGTGATGGCAGTTTCCCTGCTTTGTGAGGAGCTTTGCTACATGGGCTATAGGGCTGCAACAGAACCTCAGAAGGTACCAGACAAGGTAGAAAAGGTACGTGCTCCTAATGAGGAAAGGTGCCTGAAATGAAGTTTGACTTAAAGGATAATGAAAGGACTGTGTTCTTTTTGCCCTCGCAACCAGTGCCAAAACTACCTATAACAGGTTTTTTTCAAATTAATTTTCTTTTAGAAATTTGGGGGGGAGGGTAGGGAGGAGAGAACAGGATGACTCTTGATTAGAAAACAGAAATCTGCTTTCTAAATGACTGATGGGATCCAAGTAAGAGAAACTGGAGTTTTGTGGAACGTTCCAGAAGTTCTTGTTCTTGGTCAGAAATTCTGTAGGGATCATAGCTTTGGTGGGAAACTGGTTTAAACTAATGTTATATGGTGTTTCAGTTCAAAATATTCAGAAATATCTGGATGAGAAATGGTGGGAGCTGGTAATTCAAGATGCTGGGGCAAAAAGGGACTAAAACTTCAAATATAGGTGCACCTCTGTTCAAAGAGACAATTTTGAGGTTGGAATGGGGCCGGGGTCTTCAAATAATAGTAGTTAAGTAAATGGAGATACACTTGGGGAGGTAGTACTAAAAAGCTCAGATTTTAGGCTTAAAGGTCAAATATGCTGCATAAATCCAAGCAAAATCATTTATATGAGAATAGATGAAGTACCTACTTACAGCTTTCTAGAACAGGCCACTAAATATTTTTTAATTGTGGCTGGTCAATAGTTACTTAATATGATTAATCACAACCAAACTTTAACAGCTTCCTGCTAATGAATGGAGATTGTTAATGCCCATTTCTCTAAGGTCTCTTGCCCTCCCTTGCTCTGTTAGAATGGTTTCCTTTGTATTGCAATAGGAAGCTTTCAGAGACCTTCAGGAAATTATTCCTGATTACAAAGCTCGTGCTTACAGTACTAAAGTGGTCTCTTAGCCATGCATATGAAAATAATGTTATTTTTCATAGCAATTAATTTACTCACACCTTATGGTGATGTATGGGAAATCACTATGAAAACTGCCCAGGATATTTGCCGCATTTGACATCGTAATCCTCATTCTCTACTGAATCAATAGACAAAACTTTTCCAATCTCTCCTTTTCTTAATGAAGTTATTTCCCCTCCAACATTGCCTCCTCTCTGCACTCCTGTACTAGTGCACTTTTGCCCTTTTCCCCCACTCAAAAAAGCAGTGGCAGAATTTTGAGTAGCATTTGGATACATCTTGGAGATAGACTTGCTTGTTTTCACATTAGTTTCAATAATTTTATATCTTGACACTTTTTTGGCCTGTCAGGGATTTGAGAGATACAACAAGTTCCAGCAAGAATTTCTGACGTTAACCCAATAGGAGATCTCCTGGGAGTAGTTTTTAATCTGTTACATTGAAGTGCTCTTTGCCACTTCAAGAGATTTGGAAGCCCAGATAAACTCTTTGTATGTTCTCATTATCAAACACATCTAATGACTGAAGGCACCTAATTTCTGTTAATGAAAACATCCAGATATTTTTTAAAAGGCTTTGAAAATATGACTCTGACATTAGCCGCTTTTTCTTGACATCAAGATACACGAGGCTTCTTTGGAGGATTCTCTGTTGCTGTCTTTGAGTTATTTCTGGCATTACTAACTTCAGACTGGTGCAATGCATTGACATGTACATTGTAAGGAGAATGAATCTTTTTGTAATTTCTTGGGAATTCTGTTCTGCTTTCTTAAAAGCAGACTTCAGTATTCCACAATGGTATATAGAAAAAAGAAGCTTCTTACATGAGTAGCTGTTTGTCTGCACGTAAAACAAGCTGGGAGATTTAATCAATGTATGCAGAGTATTAGCTACACTATGAGGTATTGAAAACTGGGATTCTTCTGGCTGCTCTTCTACTCAGAAGTGTGAGTGGACACTTGGGCTTAATTGGAAATGGAAAACACCTTGTGAATAGTATTTTGGGTGTCATTTGGTTATTAAGACAAGCTTGCTAAATTATTTTGTTGGATTTATCCTAAAATCTGATGTTTTAGAATGGGTTGGCATGACTAAGTAAAATACAAGTGTCTAAATAAAAACACTTGGTTGTTGTAAGACAAAATTGAATGGGTGGGTGGCAGTGTAGTGCTGATGCCTTCAAGTATTAGAGCACAAATGCTCCATTTAGTAGCCCATGTAACACCCACAGGCAGTTGGTCTGATGTCTTTCTCACGAGACATTTCCTCTCATGCTGCCATGTGCTATTACGTGAATGAGACAGATTACTTGTTTTGCATGTAAAAAATTGTAACGTTTTAATCAGCTCTTTTTTTTCCTATCTGGTAATTCTTGTTAGAACTTGTGGAGACAAAGAACTAAATGTTTTCCGAAGTATTTTCCATGAGCTTTACAAAGTGCATTAAGAAAGGACAGGCTATCTCTCTAAGTTAAGACAGCAATGAAGTTATTTTTGAGAGGGGTAATACCCTGTTGATACCCACTATTCTGAAGGTAGATCTTCCATGATGTGCACATTTTTTTTCAAAGGGTTGCTCCCATCCCAACAATGTGAAAATCTTCAAAGGCGCTTCTTCATCAATATGCAAATCTTCAAAAGGGGAATTACACAATAACAAGAAAACTCTCAAAGGGAAAGCGGTTACCCAAAGATGTAAAATTCTTTGTCAGGGACAGCTCCTCTGTGATTTAAAAGTTCTTCAAAGTGGAAATCACCTCAAGCAATGCAAATTCAGTGAATGCGAAATCAATGCGAATACTTCCTTGTGTAATCTTTAAAGTGGAAGTAAGTGTGTTCACTTGGGAATATTTTAATAAATCACATTTTTAAGAATTGGTGCTGTATGTACAGTCCCATTACTGTAGGATGCGTTTAGGGTGGTATAGCTTTTAAGTTTACCAGAGGACTTTTTGTTATGTCTGTATCAGAAGGAGACTGGGGTACCAAACAGTACTATGAATGTTTTTTGTTAAGCTCTAAACAGGGGATTATGAACACGGAGTTAATTTAGCAATTCTTTGTCATTTTTTAAAAATATTTGTAACAGCAATAGAGGTATTACTTGAATGTATTTTAGAAGCAACAACTCCAGCTTTGCAGGGACCAAAGTCTTGCTTGTATGAGTACAAAAGGGACACTGGTGAGAGAATTTGTGCTGTCTCCCTTTTGTCCTGGATGCTCGGTGACAGGATCCCTGTCCAGAGGCTCAGCCCCGAGGGCCAGGGAGGCATCACTGGCTGGCAGGCATCTCGTTATGTGTATTTTTGCTTATGGCAGCTTTTTAATTCCCTAAAGAAGATGATTTGTTCCTTATAGCATTAGTCAAAACAAATATTTTATCCTGAAACTTTTGTGCTTACTAAATCACAGTAACAAGGCTTTTCTGGATAAGCAGCACAACACGCTGATCCTTACTGCTGCCACTTGCTCTGTACTCAGCCTGGTTTGAAATGCTTCAGTTCAGTTAAGGACTGGAACCTCCCAAAGGGGTATCTTTTGTTGTAGGACAGATGTGCTCTGTCAAAAGAACGTTTGCACAGCTGGCTCCTGGGTGCAATCCTGACTTTACTAAGTGAAGTGTAGTTCTGTCACTGACATCAATAAAAGCCAGTGGCTCCTACTGTTTGGATCCATGTTGGAGTATGCTTTGTAAAGCACCTAATGTGGTGTTTCCTATGAAGAAGGGGCATCTTTAATAGCTGTCAAGTCCTGAAATACTCTGGAACCCTCTTCGCTGTACCTATGCTGCAAGTCTGGTGCCTTTGCTAGACTGTGGTAACACCAGTCCTTGAGGGCATTAAAACAGTAGTTCTAATACGTGGTATAAATAGTCTAGTTGAGCAAGTATTACTTAGAGAGAAAGTTGTGTTTAGTTAACTGGCTTTTTGCTAAGTTGCTGAACTCTGTTAATCGTATCTCAAGTGTATGATGACTGCAACATATACCCCTTTATTTCAGTTTGATTTTTAAATACCACCCAGATGATTTCTGTTTGCTGTTTAAGGCTATGCTGAAAGAATATAAAGGAAGTCATTATGTGAGTTCTATTTAAGCTTGAGATTTATTCCATTCCCATAAACCTAAGACGACAGCCACTTTTCAAGATAATTCACATATTGTGCCTTTTTGCAAGCTTCCTGCATATGATATCTGAAACAGGAACAGTTTATAAAAAGAAAAAGTAAATCCCTTTCAGCAAGTAGATGTTACCCAAAATAACTGGAAGTTAATGCCCCTCTCAAATGATCTCTTAGATTTTGGGTTGTGTTGTCCTAAAGTGAAACACTAATTAGGTAATTAATAGTGGGGTGAACTAAAGAGTCTTTTTTAACTAGCAGTTATTTTAAGTCATAGCATTGATATGTTGAGTACACATCCTGTTCAGGCATGATTTTATTGTTTTAGAAAGCAGTTTATGGGTTCTGTGCATGTAAGGTGACCTAGAGGTTAACAACTATTGAAGTTTCTTATTAAAAACTGAAGCGGTGTTGTATTAAAGCAGGAATCATTCTGCACAGGAAATGTGGGCTGTTGTGACTGCTGTGTCCTATCTAAAAGACAGAAATGGATACTCCTCTGTATTAAACTTCTGACATGGTGGTTTTATCTCTACAGGGCAAATTTATTATTTTTGCATAAGCACAGTTATTGTGGTTATTATATAAAAACATCATTCACACAAACATATAGTGTTTTCTGAAATGGTGGAAGTTTAGGGGAGAAAATTTGACAACTTTAATCTGAGGGATATTCTATATCAGGTGAGAATATTTGGAAGGTACAAAGGTTAATGCTGTTTTGCTTTGTAAACCTAAAAGGCAAAACAAAAATTCCATGATGCCACTTTTGTGGTTTAAAGTGCAATATATGGGTGGAGAATCCTAGTCCTGAGTGTCTGGCAGATAATTCAGGCAGTCCCTTGATATCCTTAGTCCTAAAATACGCATGTAGAATGGCAACAAAAAATCAGGGGCATGGGAGAGCAGCTCTATTATAGTGTTGCAAAATGCACAAGATCTTCAGCAAGACATCTTTTAATATAATGATTCTTTGTTCTTGAGAAGCACTTTTAGAATGTCTGCCCATGCCTCAAGGTCACTCTCGGTGGGGTGGCTCAGGTTTGATATTCCCAACCACAGAAGGGAAGGCAGTAGCAGCACATTCACTGCGAGAGCCTCAGGACCGTGGCTGATAATGTCATTCCTTCCAAAATACTGTGAATTCAATGATTTTCAGTCTTGCTGCAGAGAAGGCGTTTATTTTATAGAGCTTAGAAGAGGACTGGGAAGTGAGGGTTAGAGAAGGGTTTGAAATAGGTGTTTTAGTGTGCTTAAAAGAGTTACTTCTATTGCTTTGATTTATGAGATGGCGGTATTAAATAATTTCTGGGATTTCCATTTTCTTTGTCAGTACAGACGTGTTACTGCGACTTTAAAACAACACAAAATATGCTGAAAAATTGAATTTTATAACATCTAAACATCTTCTTTCCTTAAAAATAAGCAAATCTCTGCCCCTAATCTCATGGGAGGATTTGGTGTAGCTTCCCACTGCATCTTTCAGTCAGAGATACCTGTATAAACAGGCTGATTGGGGCATAGTGGAACTGACACGATGACGGGTACAGGTTGTTATGCACAATGCTTTTTCCTACCTACTGAATTTTTTTGATGTACTTTTCTACTCATAAGCAGTGAAAAGATGTTTAGAGGTGCTGTTTTTATATGAACAATTAAACGTGAATGCCTGGTTTATATTTTTAAAAATTATTTCAAACATCTTTGTATGCCGTTTGAAATGGAAGCCACCATGTGTTCTGCACTGTGCGGGTGATGTTAGCGAAAGTACTCCCAACCTGGAAAGAGGCCTTTGACACCTACATGTCATCTGTTACAGGAATCAGAATTGTCTAGCTAGTTGAGATATAACATAATCTGTTTAAAGTATCTGCCTTTTATTTGGGAAAACACACTAATTTTCTTCTCACAAACCTATAGTTAGTACCTGATAGGTCATATTATTTTATTTGCCCAAATATAACTGGAAGCAATCTGATAGCTACAGATGCATGCATGCACACCAGATACATAAGATTCTTCCCCAACTTAGACCAGGACTTTGGAGGATATTGGTGTTAGTATTAAGGAGATTTTCCATCCAACAAGGAACACATTATTGGTTCATCCTTGTTCAGAGGTGGTCAGAAATCATGACACAAAGATGTCTGTGAACAGATTTCTGTGTGCAATTCATTTTGAACCTGCTGGTCCAATCTGTGGCTGGAGAGCACTTTTTAGACCAGCAGATGAGCCAAGTCTACTCTTAGTGTATAAAGCTGGCTGTATAAAAGTGGAGTGCTGCCTGAGAGCAGGAATTGGTGAGGGCAGCTGTACTTTGCTTAGTGGGTTGTAAGAAGAGAGCGAGTTCTGCGTGTGCGCTTGGTTTCGTGGTGAGAGTGCTGTGTGAATATGCCACGCAGCGCTTCCAGTGCCAAGCATTTTATTTCTTTTTAGTGTCACACTTCTGTGTGGTCAGAAATAACTACTCACTCTCTACCATCAAAAACGCGTGTCTCAAACAACAGATCAAGCTGTTATTTCTGTTTGGAAATGGGAGTTATTTGAAACTCCACCTGCCAAGCCAATTGAGCTGCTCTTTTTCCTCTGCTTGCTGATCTGTGTCTTGGACCTTAGCCCAATATGAGGGAAGATTTTACTACAGTGCTTAGCAAAATGAATAAGGCTGAAAAGTGTTTGACCTGCAAGTCCGCTTTGCTTGCTGTCCAGGGCCCAACTACGTCTCAGTTTTGAATTGAAACCTCACAGTGAGTCAGTGATATTCTTCTGTCCTTCCTGTGTGTCATCTTTAGCACCTTAAGACAGACTTTAGTTAGGACTACTCTAAGGTCCCTGCAACGATGATCAAAAGTTTTTGAAAATTACCTTTGATTAAACAATGACATGTGGGTTTTATTCACAGTGGGTTATACGAGTGTTCAGAAAATGGTTTCAAAAGCAAATGAATAAAATGCTCTGCATTTAGTAAGCATTGCTTTTTTACATTTCTTCTGTGTGAGAAAGAATTTGTTATGTATTTGTGTAGGATTTTCTTTGAGGAGATCAATTTAACACAAAGCGTAGTCTCTGGAGTATTTCATTTATGAGTGTCTGCAGGAATGTCATAGATATTTTGAATGCTCTATTAGTATTTTTAGAATGAAATATGTGTTTTTGAAATATGTATTTTTATAATATGTCAAAGAAATCTTCAAATATAAGATATTGTACTTCATGCTTTAGGAAAGGATCTTCTGTCATGTGTGTGTGCATGCCTGCTCCCTCTAAATAGATAAGTAAAATATGGGGCTTTTAGAGAGGGATTTTGAGTTGGATGCTTTTGTTGTTGTTGTTATTACACCAGTTAACATTAGTGTTTCATACACGTTTGAATGACAACTTCACAGAAAGTCTCTGAAGAATGAACAGTCAAACCAGTTATACAAATATATACGTGTAGGTCTTTTCCTTAAAATATCTACATTTAACCAGCACCAGCATAGGAAAAGTCATCTTTACATTTTAAAGCTGAGTTTGTTTGCTCTGAGAATTTGCAGTGCTAGGACATAAGGGCATTAATATAACCGTTGCAATAATGTAGTATTTTTAAATGCTACATGTGACAGTAAAGAAGGAAAGTACCAATCAGTAATTACTGTAACTATAACATTTTTTTTTCCTTAGGTGACCTTTCCTGTTCCCTAAAAACCTGGTCTGCTTTTAAATATAGTAGTACATAAGCACATATTTGCATGCCTTTCTTGTTCTGCACATTGACAGTGCAGTTCATACCACTGATGGATTTGGTTATTTGTTCTGCACCTAAGTCTTTTGCAACAAAACATAATGACGTATTCTGAATTTAATATGTAAATTCATCTATTAAGTACTTGTGCTAGAAGATTGCTTTGCTTAAAGCACTGACATAAGTTGGTTCATGGCAGAGTTACTAATTTAACATGATAGATAATTTTCATTTTAAAATAGTGCATTATTCCATTGGAGCACTGAATCTGGAAATTTTCATAACAATATTAAATACCCTCTAACAAAAACAAACAAAAGACATATTTGTGAAAAGCAGATCTGCTTTTCAATCAACATTTATAAATTCAGCTCCTGAGAGAACAGCAAGAGCAAATACTGTAGTAAGCAAACCTCGGTATTTATTTAGATTTTTTATTTTATTTTTAAAAATTGTCTGAATCTCTTTCCCTTTCTTGCTGGGACAATGAAGTGATGAGAAGCCTTGACTCTCTTAACTTTTCTGTTCAGTCCAAAGTAAGCATTGAATGATTTCAGATAGAAAACTGATGCTGCCTTGGCTTTCAAAAGTGTTCAGTGCCGGCTCTGTTCCTGATGGTTTTGCTGCAGCTATTTAGAGTTTTAGGTGACAAGCCTCCAGCTTGCTGCAAGGAGCAGGAAAGCTGGTAATAAGATTCTCACTATTTTTGTTGCTTCTGGAAGCATTTGTTTGCAAACTTGGAAAAGTGAATTGATTTGCATTATGAGGGCTATTTCTACAGTGAAGAGAGCTAGTTTTGGTTTTGAACAAAGGTTTGTTTTGACAGAAAACAGATACATGAAGAAAATGCTAATTTAAAAAGATCTTGGCAGGGTTTTGATTCTTCTTATTATTTTCTATTATACTGTTAGATAACTTCAAGTATATCTATCCCGTTTCTCTTTGCAATGGATGCAAGAGACTGTAATGTACTGTGATCAGACTTAATATTTGCTGAAAGTCAAAGTGTATAGAAGTATTACTGCATGTGCAAAAGCTTGATTAATGAAATCTCTTGCTGAGGTTGGAGAACATTGTGAGCATAGAGTTGAAAATGTTGTGACAGCAATTATTGACTTATTGTGTTAATGATATGGCAGCTTGTTATAAATTACCAGAGATTAATGGGATAAATAGTTGGTATAAAACCCCTTAAAACTGATGATATTTTATTTTCTTAACTTTCCTTCATAAATATGTATTTGAGACTGTAGGTATAGCTTCAAAATACATTATTTCCACTTGCAGTGTAGGGAACAGCACATATGTGATTTTTTTTAATGACTGGTATTAACAGATTCCTGTTGGTCATGCTCAGTGATAATTGTTAGTTTGGGGGGTTGTAGAGGTGGAAATGAAGCTGATATCTCTTTGTCTTGCTGTACTCTTTGAAAACTTGTGCATTAGCTGTGCCACCATGCACCGGCTGCAGGCCTGAAAGAGTCAAATGTGTTGGAGAGGCAATATAGGCATTTGCTTCTGCTGAAGGATTGTTGTTTTTGTGGACCATGAACATGGCTGTGCTGCTTTCAGATCATGCCATCATTACGGCTCTAGGATTTACCGCAGGGTAGGCTCTGGGATCTGAGGTTTGTTGTGTACCCTGATTTCTGCTAATGCAGAAATATAATTTTTTCTGATCTAGTTTTTTTTTAGTTCTGCGCAGCCAGCTTTAATCTAGGGACTTGGTGACTGCTTGTATCCTTGAGGGTTTTAGACTTGCGAACAACAGTCTTGGTTAGAACAGCTGTCCAAAGCAATGCGAGTCACCACAGCCTCACCTCAGGAAACCTCCATTCGCAGGTTGCCCGCATTGCTGCTGGCGCCAGCGGGAAAACGCTCTTTGCCGTGATCACTTGAACTCAAGCTTGGATATAGGTACAAGGTACATAAAAATATGAACAGTTTCTTTATGGTGATACAAGAGAGCTCGCCTACTGGAATATCTTTTTGCTTTAACTTACTTTTACCTTTTTATATCTTGAGTTTTGTTTGTTTGTTTTCCCCCCTAATTCTGACAAAAGTGATCCTTCAGCATTAGGAGACACTGACTGCTGGATTTACATCAGCCCACAATCACCAGATCTGCTTTAAAGATGGCTTCTTTTTAAGCTCTTCATTCTTTCAGAGGGTCACATTCGCCAAAACATCTTTTGCTACATCTGTTAGGCAGGAAGTTGCATGCTGTCTGAAGATGGGACAGCAATGGTCTGCAGATTTGTGATGATGAGAAAAACTATCTGAATTCAAAAGGCTGCCTGTGATATATTTGAAGTGGGAAATCTTTTAAATGTGCAGCTACAACAGATACGCATTTAAAAAAAGCACATCCTATCAACTTTTAATAGTTCTGTTGTTGATTACTGTTTTTTAGACGCCTGCTTAATGATGATGATTGCTGTCACCCCATATGAAAAATGAAGCTCTTCTGTTCATTAGTCTCAAAAATGCATCCACTAAAAAACAAAACCAAACATTTATAATTAAGCAATGCAGAGCAGAGCAAAAATTTCAGTGTTATAGTGCTTGACGAAGTTGATAGCTGAGTCATATTCCTAGTGATATAATTTAATGTCTTTATTTAAATGCGTTAAATATGGTTGGGC
The DNA here is from genome assembly GCF_036013475.1 of Columba livia. Taxonomy (NCBI): domain Eukaryota; kingdom Metazoa; phylum Chordata; class Aves; order Columbiformes; family Columbidae; genus Columba; species Columba livia. The sequence goes on from NC_088614.1 coordinate 17,469,310, forward strand.
AGAAAGTAATACGTCAGGTACTAAAGAACAATCAGGGCACATTTTGTAAATCATTGACAGAAACAAGACAGGCGTACATAAATGCTAATTAGTTGAGAGCTTCCAGAGATTTCAGGATGAAAAGTTTCTATGTAAGCAAAGTCCGAAGACTGTTATTTCTAGAAGAATAGATACAAGATGATTAAAATATGTATTGGCAAGATAGATTGCTATTGATTATATAAGTTGAAAGACTGCTGTCAGAAACCTGACAGACTGTGTCTATAAACTGTAAATGTATTATAAATAAATAACTTTTTAAAACTCTGTAAACCCCCCATATGTTCCTCAGGAAGTGCGGTGCCATGAAAGATGTCCAATACTTGCACGCAAATACTTTTGTTTCGACATGAATCACTATTTCTAACCTAAGGCTTCCCTTTCTTCCAGTCTCTTTACATCTTTATTTGAAGCTTTGTAATTTCCCTTATTCTTCAATTATATATTTGAAGTTCAGTGATTTTTATTTTTTCAAGCAAGAATAGTGGTCTTGGCTATTAATTCTGCCACTTTACAAGGATAACTGTGTGAATTTGTGAGGTGGTAAAAAAATTGCAAAATATCAGGGAGAAACAACTTCAGTGATTGTGTTCATAATTGGTTTTCAGTGTTATTGGCAAGGAAGAGCTGATCATGCGAACACCTTAGCAGTTAGGAAGGGAAACCAAGCAAAATCAGTTTTAATAGTCCAGATAGTATGTATGTCCCCTGGGATTTTTTTTGTATGTGATTACCTTGATTATGTGTTTAGTTCATTCTTGGATGAGTTCTTATTAGAGGTCATGGAAATGGAGGGAAAGGGGGAAAAATAAGTAGTTGTAAAGCCCTGCCTGGAAGTGCTGGTCTCTTCAGATTTAACAGGGAAAGCACCTCTGAAAAGATACGGAAGCAATGACAAAACGTACTTGGACTATTTTTTTTTCAAAAGATTAAAGTATTAACTGACTCTGTCTAGATCAGATGACTAAAGTAGAATTATATCAAAGGGAAGGCAGGTGCCAGATAAGACAATGGGTTTCAGGAGATGTTGTGCGGCTGGAATGAGGCTGTTATGCTCCATACACCCACTTCTCTGGGCCTAGTATGATAATGTAATGTTCTTTTCCAGCAAGAATGAGCAATTTGCAATGCATGCAGTATGGTCTTTCGCAGTGGTTACAGAGAATAATTCGTAAACTTAGTTTTCATGATTCTGTCGAAGTTCAAAATATTACACAGTATGTCAGTTTTCAATATATAGCAATGATCAGCCTGGGTTTTCCCTATGTCACCTTTTTTTAAAACAAACAAACAGAAAAACATAAGTTTTGTTTCCAGCTTTTTGCCCCCTTTAGTTCTTAATTTAAGGACAGAAAAGCAGGCAGGATTAGCTCTGGATGGTAGGAGTATAGGAGGTGACAGTGGCATGCATTATTGTCCTGCATTTCTGACGCACCCAAGTCAGAATGCTGTTCTTGATCAGGACAATCGCTCATACATTGTATGTGTGGGCTGTTTTAGCCACAGGGATTTATCCTGAACCATTTTCCAAACATTCACTCACTAAACCATCAAAGACTGTACGAGTGGTGAGTGTTTTATTATGCTGGTGAATGGTACATCTGAAAAAGGAGGGTATGTTCTTAAAAATTCCATGCTGGAGAACTCTGAGAAGACACACTAGGTGGCTATCAGGTTTCTGAGGTAGATCTGTTCTGGGAGATGACCTCCTTCATAAGATGTACTCAGAATACTTACTCTGGAATCTGAACTTTCCCGAGGGCGTTATCCCCTCCCTCTGTTCTTTTAGTTTAGAAAATTTCAATTTCTCACCTCATGTCCCATGGGGATACAGCTGGTGCCACTCTACTTATAAGTATATTTCTGTATCCAAGATAAATTCCTGAGATGCCACAGACTAATCTATCGTTCCCTTTCTTGATCATTTTAAGAGAATTATATTTTGATGTACCCCTTTACATTTCTCCATCACTCACAACAAATCAGAGATCTATAACCCAACCTAAATGTAAGCAGAACACTGTGGAACAAATAATGGGGATATTTGGTGTGGGCTTTTTTTTGCAAGCGCTCTGTGCAGTATTTTCTTCCTATTCTAATCTTTCTAATCTTGACCTTATTATTAATATACTCAGTTTGTCTTCCTGACTTGGAAAATTCTCCTTGCCTTAGGATTGCCTTAGGCCAGCAGAAGGGAACAAAGGGCCAGCAGACACAACCATCCCTGAAAATATTAATTGATATTTTACCACTTCTGAATAGTTAAATCCCAGAAGAATACATCACAATTTATTAGGGGTTTTTTTTCCACATTTTTCAACATTACACAAATCTGTGTCTAGTGAGGAAAATGGGCACTTTTAACAGGCTGATGTAAGAAATGTGTCTCCATGTATGTTCTAGTTTTTGATCCAATGAAGTTCGAAGAATCAGTGGTCATTCATCCATTGAAGCTGTTTCTCCAGTGGATATTTTTTGCTATAAACATAATTGACTGAACAACTGCAACTCTGATATTGTAGACTCTAACCCTGAAAGTAGTCCTGGATGAGAAACAAACCATATTCTTGCATAATTCTGTTATGTCCCTGTCTGATATAGAATGGAAGCTTAAACACATTTTTAAGAAGTGAGCTAAGTGTCTGTCAGAGAGAATTTAAAAAACAGAGAGTATTTTTTTGTGGAAATGCTACCCCAAAGTCTCTTTTTTAGCATTTTGAATGAATGTAACTACTTCTACATTTATACAGTCCTAAAATTACAGTCAGCCCATTGAAGGCAATAACGAGGCTGATGTGGCCCCCGGTGGAAATGAGTTTGACACCCCAGCCTAGAATGAATGGCTTGATGATGCTCTGACAACTGCTTGTAGTCTACAGTCATGACCAGCATTTTGATCATTAAAACATTATTAAAAGTACTTTTTTAGTTTTGTAACTTAACCACATTCAGAGTATTAACTGACATTTCTTCAACGCCCCACTGCACAGCATTACAGAAATAAGAGTTGGTCTAATAATGTTCATGGACCTTAGGTTTGGAATTAGCATAATGGAAAGAGATCCTGAAAGCAAAATCATATTTCTGTGAGTGACCTATTACCAATCCGATTACATTTTGCATAGTAATTTAAATGAATTCCATTAGAAGTCTGGGTTGGTAAAGGGAAAAAATGGCTTATTCTTCAGTTTGCATAATTGCGAAGCCAGCAATGGGCTGGGGTTTGTGCAAACTGAGCCTGGGCCCGCTTTAAAGATGCTGTGGTTACGCAAATGTTAGAAACAGGGAGTACGTGTGGGCAGAAACAATGAGCAGCAAAGCAAACCTTTCGGAGACGTTATGACTTTTTGATAACAAGGATGGTTTAAATTCAGCTTGTGATAAAAGTTAGTGGTTTATAGGGGAGGAAGCACACGAGAACTGAAACAGCATTGAGGCTGCTGGTATTGTGAGTGGCGCTTTTGTCTTAAGAAAGGTGACTGCCAGGCTTCAGTATGTTTCTTTTACCAAGTACAATTGCTTTTTCTAGTCAAAATATTTCCTTGGAACAACTTTTATCTGATTATTGTGGAAGAGTTCAATCAATAAATTGCTGAGATTATCCATGAATAGAGGAGATTATACAGGGATGAAAGCAGTCTAAAAGAGTTTGATAATCTTGCCAAAAACTCAGATAAACCTCACTAAAATTCTTGTCTAGAAGTAACATACAAAGTGAAGCTTTTAGGATATTTCAAGCTTTATTGATCTTTCGCACTGTTTGTAATAGAATGTGCAATTCTTTCACACACAGAAGTATGAGACAAATGAGACAAGTGATGAAACTGGCCATGAAAATACATGCTTTAAAAACCATTCATTGCAATCAAAAGAACTATTTCTCTTTTAAAAGTGTCATGAGGTCATGGTTATCCTGCTGTATTTGGTGTTGGTGCAGCCTCACCTTGAGCACTGTGTGCAGTTCTGGGCCCCACAACTTAATAAGGATGTGAAGGTCCTTGAATGTGTCCAGAGGACAAAGTGGTAAAAGGGCTGGAAGGAATGTCCTACAAGGAGTGGCTGAGGACTCTGGATTTGTCTGGTTTGGAGAAAGGGAGGCTGAGGGACAACCTCCTGGCTCTCTACAGCTTCCTGAGCAGGGGGAATGGGGAGGCAGGTGCTGATCTCTTCACGCTGCTGTCCAGTGACAGGACATGTGGGAATGGTTCAAACCTGCACCCAGGAAGGTTTAGACTGGACATTAGGAAGCATTTCTTTCCTGAGAGGATGGTCAAACACTGGAACAGGCTTCCTAGAGAGGTGGTCAATGCTGCAAACCTGTCAGCGCTTAAGAACCATTTGGGCAGTGCCCTTAATAACACGCTTTAACTTCTGGTCAGTACCGAAGTGATCAGGCAGTTGGACTGGGTGATCATTGCAGGTCCCTTCCAACTGGATTATTCTATTATATCATGAGTGTTTCCTTTTCTTTGCAAACAAGACTTTTGACCTTGCATAGTGGTATGATCAAACAAACCTTGGTCATTGTGTCTCAGCTGTTGATCATATATTGACTGTAATCATCTTCATTCACGGTTGCATGTGAATGGTAACTGTTCCCTGTTCTCTTTTAGTTCTGAATTAGTCTTTCTCTGTTGCTGAGTTGTTTACAAGGCCTTCTAAGTTCTTGTTTTCTATCATCGCTACTCCCACACTGATTTTTAATAAAGGCTGAAAGCAGGCTAGGCAATGTTGAACTGGAAGAGTGGTACAGATGCTCTGCTGCAGTGCATATACCAAGTGCTTGTGGGCCAGCAAGAGAGTCATTGGCTTGAAAACACTTGGTCAAAGGATGATCAAGATGTTAAAGTTGGAACAGCAGTCCTATCTTTACTTAGACCTACAGAAATATCATTTGGCAAGCAAAATCCTTGTATTCAGTGAACAGAGCTAGAAGGCTTCAGCAGAAAAGTGGGTAGCTAGGCAATTATTGATCACCTGTAACACTCATGCTTACTTATGCTCTGAAGGGACATAACTGCATGTGAGGAGCTCCTGTAAGTTCTTAAAATGCTGAGTTGGACTGATTTGTGTACGTAAAATAGAACACTCTCAGCTGATGTATTTACAGGGCAAAAAGTTGGACTCTAGTTTCATTAACCACAGTGCAATTTTTTTTTCTGAAAATGAGTGTAATGTTTGAAATGAAGCATTAATTATTGTAACATCAAGGTAAAGGGAGCATTTTGTGACATCCATCTCGTTGTTCTATATGAATGTTGCAGTGATTTACCTAGCTTATTTTTTCTTTTTATGTAAATGTTACGAAATTATGTAGTTTTGAGAACAACAGCGTTTATAAACAAAAATTATGTCCTGCCTCTTAAGCAGCATTCATTTTGCAACAGCAATGAAATTGAAGAATCAGCTGTAAAACTCAGTGGAGTCAGCAGATACCTTTCCATTGACTTCATAGGATGTTCAGACGTGCAATTAATTGATTGTATGTGTTCTTAGTGTATGAAACCCTGTGGAAATAAATTGGTAGTTGAGCCTGCCATCTGGGCAGCCTGACATCAATCCGACTACTCTAAGTTAAACCAAAGGAAAGCCTGTGTCTTGCAGCCTTAGTATTATCTTCTGGAAAATTCTGGAAACAATTCAATTGCTTGTACTCTGGGTATATGATGTATTTCAGCTCTTTGTCATGCTGAAGGCCAGTTCTTCAAATCTTTCTCATTGTACTCAGAAAAAGCTCATCTAATTAAAACATCATGTTACAGAAAAATCTGCTATGCCTTTTTACCCATAGCTCTGAAAGTCCATGTTCTAGTATAATCTTGGCTTTCTTATGTTCTCTAGATTCAGCTGTGTGTTAGTTGGTATTGATTCTTGGATCAGAAATCACTTTCACCAGTTTTGTATTATTTGGAGACAGCCCTTAATTCCTTTATATAGAAGAATTTTAACTGATACCAAATCAAGAAAACAGCAGAACAAAAATCAAAGCAACAGAAGAAAGAAAAGCCTGTTTGATAGGCTGAAGCTCACAACTCTGTATCTGCTCTGGAGAGTCTTTCTTTTGTCATAGCTGTGTTTTAGGCTGAAGAGATTGCTACTTTTTTTTTTATTATTATTATTTTAAATAGAAATGCTGTTTCTCCCATGTTTTTAGTGATGAGATATGAACTCAAAAATCCTTTGTGGACACAAAACAAGCCTGTATGTGTTAATGCACATTTCTCTGTGTAGACCAGTGTTCTGCATTAATGGTAGCCTGCACTGGACACCTAAGGATGCATTTTGGGTGTTGTTTCAACAACAATGTGGATTTATCTTCCTACCTAGAGGTGAATTCAAATGTGCACATGTGTTTGGGTTTTCTGTGTGGCTGTTTTAGTTTTGTTCTGTTCTGCCCTCTGCGCCCCCAGAGAATTTCCATTGTTTAACTGGGTAAATAGTGAAAAAGCTAATGTTAAAGTTTGGGGGTTGAGCTTAAACTATGCTTGGCTACAACTGAAGACACTGGAAAGCAAAAGAGCCCAGCACTATTTTACACAGACTCTTTCAGAAGCATACGTATCCCACTTAGGATTATTTTGGCAACACAACATGTAACATACTTGCTGAGCAGATGGCTGGGATGCTATGGTTCACGTCAGCTCGGCAGTCTACTGTATGGAATGTTACATCTTCTGCGTTCTCACCGCTGTGGTGCGATGAGTACATGCAGCCAGTCTGATTGCAGATTAGCCACTTCTAAAAATCTTAGAACCCAATCGTTTTATTCTTGGCAAATCCCAGGCTGTAAAAGAAAACTTTTCAGCAATGGAGAGGAGAGGACTTTTAGGTCTTCAAAGCAACTTGCTGACCTATAAATAATTCTCAGGAAGAATAAGCAATGCAAAATGGCCCAAGATAGTTTTGAACCTGAAAAGAATGGCAGTATTGGCTAGTAAACCCAGTTAACTGCATTACAATGGTCTTCTAGAGAGCAGAGCAAGAAGAAGGTATAACCTAATAACTTGGTGTAATCTAATCACAAACATCTGTGCCACTTTGACAGCTGTAGTTGAGAGGGTGGGAGGGAGTGCTGAAAGCATTAAAAATTAATTGAATACTATAAAGTATTTAAAAAAAACCTGCTAGAATGAATAATTTTACCTTATTTGTCATATCAAGAGTCTGGAAGCTTAACAAATGTAACTTATTGTTTGTTTTCAACTGTGTGCTCAAAATAATTTGTAAATTATTACAGTAATGAGAGTGTGCCTAAATTCTTAGGCATATTGTGCCACGCAAGGTCTCCTTGATAAAAATGCATTTTTTGAGAAGTGTAGCTTATGAATATGGAAAGAGAGAGCACAGGAAGAACTAAATCATGCTAAACCTCTTGTTCCTTCCCATCTGTAAATAGTTGTAGAGGTTATGCTGGAAGCAGCGTCGAGTGTCATGTGTCTTCCTCAAAGTTGCCATAAGCTGCTAGTGGGTGAAGTTAGATGTGCTGAATATTTCACATAGCAACTTGCACTTACTTGAAATACTGTAAGGATTACTGGGTCTTTTAACCTTGAATTAGAGTCACTTAAAAACCCAGTGTCTTAACTGTGTTCAGCCCCGCTGAAAAACAGGCAATTTGTTAGTGGCAATTAGGTGGTATTGAAACATTCATATTGTCAGTTAAACTATAGATTCCTTGCAGATACAGCAGCGTGCATGTAAGCATTTCTTCTTGCTCAGTTCCCTTTGTTGTGTCCTGTTAGTAGCAGCACGTTTTAATTACAGTAAGCCGCCTCTGCCTCCTCCTGTGTGTTCTTACAATTCAGCCAAATGGTGCAGTGTAGTTTGACTGGTGATATTATTCTGCACTGAGATTTGTAAGAAACAACGGGTGAGAAGTACTGCTGGCAAAAAAATCCTCTTCTATTTTTCAGAAAGAATCCTAAACAACTATTGTTATTTGTCTGCAAGGAGTAGTTTGAAATCAAAAGGAATGAAAACCTGAAAAGGCAACCTTTTATTTTACTGGGGAGGAGAAAGGGAAAATGGCACAGTAGAACTAATTTTTCTTCTTTTTTTCTCTAGTTCCCATGTTTTGGTATCCAAAGGCTCTGCACTGGATATTTTTTAGGGTTGTGTGGATGGTTTTGGATAGGCTTCTGCTGATTTAGCTCTGGAAATTTTAGTCTTTCATTAGTTTTAACTGCTGAGTAAGGCATACAGGATGCAAGAGGTTTTATTCCCGAGGTTTGGTTAGAGCACTGTGCCACATCAAATACGAAGCCTATTTCAGCTCTTGATTCAATTGCCTAGTGCTGTCCTAACAGATGACAACGGGTTAATCTCCCAAAAAGCCTTTCCCGTACGCACAAGACAAAACAAGAAGCAGACTTTAAAGGCTTTAAGTATGGCTATAGTTAACTATAAACATCTGGTGCAAGATAAGGCATTTCCATTGGAAAAGTGAGCCCCTTTCCCCCATTTACAATGAAACCATTCTGAAAGTGGCATTTGGAAGGAGTCAGTTCTCCGTCTGGCAATAATCAGAATTAAGTGGTGGGGGTTGGGGAGTGAGTTGTCGGATCTTTCACCTCAAACTGACATTTATATAGCAATTCTATTTCGGCTACTGAAAGCCAAAACATACAAATCCATCTTATCCAGACCAGCAAGAAACAGGGAGCGAGTGATTATTTTTTTTCCCTTCCATTCTCTTTTTTTTCCTGCCTCTGCTCTACATCAACATTCATTTTGAATAATGAGAAAAGAATGATATTAGCAAACCTCTATCTATCTTCTAGAGTCTAGTAACATGACGTTTGAATTAAATCCAAATAATACGTGGTGTAAGAATACGTTTTTAGAAATTTTTCCTGCTTGTTAAAGTTGAACCATAAAACATTTCAAGTTTTCTGCTTGTACTGTTGTCAATACATTGAAATGTTAGCCGAAGTGTCTTTTTAAGGAGAGATACAAAAACTAATTGGTTCTGTTCCAAATCAAAAGCGAGAAGGCCATGAAAATGAAAGATCTAATTTGAAGGCTTTTTGGCAGTTAGTGATTTGTTAAATAGTTTCATTTTAATTGATTTTGAAAGTGAAGGGAAAGGAGAAATCTTTTGTAATTCATGCTTCTAGAGAAAAAAAACACAAAACCCACACAAATGTGGGAAATCAGGCTGTTAATATTAGAAGTTACAATGTGACTCACACAGTGCAAAATCTGCGATAGTACAAGCAGCAAAAACGGAGACAAAAGAAACAGATGTGCAAACTTCCTACTAGTTAAATTCCAGCTATTTAATCAACAGCAGGACTCGTCCTTTGTTTTGTGTTTCCTAGCTCAGAAACATCTCAATAGGACGACATGAAAAGGTACTGCAAGAAAAGTGCCTTTACCATCTGCAACCCAGTGAACACTTTAATAAAGCAACGTTCACAAAGTTGCCCACAGAGGTATAATGAGAGAGGGTAAACCAGCTGTAATTCAAAACTAGCAACCTGGTTAGGAACTTTCGTACAGCTGAGCCAGACAGAAACCTGGTTGTCTGACTTCAGAAGCACTTACTCCAGATTCAAAGAGCTTTCTGAACTACGGGCAACAGAGTTATGCTCCTCAGACCAAAGCCAACTTGTAGGTTATTAATGTAATCAGAAAGTGGAATAATTGTCTGTGACTTCTTTCACACTGGGAGAAGTCCCTAATGTTCTGTGGCATTACATCTGAAGATAACCGTCCTCTGTTAGCAGCTGGGGCTAGAGAAGCAAAACTGCATTTCGGTTATAAAGTAAGGAACCCCATAGCTGAGGTAAAAACACAATCTGTCACTACATACTGCCCTGTTTTCTAGTGTTGCACATAAATGTGCTGGATATATTTCCAGACCTGGCATGTGATCTATAGACAAGATAAATCTCCTACCACAGAACAGGATGCGGTTGGTGAACTCTTTGGCATTTCCCTTTCAACATTCAGGTGCAGAAGGTTGCTGAGTACAACCAAGAGCTCTGCCTCTTCCCTGCTTTCTTGGCAATGTGGGAGCCCGCAGCAGCAGCAACGTTCCTTCCTCTGCTACATCTCCTGCTTCATGTGCCCCACTGAAGGCTGGAGAGCACAGGTAGGCAAGGTTTGCCCAATCTGGTTTGTCCTTCAGCCTATGGATGCATTGCCAGGTGAAATCACTGCGGAGTCTTGCCGTACATTAATTAATTTAGAAAACCCCAGAAGTTAAAGTTGGTATTGTAGAACTGAGAGCCTGGTAGACTGACTGTCTAAGGACAGGTCTCTTCACCCTGTCAGAAAACGTGTTAGCGAAATTCAAACACTTGCTGAAAAATTGTTCTTGGATCATTGTTTGCCAGTGTTTTTCTTCAAGGCAATTTCCACATTGCAATTATAAATTGACTTTATTTTTAAGCAGAGGAGAAGACATTATCAGGTTGTGTCCTAATGGAGATTAATAATAATTTGAGTCTTGAAGTAATTAATAAACACTGTACATTATCAAACTAATAGTTAAAAGAAACACCAATATTTAAAGAGCCATCCATTTGTTGTGCAAATTTTATCAATTGTTTGTGAAATTACAGGGTTGAAGGAAATTGTGCACAATTTCTGCTGAAACCTGTACTTATTTCTGTTATGTTATAGTGTGCAAATCTGCCAACTGACTGTAACACGAGTTGTATTGGTTTGAATTGTACAGTTCTGCATTTAAGAGCCCAACCAGTCCCAGGGGTCGTTCTGATGCACTCCAGCTTAGAAAAGAGCTTTTGAAAAACAGCTAAAAGTGTGAACAACTTTCTTACTGATTTACAACAGGTCCCAAATCACTGCTAGTGATCCATATCACAGTTCTGTGACCATTAATCATTTAATTGTCACAAAACAAAGAGCCTCTTTCATGGAGAACTGTTTCACATGCATGTATGTTTTATCACTCATTTTTACAGTGGGGGGACTGCATATTGTTCCCTCTCACTGAGAAACGCACAAGTCGTCTATGTTCTTTGAAGCCTGTACATTTTAGGCTAATTTGCTGAGGAAACAAAAATGGATTGTAGGGATATGTTCAAATATATTAATGAAGTTGCACAAATGTACAGGAGCAGCACATTTGGTCTTGATGATTTGGACATTTTTCCAAGCATATATACATAGTAAACAACCTGTTACATAATTTGTAAATACACAGTATAGCATCAAATGGGACAATTGCTACAATACACGTCAAAAGGTGTACTTTTTGTTTAATCATGATAATTGTTCTCACATCATATCAAATTTCTCCATATCCTCAATCTGACAATAGAACTCATTTGAAGTTGCCGAGTTTTTCTCTGCAGTATCTCAACTGGATTTTTGCTACGTTCTTTTGAAAATAGACAATAGAAAATAGACCTGACATACCTGAGGACAGATTTTCTGTTTGGCCTTGCCGTAAATGATCTTTAATGAAAAAGGTGAATATCAATGGACTTGTAAGATATAGGTCAATGTTTTCTAGTCCAGACTGTGCCTGTTGTGTGTACAGTTCTGTTTAGTCCTTGAGTCAATGAATTTATATATATACGCAACCACGTATACACACTGTCACACACCAACACACAGGGGGAAAAACATAAAGGATTTAGAGACTGAGGAATGTAAAGAAGTGGAGGAAGTTTTCTCTGCCAAATTAAGAATTTGTATTTCAAAGCTGTGTATTGTGATTTTGGACTGTTAAATCAATCCTGTATTATTTGCAGCAAGTAATGGTCTTTGCGTTGCAATAAAAGCAATCTTGTAGCCTAAAACTAAAATTGCTAAAAAAGTAGAAATGTTCCTCGAATTAATTGACATTTTGCATGTCTTTTTAGTAACTGTTCATTTACCTAAATAATTCATACATTTCATTTTCTGTATTTCATCTTCAACAATGTAGTGCTTCTCTATCAACTTTTGTTAATAGTGCCTTTTTAGATTACCATTCTTTCTTCTACCATAGCTTGAGCAATGACACATACTGAGGATCTGAATCCTTATCAGATATGATTCTTCAGTCCCTCTATAACTTCTGTCCTGTCCATGAACATAGACTGCTGCCAAGAAAAAAAGACCGTATCTTCTGAAGAGTCGCACAGCGATTTTCATTCGTGTTGGGATGCGTGTGATTTTTTTGGGCTTCTCAGGGTTCCTATGCACAGAAGGACATGGACTGAAAGATGGGTTTGCTGTAACGTGTCTTTCTCTGTTGTTTTTTTTTTTTATTATTTTATTTTTGGAGCAAAGATCCCTTTTGTATTTAAGTCTGAGTGTTCTTGAAAATGCTCTGTGCGGTTCAGAGTGTCTCACAATATAAACTTCCAGGCGTTTTGGAAGAAATGACAGAAACTTGGGAAGTTCAAGTTATGTTCCATTGTTATTCTCATTAGGTAAAGGCTGTTAAGAGTTATTTCCTGCTGGAATTTCTTGGTCATATTAATAGACTACAGAGAAACAAAGAAGTTAGAAGAGCTCTGCAAAATGACAATAAAGATATTGTAAACAACCCCCAAACTTCAGGCTTATTTTTGCCACCTCTGAATACTGATCCTCTGATAATTTGGACAGCTGTCTTGCAAGTGAACCATTAATTATGTGTTTTGAAATTTATTTTTTCCTTTTCAAAGTCTTTCTTGCAAACATATTGTTATATAGCTAACTAATCTGTGCGTATAATTAGTAAGTGTGAGTATAAATCCACGTGCTCTAAAGTTCCTTTTGCAGACAATGTAACTACACAAGTCAGTGGTCATGCAGTGTTCTGGCAGGGTTAGTCCACTGCCTTAGGAGCAAGAGGAGAAAAAAGGAACCATCTTTATTGGTAGATGGAGAATAGAAATCCTCTTCAAAGGAAACAATTTTCAAAGCCTACAGTCATAAGGATGCCAACTGCAGTGTGTTTGGCACTGGAGTTATCTGGAAAGCTAAGCACAATACTCAAAATTAATCACTATATTGCTCTACAAAGTTTTGCTTCATGTGTTTGTTATTACTGACTTTATTTAGTTTGAAAGGCATTTTCTTGTCCTTGGCAATTTTTAGAAGGTATTGCACCATTTGGTTGTGTTTGGAGACCTGCCTTCTTTTAACACTGACAAGGTGACAATTTTGGCAGTCAAAATAAATATAAGACAACACCGTTTTTTTCTTAGGCGTTGGGTTTTAGTGTGTTTGGTTTGTGTGGTTGGGTTTTCTGTGTGTGTATGTTTGATGTGGTGGGGTGTGGGTTTTCTTGGTTTCGCTGTTGTTTGTTTGGGTTTTCTGTTTGTTTGTGGTGTTGGGTTTTTCTTCTTGCCAGACAATTAATTTGGAAGCATTTTTCTAGACTATTTCTAGGGTGACCAGTTAAAGATGATGAATGAAAATATACAACCAGAGACTGGAATACTTGGGGGTTATGAAGTAGGTTATGAGGTCTGATGACCTTCTGTTTTGCTGTCACATCACAGAAAGTTTTACTGTAGTTATCAAGCTTCATTTTAAAAACCTGGAGATAACACTGTCATAAGAATTGTCAACAGTCCCTTTTAACTCCCAAATTACCTGACAGAGAATGGAATGCATTTTCTTCTGTCTCTGTGGATTATTTGGCTATAACACGTTTTTGGAAAATGATGTTATATTTTGCTTTCCTTGATTTTTGTAGCTTGTAGGTAAGACAACATTACAAGTGACCTTCATGTAATAGCTGCAGCTGTGTGATCCAAAGAAAAAAGTCTGGTAATTTTGAGATTGGGGGACTAGAAGAAAACTGTTACAATATTTGATGGCTGCAACTACAAATGTTGAGTGGGGAAAATGGAACTGAACAGGAGAGGAGTGTGCAAAAAAAATGTAAAAAATATTTTACGTCCTGGATCTTAGTTTAGAAGAATGTAAGGACAGAAGTGGGTAAAATAATCCTTTCTGTTTTCTGCATGCTGTGGGAATGGGCAATGTCATTGTTTCATGTTGTGTTTGGGAGCTGGCATAGGATGGCGGTGAATGAGAATTTCGGTGAACTTTATCCCTTGGTGTACCTGATCTGTTCTGCAGCTTTTGGCTGCTGCATGGGCCTGCGTCTTGATATCAGCAGCCATGCCCCTTCTGCTAAATAAAATGGACCCGCTTTGAGCCGCCTGGTTTGTTTCCATAGACAAAGAGCCTAGAGATGTTTTCTGTTGGATTTGGCCCAAACTGGTCGTATTTTGTAGGTAATATACTTGGTGCTTATAGACAAGGGATGAAACATAACAAACACTATGCTAGATCATATTTACTCTGATTTAGTTTGGTCATTAGCTATTGTGTGTCTGTGATTTATTATTAAGAACAATAGAGACTTTAACAAATACAGAAGATACTTGATAACTGTGGAATGCTAAAGGAAAGAATAGTTTCTCAAAGTTTTCACAGAATTTACAGCAAGGCTGCTGAATTATTACCAGCTGAATTAACAGAGGGGGTTTTTGTTGTTGTGCTGGATGTAAAGTACAGGAAATAGAGGAGACACAAGAGAACTTTTGTGGAGATTTTGATCAAACCACCAAGTATCCAAAAGTATTTTACTGGCTTCAAGCTTAATGCTTTTGTAGGAGAGAAGAAGTGGAGAACGTTTATCAGCTCTTTTGAGAAAATATATCTAAGGCTTATTAAATGTTGATTCATGTTTTTTGTTCCACATTACCTGTATTGTGTGTATATATAAATATATACACACACGGCACCCAGATTATTTTCTTGTTCTTATTTCTCTATATTGTAAATAGGTTTGTGTATGTTCTATGCAGAAAAGTGATGTGGTGTTTGGTATTTTTCTTTTCTTCTGTTGGTTCCTCTCTATTCCTTGCAATAATTTCTATAACTGAGTAAACAGGATTATCTCTGACATAATAATATTTGCAGTCTTCTAAGTAAAGGGAAGTATGCACTGTTTCAAAAATCTGCTTGTTTATTAAAGCTTTTCTGTGTTGCATTATGATTACTTAAAAAGAATTGAATTAGATCTTATAATTGTTACTTTCAAACTAATGTTTTTGCATGTTAGCAGTTATATTTTGAATTAGAATTGTGGTCCTGCTAATGAATGTAAATGCATGTAGTCTGGATTTCAGGGAAACAGTCCTGATTTACCTAAGCCTGTCCCAGATTTGAGGGAGATCTCTTACTTTTTTAGGGAGGTACGTGAGAAAGTGTTATAACCTATAATTTATCTGAACTGTATTTTCCTGAAATGTTTTCTAGGAGCTACGTGTGTGCTTTTCATTGCACAGAAGAGGAGGTCAAGCAGCCTGCTTCGAGAAATGGAATGGAATGGTTATGCCTGGTTTAGAAAACTGATGGTGCTAAAGGTAAGATGTTGAAAAACGTGTCACTGGCACTGTTTTATTTAGTTAATTTCATGAAGATGTTTTCGTCTTGCTATGTTGAAGTTGCTGGTTTCTTGGAAAGAGGTACAAATTTAAGAAAGTCTATGAAACCCTAACTGCTGGCTGAAGTCCCTGATATGCCTTTGACACTGGTGAAGGCTGTTTCACACACTTCTTACATACAGTGGACCAGGTAATGGCCTACTTTAATCTTCACTCATGTTGGGATAAGAATGTATTGAAAGTTCCTACCCAAGACAAGGAAATATTACCATGCTGGTAGAATAATTCTTGAGACTGTGCTGGACCAATTTATGAGACAAACTCAGAAGAGCGGTTTCCGATAAGGCTTTTATAGTCCACTTGGCCCTGCCTTGCAGCAGCTTGGCAAATGCTGAGAGCTCTGAGGCTTCTCTACCTTTGGCTGAAGTTAAAAGAGCATGAAGCGTTGTTTATTTTTAATTTTTTGATCTATAGAATTCTGTGAAAAATGCAGTTGAGGAATGTAGTCACAATGTACATACTATGTTAATAAAGTGAGTTGTCAATGTTCTCCTTTCACATCTGTTTCCTAGCAAGTAAAACCATTTCCTAAGCATGGGGTCTGAACAAATAGATTTTTTTAAATGAAATCAGTGCAGAACCAGAAATCTAATCCCCCAGTTAATCACTAGCAATATTTGAAAAGAGAGAAACTATTGTATATCTGCCTTGCATCACCTCAGATGAGCACCAGGAATAATGCACATCAGGAAATGAAATATGTGTAAATCACTGAAAATGAGAAGTTGGCCAAAGGTGCATTTCAAGGCATTCAACGAACAGGAAAGATCTCAATGAGAGCTGGGAAGAAAGAAAAAAGCTGTTCAACTGCTGAAAAATGGAAAATGCTTGTTTTATATTCAAAAGGTGAATTGTGTACTGAGACAAAAGAGGTTTGGTTTATTTGAAAGGCAGGCACACTTGTGCATTCGTGATTTCAAGAACTTTAGCAGGAACAAAATAGTTCTTCTTGTTAAATTTTGACTTCTTAAAAATTTGCACTTCAGATGGCCAGACAATTTATTCTTTTCCTATCTGAAACTGCAGATTAATACAGGCTGTATGTCAGCCTGCATATGCTCATGTTTCAGTAGTGGTTTTTGGGCATGGTTTAGAGGTGTTGTATGGTTAATGCTTATACTTCCACTGGTGATCTGAATCTCAGTGCAGAGACTAGTTTATTTTTTTCCCAAATCTGAGGAGTGTTTGGATCTGTTTGCATGTTGGCTGTCTGTGGGTGACAGGATTTTAGGTGTCTCATAGTACAACAAATGCTATTCTCACTCTTCAGTGATGTATTCCCTGTCCCTGACAAGTTCACTGTTCCCGTTCTTGAGCTAGAAATGAGAAGACACTTGAGGAGATAAACATATACAATTGATCATAGACAGATGAATTAAAAGGCTGCAGTGAGAAGGACTGAAAGTGAACACCACCTCTCTCCTGTTTTTTACGTGTGGCATATTATAGCATACATCTTGCCTCTAGTACTTGCTAGTAGATCTACTTCAATATGCTAGAATTTCTAGTAGAGCTGTACCTTAAAGTATATTTTTAATGATTGCAAGTGCAGATTTTGTCTGCTCTGAGCTCTGGTTCAGTATATTTTTTCACAAGATTACCAAGTAACTAACGCATTAGTGAGTCCCCTATTGCCTTCTGCCTTCTCATGTGGATCTGTTACAGATCTCCAGCTTCAATGCTTTAAATGTTTTATCTGGCTGGAGGAGAAACTCCTTTTGGTGAAGAATTGTTTAATCACGCAATTTATGTGGATGCAATGCAGAGGGCACAAAAATGCAGTGGTTCTTTGTGAATGGACAGGTTTTTCTTGGATTTTCCCAAGGAAAGATCCTTCTTTGCATCTATCTGGTTTGCTGTGAGCTGAATAAAGCAACTTTGCAGATCTGCGCCATGTCATTTTTATTTTAAAAAGTCAAATCCTAAAGAAGCTGTGGGCTGTCTGTGAGAAGACTTCGTGCAAGTGGTAGCTCCAGGAATGCTTGGGACAGGCATGGGCTGAGTTATGGCAGGGGTTCTAGGGGGTTTCTTCCTTCCATTGGTGAGCCAGTGATTTCTGTGTGCATATCAGGTAACATATTTCTCCTGCCTTTGGTGTTTCTGTGTGAACTATTGCTATAATGGCAAAAAACTTCATATTTTTCTATTTTTTTTTTGGTAGTTGGACTAAGCGTTTTCTTCTCCTGGTTTGGGTGGTTAGAAATCTGTTGAATAATCTTAAGGGTTTTCATGATGATGTATGCAGGAGAAAGCTCAGGATGTGTGTTTTCTGATGAAAGCGCATCTTCCATCTTTCTGCAAAACAGGGAAGGCCAGTGGTTCTGTTACAGGAACTGAGATGTAAGAATACTATGGTACTTTATTCTACAAAATAGAAAGATAAACAGACAAGAAGTTAGGCTTTAAAATGGCAGGCATAAACATTGTTAGTGTGGTGCACTGGAATTGTATGCTTTTGTTGCCATTGGTGGAACATTTTTCCTAGTCTTAGAAGACATATAAAAGAGGGTTTAAAGTGTATAGCTCAGGTATTATAACCTATATGGATTTGGCTAATATTTGCATAACTAAAATTTTGTGCATTAGAAATTGACTTGGTAAGTTTATGTCTAAAGCTTTCACTTGCACATCAAGCAAACAGAACTGAATACCTAAAGGGTGGCATAGTGCCTGACCTGGGTTTGCCTAATGGCCATTTCATGGCAACCTGCCTGCCTACCGAACACGCATTTTGTGTCTGTTTCTTTAAACTTACTCGGTCCCAGACTCTTTTAAGACAGATTTTGAAAATGCAAAAGGTTTCTGGCCAAGTGTTGCATCTCTTATTCCTCTGAGCATCTGACCGTGCTGGAGGCAAGAGAATGGAAGAACAGAGAAAGGGAACCTTGGTGGTGGGATGGGGACCAAGAAAGAAACTGAGAATCTTTCAAGGCTCTGTTAAGGTGATGATGGTTTTAATCTTGGTAGAGTTTACTGTGTTGATGTGAAAAATGATATCACCATACTGTTAGACAGTGGAGGTTGGGGATAGTGAAGTGTAGCAAAAATAGGATTGTTATGCCATGAGTTGAACAATGCCAAGAGTAAAATATTTCACTCCTTGAATCTTATACAAGTAAATCTCATGGGGCATGTTAATATGCAGCAGTAATTTGTAATATAACTCAACTAAGCATTGACAAATCCATTTGATACAGGCCTGATAAGTTTGGTTGGGTTTTTTGTTTGTTTTTAAATTTTGAGTGCTTAAAATGTTGTATGCACCAAAAGTGATGTGTCAAGATAAATGCGTGTAAGTTATTTCCCTTTCCTCCCCACATTTATCATCAGTGACTAGAAGAATAAAAGGCGCTTATATTTCCCTGGATCTTACAGTTTTACTTTGTTTTATTATGACATCTGTCACACAAAGTTTTATCCTCTTAAGCATCTTAAAAAGAACTGCTTTTTTCATGACGAGGACTTAATCTTTGATCATGACATATTTTAACCAAGATGTGTTTAGTTGAGCACTGTTTTTTCTTCCAAACTGAAGCACTGTTGGAGGTGTTTGCTACTAAACAGAACTTTGGGGAAAAGAACCGTAATTTTTTGTGACATGAAGAATATTATGATGCAAGTGGGAACAATTTCAAAAGAAGTAGAAAAGAGGAGAGGTATAAAACGTCAGTAACTAGAGGGATGTGCAAGTCTCCATTTGTTTCATACTGAATTGATTTTTTTTGCCTGACAAAATGCCAACTGCCTCGTGTATACAAGCGTCATAAACAACAGGCTTAGTTGCACTGCACTGCTCCGAAAAAATGTGTGACCAAGTTCTGAGCTCAAATGTAAGTAACAACTCATGCCAATGAAATTTCCCTAATACACACACAAGGAGACACCTTTATACTTCAAGTTATATGAGTCCAGTTTAGTTTGGATTGCCATCTGGAAACTTATTAATTGTTCTTCTGAATTACATGAAGATTAAAATCGGAAAAACAAACAAACCAACCCCAAACAAAAAAAAAAACCCACACAGACAAACAAGCACTAAAAACCCTGGATTAACAATATTTATAAAAGAAGATATTAGCAGGAAATTTCAGTGCTTCCACTAATAAATTCATCCAGAAATGCTTGAATGCAGTCCTTTGTTTTCAGTGCTATGTAGGTGTACAGTGTTATATATTTTCAGTGTATGTATAATAACATGCAAAATGAGACTGAAATGGAAAAGTAAATTGCTCTCCAGCATCACCTCTGAGCTGCTGGTGGAGACACAGTTTGGAGTTGGCTCTGAAATGGTTAAAGGAATTGCGTGAGTCAGTGTAGCGATTCCTCACAGTTGTTCAGAGGAATTCAGTTCACTTTTACCTGCATTTTGGAAAGTAAGTCCCCTATTCTAAAAGCATATATAAAATTTCTCAAGATATTTTAAAAATAGTATTGGAATAATGAAGCCCTGGACTTGTTGGATCTCGCCCTTAACAGACATAAATGTAAGGCTGGTTTTTTTTTTTTCTTTTAACAGAGAAAAGCGGTGATAATAGGGAGATTATGCACGATTTCTCCCGTAATGGGAAGCTTGCAACCATGGAGCACACTTCTTCGATGTTCCCCTCTATCCATCAAATTATATTTTGTGTCACTTAGGTTACTTCTTGAGCGGTACATAGAGTATATTATCAGAAAGCACAGGAGAACTCGTAACCTTTAGAGAGTTTCCAGTCCAGTTATACGTCTCCTCCTGAAATGCTCACTGCTTTTTCTTAATGGCAGGTGCAACTCCTGCTTCGACTGTGTTGCTGCTCCTTGTTAACTTCCCCTTTGCAGCAGAGCTGGCTTGGGAAGAAGGGAGTGTCCAAGACCTGTGTCAATTTGTACTGCTAAATACATATAGGCTGTTTATCAATCCTGAAACATAGCAATGTAGCCACATTAAACCGAATAGATTTAGGTAGGGCTTGTGGGGTTTTTTGTTAGTGTCTGATATGCAGGAAAAAAAACAAACCAAACCAAACTAACAACAAAAACACAAAGAAAAGGAAGCAGAGGGGAAATTACAATAGAAGCAGCAATTCTGACCCAAAGTTTGTGCCCCCAGAGTATGTTGTGGCAACCTCCTGACATCCACCCTGGCCTGAACCTTCCCCCCACCCCTGCTTTTTGGACCCTTACAGCTACGATATTAGAACCCCAAACACCACCCACCCCTCACCAGCTGCTATTCTGGGCACGGGCTCATTCACAAAACAGGTTGAAGTGAAATGCAGTCTGAAAGCATCTTCCCTTGCAGAAGCTACTGTTCCTGTTCAGGATTGTAAAACCACCTGAATGCAAACTTAGAGTATCAAAAACCCTTATGGACAAAACTCTTACAGAAAAAGATGTTTTGGGGAAAGTTGGAGTAAACAGTTGCTATGTAAACAGAGCAGCAGATGTGTTCATTGAGTGCATTGGATGAAAAGGATATGTGATAAATGAAAACTAATTTACAGATTTAAAATATTTTAAAACAGTAATTATTTTGCAGAATTATGAAAAGGAAAGCTTTAAGGATATTGGAACTTAGTGAGTTTTCTGCCTACTTTTCCACTAAGATTTGTGTTTGGAGAGCTGTAGGTAGAGGGTTTGACTCAGTTCCTAAGGTTAACATAGATTCTTTCCTAGTGTCTGGTTATTGATCTGTGCCTCTCTCTGCTTTATCAGATATTTTGGTTGTCATCTTGCTCATTCACCTTTAAGATTGCAAAATAAGATTACTGTATGCTGTTCTATAGCACAGAAGGAATCCAGAATATTCCTTTTCTTTTCCATTGTAGTCTTAAAGTCATTTCCGTGCTATGATTTTTATTTTGTTTCTCTCCCGTCAAATCTCTTTAGCCTTTTATTGTCATAAGAGGGGATTTTGGGGGAGGCGTGTGTGCCTGTGTGTTAAAAAGCTCCTCAGCATGAATTTGCTATCAGCACAGCTGACTGCAGCTCTTTAGAATTGCAAGTAGAATGAAATATGAATTAAAATTACTAATTAAGCACGTACGCAATTTTGAAGCTGTTCATTGTAGGAAGTGGTGGTGTTCTTCGGTCATGTAACTGCCTCCTCTGTCTGAAGTGCACTCAGAGAAGGGCACGATGTAATCTAATGTTTATGTTAATGGGAGAAGTAATATTCATTAGAATCAGTTTGACTGGCCTGTGCTTTGTATTGCTTTTCATCAGGTGTTTCCTTGTTGATGAAATTTCAGTGTTTTATGGTAATGTGATTTGTGAAGTGATCAAAAGGTAAAGAAATCTGTGGCTACGTCTGAATGACTGAGCTCAATCTTAAGATCAAGCACTGTGAATTTATTTCTCAACTTCACCTCTTATTCTGTCAAGCCTATCCAGACAGCAGGTAATTTTCTAATATTAACAGTCCACTTATTTTCCTGTTTCCAATGTGAGTTGTTGACATGTCTACCTGAAGGTCTTTTAAAAGAGGAAAATATCATATGGCTATGAAGTATTTTAAAGTAGTGAGCCTCTCAGGGAACTAAAAAAAAGTGAAACCCCCAGGGTTGTTGTATTGTAGAGGTTCAAGTGCTGTGAAATGGTGCTGCCTGCGAGCACTTGGTGTGCTCCTGGATGTTCCCTGGATGCGGTGGACAGGGGAAAGAGAGGAGGAAGGGACAGGGAAGGTGAATTTTGTGAGCAGTGTGATATATTGTTTATGCAAACCTTGGCCTTGACGAGAAGAGATGAAAGGTGCTTCCTTGAAGGCTTTTTGGTTCACTATTTGTGGAGTGAAATGACAAGAGCTGTCTGTGGGAGCAGCATACAATCGAGACGGTCCTGCTCGAGCACCGAGCTGGTGTTTCAGGAATGATTCCTGAGGATCCAAGAACAGTGCAGAGCCCATCATGTAGGGAATGGGTTAGTCTGCCACATAGCACTGACCTATTGAAATAATACATTTTGTCAATTGCTTGTTTTTTGTCTCTGCTCAAATACAACATTTACGATTTGTTTCTATTCCAAGCAGTAAATGCAATGACTGGACTGTATCAAACCAGTTCATCTATCTGCAGTGATCAGGAGAGTTCCTGCACTTCCTCAGCTGTTTTCATGAGCTCACTAGGATCCATGTTTTTTTCAGAGTCTGGGGTGTGATAGGTTTGTGCTTAATGGTCTTTGATAGCTACTATAATACATGTTTCCCTAGTCTCTGAGTGCCTCTGAGAGCCCTTGTGAATTCCGATACACAGAGAAGAAAGTGCATATATTCTTTAAAAGTTATTGATTGCTTAGAGGGCCTGGAATGTTACCACTTACTTCCATATGAATAAGTTGCTAAGTATCTATCCATATGTTTTAATCATTGATGGAACAAAATAGAATAATTTAAAAATGTATTTTTAGACTCAGCTGGATTAGTGGTGTTCATAACATATGTATGCCTTCTTGAGATGCTTGTTCTATTGGATTTAAATTATTAATATTCACAACAATATTATTAGTGTTTACTCTTGCATCATATTAGATTTATATGCTAATAATGCTGCTACTTCACGCACATGAAGAGTTTGAATTGCTGTCAGCTCTTGTTTTGAGGCTGGTCTCTTCCTGACCGTTCCATAGGGGCATAGCTGTACAGTGGGAAGCAAATATCCTGCCTAAAACCACCGTACAAGAGCTTACAGGCAAACACTGCTCCAAAGCTATTTTTTTGTGGATGGAGAATGATTTTCTTGGCTCTGTATGCTTCGTGATATACACGGATGACAGAATATGGCTTAGATTTAGACAACTTCAAGTCCAGTTGTTCAGTGACCTCTTCCAGGTAATGCAACAAAATATCATTCTCAACACAAGGCCACACCAATGGCATAATCTCATGCCTACATTAGTTTCCTTTTCAGTGAAGAATTAAAAAAAAAGGTGTTTCCATGTTGTACACTTAATAAAGTAGCATATAAAGGTATGATTTTACTTTTTACTTTTCCTGTCTGTAACCTGGTCATATTGCCGTATTCTTCTGTGTTCTTCTTTCTGGATCTTGATTCTGTCCCACTTAAAGCTAACAAAAGTTTTCATGTTAACTTGACCTGAAACAGTGTAAAGCCTTGAGCTGTGTTTGAAGTGAAGATCACAGAGGAGGGGAAAAACAAAAACCACCTTTTGTCAGATCGATGGAAGTAGCATGCAGGGAATTAGGGTATTTATTTGTTTTGTTTTTTCCACTGATCCAATCAGTCAGTTTTATAAAAAATATTGTACCTTTGCACTAAAATTTCCTTCCCCATACCCTTAAGCCACGGTGGCTACTGCGGCACTATTCGTGCACGTAAGTCACATTCAGAGTTATGTACTGTTGAATGGGTGTTTGCTCTTTCCAATGTCTCTATGCATCTGTATGTGTGGGCATGGGAATTTGTAAGGTGGTGTTTCCATTGAAAGGAGAAGTTAAAATTAACCGTTGTTTCTTTGGGCTAGAAAGGAGTTGGCAGGAAGCAGTTTTGAAGACAGCTGACACGTTCAAGATGGATTAGTTCATTACTAGTTCTGTCTTTCTTCTGAACAGAATTAAAACAAAACAAAACCCCTACATTTTCCAGTACTTATCTGTCATGTGTTTAGTTTATCTTGTATTGAATGTCATAAGAAGTTGAGGGCTTTTTTCCTTGTAACAAATATGACTTTCAGACTGTTCCAAAATGTGTGTTTAACCTTACCTTCATTGACATTCTATTCTATCATAACAGTCGAACAAGGATTTCTTCTTGAGCAATATTCAGAACAGTTTTTAATGAGCTATTTAATTAAAGGCTAATTGAGGTGAATTCATTAAAGATTTCCAAATTATGCTTATCAGGGTAGCTATGTTTCAAGATAAGTTTTAAATATTTGTTTTATACTGCATTATTTTGTCATAAAAACACCTCTAAAATTATTTTAATGCCTAATTAGGCTTTCTATGCATTTTTTTTTAACTTCATACCCCGTGTTGAATTTACCATGTTTGAGTTTAGTATATTGCTGGTGTTGAGCTAACATAAGAAGCAGTAAAGCTGTTAAAAGGTGGTTTTGGAGTCTTAGATATTATTGAATTAAAGAGTGTATTGGGAATCAGTGATACAATTGTTTTTTGTTAATCTCGGTCTTATTCTTGGGTAGATATTAACTATATGCATATTTTCTTAATCTTGGTGAGTTTCCTCAACAGCAGGCTAACTGCAGGGAATATATCTACTTGACAATACTATAAATCTTTTCTTTGTTGGAACAATCAGTCAGTTAATGAATAAGAATATTAATTAATCAATCTGCTAGATTTCTCTTTCTGGGAGTACTTAATATCCTCTTGAATCAAAGCGAATTTGGAAAATAGGCACTCTAGTTTACTTTAATCTTTTTGTCATTGACAGAAACACCAAAGTAGTTGACTAGAAATTTGGGGAAATGGAAGAGAAAATAGAACAAGAAATCTGAGGCAGCCAATCCCCAGAATTAATCTGTTTCCTGAGCTCCCAAGATTTGCTGTCAATAAATGGGTCAGCATAAAGAAAACTGCTACAGAGTCCCAGGGACCTCATTGAAGCAAATACTAATTGTTTCCTTTTTCCTAACACTTTTTTCCCCCTTTGCTGTTCATTCAAAGAGCAGAAGTTGACAGCCCAGTCAGCCTTTCCTTGTGTTTAGTATGGTTGTGATTCAATAGCAGATCATTAGATGCGCAATGTTCCTGCAGCTGATGTTTTGGGAGATTATTGGTGCAGCGGTGGCAGCAGGAGCTAAAACTGAGTTAAGAAATACTGGTTGTCGTTCCATCAATTTCTTCCTGAGATGGATTTGCCTTGAGATTAAAAGCTCTGCAGTCTAGGCTTCTGGTCTATAATTGTAGCACATTATTATATTATATGGTCTTGTATTATTAGTAAGGTTTTTCCCATGTTAGTACATAGGTGGTCTATTTCTGTACTCTGGATCAGAACAGGAACAGTCTCACTGTAAGCTGAGATAATCTTTTTGGGAGAATTAGCTCTATGAAGCTTAATATGGTAACACTGAGTGATGAACTATTTTGCCTTAATGGAGAGTAGTAATCTTGGTAATCAAAGTGTTTGGGTGTTTTATTGTTCAAGGATCACAGAATCCCAGAATGTCAGGGATTGGAAGGGACCTGGAAAGCTCATTCAGTGCAATCCCCCCATGGAGCAGGAACACCCAGATGAGGTTACACAGGAAGGTGTCCAGGTGGGTTGGAATGTCTGCACAGAAGGAGACTCCACAACCCCCCTGGGCAGCCTGGGCCAGGCTCTGCCACCCTCACTGAGAAGAAGTTTCTTCTCAAATTTAAGTGGAACCTCTTGTGTTCCAGTTTGAACCCATTACCCCTTGTTCTATCATTGGTTGTCGCTGAGAAGAGCCTGTCTCCATCCTCCTGACACTCCCCCTTTAGATATCTGTAAACATGAATGAGGTCACCCCTCAGTCTCCTCTTGTCCAGCTCCAGAGCCCCAGCTCCCTCAGCCTTTCCTCACACGGGAGATGCTCCACTCCCTTCAGCATCTTTGTTGCCCTGCGCTGGACTCTCTCCAGCAGTTCCCTGTCCTGCTGGAACTGAGGGGCCACAACTGGACACAATATTCCAGGTGTGGTCTCACCAGGGCGGAGTAGAGGGGCAGGAGAACCTCTCTGACCTACTAACCACCCCCTTCTAATCCACCTCAGGATGCCATTGGCTTTCCTGGCCACAAGGGCCCAGTGCTGGCTCATGGTCATCCTGCTGTCCACCAGGACCACCAAGTCCCTTTCCCCTAAGCTGCTCTCTAACAGGTCATTCCCCAACTTATACTGGAACCTGGGGTTGTTCCTACCCAGATGTAAGACTCTACACTTGCCCTTGTTATAGTTCATTAAATTTTTCCCTGCCCAACTCTCCAGCCTGTCCAGGTCCCATTATATATAAATGTCCATCCCACTATATATAAATATCCTAGCAGGTTGGTAGCATTGTATTTTTTGGAAAGCCAATGTAACTCTGAGTGAAAATTGTATTTTCTGTGGATAGGACAATCTAAGTTGAAGACTCTTAGAAATCAATCCTATCACTGTAAGGCTCACTTACTTTCCCCATCCTAGTTTTTGTACAATATGAGAAGTGAGGGCCTGCTATGTGATTGTAAGATGACTTGAGGAGAATACAAGACCTACATCAAGGGGTTAACCCTGGTGTAGCACAGCAGCCTGTCTGCAGTGTAGACAACAGCAGATGATGGGACGTGATATATCTGTCGATGTATCTGCAGACTGGGCCTTTTTCATTATATTCTTTTACCTCCAGTAATATGTGGAGTAGTTGCTTTGAGTGCTTTGAGGGTGGACATTTCCTCCAGGAATTTGTCTAATTCCTTTTGAAAAAATTTATACTCTTGGCAGAAGCACCATGCTGGGGTAATGAGCTGTATGATTTAATTATGAGTTGTGAAGAAAAAGTCCTTCTTCTTGGTTGTTTTGAACTGCTTGTTCATAATTTCATTTTGTACCACTTATGTCTTGAATAATGGCAAATAATGAAAAATCATTGCCTATTCACTATCTCTATACTACTCATCGTTTTATAGACCTCTATCGTATTTCTTCTCAGACACTTATTTTCCAAAATTACTGCATGTAGTTTTCTTTCTATGAAATCCAATCCATTTCTCTGATCAAATTCATTGTTCGGCATTCTTCTGTACTCTTCTACGCTGTAATCTTTCAGAGTGGTGATGACCTAAACTGTATGCAGTATTTGAGAAGTGAGTACACTGTGCTTAGAAGTCTAATGATGCTTTGTGTGTTATTCCCTACTTCTTTCCTAATAATTCCTAATATAATATGTGACATCTTGGCAGCCACTAAAATTGTGAGTTAATGATTTTTGATTCTTTTTTCTGAAAACTGTGAAGAGTCCATCACCTTTTATGCAAAATTAGAAGCTGGATCTTCACAAAGTAATTAAAATGTGCTTATTTACATTCGTTTTCACCTGCCATTGTATCATAAAGTCATAACAGTTCTTGTAGATCTTCTGTGAGTTGTCAGTCAAAATTGTAATTTTAAAAAGCCTATTACACAAAAAATTAAATAACGTTGTAATTTTAATATACAAAGCAGAAGCATTTATTTGTTTGTAAGCTCTGTCATATTATTATACTCTTTTCCTGATCACTCATGAGTATATTGAACAGCAAATATCCTAGTACAGGTTATTCAACATCTCACTAACATCTTCCCTTAATGATATAACCTAAGCAGGTTTAGTCTCTTTTTTCTTACAAAGCAATGTTGTTCAGTGTATCTTTTTTATATGTATTTCTTTTTGTTTGTGGTCTACACCTGGTCATCTTAGTTTGCTTTGCAGGTTCTTGGAGGTCTTGTTTCAGTTTGGTGTTGTCCGACACCTTTTCTTTAATATTGTTGGTAGCTTAAGCAATACATTTCCCTTTGTAGTCAGTAGTTCAGCTGTCTTATATTAGAATTCATAGGTAAACGCTAGCCAGACCCAGTAATTTCTTATTATTTCATTAACCCCTAATGCTGCATTTTTATAGTGCTTTTCAAAAGCTTTTTTTGGTAATCTGGGCTGATTTCAGGTGCTATGTGCTTGCTGTAATCCTGATATATACACATATATGTGTACGTATTTTTATTATATGCCATTTGTCAGAGAAATAAAGGTGTTTTCCAGCCATAATATGTGTACAGGTTCGATCGAAATGAGAAGAACTAGGAAAAAAGTTGTAAAGCATTGAAGTAACTCACATTAGCTGATCAGAGACCTGTTATTGCAGGGATGCTACAGCAGTAGTGTTGCTGTTGTATTTACATGACTTTAGTGTTCACTGTGTAAAGCAGCCACATTCAATGCAAAGGTCTGGGAAAAAAATTCCAGGGTATTATTGAAACTGTGGGGCTTTTTTGCTCTTTCTGGCCTTTCAGTGAAGTCACCAAAGGAACATATAAAAGTGGTTTTAAGCACATTTGAAATAGAAAGAGTATCTAGATAGAAGCAGATGTTTGTGATCCAGTGGGAGAGATGGATCAATGCTGTAATCTATGTGTTTCTTAATATGCTTCACTTATTATTGGCAATGATTTATAATGGGCTGGGGTTGGAATGAGCTGCAAGTCAGTGATTGTCTATTACACTGTTTCTTAGGACAAGTTAAAACTTCAAGAATACAGATGATGGACAGCAGATTAAAAACTCAGCTTGGAAATTACTTTCTCTCAGATAGCAGTGATCTAGTCAAAAGTAATTCCCTGTCCCTTATTGCAGGAGTGCCTGAACTCTCCTACTTATGTTTTAATGCTAAATTCACTTAGCGTAACACCATTAAAATATTACATGTACATTAAACTAACATAGAATCCATTTTGTTTTCACTCTCTTATGTTCCTTTAGTATTCTGTAGAGAATGAACAAAGCAAAAAAAAAAAAGCTAAATAAACTTGTGTTACAATTAAAAAAACCCTTAAATGCACCTTGCTCAGAAACCATTATAGCAATGATGAAAATAGATGGCTTGACATTGTTGGTCCATTTGCAATATTCAACAGCGATTGGATAGGCTCTGAGGTCTTTTTAACACTGATATTGAAAGGTAAGATTAACATGTATCATCAGTGTCTTATTCATACACATGGAAACATATTTATTTTATCTGGTATATCAAAACACATCTCATTGTGAGGTGGTTTTGAAAGCAGTCTTAGGCCAATCTGCTGATTGGAGCAAAGCTAGCCTCAAAGTTAGACCAGATTGGTCACAATTTTGTCAACGGAAGATCAATTACATCTATCTTTTTAATGGAAATAGATGTCATAGATATGGATATACTGCTCAAAAAACCCCCCCACAGACACAGATGATAAGACTTGGTTGCTAAGGAGAGTAAGTAATTGTTAGGAGTAATTGTTCTGTTTGCACAATTCTGTTCTTATTGGTTGTTTCTGCTATGCATTGTCTTATTTAGAGTTTACATTTGGGATATTCTGAGAAGCGACTGTATTGTCAAATTCTGTTATATTCCAGCTGAGTATGTGTTAACTGCATGGTAACTGTTTAGTATGCTTTGTGGCCAAGATTATCCGTCAAGCAGTGAGTCTTTCCAAAAACATATGTCCATGTGAAATCTCTTGTGAACTCCCCTTCCTTCTGGACAAGTTACACAGATATGTAACAGAAGGGACAGGATCTATTCAATTAGCAAAGTTTGAGAAATTAAAATAATTGTATAATTTAAAAAGGATTAGACCAAATGTTCAGGGAGAGCACTGATGCTCTGTGCTACTTTGAAATACTGGAAGCATCAGCAGGCTGAAGATGTATTAATGAGGTACCATGGATAATTAAGAGAGGGGAGCAAGGAACACCTGTAACTCATTTTGGGCTAGTCAGTATAAATTCATGAAGACCAATCATGCATTGTTGTCTTAGACAGTTCTTTGACTGACAGAAGAAATTGTAATACACAATGACACCAGACAAGTTTATATGGTGATATAATGAATTTTATGTTGTCAAAAGGTAGGATGAATAAATACATTATGCAAGGCACACAGCCTTCCTGTTCCAGCTTACATTTTCATGTTTCAATGAAAAATTAATTACTTAAAAAAGTAAGAGGGAAGGCAAGCTTAGCTATAATTCTTATATTGGTATTGGAGGAGAACTGATAACTATGCATATATTCTAGCCTGCACTATCTACTCCTCTTCCTTCTAAGAATCACTATATTTAAATTAGCACCTCTTCCCTGTTGCTGATTTCTGTGGTCTTGAACCAGTTTATTTTGTCCTTCCTCTCTGATTTCCCCACATCGGTCCTTCTTTCATTCCCCTAGTGTCTTTCCCAATGGACTGAGCTACTCTACTGATTAGGACTTTTCCCCCCACATTTCTTTTTCTCATTCCTTTGAGTGCAAGTTAATAATTGGATACTAATGTGATAATAACTTCTCTATCTCTTGCCTCCCTTATTTCAGGTTTTGCTCCTCTGAGCATTACTTTATTTACTCAGATGTTCTCTGTAATTAAGTGGTCCCAACTTCTGTGTCAAATGTATTTAACAAAACTCATATTTTTTCACTGTCCCTGGCTCTTTGTCCTTCCCTGGACTGATTCAACACTCTCCTAGATTACCAACTCTTTTTAAATCTTTGTCCTTAGCTACTACTTAAGACTTGTTTCCTCTGTTCAAGTTCCAGTTCTTGTGCCACCAGATGCCTTGAAAAAACATGTTTCCCTCTATTGAAATACGAGTTTGCTTATTTACTTGTCATACTCTTTTTTTCTGTAGTAATTCTTAGAAATGAGAGGGAGAACACATAATTAGGAGCACAGTTAGAGAAACTGTTTCCCCTCTTGCTTTTGTGGACATCCAAGAAAAGTAAGTGGGGTCTGTATGCAGTAACTACTCCAGGTTAGGAGGTAGAGTAGCTTTTGTGGGACAGGTATGAACCCATGAGGATGTGTGGGCAGAGCTTTGAGGGGAACTTGGATAATTCAGCTGGAACAACTGTGTGGAATTAAAGGACTTAAGTAGGAGATTGAAACATGCTGGCACACCTCCTCTATGGCAGCAGGAGGTAGACACACAAATCAAGGTTGTGGTTGGTTGGTTTGTTTTTCTACCTAAGACACTGGAGCCATGCAAGACATTGTACAACACTCTCATCTTGCCTGATGCTGGGAAGTTTTCAAATTCAGCTGCTCTGAAATGATGCACCAGGCATTCATAAAACTAACATCTAGAGAGGTTTGTGTTTTTGTAGGGTCTTAGTGTGGTCGTAAGCAATAATGAATTAAGCGTGTAACCCACCAGAGATGCAATTATGAAGGAATTTCAAGTACATTCTTTGCCAAATTTGTGACTCGGGACATAATGCTGCATAGCAAAAGACAGTCACTGTTGTGCAGCTGTGACAGTCCTGCCTGGACATTCTTGTGCTTCCATTGTAGAGGAAACCACGTCCTCAGTTTCTCCAGCTGTGCTGACTCCAGTGTCTGACTGGGTGGCAGAGGAGGAGAGTGTCTTGATGGTAACAGTGCAAGGATTTCTAATTTGGTTTGTTTGATACAGATTCACAGGTTTGAGAGGCAGAATAAACCCATACAAACTGTGTAGGAGAAATTATTGCCCATTATTACAAGAAAGGTGAGGAGGAGTTGGATGCAATTATGTGCGAGACATGTTCTGTGGTGTTGAAGACATCAACACAAATAAATGTCTTCATTATATTGTGAAATACGGTGCAAATTACTTTTTCAAAAGCTATTGTTCCCTAAAATGCCTTCTATATCCAGCTACAACACCTGAAATATATTGTACCACATTTTGGCTGAATTACAAGATGAAAGGTCTCTGTGTTTTTCACCTTTGTGGCCTTGACTGTTAGAAATATATATATATATATTTTAAGCTAATAAAGAAGGATGCTGCAATGAAGTAATTTTTTATTTTAAAAATAAAAATAACTTTAGGCTTTAAGGCTACTAGATATGGTAAAATTATCTCGGATAGCAGTGACATTCTAGAACTAGAGTTATCTGCTGAGCGGAAGAATCCCTCCTAAAAAGCTGATGCACAAGTTTGCTTTCGTGCATACGTTGATAGCAAAGGTTTTCAGCGCAACTGTCAAGTTGAGTAGAGTAGAACATAACCAGAAAACAGCAAAGTAGCATCTAATTCAAACCTGCGACCCGAAACCACTAGTCTGACTACAGCAGTTTGCAAAAGTTAAGAACAAATCTTGAAGAAAGTCATGCAGTAAAATTGGTTTGGTAGTCTATGGGTTTACTCATAGAAGAATGCATTAAAATAATCATAATTGAGATGATGGGTAGCTGAGACCCTGGGCTATAGGAAAGTCCAGAGGATGTAAAACGTTGGGTAGCTAAGGACAGCCTGCCCGCGAGGCCACTGCATCGTTCCTGAAAGCCCCGATATCTGAGACTTGAGTCAAGTCAGACCAACTGGTGCTGCTGCCTCCTCCTTGCTGGAGGGACAAAAGACCAAGGTAAACCAAGAGAAAGTGCTGGCGTAAGAACAAATGGAACTCAATATGAACACATCTAGTGCAGAGGAAGATGAAATCACTATAAATACATTAAGTACAGATATTAGGTGAAGACTTCATACTGCTAGAGCACTATATAATATTTATACATCCACTGCAAATAAGCTCTTGTGCAAGGGGTCTGAATGTCTCTCAGAATTTTCTCTAGTTCATGACTGAACTGCAAATATCTACTGGAGTGACTTAGCTTTTTATTTTTTTCTTTTTTTTTATGACTGTTAGAAACGTTATGTGTTCTCATTTCTAGCTGCTATGGAAACTTTGCTTTAAACTGACAGTTTACATTTAAAGATCTTGATCTCGAAAGACCTGTTTTTACTTTAGCATAACATGTACCACAGAATGAAAGATGGACAAGTGGGTGCATATATGTCAGCTTGTTGATGACCCACAGATACGTAGGTCTGACGATGCACATTTCTGCAAACAGCCAGGGGTCAGAGGGGAGAGTAGTCTGGAGGCAAGAATGGTCCAGCAGCCGGCTACCGAGATGGAGAAGGGCTGGGAATGTGGAGGTGGCAGAAGTGTCCCTGTTTTGTGTCTGGCACCACAGACACACTACTGTGTCTCTCCAGACACTCCACTGCTCACACAGGCTGTTTGCCAGGCATAGGGAACTAAGCGAAGGAATAGGAGACATACAAGAGATTCCAGAGATGACTAGAAAAATGGCCATGTGTTCATATTTGAGGCACCTGTGTGCCTTCAGTTTTCTGCATTACCACAAAATGTGAATTTCCATTTTGAATGTGGGAATTGTGTTGGTAGAGGGAACTTCCCTCCCCAAATGTCCCTCTAGTATTTATTGCCTTGATGAGTCACTACTGGGTGTAGTGACTGGTTTAAATTGCCAAAATATAACACACTGGCTTTGGCAATGTGTCACTGCTAATAGTTACTCATCCAAACTCTTCAGTATTATCAGCAGGAAATTCAAACCCAAAGGCTTGATGAAA
The DNA here is from genome assembly GCF_036013475.1 of Columba livia. Classification (NCBI taxonomy): domain Eukaryota; kingdom Metazoa; phylum Chordata; class Aves; order Columbiformes; family Columbidae; genus Columba; species Columba livia. The sequence goes on from NC_088614.1 coordinate 17,502,808, forward strand.
CAAAAAACCAATGGTTTCCAGCTACTTACACCTCCTGTTTTGTTGCCTAATTATCATTCATTTATCCTGCTGTAAAAGTCATTCTTTACCTGCTTTCCTGATCACTTTATGGCTGCTTTTACAGCCTTTGGGAATAAATTGAAATGTATGTTCTCCATGTGCTGTATCTTTAAAATAACTGATCTAGTCAACAATCTGTATTTTATTACCCAAATGAACTAACAACCCTCATATCATAAATGGAAAAATGGTTAAGTTAGAGAGTTCAACTATGTTTGGTAAAGTCAGCAAAATACCACTCCCACATGCATTTTAGCAGATTCCCCTGCAGTTGGAGACACTGATTTTTTTCTGAAGACAGCTGGGAATTAAGGACTTACTCGTAGCTCGTTTAAATATGAATCCATAACTACAAAAAGAAAAAAACCACAAATGCAAAATATTAACAACTAAAATGAATTTATTATACTGTTGGTCTGATACTTTTTTTTTTGATTATTGCACTCAGCAGTAATGCAGCTTTTTTGTTTTCCTACCAGATGTATTCGACAGCTATGACTGATGCTGTGGGTTGCCCTTTACTGGGTATCCCCAGCCTGCACTGAGCCCGTGACACTGATCTCTGGTGCATCTGACAGCCAGTCGAAGACATGCTCCAATTTATTACACTCTAGGAATGCAATAAAAGATTGAGAGTTGAGGGACTTGTTGCATGTTCAGCTTAATATAAAACAAGTTTGGTTTTTGAGATTCATCGTACAATAGATTCAATTAATTTTAAAGACAGCTCAAGCCCTAACATTAATATTTCTGAGAAAGTCTGGGATAAAATTTTGATTGTATGAAGTTAGAAACAAAGTTACAGAGAACAAGCAGAAAACAAAAAATGCTTGTATTTGGAGTGTATCTGACTAGTTCTTCTGTGCTGTGTAGGATTTCTTGGAGACATACCCTGGTTATGGAATTGAGAAGATTGTTTGTCGTTATTCCAGAGGCCTCCCAGAACTGGCCTTTAAAGTTAACCTGGCATCTGGCTATGCAACCTTGGCGTGCCAGGGAGGTTGTTTTTAGGAGCTCTGCCTTTGTTCCTTCTCTATTTTTTGTCTCTTTCTTGCCTCAATTTCTTTGAACTCTGTCCTCCCACAAAATGTAATAAACAGAACTACTTTGGCATATATAGCCAGATACTATTGCATTTTCCCTTGTTTGTTGTATCTTGTCTCTTCCTTCTTCCCATTGAATGTAAGTGAATTCCACTGTTTGTGGCACTAAGAGCTATTCCTTGCAAAATAAACATTTGGAGCATGCTTAGGAATGTAAGGAAGGCATTTAAATATTTTGGGACTTATGGTACTTTACAAATTGTCTTTAATAAAAGCATTCTGAATTCTCATGTGCTATTAGACCCACGTTAATAACATTGATGGCCTTCACATTTAAAGCGTTTTCCCAATTCAGTCCCGACTACCTCTTCCTATCAATTGCTAATTAGTCATGAAAAATTTGATAGCTAACCCTAAGCATGCATTGAACCATGTGCAGTTTATAAGAAGCTATGCCAATACTGCTTCTTTATAACATATTAAAAACACTCTCCTGGTTTTCTGATCCGAGTTGATCTTGAACTCGCTTTAAAAGTGACTGGTGGGCTAGGCAAGAGTTTGTAATGTCTTTGCTTATTTTGCTTGCATAGATGAAATTATTTTAAGACTTTGTACAGCACGGCCTTACAAATACAAGGTAGTCTGAAGCATCTTTTAGCTCTTTTTATAGCTGCTGACACTATTATTTCTTGACATCTTCCTGTTCTAGTGGCAGTTTGCCATCTGTTTCTAAGATGACATTATAATGCAAAGTAAAAATTTTAGTATATTCTTCTAAAGACTTTGCTTCTCTTGCTGTGCCATTCTAATTCTGTACAGTTCCTGTTGATGTATTCCTATTTATCTTGTCTGATAGCTGTTTTATTTTCCTATTATGTTCTCCTATTCAGCTTGCATAGAAAACATCAAGATGCCTTCTCAATTTAAATACTTTTCTTCATTAAGAGCAATGCCTCATCTGCTACCCAGTCCCGTATATTTTCTTTCACATTTTAGTTTTATAATTTGGTGAAGCCTGTAAAATTGGGAGAAGATCTATTTACAACCTACTTTGTATAATTTTCACTAGGATTGATTGCATATGCAGGAAAGAATGTGTGCAGACTGTCTTCTGTAAAAAGAATTGATTTAGTGAGTTAAATGCATTTGGTAATGAACCCACCAAAATAACTATGCTGATCTGTGTTACAGGCTCTTACTGTCTTGAATCCGAGTTTGCGTTCTGGTATATAAATCTAAATTTCAGCTTTTCATTTTATAGTTTGAGCAGTTCTGTGTCCTTTTACATTGCATCCCGACATTTAGGAAAATGCTCTGTAATTTCAACAGGTAGGATACAATGGAATGTTCCTCCTACAAATGTATGCAATTCACAGCTAACTCGTATGCTGGTTACTGTTTTGCATGAAAGAATCCACAGTTCATTAATTTTATCCCTGGTGCTAGTATCTTAAAAAAAAAATCAGGCAAATTAATGGAATAATTTTAAAAACACACAGTATTTGGGTTGTTTTTTTTTCCACTAAGGCATGTTGTTTCATTTCCACACCAATTCTATAACTGAATGTTTTACAATTTAAAGTCTTTTAATCTTGTTTTCCTTCTGTAAAAGACACAAAGAGGTGTGTTAGCTTCATTCTTGATTAGATTCTCCATGTATGGTTATATTATTTTTAATCCGATGTTACATTTATCAAAATTTGCCAGAGCAGACAAGCATTTCATACTATAACAAAAACTGTAATAGGATAGTGTTTTGGTATAGTGCACAGACTGTGATGGCACAAGACTAATAGACATGGAATATCAGAGCTATCTTCTGAGTTAAATGCTGTCTTCTCAAACCTGAAGGCAGCAAAAAGTGAGAGGAAACAGCCATCTGGGAAAATTGTTATCACCATCACTGACATCTGGCTTGGCATTTTGTGGTCTCCGTATTATTAAATGCTTTGCTGTATTATGCATAGGATTCATTAGTACAAATTAGGTTCTGTTCACATTACAGTAGATAATCAATTATATTGGATACGAAATGTCTTGTCATAAATCTGAATTACGCTTTTCCTGGAGCGCGGTCCAGTGTTTCAGCTGGTACAGGCTGTCAGGACTTCCAGAGAGCTGGCAGAAGTCTGTGGTTGGCATCGGACGAGAATTTAGCCCTTTCTTCCCTTTGTGCCTGGGGTTTTTTCAGGTGTTACATCAGGTGCAAAATTAACTGTAACAGTGCAGCCTTGAGCTTCTGGTGAGTGGGAAATTCGACAACAGTTACCCCAACAACAGCAGGAGTTTGGAAGTGATCCAGTCTGGGGATCTGACTAGAATCTCCGTTTTATTCCAAGTTCTGGTTGTCCTGTTGACTGGTTGCCACTTCACCCTTAACCAGAACAGGTGACATGGCAGTAGGGCTGTAAATTCTGCAGAGACTATAGCTGTGCAGCATGTGCCATTCCAGGTGCATTTCAGGCAGTGATGGCCTTGACTAATAATTGCATATGTCTAGCTAAATGTAGTGTAATAGGCTGCTGGTGATCAAACATTCTGTCAGATAAATATGAGTGAAGTAACTTAAAATTTTTGTGTATTAGTTCCTCTGTAATGTGTGGTATTTTCTGAATTGAATTGAGTCAAGTTGAATAACTTGTGCCATAAAGACACGTGCTGTGATTGAACTCGGTAGTCCTAATTTACCGCAATACAAATTTTGACCAAAAGTTGTATGAATTAGCAACCTTGTTCATACTCTGAGCAAGGAGGCTAAGAAATGGGCTGCAGGGGAGTCTCTGCACGGGTGCCTGGAGCACCTTCTCCCGCTCCTCCTTCCTCACTGACCTTGGTGCCTGCAGAGTCGTTTCACATACTCTCACTCCTCTCTCCAGCTGCTGTTGTGCAGGGTTTTATTTTTCCCCCTTCTTAACTGTGTTATCCCAGAGGTGCTACCACCATCACTCATAGGCTCAGCCCTCGCCAGCAGCAGCTCTGTCTTGGAGCCGGTTGGCACTGGCTCCGTCAGGCTCAGCCTTGGCCAGCAGCAGCTCTGTCTTGGAGCCGGTTGGCACTGGCTCCGTCAGGCTCAGCCTTGGCCAGCAGCAGCTTTGTCTTGGAGCCGGTTGGCACTGGCTCCGTCAGGCTCAGCCTTGGCCAGCAGCAGCTCTGTCTTGGAGCTGGTTGGCACTGGCTCCATCGAAGACAGGGGAAGCTTCTTGCAGCTTCTCACAGAAGACACCCCTGTAGCCCACTGCTACCAAAACCTTGCCATGCAAACCCAGTACAGCGTAATAGGAGCTGAGGTGTTCTTTTATCACCTAAACAAGGGTTATGAGAAAAGTTTAGCTGAAATATTTGGCCCCTGAAACCCACTGAATTTCTGCTTTTGGGACTTTTTTCGCTGGTAGCTATTTGTGGGTTTAACCATTCTATTTAATTTGTCTTTACCTGCTCATAATTACTTTTCATTTCCTGTGCCTAATCAATGCTTCTCTAGAAAATGCCATTTCTAATTAAAAATTCCAGCATTAGCTTGACCATCATAATGTATATAAATGGTAATGAAGCTATAAATATTTTAAAGCTTCTGTACATTTTCCACTACAGTCTTTGTGCTTGCTTTGCATCTAGAGTAAAGAGTGTAATTACTTGCAGTGCAGTTCTAGGGAAACAATGCTTATGATAATTTGGTCCCAGTACTACACGTTTTTTCAGTCTCTCCACAAACATTGATTTGGATGGCCAGCAGTTTACGACGATGCAGCTAATGGCCAGCTGCAGGTTATTTTTGACTCAGCCTTCAAGCTCCATGTACCTGAGGTCTCTAAGGTCTCTTATTACTATCTGAGAAGCGAAGCTTATAAGTTGTGGCATTAGTTCTATCTCCTGCTGATCCTGAAGTTCTGATTCAAGTCCTTTTCTGGGATTGATGATTGCAATTCTCTCTTTCCTTGCTAACCCACTTCTATTAGAGACAGAGTCAAACTGGTGTGGAGGTGTGCTACAGGAAGAGTCATTTCCAAACTCGAGCTCGTCAGCACGTTTCTCCAGCGTTTGCAGTGCCACAATGGTTTTCAGCTAAACACCGTATTGATCCAAAAGTTTTGTTGCAGTAGAAGTTTTTTTTACAGTTGCATATCTGAATAGATTGGTGAGATTTAGGAAATGAAGGTCATAAGGATTAGTCTATCGTAATAAGTGTGTACCAATTTGTTGATGTTAATCACGTGTTATTACAAATCTGGCATATTTGTTTATAGCACACCTCTTTGTTACATCTCACTGCTTACATGCATCTAACCACAGTGTATTTTGAGGGACAAAAAGTAATAAAATGTTGCTATAATAGAGAAATCTTCACAAGGAGCATTTATCTGCTGGGTGTAATCTACATGATCTGTTTGTACATGATCTGTGCTTTAGTTATCACTTAAGGAATGGAAGGAGGAAGAAAAGAGGAGTGTTTATGCTGCATTAAATATTTTCATTATGCATCAGATGTTGAGAAATTTCTGGTAGGCCTGAAGCATCTCTGGCACTAGTGGTTGGAAAACAAACAGAAAACCATGTAGCACATGGCAAGCATGTGGTTTGTTTTCAGACTTACAACTATATTTTGAACTGTATATGAGATGCCATATAAATTTATCAGAGCTTTGGCTCTAATGCCACAGGCACATCTGAGATTTAGGTAGCAACTGTTTTGGAAAGGAAGTGTATTAATACTATTATCACTTCTGCCTTTACAAGTCTTCTCTTACTTAATTGAATGCTGTGAGTAGGCAATGTCAAGCTTGGACGGTATGGATGTGGACTCAGTTTTCTCGCTGTTAATCTGTTAGGTTTGTTCAGAGCAATCTTGGTGAGGTTTAAGGTGTGGGGTTTTGTTTGTTTGTTTTTTTGATACAGATGGTTAACTATCCAGCTTTGAGAAAGGGATGTAGATTTCCTGTGGGCAAGCATTATATGCAAATGAGCTGTGGATGTTAAAAGGTGATACTGTTTCTGAGACCCAACCTAAAGTTTGTCTGTGCAATGTTGGAACCACCTTCTTACATTTATTTGGCTAGTAATCTGAAAAGTGGCAGCAATCTAAGTGGATTTCCTTTCATTATTACCTTATTTGGTGACTGTCAAACCCGAGAATCTCCAAGTCCTTGGTCTGTATTTATGAGGCTGTCATAAACTCATGATGAATGCTGTGAGGCTGCAAGGTAAATACCGACAAGTCTATAAACTTTGATTGCTACCTTAATTCTGCAGCATTCAGTTCTTACTCAAGGCTTTCTTCATCAAAGCTGCTTTCAGCTGCAGTGTTCTAATATTACAGGATCAACCCAAACAGCGTATTCATTTATTTGATGTAGTGGAATTGAGACCTTCAGCAAAGCAATTTGATTTCAGTGTACATTTAGGGTTGAGTCATTCCTCTTCTATGCAGATGTGCAAGGGGAAGAGAAATCACCAGAGGCAGAGCTACACGTGTGAGCTCGCCATACGCCGAGGGCCATGGTGAAGCACTCGGGAAGGCTGGAGCATAGCTGCTGCAGAATGGGCTTTGTAAGGGTGGAATAAGAGATAATTTCTTTATCATCAGAATTGTTCCCATGTCACAGCTAAAACTGTATATTCACTGGCTTTTATTTTTTTAATGTATGCTAAAATGAGCCCTTTTTGGCTTCCCTTTTTAAATGAGATAGCACCACAAGGCACCCACTGCCAGACCATAGCATTCACAGCGGGGTAATTTGACCCAATGGTGTCTCCTGACAAGGTTGTGAAGCCTTGGAAAGCTATCCTATCTCAGTACTTCTGTACCAAGTAAATTAGGGTAGGAGGAAGATAAATGTTATTGATGTTCAAATGCATTGTCTCCTTGAAGCACTCAACACATGCAGATTATATAAAGAACAATTCTCAATTCTTGCTACTGTCACAAATCTCCAAGCTTCTATAATAAATGTTGTTGTCACATTATATGGGTTAAATGACTAATGATGGAAGTGTGTTCTTATTCATGCAAGCAGCTGCTGAAAAGTGTGTTGTCCTAAAATATACCTTCCTGTCTGTAGAGCTGACAACCATGAAATGATGGAATCAAGTTCCTGTCCTTCAGTGTTGATTATAGTAAAAACTGTCACACAGTTTTTAGAAAAGCCTGTCAAAGAGCCATAGTTCTGATACAGTGTGGACAACACACACTTTGAAATGTCTTGTACTGTGGACGGTGTTAAATGCAGCACCTTGATACACTTTTACCTTCCGTTTCATTTCCTGCCCTTGATTTTTTTTAACCCCTTGGCTATTAAGGGACAATTTAAAAATAAATAATAATAATAATAAAGGAATCAGTAAGCCCAGATATTACAGTAATCTATTTACTGTCTTACCTTTGGCACAAGCCCAAAGGTTACAAAGATATGTTTTTTTTCCATTTTCCTTTTAAGTAAAATTAAAATATGGAAACTTTGGGGCACCTTTGTCAAGCTTGCCATCCTGTGCACTTTGACCCTTCAATTTTATCTGTTTTGATACATAAAAAAGATTGTGATGACATATTTCTGTCCTTGAGTACTGAATCTCAAGAGAAGCGTGTGAATGGTGAATGTGGCTAGACTGTGCAGCTCAAATCCAGAAATAAAATGACACCTCTTGCTGTGCTGCTATCTTTTCCCATCCAGCTCTTTATTTCCCCTCTACAATGTATTTATTTAAGAATTGATCCAACAAAATATCTCCTGACTTCTTCTTGTGCTGATGCACTGCTCTGTCAAATCCATTAACACTGAGTTGTGCAATGCTATTTAGAAACCATAGTTTTCTGAAAATATTGACATTATGCTGAGGACTGCAAACAGAGCTGATGAGAGAGTCTCTGTCCTGGTGAGTTTTCAATCTAGAGCTGACATAGGTATAATGAACAAATGCCTAATTGAGGTAGCAGATAAAGAGACTATTTTAGCTCTATTCAGTGTGCTGCAAACATAGAATTTAGTGACAAGAGAAACAAGAAAAACCCCCGTACAGTAAGAGTTCAATAATTTAATCATGATTCACTGGAAGTAACAGCTACCAATACTTACTAGTAAACACAAGTGGATATTTCGTCTAGGGTAAAGCTTTTTTACGTTCCTGAATTACCATCTCAGAATGTATTTTTGTAGTAAGCAAAGAAATGGCAAAGGAATGTTTTCGATAGTGAAGATTTAGCAGCACAGAGTAGAAAAGCAGACATTTCAGAAGGAGCTTTTGCAATGGTTTGCTGTGCTGGGAAGGTTCCTTTGTGTTACATGGAACTCTCTGGTGACAAGGAGGAACAGGAGTGGGACTTGGAAAATGGAGTCCTGTTAAAATGCAAAGTGCCGGGGCTCCTGGACACCAAGGATTCCCCTGACATCTGGAACCCTGGAGATGTGGCCCCTGCGTCTATTCCTTTTAAAGAATATCGTTTCTGTGCTTCAGCAGAGTTAACATGTTTTGAAAGGTGACATAAGAGATGCTCTGAGTTTGCAACTGCACATCCAACAGAACCAACTGAGCAGAAGAAACCTTTTAGCTCAGTGTGCTCAGGAGTAGGATGTTAGAGCATGGTAAGATTTGTATTTGTACAGCATGTTGAGAAATGATCAAACTATAAAGCCTTAATCTGATTGCTTTCAAGTTGGCCTTGTGTCTGTAACGAATACATAAAATGCAATCATTTAATATGTAATTGATTATTAATTTGCCTTTAATTAATATCTGGATGTTTATGTAGTTTTTAAGGCATATTTATGAAGCTATATTTATTTAGCTTCTGAGATGCTAGAAATTAGATTACTCAATTAATTGGATTACTTAACAAATATCGATTAGCATTTCTTAGCAATTAACATTATAGACATGTAATATGGCACTGTTTTAATTTTAATTAACCATTTAAATATTGCTTGGAAGTTTGAAGTTTTTGAGATTATAATTACGTTATTGCCTTTGCAGTTTTGAATTAATTATAGTACATTTCTATAGACTTGATAAACTGCAAAATGTATGCCCTTAACAATCAATTGGTATTAAATTAAATTTCAAGTAGTTTTTATTAAAACCAATTTAGAGTCTCATTTCAGACACAGTAAAAGTGGTACAAAAACCCAGAATTCAACCCTGATTTCTGCCACACTTATTGATTTCTAAATGTCTGTCTGGTCAGTTGGTGGATGTTGTTTGAAAATAAAAACAAGCCTGAACAACACAAAGCTGTTTAGAGCGCTGGTCTTCAAAGATGCGATGCCTCATTCTGCTTCCATACACATTTGTGCAAGTCTCATTGATTTGTGTGATTGGGATAAGGCCTGAGTCTGCGATCCTTTGGCATAAAGCGTTACAGTCCCATTAATTGCAACAGCTTCCTACCCATAATGGTGGACATTTCTCTAAAGCCAAAGGGAATATTTGTATTTTATAGTGGTATAGTATGGTGGTTGATGGCAACATACACTTGTTTACTCAACAGGAGTGAAAATTAATCTTACAGGCTCAGGGCTTTAAAGCAGCTTTCTTTCAGCTAGTGATTCCCAGATTAGTTGGGGTTTAGATACTTAAAAGCTCTAATATTTGATAATAAAATACATTAATCTGGCATTAGAAAATGTAATACACTCATTCCTATAGCATCTTTTTGCAATTTATGATCCTCTTTGTTTATCACATAGTTTTTACTTTTTTTTGTTTGGTTTTGCTTCCCAGCTTAACCTTGTCCATTTTGTGCATACCCTAATTCCTTTTCAGTGCTAGAGCAGATGTACTTCACATGTTGTCAAGTTTTATAAAACCGTGCATTAAGTTTGTTTAGTCTTGTAGTAGTAGTAGCGCAACAATAACCCCCCCAAGAAGTCTTAAAAATGTCAACAAACCATGCAAATCAAGTGATGATTAATACAATAGGATGCTTACTGGAAACCACGGGATAAGATGAAGCAAGGGAGCACAGTCTCCTGGTGTTCATACCACAGGTTCCTTGTTGGTTTTTTTTTGTGATTTTTTTTTTTTTTTTTCGCAAAACTTATATTTGTTTACTCAGGGGATGTAAAGGTTTTGTTTAATTTAAATACAGCAAAAGGAAAATCCTAGAAAGCCAGGATTTGGTACAAAATATGTCTGGACCTGAGAACAGATACTGTTATAGGAGGTGGCAGTAACAGCTACTGTGAAGCATGTATGATTGAGAACGACAGACTTCATGCGTGTCAGTTGGGATTAATGAACACAGCAACTGAAATGGGTCAATGAGGCAAGATAGCTGGAGACTCCTAAAGCCACCATCCAGGATCACTTTTGTAGGCGTTGCTTTATGTGGGCCACTGTGTCTGACCAAGAACTAAAATATAGAAGAGGCAACTGGCTAAGAAGGTGGCTTTTGAAATTTGGGTGCCATTAGTCGTTTATTTGTTTCTGCCTGTGGTTTTAATCCTTGTAATGACTGTTCCAGTATCTTCTAATGCCAATAATCAGCTTCTGCCCTTGCAAATATTGGTGAGTGACTCAAAACAAAGGACAGGAAAAATTACCAAATGAGACCAGGCTCCTAATTCTCTGTATAGGTTTCGGAACATATGCTTTTAACTGGTGTTTACCAAAGTCCTGAGCAACCATTGATTTAATGAATATTTAGAGTACAGGGATTTTTCCTGCTAGTCACATACCCAAGATGGAAATAGGTACCAGGTGAGATTATTTTGAATACAGAGGTATGGGCAGGTACCTGTCTGGATTAGAAATCAATTGGGCTTAATGCCAGCTGCCTTTAAACACTCTGTATGCCCTCGAGCATCTCTCTGCATCCTTTGGCTATAAAGTGCCTTCGAAAAAAGGAAGCGTAGCCAGTTAATTTGCAAATCAAACCATTAGGGTGTAAGTGACATGTCTGCCTCTCAGTGACCTGGTTCAGAGAGAGAACAAGCCCTACAATAAGGGTGAGAGTTTTGGCTGGGCAGTTGGTGGAACTGGAGCAGCTCCTGGGGTGGCTGCTAGACTGTTCTAATTGTGTTGTAAAACCAGGTCTTTGATTAATATCCCGAGATGATAGGTATTTTTCTTACATTGCTTTGAAAGTGTAGAAAAAATATCTGTATTTGTCCTTGCCTATTTGTTTATGTTGAAGTATACATATACAGAAGCATCCCAGCTTTTTCAGGATTTCAGTGCCTTCAGCACTGACTAAAATGGAAGTTCCTGTCTTCATGCAGTTTATAGTCTGAGTAACTTTGTTATAGTCTTCCTATTATATTTGACATGCTGGTTAGCATAGCAACGGACAGATCACATAATAGCTCTTTTACCTGAGTTTTGCAGCAATTACTTGCTTCCAAAGTACGCAAAATTGAATATGCTACTTTTTCTTGTGTTCTTTCATTGCAGGCATCATAATGTGAATTGTTTTATTGCTGCACTAAAACATTTTGAGGAACTAAATGTATATTGTATGAATGGCTGGCGTTATTTGTATTTGAAGGAATCTAACATTCTGTGTATGACTGAGACTATGCATATTTAAAAATTAAAATCCGGTAGCTCTGCAAAGATAACTTCAGTCTATAAGTTGTCTTCAAAAAGTATTAATAATGACAATACTACATTGTAAGAGAGAGTAAACTAAAATGTCCCAATGGATGCATTTCGCTTCAGTCATTAAGAGTAAAATGGCTATACTCTTTATTTAGAATCACGAGAGCTGATACTAGTTGTCGTTAGAGTATGCTACAATAAAATGTTAATAAGCATCAGCTTGAGAATACCACACTAATGCAATGCTTTTTTTAATCAAATTTTTTGAATTGATTGCCTGTGGCAAAAGAAGCAAAATCTTTAATATGATACAATGATTCTTATACTGTCTCGGGGGAGAGATGTTAGTTCTGTCAACTTCATGACCTTTTTTTGGATGCAAAGCACAACATATATTTTGTAATGGTCATTAGAAGATTGTATTCTGAACATAGCCATATGAAAATTTTATTGATTTGTATAGTCTATGATATTTTTCAAGATAGAACATTTGAGTAACTGTATGCTGCTTTTTAAGATGTGACAGCAGTGATTAGTACTAATCTTATTTCTAAAATACAGTGAAAGAGATTATTTTCAGGTGTCACTAAACAATCGATATACATTCTGTGATTTCACGCAGTAGTATCTGATACATATAATGTTATTTTCTTCTAATTAGAATATAAAACATACCATCTAGAAACAAATAAATAAGGAAAATTAATTTGGGGAGATGCACTCAAGTTTCTCCTTTTACCTTTAATTCCAGCTCTGAGTCTGTTCATTAGTTTATTACTGCACAGAAATAGCTCTGGTTTTAATCTTACCTAAGTGCATGTATGGGTGCAAAGATGCAGCTTCCTCTCATTTAACATTTGTGCTTGCGAGGAAATATGTGTGTGAAATGAATTTTGCCTTTTTCACCAGCAGGAACACAAAACAGAATGGAAAGGAAGATAAAACTCATTTCAATATGTACAGAGAGCGCATTTCTTATTTCTGCTGATAGCTGCCACATCTTTTCAGTGGGAACAGCTGGTATATAAATGGCTTCCTCAGCTAAAACAATGTCTATCTCGCTTTAAAATTTCAGCAGGAAGCTGCTGTTTCATCATTTAGTCGTGTCACATATTTATAGTGTTGTCTTTGCGTGGAGTGTTTGAGAAACAAAAATGAAAGAAAATAGATGCAGTGTATGTCTTGGCACCAGTGAATATAAAGTTATGGTTAGTCATAAAACCTGTAATCTATTGCAAAGGGGAGGAACCAAATTCTCAGTGCTGTGGTAAAACTTTTAGAAATAGAATGATTAGAAAGTCTAAAAGGAAATGTGGCCTCTGTTCAGCAATAAGTTTCTGTTCAAGCCTACGTGTAAACGTATCAACAATCCTGGAACTTCTTTCCTAGTTAAAACACCCGTTCAAGTACATGTAGCCAAGGTGAGGACACACGCTTCTCATAAATTCGCATTTAGCTGGCAAAGTGTTTTTTCTTGCAAATTTCAATATGAAAATGAAATGTGGAAAATGGAAACAAAACTGGTTCCAAGAAAAGGATTTAAAAATATATACAGGATGAGGAATAAATCAAAGTGTCAATATCTCCTGACCATATGAATTCAACTGAGTTTCTTTAGGGTTAATTTTTTCTTGCCGTAGTGTTGATACTAGAGAAGCCAATGATATTCTTCAGTAAGAGACAGTTCGGTGCTTTTGAAATGGAAAACAATGAAATAAATCTATTAATTCAAGCTATGTAAAAGCTACAGTTGACAAAAATGGTGTATAGTTTTCTCTATTGAAGCTTCATGTTCTTTTTACCATCACATTATTGTACACATCTCGTATATTGTTGGGCACACTAAGTTCAAAAAGCTCTTTAACTATCATTCAGAGACAGTGCAGGAGAAATACTGTTCTCTTTAATTCATTGAGCTGCTGTGTTATCCATGCAACTGTATTCTTTATAGGTCAGTTAAGGAGTGGGATTATAGCACCCAGTAGTGAACCTATTTAAAAAATAGTAATTGTGCATACAAAACAAGGAGAACAATAAGATGCCTGGAAAAGATGTCCTATGAAGGACAGATCACCCAGTCTGGTTACATCCATTCCTCTTGTTTTAATATAAATAATAAGCATTGGAGGAATTACCTGTGTAACCACATAATACTAAAAAACACAAAACCACAAACAAACAACAACAACAACTCTCCAAGTTCGTGAGGATGACAGGAATTAAGAAGGCAGCTTGTTTCCTAAAATTCCATCTTAGATGACCGTTCTAATGTTATGGATAATGAGGCTTCCTCACAAGACAAGCAGGTGGTGTTTGCTGGAAGATGGAAAATATCATATCACCCAAACAGGCAGAAGTTCATGTCAGAGGTCCTTCATTGCTTAGTCATATTGTTTTATGCAAAATCCTAGTATTGTAACTTGGATATCTTGTATCAAAAGTGGATCAAAAAAGCATTTCTGCTGCAGCATGTGGATGTAATTTTAATTGTGAAAGGCTGCACCAGTTCACTGCATCCATGGTTGAAATTGCCACTGCCTGCATCCTGACTGACCTTGCAAGCTCCATTTTCCCTTTCTCAGCTGATCCTAACCTTCCTACAGTCATTTCTTCTGTGTGGAATTGCTTAAAAGAATAGTTGTGTTTCATGATTCAAGAGACTGAAATGTCCTGGGTGTCCTGGGAAGGACACTTTAGAATCAATCTTAAGTTTGATTCCTGTTAAAAATAGTTTTTTGGTTTATTTTACTTGTATTTAGAAGCTGGAATCTTGCTATAAAGTCCCTGTGGGGACAAAGCATAAATGTCTCAATTGGGGTTCAGGCCAATTCCCTGCTTTTCCTCCTTTCCTAAATGGGAGCTGCCTTTAGAAGATAAAAGCTACAGTGTTTTCCTGGATGAGCCATGGGAAATCAAAACCTTTCTTGTAAGTCAGCTTCAGTGGTGGAGGAACAGTGAAAATTTAAGAGCTGCATTTGAAAATGCAAAGGAATATTGACCGAGCATCTGACAAGCATAAGGCAGCTCCTTCAAGCTGCTTTAGATGAAATGGCGCTTTCTGGTGCACGGCAAAAGTAGGCACAGAACTGGTGGGCCAAGGTGTTGTCTCACAGCTCTTCTTCAGAACACAGTATGAACAGGAGCCAGAATGAATTTATGTTCAGGTGGAATATTTTTCAAGAAAATTATGTTAAAATATTTTTAATGCAGTAAAACTAATAACTAATGTTATTAGTTTTAGGCATCTGATAATGACATATAATGACATGTCAAAATTCTGGCAATATCTGCAGCTAAGAATAACTGCGATGGTGTAGCTTTAAGAAAGGCTACATAATGTATCTGCTAGACCTTCTAGTTATAAATGGGTACAATTAACACCCCAGTGTCTTCTCTATATAAGCTCTCAGAGAAGCTGAGGAGCCATTGTATCCTCTTTCTCCTTTGTTATCCCTCAGGAACCACTGGCATGTGGGATATAGACCAAGCCACTAGTACTTCTGAGGAGACAGAGGATTATCTATATTTACTGACGTTTGCGTTTTTTAGGATATTGAACAAATACATGGAGATTTATCTCACTGTATGAAAAAAAGATTCCTGGCCTCAGACCGCTGTTTGTCTACCTATCTACAGGCATCTCAGAATTGCTAAGTTAAGCACTATGTTCACTTTTATCATAACCTGTTCTTATCAAGATTAATCTTATCTTCTCTCTCCCAATTTGCCTGCTTGTCAGACTACTTGCTTCATCTTCTTTTACAAAAATTAGTTTTCAGTGGTAAACTTTTCAGGGAGAGCTATCATTTGTTAGGGTACGACTTTGTGTCCAGTAAATAGTGATTTTAATAATGATAAGGCACTAATAACTTTTGACTATCCCAACACTTTCTCTTATGAATCCTCATTTGCTTACATGCACTGTCCTGTTGCCTAAAGTTGTTGAGCTGCTGTAGTCAGTTCCTTAGGACTTCTCATGGATGTGCTGCCATGAATACACGCATATGGGGATTTCTGGGCTGTGACTATTACAAGTCTCTCCATGCAGTCAGGGATGTTGAAGGGCATGATCTGGTTCCATAAGCAGCAGTAATATGCTATTACCATCTATGTTATAAAACCAAACTGTCTTGCTTTTCTGGTAACACAGGACTGTCATTTTCAAATGTCATTGATTTCTACAAAGCAGTAGAGTCCCATAACGAGGACAAATTCAACACTGTGTGCAAAAATTACACTCTGCACAGTGCTGGACGTGAGGTCAGCTCCAGCCGCCATTGTAATAACCAACAAAATCAATTTTAGACTGTGCTCAGTGTTCAAGGTGAGCTCTGCTACTCTTGGTACTGTCGCACTCGGGTGACACAGCAAAACCTGATCAGCAAAAAGAATGTGCAAAGAAGAACTGTTATTAGGGTAAATTGCTGCCCAAGAAATGATTTCCTGGTGGACATTATTTTCTGAGAGCAACTTAGAGCAGGTGATATCCACACGATAGAAACAAAATCCTCAAACTGTGATGAAAGCTGTAAGGCAGTGAGGAGCTGGAGCCCAGGAAATTTCAAGACAACTTTATTTTATCTCTAAGATATTGAATAGCAGAGAGTTGTATACACCTACCATTAACTCTGTAGGTAAGCCAGGTAACATTTAGGTATTAATTCTCCATTTCAAGTCTCTACATTGTCCTTTCTAACTTTTTCAGTTTTGCAGGAGAGGAGGTAATGACAGTGTTAGAAATCCAGGGTGATATAGGAACAGACTCCATACTTTGCTTTTTAAGAAAAAAAATCAAGAATCGTGTCACTTTGGTGTTGACTCCTCCTGGTGTTCAACTCCTCAAGGAACTGAATTTAAACCACATGGATTTATCAGCCCTGAAAACAGAAGACCTTTTCTATTATCTTGATCCTTTAAAAGACTTATACATGGACCAGGGAGGAGAGGCAGAGAGAAAACTTCTTGCTGACCCTCAGATATGTGTTCTTCTAGCCATTTGAGTTTCCTGAATATTAAGTTTCATTTGTTACAATTCAACCCAGAATGGACCCTGATGCTAGTGTTCTGTTAAGTACATTGCAGACATGATAACCTAGAGAAAGCTCATGTGCCTGCTCTAAGTGGGAAGGATATAAAACTACAATTCTGAAATTTCCTTGGGGATTAAAATGTCTGATACACCTTCTCCTTATCTTTGAGTAATCAAGTATCTAATTCCTGCCACGACTTTGAGGGGGAAACCATGTTCTTATCTCATGTTCTCTTCTCATTCCGAAGTTCCAAACTGGGGAATGTTGACCTGTTTACATGAAGAATGTGATTTAGTTGTTACCTGTGCTATTGTGCTTCTTTGAACATGACAGTTCAGAAGGGCCTTCAGCGTGAGTAGTTTTTGCTCTTCCTGAAGGAAGAGGAGGAAGTTGCCTTTATTGCTGAAGGGATAGGAAGGATATAAGCTTAATTGTAAATGACAGTTGTTTTACTCTAGTCCATAGACACTAAAAAGTTCTTACTGATGAGTGAGGCAGACTGAGAGCAGGTAACTAGTAACAAGTGTGGGGAACTAACAGTTAATCAAAACCCTCTTTACTTTGTAATAAATAACGAAAATGTTCATAGACTCTGCATTTCAACTTACAAATTACACTAATAAAAAAGTAACTGCAGTAGGTTCATCACAAGGCATGTGCAAAGTTTTTATTTTGTAGGAGTTTTATGAAGTTTATTGTGGCTAAGATAAATTAAAATCAAGAAGCAAATTTTGAGAGAAAGAAGATGACAGTGATTTTAGTAGAAGATTTGAACTAGCTTTTGTTATTTGTAGGACACTTTTTCCTTTTGTCATTGAATGAAAACTCAGTTCCTCATGCAATTTCAATAATTATGATATTATACCTGCAAAAGACAAAGCAACTTTCCACCTAGATTTTAGTTTGGGAAATGAAGCTACAGTATAGCACTACTTATTCTTCCTACATACCTCTGTTCTTTGTGGGAGTAATGCAGCTGTATTTGAAGCCCGTGATCTTGCAGAATGAGTATGGGAATTTTTGGCACTGGGATGTAGTTGAAACTTCTTCTTTTCAGACTGACATTTATGAAAGGTTAACAGATATAAGACCTGATGAAAGAGCTAGCAGCATCAGGGACCCAGCTTAATAGCTTACCTTCTCTACTGTTTATTTTCCAGGGAGATTCCCTTGAACAAGAAGCAAGAAATGTTGCAATACTTGTCACGTTTAGGCCAAAGGTTTGAAAACTTTCAGACTTCCTTGGCTTCTGAAAACAGACTAGATGCTGTAGTTCACATGGTAACCATCTCAGAGAATATCATTGTGAAAACTACTTTCTAACATGCCGTTTTGTTCAAAAATTATTTGTAAATAAATCCACAAATGAATGTTTCTCTTCACCTTCACATCTAGGTCCTTTTAAGCCCACCGTTTAAAGTAAATTAAAAGAAAATTCTAGCTAAATTCTACGTATCCCTTGAGTTAAATTAATTAAGAATCAATAATTTAGTATTCGTTTGATGTTTCTAAATGTAACTGTTAGTCCAGCCTAAACAATGAGCTCTCAAAGTGTTGCCTATGCTGCTCAAATTTGAGATAACTATTTTGGAATGTCTAAGGACCAACTTGAAAGGCAGAATTTAAAGCACAAATATAGAAAATAGCATCTGGCTATACTGTTGCTTCTAGTTTACCTAGAAATTTTATTGCTTATGTGTTTGAGGCTACAAAAGCAAGGGGCCTCCTGGGGCTGTTTACAGTGCAGTGACAGCAGAACAGAGATTTCTGAGTCAGCTTGAAATTGGCTAACTTGGATGTTGGTCATAGTCTAGTTGACCCAGCATGGCGATTAGCTTAGTTTAATTTGCTCAGTTCTTTTTGCAGCTTTGATTGCACAACACAGTTTCTCTTTTAGGTATCTAAGGCCAAATTACAAATCCTTTGCGACTCTTTCCCTTGTGCGTCCTTTCAGTTGTTTTCTGGACGAGTCTGTGTTTTTTGCCAAGAAACTTGTCTGGGTGTAACAGCTTTGCTACTGTTCATACCCAGCACTTGCGAAGTGTTGACAGAGTGAGACATAAGTGCCTAAGTCCCATTTAGAACTGCACAATGAGCATCCCCTTGATTATCTGGTCTAGGAAACTTTCTCAGATTCTGCTTACTGGATTGGTCTCACAAAAGATAGGGAGGAGAGATTTTTCTCTGTTACTGCTTGATGCCTTCATTTTTATTCCCTTAAGATTTAATGTTACTATATTTACTGTGCCTGCACAGTTCTAAAGAAAGGCTTCTGTAGATTTCATTCTTAGATGCCTTAGAAGCCTGACCATCTACCCAGATGCTGTGGATTTGCTGAAGAATTAGGTGATGTAGTGGTTTACGTCGTGATGTTTCCTCTGAGGATGTAGCTCTTAATGCGGTATGGCAAGTACATTGATTTCAGATAAATAACACAGAAAATTATGACAAGTTGCAAGTATAATTAAAAGAAGTTTATCTGGTGAATCCAGAAGCATTCTTGAAGCCTTTTCTAGCTGACGGTGATTTGTGATTGTGGTAACCTTTCTTTTTAAAATAATGTGAAGTTTATTCATTTTCTTTGTGCGTCTCTGTGTGACTTATGTCGCTGTTGTCCCTTCGGGATGCAGTGTGTAATTCACACAAGTGTTGCCTTCTCAGAGTGCAGCTGGTGGCACTGGGCAAATTGGTGGCACTGAACTGTTCTAAAACAGGGCAGAGGGAGAATACACTTCTGCTTACTTAGGGAACGCGTTTAATTATTCCGATACTCATATTCACTTCTTTCCTCCAGCAAGACCATTTATAGGTGTGGCAATTCGTGGAATTTTAAGCTATTCAGTGGACAGCAGGTGTTTCTGCACTTTTCCATTCAGTGATCCATTGGGTCATTTGCACTTGCCATGGCCACATAACCACCGGGACCAAGAACCTCCTGCTGTAGCTTCCACAGTAGCATTGTGGGTGCAGAGTGGTCGCGTTGCCCATCTGCCTCTTTCTCTGCATCTGTGCTAAACAAACAGAGCAGTTCAGACACTGCTTGTTTAACCATGATGACAAAAGGCCTTTCCTTCCTCCAAAGTAACACTGCCTAAAGAAAAAAAGAACTCTTATGTTGTCTTAAATGTTTTGATTTATTTAGCTGAAGCAATGGAATTGTCAATGAACCATTCAACTAGGAAAATTTATGTCAAGTATGATTTGACTGTTAGTATGTTGATGAGAAGAAATAATGTAAAATAACATAACCCAGCACTGTCAAAGCCTTTATTACACAGTGCAATGAGAGGAGCTCAATAATCATACAGCAAGGGAAAAGTTAGAAAAGATTATGAGATGTCTTAACATGGTCAAATCAAATAGGTACATGCCATGAGCTATAGAAGCTCAATTAACAGCCATGTAAGCAGCTCTCCCCAAATTTAAAGAAATCACAAAATTGCTGTAGTTCTACCTGCTTTTAAAGTACTTGGGTAACACTGCAATGCTATGAAATCAGGTTCCATATGCTGACTGCAGTTGAGAGTTAGTATCACCTGGCATTTCATGTAGCTTAACCCTTAAGCATTCCTGACACCCAGTCTCATTTGTAGATTGTTGTCCAAATGTCCTTCACGTCCTTCAGACCTTCTCAGGAACATACAATATACATCAAACCGCTGGTAACTGTATCTGTTGCTGTAAGATTCAATGTGACATTTTTAATATATTCTGAGCTTACGTTCTTGAAAGAAGCTTTTCATTTTTGAAATAAAAGAACATCACTTTAGGAAATATTTTTTAAGGAACAACTGCACTCTTCTAGCAGAATAGAAAGGAGTTGGCACAAGAAAAAGTCTGACATACCAAGTGCAAAGAGGTCTTGAGTTTGTTCAGACTGCTACTTATTAGCATTAATTAGCATGTGCTTTTAAACACACAAAAATAAGTTTTCTGTGACTATACTAAAATATGTGGATGCTAAAAGCTTACACTTGTTTTGTGACAAATGTTGAACAAGTGCATATGAAGCTCAGAAAACCGATGTTTCAAAACCAGAAAGCTTAAGCAGTAACACACAGAATCGCCTTGAGATTCGTTATAATCTGTAAGAATATACATTTTCTTAACATTTCAGAGATACTTTAGTCTATACTGAAAACTGTTTCATTTTACTATGCAAAATACGATATCGTAATATAACATTAAAGGAGAGTTAATACCAAAGGAGAGACCTCCCTAAATATTTTCTGCTATTCTATCAACATAGGAAGTTGTCATTAGGGATAACATTCACCTCTGTGTGTTAGGACAGTGAAAAAGTCATGAAGTAGCAAAGAACCAAGTGGGATCCTAGCAGTGCATAGGTCCCTGGCTGATCTCTGCACAGGGCTGAACTGCTGTTGGAAATATGCCTGTATCTGGAGGCAGTTGAGCTGCACGGCACAGGCGGAATCTCACAGGTGCAAAGCTGGTGCTGCAGCCGGGGCGGTGATGGAGCCCTGACTGGGTTGGCCCATGTGACAATTCCCTGAATGCTCCTGGCATGGATAATTGGCATATTGGGCCAGGACTACTCTGTCTTATTTCTTCAGTGCCCTATACCCCGTTGGTGATGGCAGATTTGGGGAACTTATTTCCTTCAGATTTTCCATAGGCAGATCTGGTTCATTTAGATTTTGTGAAAAGCGCAAAGATATGATGTGAATTCATGACCTAACTGAAATTTTGCTGTTGATTTCCATTGGGGTGTCAGTTCACTGGCGGCTCCTAATGAGTACACAACTGCTGTGATTTATCATCAGATGTATGTTTTTGTAATTAACAGGTGAAAGGAATTTGTGTAACTACCTTTTCCTTGTCTAGTACATCTTAATTCATGGTACTTCTCCTCTGAGCACAGCCTGAATGTCTCCTGAGTTTTGCTAGAGGCTTGTCCAATAGCAGACTCTTCATTTTCATAGTTGGAATGAAAGTGAAAGGTGCAATGTAAGGCTCTTGTTCAATTTACAGAAAAAAGATGAGACAGAATACTAGAGCATAAATTACAGAACAAAAGGTTAAAATGGATGGTGATTTTGATGTGAGGTTTGAGAGCTCAGTGAAAACATCACAGAGGTTAAAGATGAATAGTCTAGGACACTGAGTAGTGTATCTTGGTAAATGAGATATTATTATGAATATTTTCTATTTAAAGTTGTTAGAGAACAGATTCTTCTGTTATGACTGTAACAGTAAAGCATTAAATGCTTAAAGCTCAAATCAGTCTTTAAGGTTATTTTATATTATCACAGAGTTGAATTGTTAGAATGGAGAAAAAACACACTCCCAAAAAGTAGTTCAGAGGTTTCAGGGGTATGTGGGGGGTTGGTTTAAAAACAAAACAAACAATAAAAACCAACCATACCAACCAAACAAAAACAAACCAGAGTTAAGTGCAGATAAGGAGAAACACTCAGAACATTGAATCCATATGCATGTCTCTTGTACTTGCCATCTGTATTGACTTGTTATGAAGAATCCCACTGATTGGCACTTCAGGGCTATAGTCTGAATCAGATTTAAGAATCCGATTCAAGGTTTGCTGGGTTCCCTGTGCAATCTCTTGCTTCATTCAGCAATATCCATAACTTGATCATCCTCTAAACAGAAAAAAAGCTTTGCTTGCCACATAAGCAGAATTAGCCCTTCAACTATGTCTGATTTGATGTATGTGAATCAAACTTGTAGGGATTTGCATCTACTACTAATTATCTCCTAATCACGGAGCTTTATTATGTATAACAAACGTGGTGTATTTTTTTTTTTTTTTTTTTACATTTGAATGCTTCAGGAGCTAAAATCAAGTTACTTCATCCATTTATTTTTATTTATAAATATATATTCTGATATTTAGGAATATCTTATCCAGGAAGTGATGATTCTGAAACGAAATGCAATTTTTAAGTGTATTTCGAGAACCTAAGATGAAATACACATAAGTTTTCTAAAATTGTATAATATTAATGTAAGAGGAACAGTTTTGAAATCTAAATGTAGGATGAAATGGGTAACTTATCTGTGAAAGAGTTATTGTCCACAGTAGTGGTCGGGTGAGACCTCATGCTTCGGGTAATGTAATGAAGTCTGGGAAAGTGAGGTCTACGGTATTCCTGAATCCAAGGAATTCTTTTGGAAGGTTATGAAGTAAATGTGTTGTTGTTGATGGTTTGTTGTTTGTGGGGTTTTGTTTGTTTTAATTTAAGTGAAAATTGATTTATGCTTCTATTATTTATCATTATAGTTTGATAGTATTAAAATGGATAAAGAAGGGGTGAAGTCCTTAAATAATGTATTTTTCACCTGAACTGTGCTATTATGAGAGTACAAGAGACTGGAACATTGTCTCCTGAAAGAAGCAAACAAACAAACAAAGAAAAGTCTCCATTTCTCTTTTATATTATGTTGTGAATCAATATATCTGGCTTCTGAAATGCTTTCCAGGATAAAGCAAAATGTCTCAGAAGCAGAATTTTTCTTCAGTACATCATAATCTACAACTCAACCAAGCATATGAGATCAATAGTGCTGTGTCTTGTTGGGTAATCATGAAGCTACAGGAATACAGGGTGTCTTAAAAACACGGACCCAATTTGAAATCACTGTTTCCGCAGCCACGAACTGCCCATAAATGAAACTCTTACCACTTGAAAGGGTATGGCATTTATAAAAGGTTGCTAAGACTTGGTAACTCATTAAACCATTTGTAAATTTTTGTGTAATTGTAACACTTTGCTATTGTGAAATGCACTGCTTTGAAACTGGGTTCATCTTTTTTAAACACCCTGCATATTAAAGGAGGATACCAGAAAATGAACCTTTTGGGGAACTATTTCTTTTGGGGTTTTTAAAAGCAAAAGTAATTATTGTCAACCATAAACACCTATTATCAATTAATATATCAATATTCCTATTAATAGAAACTCTGAATTCATTTGACTTTTCCTGCATAGTTGCTGTGAGTATGCATATTTTGTATATATATTTGGGTGTATATATGTATTGGTCACATTATTTATTATGGCAACAGCTGTCTTTATTTTCTGAATATGACAAAACTGAAAGCTGTTGCTGGCCTTGCAATACAGTAAGAACTTCTGTAGCTTTGAAATGGTACTAAATGTAACTGAAACATATTGTGATTCAGCTTTGGAAGTTTCCTTGTTTATTCACATGTGGTCATCCCTGGCAATCAGGAGAACTGCCTGGATATCCATGTCAAGACCTCTCTGACAGAACACAGGACATTTGTATGTGTTCTGACAGCCTATTACTCTAAACTGAAAAGAAATTAAACCAGTTAATATTTGGAATGGAAACCATGTTAGACTGAGGCAAGAGATGCTGCTGTCCAATATTTGCCTATCTGTTCAGGTGTGGAATTGCTTTGTAACACAGGAGTGGGAGGGAGAAGGATCAAGGTTTCCATCATAACATTTTTGAGCACTTTTATCTGTTCCAATCACTAATTCTTATTGTACTCCCATTGTCATGCTCCAGGTTCAAGAGCCAAGGGTTTTCTGGAAGTTGAGAGGGAAGTTTAGACCTGCAAATATGTGTTGAGACTTACACATTTAATTAAGATATTCAACTTTGGTAATGATTTTTAGGTACATAATTGCTATGAGGGACACCCACACATCTTTTTAAATTTCACATATTTTATAAAAGCTGAATGCTGGGTGCAATTATTTCCAAGCTGAAAAAGTGAAATCATACACTACAGATGTTATTGGGAGTCTTTTTGTATGTGACGCCTTGATCTGTGTGTCATGAAGGTTTGGGAGCTGTAACTATCTGTTCTGATGCCCTCAGCTTCAAATTAAAATGAATCTGTGTTGGTAATTGAGGTGAATAATTTAAAAAGTTCTTAAAATGGATGTTGGTGTTGATACTGAGAAATTGCCTGTGTTCTTGTGACTGTGTGGTACTGGTCTTCAGATCTGGGCAAAGAAAGTGTTGAGAATAGACCAAGAAATAGCCCAAGTGAAAAACCTGGGTAGGCTTGCATGCTCAAGCCCAGTCTGGATTGTTCTGCTTGGTTTTGTTTGCTTTGGTTTTTGTTTCATTGGGTGGTGTGTGTTTGGTTTGTTTTGCTTTGGTTTTTGTTTCATTGGGTGGTGTGTGTTTGGTTTGTTTTTTTCCCGAGTGCCTTGGCTGGTCACAGAAGGGATACTGCCTGCACAGACCTTCTTTCCTGAAGTTCATGATGCTCAATTGTGTACTCCACAAGGGCATCCTGAACAAAGCATCCAAAGCCACCAGTTTACCTCCATGAAATCAATCTTAATCACTTTAATTGGCTCTTCCCCGTTCAGCTGAATCTCCTAAATTTTTCCAGTGCCACGTCCCAAAATGACCATTCTGATTCTGTTCCAGATCCCCCAGCTTGCAGAGCTGTGGGGCAGCTCAGGTGAGAGACTCTTTGAAGGAGATGAATGTGTCCAGAAATGCATTTGTTTTCTCTCCCGATTTGTTTTGTCTGCTGGGCTCACGGTGATGCTTGGCTGCAGCTGTGTACTCCCGGAAATAAATGAGAATTGTAGTTCTGAGACAGAACGCAGATTTCAGTCCTTTCCGTCTGCTCTGAAGCTGCTAACAGTCTAATTTAATGATTGTTTTATATTTTCATGATGAAAAATACTTTGGTAAAGCTAATTTATTCTGAAGTGCTGTGTTTTCCACTATCTTGCTATTTCCTGGCTCTTGGTGGTGTTGTCTTTGGCATATACATGAGTAAAACCTGTTTCGGGACAGAACATGCTATAAATAGTTTGAGAATATCCAGTTAGAAAAAAGGGTTATTTAGGAGTTCATTTAATTTCTTAAGGTTCGTTCTGATTAAGAATAATGTGGGATATCATATAAGTAAGTAACTTGTGTGTGTGCACATGTGGATATGTGTGTATGTGTATTTCCATTATAATGTCAATGTAGACTTGCATCTCATGAACACCACAGTTTTTCCAAAGAATCAGAGAATATTTAAAAATCTTTTTGTGTTTTTATTAGACTTGTCCTAGGATCACCTTGGTTGTTAGTTTCTTTCATAATTTAAGGGTTCATTTGCAAAATGTAGTAAAGAAACATAATCTGCAGAACAGCTTTAACTGTCAAGACAACGATGTGCAGCTAGCAAGGGAGCGCATACGTGCAACTTATATTGGGATATAAACATATTAGTTTGGGGACTACTACTTTCAAAGCAAGTATTAAGTTGTCAGAAGTCGAGATGTATATTAAATGGCTTCATTATTAGAATTTTGTTACTATTTTAGATATATAAATCTGTCTGTTATGAGAACTTTAAAAACAGAAGCACATCATTAATAAAAGTATTCAGCTCAGCAGAACAGTATGCAAAATAAACATTATCATCTTAGGCACATTTTGAAACAGGGAATAGGTTTGAGTTACAATTATTTTTTTAATGGAACATTTTATTTTCATATTTTTATAATGCTCCTTTCTCATAGCCTGAGGCTGATATGCTAGCTTTATCCTCTAGAAGTCTGAATAAATGGAGCTTGCTTGGCCACGTGGGAAATTTAGGTCTAGACGAAGATTCAAGCTTCACAATATATGTCTCAAGAAAAAGTAACAAGGTCATGGAGATCATGTGTGTTGGCTTATGGGTCATGGAATTCCTAATGACCTGTTGAAAGAGCAGCACCAAGGCTGCGATGAAAGCAGAGCTGTTTGCTGACCCTGCTGGCAGGGGAACGACTACTGAAGTGGCATCTCACACTTCTGAGGACTGCGTGACATTCTTAAACAAAGAGGAGGGCACCAGTGGAGACAATGGTCCCCGTCTCAGCAATCCATTAGAATTTGCAAAAAAATAATACAGAGAAGAAAAAAAAAAAGGAAAAAGAATAACAACAGTTTGCAAATGAAGCACTAAATTATATACTTTACAGATCAATGTCTCTTCCTTGACATTTTTGGGGATTTGAAAGAACAGGCTGAACAAATTCTTTCCACCTAATTATGATTTCCCAGTTGTCTCCAAGTGGAACACCAGGGTCAGTGAGAGGGGACTGGATCTGCTCCATGCAAAGGCAATAAAACTTTCCCGTTCTTGTTAGTAAAGCCACAATCTTGGTTTACGTATATTTTATTATCAAGTTCCTTGGTTTTCATCCAAAAATCACATGCTTTTACCTCAATAGAAACAATGACAAAATATTTTTGGCTAAAGAAGTTCTTTGAATTCAATGTGTGGTCTTCAGTGTGTTGGAGACTTCTGCATTTCTGCCAATGCACCAGGGCTGAATACTTGAGGAGCACGTAGAGTCAGCCAGAGAGGGCACGGAGCAGACACAAAGCGTAGGTGTCCTGGAAACAGCAATAGTTCAGCTGCTGATCTACTTGAATATTTGAAATAACGGTCATGACTCCCACCTTGGGTCCGTAGGTCTCATTTGCCTGCCAGGTACTATATGTCATAGGGGTGGATGGGATTTGTGGCTCTGTCTGTGCCCCCACCCTCCCCTGGCAGAACTGCCCAGGGATTCCTGCGGAGCTGGGATTTATATTTGAGCATGGATGCTGGTGACAAGGCTGAGTGATGGTGCTGTTTAGTTTCAGGGTCCTTGAATCAACAATCTGGGCTATAGCACAGGCTGAAAAAAATGCTGTAGGTAGGGTGGACTGATTTCAAGCTCTCCCCACCCTCCCAGATCTACAAAACTACTACCTCTTCTTTAAGAGCCTTGGGAGATAAAGTCATTCTGAAAAACAAATAGACCTTGCGCTCATCTGTGTGTCTGGAAGTACATTACTAAAACCAAAAGAAATCAAATATTACTCACAGGATTAACTTCCTTTTGAAAATGAGCAATATCCCTTAGAAATCCCTGTGACCATATTAGTAATTGTCCTAAGAAATAATTTAGTTTAAAGTTCTTTACCTTTTATCACCATTTCGTTTCTCTGGTCATTAGAATTGCTCAGGTCATTAAGGCTTGTCATTGTAAATAATCAATAGAGAACACTAATCTGTTACAGAATGCTTGTGATATGAAATCCGGTCAAGTGATCTGTATGATTACTTACTTATCTAGTTCTGGGAATGTGATTTATGCTATAAAGAAAACATTTATAAGGAGTGCAGTAGAAGGGGAAATTAATACTATAAACCTGTCATGAGGTATTTTAGTCAGAAATGGAACCAAGGCAAAGCTGAGCTCTTTGTGATGGCAAAGTGAAGTTTTGGGGAAGTTGTAGCTGTGAAACCTTGTACCTAACCTTCAATCTCCAAAGGATATAAAAAATTCCAAATCTTACTGTTTGCTGTAAAATCACAATTGATTTTTGAGACTGCAGAGTTATATGGAGAAAAGAATTAGGGGTGGGGTTTTTTACCTTTTGTGATTGTATGATTGCATCTTCGTAGTTAGTGCTACAGAAAATACTGACTGTGTGCTTGAACTATCAGATAGTTTAATTTGTCCTCACATGCCCTTTGTCCCCATTTGTCTACAGAGTGAACAGTTACTTTTCACTGCTTAAACAGTCTGGTTTACTGTACACTTAGCTGTTTATTATTCTTAGGGCTACACTCTTTTCCAATGAGTGTGTATTAATCCATATCCCTTGGAAAGTTTGCTCAACTAGTTAATCCAGTGTTCTCTGATTGTACTAATTTTCAGATGCATTGATAAAGGTGTTGGTGAGGCTCTATGCATTTCAAATACAGAATGATGTGCCTGGAGATGTCGTCAGAGTCAGCTATGGACTATCCTCTATGTGAAAATGCTGATTATAAAGAAATACTCAAAATACAACCTCTCTATACATTATTATAATTATTTTTTATGCTCAAATTATCTAAAGTTTCCAGTATAGTATTGGTGTATATTTCAAAAAGAAAACCTAACCAAGCTACTTGATCCTTCAGTGGGCTGATTCTTTGCAAAGAGATTCGACAGAGTTTATGCATGTCTGAAATCTACTGACGGCTTGGAAAGTCACATTTATACAAGTATTATGTGCTGCTGACAAAGGAAAAGAACCGGACATAATTTTCATTGAATGAGCACCTTGTCTTTAAAAATATTCTAATAACCTATCAGAGTTAAATCCTTAATCCAGTAGATTTTTGTAATTTATTCTCATAGCAAATAAGCATTGGAGGAATTGCGTAACTTCTTTCGTATTGTGGTCCTAGAATAGGGCGCTGAGATATGAGGGAAAATATTAGATTGCTCCTGCCCTGCCTCCACTCCCTGCTCCTTTCAGACCTTACAAACTGCCATCTGGAGTTTGTGCTATTTCTTAATACTAAATAAATTAAAAGCTAATTAATTCCTTTATGTCAGGTTGTTCTCATTAGGATAATAATAACCTTTCAAAGGTTGTCATTCACCAGTCAGTGATGTACCATATGCTTGATGTCACATGATAAAAAGTATTTTCAATTTGCCATGCTATAGAGTGCCTTATTGCTACTTAGCATAATAATTTTTTTCTTCAGCGATGTCTTGCTGAGATATGCTGCCAGATACATTAATTGTTTGCTAATACATCCTCAACCGCATTATTGCATATTTTTTGCCAGCAATATTAGGCTCAAAAAATATTTCTTCTTGCCTCCATGAGCTCTATTTTCCCACTTGGTATTTATGCCTAAATCCCACTGGTGCCCTTTGGAAGAAGGTGCGCTAGGCCTGGCGGCACTTACAGGATGTTGATGTGGCTGGGATTGCTTTGTCCAGCCCTGTAGTTTTGCTCAAACAGATTCTTAAGGATTGTAGAATGGTTTGGGATGGGAGGGACCATAAAGATCATCTCGTTCTCACCCCCCTGCCAGGGGCAGGGACACCTTTCCCTAGACCAGGTTGCTCAAAGCCTGGTCCAACCTGGCCTTGAACATTTCCAGGGACGGGGCATCTGCAGCTTCTCTGGGCAGCCTGTAAAAGCAATACAATAGTGGGCAGTCAGACTGAAGGGAGGATATCCATGTCAAAGTACCACCTTATTAACAGGGTTTCTTTTTATTACTATTATACCTTCAGAAATGACGAAACAAAGTTCTGCCTGGTTATTTCTTACACGCTGCAGCCGTCTCCAGAGTGTTACTGAAGTTTCAGTGAACTGAAATGTAGCATTCCCAAATTAAGAAGTGAAACTGTTTGTACTGTGGTTATCAAGAGATGATTAAGCATTTATGGTCCTCCCATTTTTGTTTAATGTTGGTCATGTGAAGAATAAAGCAAATTAAAAGAACCTTAGTGAAGGTCATTTATGAAGTGTTTCAGAACAATTGATGGTAGTTGCTAAATACTGCATGGTCTGTCATGCATTTCAGTCATGAGTTCTGAAATTTTTGATCAGAAATCCCCATAATATAGCAGACAAAGTGTTTCACAAATGAGGTCGAACTAGAGGTTAATTTGTAAGAGTCAAAATGATTAACAGCAAAATGTTTGACGCAAGAATCATCATTAAAAAAAAAATAAAAAAAATATGCAGTTTCCATTCCTAGCTTTGGGAATAAAGTGTGATCTGGCCAGCTCTCAGCCTTTTAGTCTCTGCCCTGCCGAGTGCTGGAAAGAGAGTAGTCTGTTTTAAGTCTTCACACATT
The DNA here is from genome assembly GCF_036013475.1 of Columba livia. NCBI lineage: Eukaryota > Metazoa > Chordata > Aves > Columbiformes > Columbidae > Columba > Columba livia. The sequence goes on from NC_088614.1 coordinate 17,533,074, forward strand.
GGAGTTAGTCTGCAGTGCAGCAGAACTATAGCAGCAGAGCATATTGCTGTTGCACTTCTCTTTTCTCTTGTTCCCCTCCCACCCTCTTTTCCCAGTTTTCCGTAGGCTTTGGCTCTGCAAAAGGAGCTGAAATCCCTTTGGATTGCGGCACTTCATGCGTAGCTGCTAAGAAACAAATACTGTAGCTCGAGGGAGCTGCTGGAGTGAAAGTTCCTTCTGAATCCTCGTCTGTACTACAGGCATTTTGTCAAATGTTTCCCAATGTTAATCTTCCCTATTCTTGACGTAAGTCCCTACTATATGCAGTGTAAGCTAGATGCACCTGCAGTAGCTGCATTGACATAGCAATACATTATAAAAAAGGAAAAATCATGTGGTTTATCAATAAAAAAGGAGAGAAGACTTACTTGTTTAGTGTTTCAGGCTAGAGACGGTGAGATAGATAGTAGCGATTTTTCCGTAATAAAACTGAACGGACTTCATTACTCTGCATGTATCTGTCTTCTGCATGACTAGCTGTACTGTACGTGAGCTACCTCAGGGCTCAGAAGCAGTTCTGATATACTGACATTGTGCTGTCTGGGATGAGTTCCTGAGGATCTCAGAGGGAACACTTGCCTAACAATGAACAGCAAGTCTTCTGAGACCAGTGCTTAGTGTCTGCTGGTGAGGCCAATGGGGCCAACTGTGAAACACAGCGCAGACATGTATGGTCCTGATGGAGTTTTCTTACTGGCACACAGGCACTTTGATTAGGTCTGAAGTAGCCACTTTTAGGTCAATTGATCATGCATCTCTAGGGTGAGAGGCAATGGTAGTGGATTTAGGGCAAGACTAACTCAGTCTACTAGTAAAAGAAAAGCTGCGTACGCTGCTGCCAGTTTGGTGGTGGGTATCATGAATGAAAATTGGTTTCAAAGGTTACAGTGCTGAGAACAAATTTTAATCAACATCTTCATCAATGATCAGGAGAACAGATGTGCAGCACCAGAGTGAAATCTTCACCTCCAAAGTATTAAGCTCTTTCAGGTAGTTAAATGTTATGTTAGTAGTGAGGAACTCCAGGAAGATCCTATGAAAGTAATAGTGTCGTTGGACAAAAAGGTGGCAAAAAAGCTTTAGTGCAGGTGACTGTACTCTATGAAAAAATAATCCAAACTAGGATAACAGGATTCTGAATTAGTAACTGGCAGTTACAGTTCAGGAAAACGATCTTGGAGTAATTGGCAGTTTCCTTAAATCCTCAATTTAATGTGCAGCAGTAGCCAAAAAAAGGCCAACAAAAATGTCAAGCATCCTGAGAAAGGGGTACTGTAAGAGCCAGACAGAGGGCATTATTTTTCTAGCATGTAAGACTTTGGTGCGCTTTCATTCCAAGTGCTGTGTGCTGTTCTGATCTACACATCTCAACAAGGATATAGGACAGTTAAAGAAAGAGCAGAGAAGGGCAAGTAAATTGGTCAAGGATAGAAAGCTTTTGCTGTACAAAGGGATGCTGGAGAGACTGGGACTTCTCATTTTTGAGGGAACAGGGCTGAGGCGGAGATTATGACTGAACTTTGCGAAGTCATGGAAGCAGAAGCTAAGGTGAGTAAAGAGCAGCTTTCCACAGTAAGAGATCTGGGAGTAGTTGGTGAAGCTATAGGAGGGAGATAAACAGTAACATTGGTTTCAGAAAGAGATTAGGCAAACTCATGGATAAGATTCAAAATAGATGCTATCATATCCCAACACCTTCATCCGGAGCTTGTGGCTGCTGAGGAAGTGTGAGTGGAGTGGGTGCAGCTAATGGCCCAGTTTCTGTGCTCTCCCTAAATATCATCTCCAGTGTCACTGGTGAACAGAGATGACTGTGCTGTATCAACTGTTGGTGTTGCACAGTGGGATATTTCTTGTTAAGTATGCAAAACGGTATAATTACTAAAATGCATGTAAATAGGTTAATTAGAAAAGGAACCTAAAACGCCACATTCAGCTTAGTTCACTGTAGGTAACAGGAAGTAATTTGTGTGGGTAAAATGTCGCAGAGCCTGCTCCTAAAAGCAGAGGAGACAGGAATACTGCTGTGTCTGTGCAGGAAAACTTGACGTGACGAGGTCTGGAAAGGCATTCCCCCTCTTTCACTCTTTTGGAGAAAGGACATTATGGGAAGGCTGAAAAGCTAAATCCTACGGTTATTTTCAGTGTGTCACGGTGTGAGACATATATTTGATTTTTTGAGAGACAACATGGTACATGAACTTAGTGTGCTTGGGAACTTTAATTTCTGAATCTATCATGAGGTTCAATAATGATGGCATTCAGTTATCCAAACCAGGGATGTTAATGTAGGATTAAGTGTTTAAATGCTTGGTTTTAAATAATTTTAAACATGTTAGCTGAACAAACACCTAGAAGACATTTTGGAATTTTTCAGAAAATTGGATGTTGTGCTAAACCTAGTCACTTTTGCGTTTAAAAGTGCAGCGCTATCTGGTAGGATTTTCTGGAAGTCGATCCCTCCTTACTTTTCATTACATAGAAAGCACCTTTTAATTGTAGTGTTATTTACACAAAGGTGAATGAAGGAATTGTATATAAACAAATAAATATGGACCATAATTAAGAAGAACATCATAGAAGTCTCTTTGACTTTTCTCTGTGTACAGATAACAAAGCCCAAAAATAGAATTCCATAGGATGAATGGAGTTTTGAACCATGGGGCTTAAAAGCTAAAAGGAAGCTGTCGAACTTTTATTGTTAGTATCGGAGCTAAACTTAATTTTGTTTTCTGCTTTTATTGTTCTTGCTTTACAGGTTGCAATTAGTTTATGACATTTGGAGGTGTAAATTAATGTAGTTTTTTACACTGGGCTTATTTAAAATTCCTTGAGTTGGAAATATGTCGAGGGTAAGAGTCCACTGGCTGCCCAGTGGAGTAGTTTGGCTGTACTATGAATAAAGGTTACAGCAGAGGATGCTGGGAGGATCCAGTGGTTAAAGGGAGTGCTCTTAATGCTACTTCCACTTCTCCAGTACTACTCACATCAAAAATTCATTATGTTATCTTTTACAGAGTTGGGTACTGTGGGAGCCTCCAGTAACACAGACCTGACAGCAGTCCTGATTAACGGCCCGTTTTGGCCTTGTCTACTGCAGCAGGTTTTTACTTGTTATTAGCAATGCCTGGAGATGCATCAGTGTTAACAATTGCTCCAGTCTGTGCCAGCCAGAGGGATTTCACTGCTGTGTCATCAAACCCCTCTTTGAGAGCAGCTTTTACCACAGTGCAGGAAAGTCGTGACTCTGGTTTGTACTGTCGTTCTCATTGTTGCTAACAGCAGTAGAACTGCGCTCGTAGATAATAAGTAGTATGAGAATCTGCAAAAAACTTACTGGGCTGTGCAGTGCTGGCTCTTTTTTTGTTTCCTCTCTCCTGTTGAGAATGAAGGCTCAGCACAAAGGACTAGATTTTCAATTGGTTTAGATCACTGTAGTTCTACTGAAGTCAACCAAGCTCAGCTGATTTACGCTAGCGGTGGGTCTGTCCAGAGGCTCTCTCAACTGATGGCATTTTAAAGCAGTGACATTTAAAATGAATCAGTGCCACTGTGATGGCATTGCTCTCCATCATATCAGTAGTATAACAGCTTCTACTAGAAGGCCAGATTCTGATAAACATCTTCCCGTTGAATTTTATATTATCTGGTGAATAGGATTTTTTTCTCATATAAGTCAGTTTCTCATCAAGCACTTGTACCAGTAGCCATAGATAATAATGAAATAAAAAAGTTTGACCTTTTTTGAGAACCACTGTAAACTTTTGCAACAAATTATTGATTTTAGTGTATTTGAAGAAAAAAGATTTCAGAATCTGCCCTTAATGAGGGAGACCAGGCCAGAAGCTCAGATGCAAACATTTGTAGTCAAAATCTGTTTACTTCAAGCGTTTTGAATTACTGCAGTTCGAAGAACTATTGCTAAAGGTGGTTTTGAAACAAAAGATCAGCTGAATGCAACATAATTAATGTGGTTTTTAAGATGTTCCAGAATGTTGAGATTGTGGATTATCAAATATGAGCAGTCAGTGAATAGCCTGGCGGTGGAGGGAACAAAGAAAACTAACCTTGGGGCTGCCGTTGTTGGCAGGAGCTTGTGTGCCTCTTGTTCCTTCCTGAGCAAGCTGTTCTTATGAAAGCTCTGGGAAGGTGCGCTGGAGGTGAGACATATCGGATTAGTCCTGAAATGTTTTGCACAACTGCAAATGAAATCCACTGATACCACAGATATTCTGGCTTACTCAGTGTCCTGACTGTTATTAATAAAAACCTATTTTTATATCAATAAAAATATAGTTCTTTGCAGCACAAGACTGAAACTTTACAAAGATATCAGCTGGATATGCTGAGCCTCCAAGTGATTTTGTATAAAATAAGGTTTCAGAGCTGTGGTTGAATACCAGTATTGTTTTGCCCCCTCTCCTACCCCCCATCCTCTTTTTTAATTCATGCTAACAGGTCTGCCAGGTACATGTCAGTAGTTTTCGTGCCTTTTAACTTACAAGATATCTTTATCTGTGCTGGTTTTGCATGGCTGCTTCTGTGTATGTAATCAAATAATTATCTCTTATAACTTCAGTAGATAAGGCAAGGAAAAATTAAACTATAATGAAACAGTGGCAATTCTTCTAACGATCAAAGTATAATGATAACTACAATTTTAACATGCAAAATTATACAGTGTTGCATAAACAGTATGGATTTCATGTAGCTTCCCTCTGGTCCAATTTAGTACTTTGTACATGTCTTCATTTTGATTTATTTCTTGTGTAAAATGCCCAAAACTTGGACTAAAGCAGGTCAAAAAATACTAGGATATATAAGGGCTAATCCAGAGTGGCACTTATGCGTATGCATTACTATTTTTATTCATCAAGATAACAGCTAATACATGATCTCAAAGATTTCAATCCACTGATATTTTAATTGCCTAAACTTCAGTAATGCACTATTGTGACTGATACTAGGAAAGAAAAGGCTTTGCAGTAATCATTAGGGGAGAAAATAGGTGCTCAACAGAAAAACAAAACATCTTGGAATGCGGTCGATCTCTCAGCACATGACTGAAAACATCACTGCTGTATCAGTTTGACATTCAGAGTTTGAAACCTATGCTATTTATCACAAGAGAACGATCCGGATTGGGTACTGTGCCTGTGTGTGTAGTGTTTCTCTATGTGAGATTGCCAATATTAAAACAAAGATATCTCCAATATGTTGAAGTTTCAAGAAGTGTTGTGATCTTTACATATTTTTAAACTTTAGGTATGATAATCATACCACTTGGCGTCAGTTCTTTTCTTCCAGAGAAAGCCATTCAAGCACAGTGCACGTACCAGAGATACGGCAGCTTTGTTACACCAGCCCAAAGTGTCTGTGAACGTTATTAAAACTGATAAAGTCTTTGGCTTGCCTTTTAAGGGAAATTGAGCCTAACCCAGTGTGATTAATCATCAGCCCAGCACTGACATCACATATGGCCAAGTATCATGTGGTATCTCGAAGCCTGATCCCAATGTTCCTCCTATGTCCAACAGATAACTTAATGGTTCTGGAAAGATGCACATCTGAAAGATATAAGGAGGTTCCTGCTGACCTTTTTGGTTTATGGAAGAAAAGAATGCCTTTTTTTTTTTTTTTTGACTGCAGCATAGTTTTCGCTCTTGTCAAATGCATCCTTACAGGAATATATAATAAACTTGTAGAGCATTGAGGAATCTACAAAGGGAGGCATGATTGCCATATGAAGGAAGAAAAGTAGGTCTGAGGCACTACGCATCTCCAGCCCTTTAGAGGATCCTTTCCAGAGTGTTTGTTTAAATAGACTCACGTGAGGTTCTGCAGGAAAGGTATTGTTCTCTGCGTTGCCTAGTGATGCTTTTCTGATGAATATGTGAAATTCAAAATAAAGCCTGTTTTTCATATCAGAAAATGAGGATCCTGATTAAGATCCTTTTCTGATACATGTATTGCATACAGTAACAGCCATTATGTTGTTACATGCAGTGTGTTTGTGTTTAGTCTGTGGTTTAAACCTAACATTAATAGCAAAGGAGTTGGACACTTTACCCAGATCATTACAAGATTTGTTGTTGACTTAAGTGTAGCATCATATAGACAGAGAATAAATACCAGGGGTTTTCTTGCAGAAGTTCAGCCCAAGTTTATAATAAGACATCTTCCTCACTGTTCAAAAACTATTGGGCATGCACTAATTCACTTCTTTAACCTTTTGTTTTGTAACTCTTGAAGGCAGCAACGTTTGTACAGTAGACTGTACAAACAGTAGACTACAATATCATTCAATAAAGTATTCTCTCTGAACCACATACTCTGAGGCAGTTGTTGTACAAACTGTTTATATCTTGATGCCAGGGCACTTCATCTGGCCCCTTTTTTGTGTGTGCGAAGGTATTCTATTTTGTAAAACTACACATGAAATTAAGACCCTGATAACCTTTTGGAGGAATGATAACAAGGTCCCATTTCTGAAAGATGATATAGGAGAAAAATCTGTAAGGGAGCACTTCTCATATGATTTAACAAATAGATTTACAACTACCACTAAGTTCTGTCTGTTGCAAAGTTTATGCATTATGAATTAACGTAATTAGAATGGTATATTTTGTAACTCCATGTGTCATTGTACTGTACTAAAACAGTGTGCATAGAGTCAAAAATATACAATGGACTTAGCTGAATAAGATGGACTTTTTGCCTCTTCAGTGATCTTAAAGCTCATAAATGCAACCATAGCAAGCTGTGCCTATGTCGGTATTGTAGCTGAGACCAGAAGTGTGATTTTTGAAGGAATCACCCGAGGGTCATTATTGAGATACTTTGATTCACATAGTAGAGTAGTCTGAGTGTCAAAGTTGGATACTTAGCACCAACTGATTTATTTGCTACGTAGTCATAGATTTCAAGAGGCTTTTGAGTTGACATCAGCTGTTCATCCCTTAGAACTGTCAGAGTTGTATTGCAGTCCAGTTTCCTATAGCTGTAAACTCATCCAAAGAAAAATAGTTAGTACGTTCAGAGGAGCACAGGTCAGTTCTGAGAAAACCTTTAACTTTTTTTCTTACTTATTTAGAGCTTGGAAAATGTTTGACATTGCTGTCTATTGCTTGAAGCATCATGTTCTTTGATCTTTTTGTTGTCTCATCTTTATCCTCTCTGTTACAATTTCTCTTGCCTTTATAGCTTCTGTATTTTTCCTTATGTTAAGTTTTGTAGCGTTATAAACCATCTTCAAGAATTATTTTATTGTTTCAAGCCCTAAAGACATTTGTCTTTATTCTACAATCTGTTAATACCTCCAGTACTACCCTACCTCTAGTTGCTGTCTTCTTTGCAGTCTCTGTTGTTCTCTGTATTTCTACAGGGTGGCTCCTCTCTCTGCTACATGGGCAAATTAGTTTTCAGTTCTCCCATTTGTTTTTTTTCTTATTCATTACTTTTTTGCCTCATTCACCCTAGTGTTCTCAGGCATAAATGTGGTAAACCAGAGTCAGCTTCCCTGCAAAGAAATCAGATTGTTCTTCCCTGCTTCAGGTAGACTACTACCAGTACCTGCAATGATGCTTTTAGAATTTTCATAGGTTTTTCTCCACTGCCATGCAGAATGCAATGTGATCATCTCTTAATTGAGATCAAAGTTTTGGCTCTTTTCAAAAGGTTGGACTGGCCATGAGTGGTTAACATAAAAAGCAATTCAACATTGAATTAATGAGCTCAAATCGAAACCAACAAGGGTGCTTTTGTCAGAGAAATGCTGAGTACAGCTTGTGCGTGTTTTTCGCACAGCATCATACCATGAGTTGTTAAATAATTCAGGTTTTAGCCAAGGTGTATTGCATGTCAAGGTATATTTGGTGATGAAGGAAATAAAGCCAGTCTCTGTCTGCATCTGAGGAGTGACAGAAGTGGTGCTGTGTGTCTGTATTTGTATGGAGAGGAGGAGGTTTAGTTTCACAAGACAATTGCAAACAGACTCTGAAGGAATATTTCTTCACTCAGCTAATAAAGGAATGCAGCACTATTTGTGCTCGTACAAACAGTAATCAGTTTTACTTGTTTGTGGATAGCAGATTTGTTTCAAGACCTGTCAGTAATACTCAAAATATTGGTTAACATATGGGTATGGTTTAGTAGAGCTTGGATTTATTATAGAGATGAATTAATAGACAGCTAGATTTTAAGAGTTCAATATATTATTTTTTTCTGCCTATCCTCTTCCAAATGTATATGACATCAGTATGCTGTGAATGCACTGAGTAGATTTAAATCTTTATTTAGCTGGATCTTCTGGTTTATTCAGGGGATTCTACAATGAAATATGTTGAATTTTTTCCATTAGTGCTGTGCAGATTGAAACACAGATGCTAGCTGTATACTGTGATCTAAATCTCTATCAGATGGTCTAATCTGGCTCTATACTTCACATAGACTTTCAAAAAAACCCTTTAGCACTTATGTTCTGATAGGGCAGCTTTAAGATTTGTTAAATAGTTTACAAAGCTCTTGTACTGGGTTCTCATTTTTTTCAGATGAAAACAGTAACACTGCTGTGGGGGAAAAAAGCACAGTTGTGTGCTGAAGAGGGAGAGAAGGAGGAAAGTTGGAGATGTTCGTAGCCAATGTGGTTGAAAAATCATAGCTATATCCTTAACTTGGTCATGGAACTAGCTCAGCAAATAGCACTGCAGTTATTTGCACCACCGATACTGCAACTGTTTCTTGACAAATCCCTTTACACTCTATATCGAAAACAGATTCATAAATATGACTCTTTTATGGTGAATTCAATACATTTCTTATAAGTCACAGTAAGTCATTAAAATATATTTAGGAAGTGTATAGCAAGAATATTATTACTGTGGTATAAATCTACTATACCTTTGAAAATTCTGATACCGTCTTCAGAAAAGGAAATAAAAATAAATGTTAGTAGACCAAACAAACTGTTAAATAGCATTAGGTTTACCATTTATGCTATCGCTGTTTCTGCAGATCTGACAGTTTGATAATTTTGGATGACTGTTTTGTTAAGACAGTCTGAATATGCTGCTAATTTATATTTAGAAGCTGATTTGATAAATTTAAAAAACAGTCATCATTACTATTCTGAAATAACAAAGAATATGCGGAGTTCAAAGTGTTCTGAACTGCAATTCAAAGAGGATGCCTCTCTGAAAATTAGAGAGATCAATGTGTACGTGTACTTTTTTATGTTAATGGATGCTCATTGGAGTACCACAGTTACTGAATGTCTAACTCTTGGGATTACTTTGAGTATTTTCTTTAGTCTTTATCTGTTTGGTTATTCCTCTTGGTTTCTGAGGGCAGCTTTCGACACTGAAAATTAGGTATCCTATTTAAAAGGAATCTATGTTTTTAAAGATATATATAAAAACAAACAAAACCAACCAAAACCAAAATACACACACAAAACAAACAGAACAAAATCAAAACCCTATTGACCCAGACTTCAGATTAGTTTTCCTTTTCTTTGCATTCTATCCTTATCATTGTTATAACCTGTGTCTGGGAGTGCTGCTACAGAGTTTTCAGCTTGGGGTACTGCCTATTCTATTCACGTGATGTATGTTTGGATTGTACAGTGCTCTTATCTTTGAGTCACGCTTGCTATAACTACTAACTATAACTACTCCTACATTTATACAGCCCTAAAATTACATTCAGCCCTTTGAAGGCAACCCCGAGGTTGATGTGGCCCCCAGTGAAAATGAGTTTGGCACCCCTGCTATAGACTCATGCTTACACTAAAAAGCTGAAATTAATTCATCCAGCACAGTAATCATGGTATTTAAAGGCACTGTGCACCTTGATGATAAGCTAGGATAAACTGTAATTTTAATTAAATGTTAGCCACAATTTTGTTCTGTGACATTGTTTAAACACTCTTCGTATCTGTTGGCATATTAGTTTAGACAAAGAAGGGAAGAGTGAGAAGAACAACATAAGATGTTCCATGATATGCGGCAGTGGTCTTACCAACTTCGATTTTGGGCCAAAGATTGGGATGGCACATACTGCTGTCTTGACAGATTGCATTATTAGGTCACCTTGCAGAAAAGTAATTTGACTTGCTAATTAGTTGTGAGATATTTCAATTATCTTGGTGTATGGAAGCCTGGAGTCTGCCTGTTAGCGTCTCCACATTAGCTACTGCAACTTTAATTGCCCAAAAGAAGGACAGACTTTTTGATGCCTTAAGACGTTGTTTTAAAGGATTTATTTATTTTGTAATTGGTCCCTTAATAATGAAGAGCAGAACAAGGAGGAGGACAGTGGTGCAATCAGTGAGCCCATCAGTACTCCAGCACTTACACTGGTGATTTCCATGGAGTTACTCCTTTAGTACAGCAACGTCAAGGTTGCAAGGCAAGGCTCCAGAAAGTTGCCTAAGCCTGCAGAGGCAGGGAGCAGTTGTTTTGTGGTTTCCCTTGATCAAGGGTTATTGTGAAAAGCAAGGCAATAGACTGTAGTGCCAACAGACCTTTAACTAGTATGCTACAAGAATATGTTACTTTTCATAAAAGCACCATTGCAGGAAGGTAAACCTCCAGTACAATGCAATGCAGTACAACAAACTCTCTGAAGAAGTCTGTGACTGATCTGTTTGTAGCTATACATTAATTGTTTTTGCATGAACATAGAGGTAACTACTTCAGTCTTCTCATGCAGCCCATGTTGCCTGGAGAGAGCCATACTGATAATCCATCACAAGCAGCCTTTCGACAGCTAAGGGATTATTTAAGCCAGTTATGTACTGAGCTATATGCTTCATCCTGGTAAAAAACTGTTTTAACTGCAGCACTCTAAGATCAGTCAGGTCTACATCATATTTATTCCAAATGCTCAGCAGTTATGCTCGTTAAGGGGACAGACTGCTTTCCAAAATGTCTATATGCGTGTCTATATATAGCCTGTATATTATACATAGCCTCAAAAGAAAACATGTCAGTGTGTTCCTCTTTGCTGAATAGGAATGAATGTAGAGAAGTGAGATCAATATGAAGAAACGAGGCAATAAGAATGAAGTCAGGATACACTTAGAACTGAACTAGAACTTTGGAGAAGTTAAATAGGAAGAGGACATAGAACCAGTCTGGGTTGTCAGCAGTGCAGTATAGTAACCTGTGCCTTTACCTTTCAAGAAAATGAGATTAAAAGTGCCTTTTCAGGAGGCTGTCTGCGCAGTAATACTGTACAACAGTGTGGCTTTGGGCCTTGTGAATTCATAATAATGTAGCAGAGTTGTACCATTGCCAGTTTCCGTGAGTCTCTGAAGATGCTTATTTACATCTGTTTATCCTTGATATGCACTTAAAGGGCACAGTATGTTAGGGGAATGATGCTGAAATGGGTAAGAATGCACCCAGTGTCTCCTAATGGAAAGTAGTTCAAGCCCTTGTACTAAAGTACTATTTTGGCAGTGCTAAAATGATTGGAGCTACTTTTCTCCTCCTTAAGTTCGGGTGGTAGATGATATTTTTTTGTTGTTGTTTAATTCTTCAGTATTATTACCTATTTTGCAGAGTATCATTCTGTTCTGACAAATGTCCTTCAGTAAAAGGAAACTCCTGCTTGTCATAAAGAGTTCCTGGAAAAGATGTGGGAAAAGGCTAAAGTTGAGTGGAGTGTTTATTTCTAATAAGTGAAGCTTGAAGGGATGCTTTAAATTTCTTAGGATATGGGAAAGGTCCTTTAGAACATGAATCGATTTTGACAAAGATATTTAACAGAATATCTGAACAATCACTGAACTTTAAAAAGATGCTATATGCATAATATTTTAAAAGTAATATTTGAGAAAGCATGAAATATAAAAGGCCAAATCTAGCACATGGTCAGATGGTTAGCACTTCCTTACTGCAACATGTTTTTACCATAATGTTCCTTACTGCAAGACTCCAAAATCTTAGCGTAGTGAGGACTTACTTAGAGCCTTTGAGGGCTATACTCAGCCTTTTCCATACTGAAGAAGTGGCAAGACAGCAAACTTTAATATTTTCCCATAGCAATTGGAACTAATCAGTCTCTTCTGTTCTTTGCCCTACCTGAACTTGATCCAAACCGTACTGAGGTTGAGGAGGTACTTTTTCCCAGGCCACTATCTTTATCTGAGTTTATCAGAACCACAGTCTCATCCTCACACTTGTACAGGGCCCAGATTCGTTGCTCTGCTTGTGTAGAAACCCACCCATGTGGCTGGTGAGTGCGGGGATTTCTGTGATGTTAAATTAGACATAATTTCTTTCTGCTCATGGTGTTACTTTGGTTCACCTGTAATGCAGAGTGAGATGGATGTATGTCATTTCTTGGTTCAATAGTGTGACCATATTACTTTATCTGACTGTAATAATGCAACTCAGAATCTCCCTTATCTCTTAGGGGTTGTTTTGTTGTGGGGTTGTTGTTTTTTTGTTCCTTCCCACCCCCCAGCCCGGGTTTCCATTAACATACTTGAGGATATGGTTTGTCCTTTAGTGTAGCAGTTTTTCTTTGCTTTGAAAAAAACGCTGGAGATCATTAGGTACCTTGGGTCTTCCATGGCGGAGAACAATTATGAAAGAAAAAAAGCCAGTTTGGTGTGGCTGCTTCATTAAAGATAAGCACTCTTGTTGGGTAAGGAGTCTGAGCAGTAGGCACACAGAACATATATGACCTTAGCAGCAGCAAGTGTTGAAGTGATGTCTCATTAAAACAGTATTTGTTAAATCATCTAACCTACCTGTTAACATTTTCTAAGAGTAAGGAATGGAACACGATCCCTCTGTTCTTATTGAAACTAGTTCCAAAGGAGATATTCTGATCTTGCTGTCTTTTAAATTAATTTGTATCCAACTCAAAGCACGCTCTGAAACATGACCATGTTCTTGCTATTAAATCTTATATTAAACTAAGCATACTTCATTTTAGTTTAGTAGTTCAATTGTAGGTGCTTATCCCTTTTACAAGTTTCACAGATGTAGTGACATTGTACTACAAATACTATTAATAGTTCCTTTTTTTTTTTTACCTCTGAGATATACACAGGCAATCTTGCATATCTCCGACTTGCTTTTCTGGCATTCATCAGTCAGTTTAAGAGGAAAATTAAAACACTTTACCACTCCTAAAGAATTTTTCTTTTATTTGAGAAACAAGTGACTCTGAAGATTAGTCCAGTTTTCAAAAAAGTAAAGTGCCCAAGTGCATCTAATCTGTTAGATGAAGTCTTTTAAATAGGAAGGATATTTTTCTTTTAAGGCAATATCTTTTTTCCACTTCTAGATGCATTCCTGTACTAAACAGCTAAACTTAAGCCTTCAGTTTTATTCTCATCTGAATGACCTGACCACATCTTTTTATACTCTGATCCTACTGGATCCCTTAGTGTGCAAATTATGGTACTGTACCATTAGCAATTTCAGTATGGTTTTGATGTATATAAAACTACGAAGCAGAAGTGTGTACATCACAGTTAAAATAAGGAAATATATATGATGAAGAATCTTAGACTTGATCTTGGAAAGGCTTGAGTTTGTATTCCTGTTGTTATGCTTGAACGGTCCCTCGGAGTTACCGCTGTAAGTACAGGAGTGCTGTCTTGGAAAATGATTTGCCTTGCATCAGACATCTTCTGCAGTTTTTGAAAAGAAAGTACTGCAAAACTTGGGGAAGTGCAGAGATTAAATTGTTCTCCAGGCCTTTCAAAGACTGAGAGCAAAGAAAAACACTAAAAATGTGGTTTATTCCATGAGAACACATCTCTTGATTCACTATTAAAATATATCCTTGTTTTCCATAGCAAAATGTGCTCTCACGTGCCAAAAAAAATAGACTTTTGGGAAAGAAGGGAAGACTGCAGAGCACATTTTTGAGATGTCTTTACAACCAAAACAGCACTGCTTCGGGATAACAAAAACACAAAGATACATTGCACTCTGTGAAATAAATACTGTCCTGTATTCCTGAATATCCTTTAACTAGCCTGGTAGTGTTTGTACTAATCACATTACCATGTCTGTTGTGAAGAGAAGGAGGTCTGAATGCAATGAATTAAACTAGTGATAAATTAATTTTGAATTGGTATTTTTTGTTGTTCTTATTTCTAACTGAGAGCAGCGTTGCTGTCACTATTTATGAGCAGATTGATGGTTTCACTGGGAACAAAAGCCCAGCTTCCACATTTGCGCTCCTCTGTTCCCCGTTCAGCCACTTCTCGGGCTGCAGCACAACAGGAGAGGGAGCAGGAGTGAGATGAATTCTATGGGAGAGCTGCTCACCTCGATTCTGCTCCTAAGCAGATAAATTGTGGATTCCTCTGTCTTCATACAGACTTATACAAAGGACCTGTTCAGGATTTTGTGTTGGAAAATGTTCCTTTCCTTTTCGTTCTCTTATTATTGGGTAGGATGCAGGGTATGAAGGAATCTTGTGCATTCTTTTATATTTAACACTTGTGAGTGTGCTTTAAAAATTTGATAGTATTTCTAAGATTAATTGCAGTGTCCTTGCTGCAGCCAGTTAAGAGACAGTTAGGAGACCTCCACTGCACAAAATATTCTTACTCACTTACGATATCTAACATGTAGGAAATACTCAGGTAAATGATTGAACTTTAAAACTATATTTATTGTTAATCATTATGAAAAGCAGCCTCATTGGGAATTCATAAGCTCACAATAAATCTGTTGGAGTGCCAAACCAAATTTTCAGTCTAACAGCTTCTAGTGAGTTGAATTATTTTCCAAAGAATTAACATTTTTGTCACCCAAAATGTTGTATCTGTTCTTGTAACTAATTTACCAATGAGTTTGGTTGCTAAAGGGCTAAACACCCAGCATTATTTTGTCAATATGTTAGGATCTGTTCTAATGAAGATAACAATAAATCAAGTCCATTTAGTTGGTTTTTATTGAGTTTTAAAAATGAACACCTAAATACAAGTTTCCTTGAAGTAAAGGAATAATAAAACATCCTTGCAACAACAAGTACTGTTCTTTCTCATTGGCAATGATCTCTGAAACAAGCGAGCTGCCAGTAGCCGGTATCCGACTCGCACTGTACGCTCTCTGTGTGCCTCTCCGAGCTGTGTGAGCTCCGCAGCAGCACGCAGGCTGTGCCCGTGCCGCCGAACCCGTGCGGCCAGCCCGTGGCCACTTCTGCTGTACCCCTGCTCTTCCAGGGAGATGCGGTGGATTTGATGGTGGGTGTGCTGGTGTGAGAGAGAATACGAAGCAGACGTTAGAGCCGAGTAAAATCCCAGCTTGCAAGCCTGTTTTAAAACATGTATATCTAATATGGCGCTCTCACCAAGAAAGAAGACAGTAATTTTAAAGGGGCTGCTAGGTTAGCTGGCGCTATTTGAGGCTGTTGACTGCACAGCGTTGCTGACTGGTGAGCGGGCCGGGGGCTGTGCTGTGCCTGCTCAAGGGCTGCGGTAGGCGGTTGGTCATCTGCCGTGAAGGGCCTTTCCCAGCAGGTCTCTGCACTTTCTTGCTCTCTTTCTCTGTCAATTTAGGCATTTCTAGGGTGTACACTACTGTATGTTTTAATTGACTTTTCTGTTGGGAGGCTCCTAGGGGTGATAGCAAGAGATTCTGACTTCTGTTGTCATCCATATGCTCATGCTAGGCTTTGAACTACGGAAAAAGATCTAGCACTTTTTCTTTTCACTTAAATTCCTTCTCTGAAACGCATTAGATTAAAACATTAATGTGCTGTAGCTACTGTTGCTGTCAAAGACTGGATATCATCTGGAACTAAAAAGAAAACAAACATCGTTGTTGTTTCAACAAAGGAGTTATTTTATCAGTCATAATCCCGAAAGGATCCAGATTGAATATTTCCAGTTACAATCAAAACCTCACGAAGAACTTTGTCTGCACCTTGAAGAGTTTTTTGTTCTGTACGTAGAGCCCTGTAAATATTTGTGGCACGAGTATGTTGAATGATTAGCTGGACATAAAATAACCAAAGATTAGCATATGAGAATTGTAAATCCTGAAGTGTTAAGAAAAAAGAAAAGCACTTGCAGGAATTACTGCAATGTCTGAACAAGCAGTGGAGAGCATCTAGGAGGACTTTACCTCTGAACACAAAGCCAAACAACTGTCTCAGTTGCTGCTAAAACCAGAGCCCTTTTTACAAGTCTAGAAGCACACCCTGCATTTACTTTAACCTCTCCTCCGCCTCCTCCCAGCAAACAAACAAAAGAAAAACAAGAAAACCAACCAGAAAACATTTGACTGTGCATATGTTACATGTAACTTGTTTTTCTTTTACTCTTTGTCCCCTAAATGTACCCACCTAAGTGTGTTTGAACCTTCATGCTGTTGGTATCTCAGCTGTATATTGTGCAGATCTAGTCCCAGAGTAGAGTTATCTGGAGTGCAAAATTTAGCTCTAAGACATTTTGAGTTCTCTATTTATTATGTATTTTATAGTGTGAATTTCACAATCTCGTTATCTGCTACTAGGTAAAATCTATCCAGACATCAAAAATTTGGTGTTTTTTTTCACCCTTTATTCCATTCATAATTTTAACAAAATTTTTCATAAAGTATATATACAAAATACATATCTACTGTGTCCTTGTATCCTTCAGGTTACTGCACTACTCAGAGGTTTTTTCAAGCATGTGTGAAATTATATCATATTCAAAACCAGGGCTGTACTTTCAAAATACAAAATCAAAACCATAGCTCAAAACCCCTTTGAATCCTCACGCAACTTTCAGTGCATAATTACTAGTGTAAAGTCTGCATACAGCTGTGTGTCTAATTTGCACACGCAATTATCTCAACTGCCCCACAAGCAGCGGGTAACTGCACAAGCAGGTGAACGTAATTAGTCATTTGCATTTGTAATTACCTCGTTTGCACATTGCAGTCACAGCAGCTCTGCATTCTAATTAGTTTGAAAATGTCTGGTGCAATGCTATTCCCTCACTTCGTGTATTCAGACAACACTTTTGTGTATTATAGTGATAAAACAGTTTTGGAGAGCTGGTTGGTGTTTAGTGGGTAGGGGACACTGCTCTGCTGGTCAGGCCGATCCAGAATCGCATGATGCCGGGAGAGGAAGGAGCATCTTTGCTGAGGAAGATGTTTTCTCCTTGTCGAGCCTCCGAGGTACTTGTAGCCTGTTGTGAGAAGGCTGCACTGCTTGTGCGCATATGATAGAGAGGTGTTTGTGCCGAGCAGCAGCTCAGGGGCAATGCGCTAACAGCGGCGTGGTGATCTGTGCACTGGTTCTGATCGCACTTAGAACCTACTCCCCTCTCTAGGAAAGCCAAAGCACATTCAGAGAGCGGGTTTCTTTTTAAGCTGCAGTAGAGACCGGCAGTCAGCTTAGCAAGGCTTCATATTTGCCAAGTGTTGAACATAGAATTGCAGTTCCTGCTTATTTTCATGTGCTGTCATGGCCAGAAATTTTATCAGTTTCTGTTAGAGTGAAATAATCCAAAATCTAGGTCAAGTTCATTCTATATAAGTCTCTTGAGTATTGTTTTTCTTCAAGTTGAAGCTATATCCAGGCTTTTCTACTTTAGTAAAATTGCATGATTAATGGGAATGTAAAATGCAAAATAGTATCTTTACTAAACTTTCTAGGTCTTTGCGTATCATTGTCTACAATCCCAAATCTTGCAGGTAAAGTACAATATAGTTTCAGAGACAGTAAATCAGCCAAGGGAAGGTGATCATTAAATACATTAAAATGCATGAAAATTACCTAAATGGAAACCATTAGATTAAATGAAGCAGCTACAGTATAATATCCTGATGAGTGTAGAAACTTTATTTAGATCATAACTGTACTGATGTTGTGCAAATCCCATGATTAAAGAGAACGTAACATATCTCTCCTTCTTCTCCCTCTGCCTCCCTTTCTTTAAGAATCTGCAATTTCAATTCCTCTATGGCTTAATAAACAGTTACCTCAATGAAGGCGCTTTCTGGCATTCTGCACCAATCTGCATTTTGATGTGGTACAGCATGAAACCTTATCTCAGTGTGGCATGTTTGCAGAAATAACAATGTTTAAATAATGACTGAAATGAAGCATAAAAATCTTTTGTAACTAAAATGGACATACTGAGAAATCTTAAGCCTCAGCTCCCATTACTACTTTGGTATTTCTTTTCTGAGGCTGACACTCATACATTATATCCATCACAAAGCCGTGTTCCCAAACCCCATGCATATTTTGAATTAGTCCGCTGTTTTATAATTCTTTATCATGCCACAGAATGGCAGTTTTTGGTCTTAATGCCAAGCTGTTTCATGAAGTTTCATTAAATATATATATCATTCTATTCCTGTTGAAACCTTCTAGTGAATTATCATTTTCCTTCTCATCTCAGTGGCATCATATTTGCTGTATAATTTCTGGATTGTGAATGTCATTGCGCTTTTTATGTAGTCTATATATTGTATGCACAATTTTCTCAGAGAATTAAAAGGTCAAGTTTCCTGCACAAATTACTTGATCTTTCTTTTTATTTTAATGGATTGCTTCATTTGGGATTTTTCAGTCATGTACATCCAGATACTACTGAAAGAATAATTTCAATTTTTGATTTTTTCATATTCCAATCTACTGCCCATAAACATAGATGCCCATCATTGTATGTTAACTTAATATTCTTCTGCCTGCTGGGCTGCTCTTTCACATACTCTTGCTCTATCAGAATGCTTACAGACACCGTATTAGTGCTTTTAGGGAATTAGAATGCAACAACAGCACACAGTAATAGCTTCCTAATGGAGTAACTAATGGCTCTTATGCCGCAACTCATCAGAACTTGGAAGCCTAATTCTGATTGATGTTCAAATAATTAAATAACAGTGACTGGTGTTTTACCAATCCTTTTACCAATATTTGTAATTTATTATTATAATGTCACAATTTGTAATGGACGAGTGTTTAAAAAAACAAATATTGCCAATCGGCATATGTAATATGAGTGGCATTAGCATAGCGAGTTCGTGTACCTAGGTGCAGATTGCACTGTGTAATTTGGGGAGAATGGCAAGGGAGGAACGAGATCAGAGATCAGTGGCCCGAGGGTGCTTTTAGTTGCAGTGGACTCAATTGACTGCAAACTTGCAATTCCAGTTGACGTCAGTGGAAGCTGCTAATGTCTAAGAAGTTCTCATCAGCTTAGCAGTATTCATCTCAAGACAAAATTAGAAGTGTATTCCACATAGTGCCACCCTGTCTATAAAGAAAAGTGTTAGCCAAACTCCCTTCATATGGCACCACAGAATTAGCATGGTCTACTCTGATTTTGAATTAATAGAGGCATATGAGTCTCAGAAGAGCAACTTTGGGGGGGCTTTTCAAGGAAGTCAAAATGTGCACAGGTAGCTTCAATTATGTCTCATCTGATTACTCCAACTAAAATCCGATGAAAAATTTTAGAAGCTTGGTATTTTCTTTCCTGCGGTTGGGAGAAGCAAGTTGGGTGCTGGCTGGTGCAGCTGCTATTTTGATACCTGAAGAGCAGATTTTGCTTTACTGGCTTCATTTCAGTCTTGGGAAGACAGTGACTGGGAGAAAAGGGGCTGTTTTCTTTTTGACTTTTTTTTTTCTGACAGCTGAAGTTTGAAAACTTGCAGTAATGTGCCAGCAGTCACAGTGAAATTAATTTCTTATCAGTCTGTATTAAAGGCTTATACTAGAAGTATATAAAGCATTGTCACTCTGATTTGATTACTGCTGCAAATGGGCAAAAATGCCAGTACAAGACAAAGGGGCTGGGCTTGGCCCAGGAGCGCTGCTGGCATCCAGCCTCCCCTTTGCAGGGGATTAGAACAGACACTCAGCATCCTGCCTTCCCAAGTCGAACAAAGATCCCAGATGACTCTCTTGTTCAGCCTTATCTTACAATGCATAATGCACATTAAAGAGGACGTTTGTATATTCTGAAAGGTTTTTAATACAGTTGGTGCTTGGATCCTTGCTGAAATGCACTGGCTCCCTTCTTCTTTCCAAGTGCAACAACAGCAGCTACCAGCACGTGTGGTAGCTTACAGACTCTGTATTCCCAGTGCATTGTTTGGGGATTTTTATTTCATACATCATTTCTTAGTTACAGCTGTATAATCATATATCACGTCTATAGAGCATAGCATGGCATTGAGGATGTATTCTGAATACACACTAAATATTGAAAAATCAACACAGAGAAAACTGTATTTTTTACCGCAGCTTGCCAAAGCCAATTTCTCAATTCTTTAAAAATCAACGTGCTTTTCTAACAACTGCAAACCATTTGTCAAGCAAAATATCTACCCATATAGATTCAGTGTAGATTTGGTTTTCTTAGGCACTGATGTAGTATTGGGAGTTAATAAATAACCAGAAAAGAAGATTTTTGCTAACTAGAAGGAGAAATGTTAGTGACACTGTAACGGTCCTTACTTGGGGCAGCCATATCTAGAACATCTCCTGTACTTGTGAGTAGTTTCATGCCTACGTAAAAACCCTTGTCATAAATCATTAGCAGCGGAAGAACCTGAGACGTGTGGGAACAAAACCATACATCTCAGCTACAACCACCTGAACAAGTAGCGCTATTTCTAATACTGTTAGCAGTAATAGTTTTTATCCTTTCTTTGCATAGGCTAGAAGAGAGAGATGGCATTTAACCAGCACATTACAAATGCCCTGGTTTTAGTGACTATGAGATCTGTAATAATGCTTCTGATCTAATTATAATGTATTTATTCAATAAGTGTCAAAGGACGCTTTGGGCAGCCTTATGCATTGTTCATTTGACTGGGTTATTCTGGTGGGTCAGCAGCTGCAGCTGGCACACGGCGCTGCCTTCCCGGTGGTTCTGCCCTTGGGAGGAGCTCCCGCCACGCTGGACCGGGTCACAGCAGCTGTTCCTTAGGCAGCTGCAAGTGGGTTCGCTTGTAACAACGGAAAAACCTAGAAAACCTACAGAGCTGACACATGGAAGTCCAGAAGAGAAGCTGTAGACATGGCTACTGATTTTTTTCTGGAGGATTGCTTGTTGTCTTTATGCCTGAGCATGAGAATTTTTTATTCCAGGCCATTAGCCACGAAGACAGAGATAGCAGATTTGAAGTAATCTATAAGCAAGTGACATAGATAATAACATGTTTGGAGTGGGCAGCCCAGGCCATCTGTATTATTTGTCTCTCTCTTTTTTTTCCTTTTTAATCGTCTCTGGCTTTTTTGACATTTGTGTGTATTTTTGAGTTGCAGAGTGTTCCTTAGAAAGAAGGCCCAGTCACTATCCTGAAGAACTAAATGGGAATATAAAGGTTTCTGTGTTATTGTTCCCACGGGTGGCAGGAGATTACATTCAGTCACTCAGGAAATCCCCTCCAGCTCTGTATTTCGTTCCATTTTGAAAAAGATAAATAAGGGAAAGATCATACAGTATAGCTAAAGGAATGAGAATGGCCCGATCATACCAGTCCCAAGAAGCTTGCTCTGCATTTCACAGTATACAGAATCATAAATTAATTCAAAGACATGTAGACTTCTCTGGAGTTCTTCTAGTCATTTCACAAACTTGTGGATCTGATTCTTTGGGAAACAGACAAGTGCAACTGTTAGTGAAAGATGAACCAGAGCTTAGGTGATGTTACTGCTTGCTTTTCCCCATTTGCTTGCTGTGCTTTCGCTAAGATATGATATGCCATAATGATATATATGCATTGTCAGCACTCAGGTATTGAGGCTGTGGATTAATGGGCTGCACAATGCAAAGGCAGCCCCTGGTCCTGCAGGATGTCCGGAGCAGAATAACCACATTCCTGTGGTGCTCTGGTATCTGACTCTCCTGGCTGAGGCTGGCGCTAGCTGGAGGATCTCTGCTCTGTGCAGTCAGCAGGACCTTTCCTTTCTTCTTACACTCAGATGTTCTCATGCTGTGTTCTCTTAAGCTAATATGCATCCTAATTTACATATCTTTTGTATTACCCATGCTTTATCTGGTTATCCTATTACCTGGCTACTTTGAAATTCCATTGGACACAATGCAATTCTAATGCCATGCATTAAAAATTATTACATTCATAATATCACCAGCTTTTCAATGCTTCTGAGTGTGGTTTTAGAAAAAGAGTGTGTATGTACCACAATGCATCCTCCTCCTCCTCCCCCATCGTACCCAGGAATGCACAGCCCTGCCCTGGAGACAGTGCAGTACGCTTGTACAGTAGCTCCCATCAAAACAAAATCACAACGGTTTTAATCTTATCCGTCTCAAACAGTGGCAGAAGTCTGTGCAAACTCAAGTCTTTGCTGTCTGACAATGTCAGTGAGGAAACACAGTTCATCCTCATCCAAGATATCAGTTGTCATAGTGAACCGACAGTAGACAAAGAGCTGCAGTGTATAATGCCAGTTCTACAGCTGTACATGAGCCCTAACATACTTTTTCCCTGCACTGCCCCCCGAGGAAAAAGCAACCTTTACTTCAGGATGATGAGGAAAAAACAGTCCAGAACCTTATTTTATACAATGTATCCAAGAAACAGTCAACGTCTATTTAAAAGTACTCTGAAATCATGTTTTGTTGCTTATTTCTGTCATACTTTTTAAAATTATGATGTATACTATATATTACATTATGGTATATAGAAGCTCTCTAAAATCCTTGGAGCAGACTATTAGGATTTTTACTCTGTTTGTGAATATTTTTAATGTTTTAAGTGTAATTTCTGTTATCTCTTGTCTTTCACTACTTTGACCACCTCAAGGTCCATTATTTGGGGTACTCAAAAATTAATAGGAAATAAAGTTTTCTTAGATCATAGTGATTTAGTGTGGCTTGGAGGTTCATACCTGTGTGATATTAATCAGTGGCTGTGAATAGAATTGTTTCTTTGTCCCTGGAAGCAACCACTTAAAATCTTTAATCCCCATCGAAAAAGAATCATTAAAACTTTATACTCATTTGTGCTTTACAAGTCGTGCTTTTAGGTGAAGTATAAGCTAAGGCAGGTTTTTCAAGCAAGCTTAGCTATCCAGTTACTATGACTGCACGCACAAATCGAGCATTTCCATGTGGACATGGCCAGTTCCCTTAATTGACATGTGCCATTTCCAAGCCAGGCATCCAAATGTACTCATATTTCTTACAGACAACTTGAGTGCTAAATCCACTTGAAATCCTTTATGATGAGATATTTTGTCCTCTTCTCTGACCAAGAGAGCCAAAGAGGTGATTCTGAGATTGTTCACTAAGGACTAGAATGGGAGACTAAGTCAAACCAAGGGCATAAATGAAGCAGACCCATGTTTAAAAGAATTATTTGCCTGAGATCTGGCTTGAACTGTGATCTCAGGAAACCAGCCTGTTCAGTTTTGACCTGGGGTTGAAATCAGCCCTGTAGTACCATAAGATGGAAATAAAAAAAGGAATGTGCCTAATGGCCATAGCTTGACTTGTGAGGTTATGAATCACTGACAAAGTTGTTTTATTTTGAGTTGGTCAATCTTCCTCCATCAGCAGAGTTACAAATGTCCATATTCTTTAAAAAAGAGTAATAATGCTGTGTAACTTAGAAAACTTTTAGATTATAAAGATCTTCACGTTAGAAGAAAAAGGAGAGCTGCTTGAATTTGTCCTAACTACATCTTAAAAGAAACACAATGTCCAGTTAGGTACTTTAGAGAACAGCAGCTTTACCAAGAGCTTTTGATTTTTTAGTACCTTCTTGTCTGGTATTTTTTAAAGTAGGAGATCAGAACACAAGAGCTGGAATGAGATGAGGTGGAGGAGAAAGAGGAACAACAGGGAACTGTGGGGACTGAAGAGGGAAGGATAAATGAAACAGCATGGAGATGAGCAAAACAAGAGCCAGGGAGGGGGTGGAGGTACTGGAGTGAGCTGAAGGGAACAGAAGAACAAGAAGAAACTTTAATCTTTCTGATCTGTAAGGCTGTCTGTATTTTGCATTTGCTGTTAAATATAGATGGCAACACGCATTCTACGAGGCAGAAAAATAAAGGAGGCTAGAAAAAAACAAATGCTGTGAATAAGTCTTTGGGTTATTCTAAAAGGCATAAAAGACTTTCAAGTTACTAGTCTTTTGATTTATTATGATACAGGATTGAATGGTGTCTGTGCAGCTCTACATTTCAGATTTATGAATCTATGCAGTAAACATGATTTCAATTATTCTTTGACAAATGTTTTGATTTTATTCATAGGGAAGCCTGCTTTCATAAGGACGGCAATGTCTGCCCCGCTGTCCTAGTTAGTCTCAGTGTGACCTACTTACCTGATCCTTGCCCCTCTGGTTGAATTTGTGTCCTCTCCCTTTTATTCTTGTTCATCTGGAAAAGCTGCCTTGTGCCACATCAGAACTGGCTGCATTTGGTTGTCAGACAAAATGTTTCCTGGGTAGAAATTGCTTGCGGGGGTGTAGGATCTTTAGTTTAGATGCTAATTAAATCTAATGTACTAGTGCTACTTTTATTGCTATTAATGTAGAGGATTTTTGCCCAGCTCCAATTAATGTTAATGTGAGGAAAAAGGAAGAAAAAGGCATTTTTGACAAGCTAAAGAAAATTCTGTTCAAATGTCTTTGTGTTTCCTCTACTCATTATGTGTTGATATAAATGTAAATGTCTATGAGAAATGTGGAAAGGAAAATGTAAGGCAATACACACTTATTTTTGGCTGGGAATAGCAGTAATTATGAGTCAATTCAGGCTTTCTAGCCAAAAAGACTTGGCAACTATGGTACTGAAGGCATTTGCACATGCCTTTATACATTTGCTGCTAGGGGTTGATCCTGCAGAATCCTGTAGTTTCAATTTATGGTAAATTTAATGTAAGAATGAATGGAAGGCAATAAACTCACAAAACCCATGCAGTGCAACCTGTTGCTTGATAGTCTTCTCCTGGATGCAGACACCTGATTCCAATAGGTCTCTGCTTCTCTACCTAGGCATTCTCTTTTTTTTGCAATCAGTTGCACAGGTTGCAGTCAAGAGTTAATGAAGAAAAAAAAAAACCTCTGAATTTCTGGTGGAATTTCTCATTTTCCAATTTCACTTTTTTAATTGTCTTTCAGATTTATAATTTCAGCCTATAAGAGGAAGAAAGATCTGTTATTTCAGTGTATGCACCCACAGTGAACGTGAGTAGACTTTGTGTTCTCATAGTTTTCCAAAATGGTTAATACTGAAAGCTGATGTTCCTAGAAGAGTAAAGAATGACTGAAACTGAGATATATGCCCTCTTTTTAAGAAAACAGCCCTAAGGTAAAGCAACTTAATTGCACTCAGCCTTTTTGTATTTGCCAATGTAATACAGGTGAGGTTATGTGAAATTCACTCTTAGGACTTTATGGCATTTTTGGAATAAAATAGTTTTCAAATAGAGGGAGAACATTTTCATGGCTGAGCTGAATGTCCATGTTGCTGCGCATGGGCAGACCAGAGAAAAATACATTGTAGTGATGCTGGAGGAGAGGAAAGATACTTTACTTGAAAATAGCTAAGTAACAAATAACCAAGTGCTCTGAGTTAGCACAGTGTTGGGTCATTTGCAGCAAAATCCATATCTAGTCTTTTTCCTTTTCTCAGGACTTGTCCCTCTGTTCCCAGAGCAATCAGTGTGCTCTCAGAACACACTATAGGCTGTATTTTAGCTTGAGGCAATTTTGAGTTTGTGATGGTCCAGTAATCCTTCCTTCTGTGTCTGGAGCTTCCTTTAATTTTCACACCTCTCAACCAGTACCCTCCAATTCTGTTGAGAACATGGTTCTAGCTGGTGAAAGTGATAAACCTTCAGTCTTAGCCCTTACCTTTTTCACTCTGGATTGTTATTAGGAGGGAAGAAAAAACCCCCAATATTGACATTCTAGTCCATTAAGCCACAGGTAAGAGTTTCCAGTGCATATGCTTTGTTTGCCAGCAGTTTGAAGGTTGGTTCCCTAGCCAGGGCTCTGTTGTGTGAGTGACAGCAGGCTTTGCTCCTGGACAGACTTTTTGGCAATTCAGATCCCTACTAGTGAGAAGAAAAGAAATTGGTCCTGAGGCTTAAGTGTGTACTGCCTAGAAAGATAAGACTTTAAGGCGTGTTCTACCCAGGGAGGGCTTCCTCAGCACATCTCCTTGGCACTTGAAGGCATCTCCTTTGCTTTTGGGCACAAAGATTCTGGTGAACAGTTTGGTCGAGAAGTGTGTACACCCTTGTAAATAAGCAGCAGCTCCACAGTGTATACAGTAATATCATTTAAACGTAATTTTGTATAGTACTCTGTGCACAGATCTGCAATGCTTCTGATTCCAAGTACTTAGTTCTGTGAGAGTGTTTCTTCTGTTCTAGCTCTTGATAAAGGTCAGATTAACTGAAAAAATGAAATGCTTTCTCTTGAGTATTACAAGGTGAATGCAATTCAGGGTGGGAATGTATTTTCGATTGCAGAATTGCCTTTTGATTTTATTTTTCCCTAAAAGAAAACTCACCCAACTATCATATAACCTCTAGGGGTGCATATTCACCAGCTGTAAAATACAAATTGCTGTTTTCCTGTTTTACTGGCAAAATATTCCTTCCTTCTACCTCTGCTCCCAGTAAACATTCTGGCTGGCAATATAAATAAAATACAAATTATTCTTGCTTTGAAAGTGATGTTCTACACCAGCAGAGTGGAATTTAGTCAGCTTTCCCTTTGTGTTGCCAAGCCTTGGACCTCATTCATTCGTGCAGTACTACAGTGCGTTTAGAATGGTGAAGCTCCAAGTGAGCGGTCAGCCCAGAATCTAAAGACTAAGTACTTATAAATGGTATGGATGAGACTGGCTGGTTAAAGTTTTCTGGAGAGCTGAAGGGGCATTGAAGAACATTTAGAAAGCTAAAGCAACAATGAAAGTGATAGATTTTCATTTTTTTATTTTAATAAATGGGGGAAGATGGGTCATTCTGTATGGTGCAATATCAGCCAAGACCCTGAAATAAAAACAGTAGAAGGCAAATGATAAAGGACAGATCCACCTGCATTGCCCCGTGACTTTTCTTTCTCTCACTTAATCTGTTTTCTTTTTTTTTTTTTTTTTTCCTATATCTTTGTAATAATGTCTAAATTTGTAATAGCTTAATGCTTCTAGGTACAGTGTGATGATAGCCGGTGTTCCTAAAATGTGTTTCCTACATTTCTTGGTAGTTTTTTTCACTATTACTGTGTTCAGGGCAAATGTATTACTTTGTAATGATCACATTACCTACAACAGGCAGTTCTTTAAGATGGGCATTTGATTTAAATATTAACAGAGGAAGACAGGTAGAAAAGAGAAGGAAGTTAAGAAATAATTATGGAGGGTGGAGAACTGATATCTTTAAAGGGATTTAAAAAACGTTTTAAACTTCTTTTTTTTTTTTTTTTTATTTTTTGTGCGTTTTTTTCATTGTTTTAACTTGCTTTAATTTGTTTGCTCAATCCCCCAGAATCTCAGGGCTGCATTAGAAGTACATTAGAGGACATAGACTCACAAAATTAACTCCTGGAGTAGCAGTGTTACTGCTAAATGGTGATGCTTCCAGCAGCAGTTTAACTCTCAGTTTCCAAAGGTTTATTTGTAACCCTCGCTGTAAATTGTGCTGGATTATGCCTCATACAGGAGCTGTCAGCCCAAAGGCAATATTTACAAATTGAATTTTTAATCCATTAGAATTACAATTTCTGTATTACTTAACTATTAAAGAGAAAAATCAGTTCTCAAAAGGACAGCTGCATTTGTTTGCCTCTTGCCTTTCAAACAAATGAAGGATGGAATATAAAAATGCCTCAGTGAACTGCCTGAGTTCTAGTTATTCAGCAGAAGTGTACGAAATAGTGGTTAATAATACAGATATAGAATAGAAAGGGAAAACACTGGAAGAAAAAGGCTGTCGTAAGTTTGGCAACATTCAGGGTAATGTTGAAGTAATATTTGGAATGGACATGAGGATCTTGGAATTTTGAGATGATACCAATATTTATGGATGAAGCAATATGTTTATGGGCATTACGTTTGCAAAGTGGGTGTTTGTAACGGGGAAGGTTGAAAATGGGGGCTGGTATTCTGGAAAACTTGAGGGTAGCACCCTTAAAGAGGACACTTATCTCCTAAACATTGCATTTTGTCTGCAACAAAAAACTTGGCTTTAATTAATGTATCTCATACTCCCTCCCTGTACCTTGAATATTGGTGAAAGTGGGAGTAGAGAAGGAAGGCTGTAGAAACACTGTGGCCAGTGACTTTACTAGTGAAATTCTACCAGTTGATACTGAAAGTCTGGGAGAAAATAGATTGGAGATGTTTAGATTGATCTTTAAATGGTAGTTGATATACGCAGGCTAACTACCTCTCTGGTTTCAGAATGTGTTGCAGCTTAAATGTAGCAGCAATTACTTAAAAAAAATAGATGCAGCTGACTAGGCTTTACTCACATCACTTTCAGAATCATGAAAAGCCCAGGAAGATTAGACTGAGACTGTTTTCTGCTGGTGTATTAAAGCTATGGGAGGTCGAAAGGCAGTTGGACCTTCGTATCGTGCTCAGGCATCACGGATCAAGTATTATTCGATTCATATGCAAAGAGGTGTACAGATTAGCCCCAGCTCTATCCGTGCACCCGCCAATCTGGCATTCTCAGAGACAGTGTGCTGAGCCACCAGAGACCAACAGGGGTTTCGGCATGTTATTTTATTTCCCTATTGCTGGACTTGTGAGATTATTAGTATTTTAATTCTTGCAGATAGGATCAAATATTGAAAAAAATCCAATTCCCCGTGGCATGTAAAGAATGGAAGGGGAAAAGCGTGTTCCTGTTGGCTTTCAAGTGCATTAGGACAAGAGCTGCGTAAGCGTTATTGCACAGTAGCTGATGTTCTGCAACCTCGTACTGTTACTTCTTATTAATACCTCTTAGTCTCACTTCTTGCCAGATGTGAGGTGTCTTTTAAAGTCAATACAGAGAACTCAGTCAGCAGTTTCAGCATTTTCATTTGGTGAATGTTACCGGTGAAAATGATGGTAATCCAGCAGGAGGTTGGTTTCGTGATCACTTCTCTAAGGAATACCAAATTCTCTGTTGACCAACTTTGATGTTTTGTTAATGCTATCAAAATTAAGCATATAACTAAGAGGAAAGCAACTAGCTTTATTCAGATGCATTTGGATATTTTCAAATGGCTGGACTAGTAAGTGGAAAATACTGCTCAGTGTTTAACATAGACAAATGCAAAATAATCGATGTGTAGGCAATGAACCGAAGTAAAGAGTGTATATACAACGGAACAGCTATGCAGCATAATGACAAGGAAAAGATTTAAAGGTTATTATAAACAAATCCATGAAGATATTAGCATGGCAATGTGCATGGAAGAAAAGCCAACATGAAATTAGGCTGCACAAATGAGCAGAATACAAATGAAAAGTAGAAATATTGATAGAGTACAAGGCTGGTTTTATTGCTTTATTTTAAATAGCACTCTGAGTTCCATTTTCAAAGCATTGTGGTTATAGACCTGTTTTGTATCTGAACAGTCATATTGGCATTTGGATTTCTAAAATGGGATTCTCATTTTTAAATCCTGCTGCACAATATTTGCTCTTATAATTTCTATTAACTATCTGTATTTTAGAGAGCTTCTTCGGTGTACACATCACAATAATTGTATGTACAAAAGACCAGTTACATGTTTAGCTGGCTTCTTGAAGGTACATTTACATTAAGTGGACCCACACAACTGGAATAATTGTTTATACAAGTAATGGTTGAACACATTTATGGAAATCTGGGGCTCTTTTTCTAAAGCTCGATGCAGTAATTTGGTATTGACTTAATATACAACCTGTGAATGCTTTTTGTGCCTTTGCTTTTTTAGTTCAGAATTTGGTACCTCAAACAGCTAATTGTGGTTGAACGCTCGCATCTTGCATGCGGTATTGACCCCCGGGAGTCAGCTTGAGAAGTAAATGAAAATGTTGATTAATCCTTTAGGACAAACCTTTGTCACCATCAAATATTTTTTCACAGCAGGTTTTTGGCTCATTGGTGTGTGCAGTGGACATTTGTGATATGTGCCAGTACATACACCAAATGCATTTGTCATTATGCGACAAATCAATGACACTTTTCTGGTTACCATAATGTCTTGGAAGCCCTTGATTTGTTTGCAGGGTTCCTTCACTTCGCTCTTCCAATACCACATCTTACAAAGAGAGAAAGCAACTTTATTTAAACCTGGCATAACTGTACAGTACATTAGGTCAGGTAACCACATTAAATCTGAGTGTGCCCTACGGAATTGCTGAAGAACTGCATCATTTTAATAGTTGTTGTTTTTTTTTTTCTCAGTGGATAAAATTGAAGCTTTTACTAGTAGGCAGCCTGTTCCTTTATTTTCTTCATGTGGACATTTTGTCTTCGATACAAAGGTCTTAAAAACACCAGTTTTATTTTCTTATAATGGCTAAAGTCACAAAAATATCTCTGCCTGTGCAGCATATGCTTAGTTTTTCATGTGCCCCATATGCACTCTGGTTGACACATTGAAGTGAAGTCCCTTTTTTTCTTCTTTTTTTGTTTTTAACTGCACCCTCTGCCACAGATGGTATTGTATGATTTGCATAATTTTATAGTATTGCCTTCATATGGATTTTACAGTGTCCTAGGATCAATATATCTGAACTATAGCTGCTTATGTCAAAATTAATAATGTGTGTTGAATTCAGTAATCTGATATTGCAGCCTTATTTTTATCAAGTTCCTGAAGTAACACTGAGATCATCTTTGTAGTAAAAATATTGCTGATTTAATTTAATGGAACAATGTGGTGTAAGATGAGAAAGTCTAAATAAACAGGTCTCTCCTTCACGCCAGTTTGTCTATGCAGGATGCTGTAGGTTGAAGACCAGACAAGATGACTGGACTGTCTGTCACATCTCTGTGTGTGGTAGAAGGCACAGTCCTTAATTTGAGCTGGAGATCACAATTGGACATGTAGGCTTTGATTATTTTCCCCCACCCCCCTCCCAGTGATCCACTATGGCTCTTGGTGAATTGTTCCAGCGGTTAATTACATATCTGTGTTAAGTTATGCGTATTTCTTAATTTTAACTTGATTTTTTTTTTGCTATATATGCTTGCTAGAAGAACTATCCTCTAGCAGTTTGCTGAGCCTCTGAGTAAATGAGACTTTAGCCTTCCCTTTACAGTTTGTGCTCTGGACCTTTTACGATAACTTGTCTTTTAGCCATTCTTGTTCCTCTCCTCTGAAGCCTCTCTGCTTGATCATCTTTCTTAACGAGTTGTGCTTAGCAGAATGGGCACCACGTGTAAGTACCAAGGCACCCATACTGAACATGATGAACCAACCACTGAGCAATTTGCCCTGTCTTTGGCCTTTATCAAGCTTTTGGGTACAGCTGGTTTATTTCTGCAACTAAATTAAACACAACTTTGAAATGCTTACTGACATTGCCTGGACACTGTCATAGCCTGGAAGAGCAGCCTTTACCTCTCAATCCATCAAAAAGAAGGAGGATAATCTGGTTCAAGGGGGTAGACATGTGGTAGTTTCATAAGAAAACGTGAATAACCCAGTAGCACTGGAAGAAGTAGCTTTTGTTTCACTTTTTCTGTTAAAAATGAGTTTAACTTATAATATTTTAAAATGTAATTATATTTAAATATGTTTAATCTGACATATATCTGTAACATAAAATATATTTTTAGATTTTCCATTATGAAAAACTGTAGTTAGCTCCGATATTCAGAATCTCAAAGTATTTGTAGGCTTGCTTATCTGCCAAGCTCTGCACTAACACATCTAATTTGGAAATCTGCAGAAACCATAATGATGTTGTCAGATATTATCCTCTTATAAACTAAATTTTAAGAGATATTTCTCGCTAGAATTAATTGCATGTTATTTCTAAATTTTTGCAGTTTATGTGATTCTAATTTTGAAACTTCATTGTATTTTTTCATTAGCTCTGGAAACCGAAAGTCATTATTAGTTGTACTATCCCACTACCTAGAATGAACAGAGCAGTTTAGAGATGATCAAAACATGCAAACCTTTCCCACAAAGATGAAAAGTAAATGAGCAGTTCTATAACCTCAGTCACACCATGCAGAAATTAATAGGGCTATATAGAAAGTGAGGGATTATTCAGTGTCAATAAACAGTCACGGGCAGATCTGTGAGGGGTCAGAATAAACAGCAGTTTCAGTGGATAGATGGGACAGGCTACAGTTTGGGCTCATTTTGGGTTGATGCCAAACCAAGCCATTTTTTAAAGTATCCTGCTTGCGGGCAGTTGGGTTTCTTTGGGTTTTTTGTTTGTTTGAGTTGCTTTTCCAGCACATGAAGCTTTAGAGCCAGGCAATAGTGTCTGTTGGAAATGTGCTTTCTGAAGCTGGCATCAATACAGGAGGAGGTGGAATTTACAAACAGTAATAAGAAGTTAAGGTAAGAAAGGCTGTGGTGAAGGATAGGAAATAAATGTTGGCATTTGAGCACGATTGTGAAATAACAAGTGCAAAACAGTGTGGGAAAATATATGTGGATCTCCCAAATGATGTTGCATATGTTATATCTAATGAGGAAGTTGATTAAGAGCCAGTGAAATGAAACTGGACAGACTGAGAGAAATAGGTAAAACAGATAAAGTTCTGCTAGAATGGAAGCATGTGCAGAGATCAGCAAAATATGGAGAGTGTGCTACTCTCTCAAGCAAAAGAAAAAAATGCCCTGATCTCATTTTCATACGTATTTATAATGGGCAAACTAAACAAGCCATGTTATTTCTCTGCAATGAAATTGTTCTAATTGGGTTGTAGATAGGCTTGGGTAGATCCTAAGGGGGAGCCTCCATGTAACAAAGCATTGTAATTCTCATTTACTTTTGGGAATATCAACCCAAAATGCTTATGACAGTGATTTCTCCGTGCCATGTTTATGGTGTATTCGTGGTTAAGTCCATGTGGTACTTTTATGACTAGTCTACAATAAGGAGGGCAGCTTCTAGACCAGGAAGCATCCACCCATTAGTGGTTAAGTGAAGGGAGGAGATTATTCTCCAGAGCTGAATGCAAAAATTTGTTTGGTATAGTTTTAGAAAAAAACGTATTTTTTATGTTTTCTACATCTAAAACTATGTTATCTATGCATGCTGAATATAGCGTATGCTTGCTTTGTTAATTTTTACATGAGAAAAAAAGGTCAGGAACGGGAAATCACCCAATATCTTTTAGCTACACGTTGAAAGAACCTATATCCTGAGAAGTTCAATGCAATCTGAGCTTTTGCTCTCTCACATGCTGAGATAATTTACATGTGTCTTTAAGATCACAGTGATTTGGGAAATTAACATTTTTAAGTCCAATTAACACCAAATGTTATCAAAAACCTTTTGCAAATTGCAATTTGGTATTGCAAAGAGCAAGGAAGAAACTCAGCATTTGGCTTCCTATTTGCAGCTATTACTTAGTGACAAAAACCCATTGGTATTGTGGCTTGCAGAAGGTTTATCTCTAAAAACATGAGAATGATAATCTCATGGGATCTGCATGAACCCATACTGATTTATAGCAATCACAGGCTTTCTTTCATTTTTGTTTCTAATTGGTTCTGTGTCTTTCATTCTTCATCAGAGAAAGCATAGATTAAAGTATGATCCTGATTCTGCCAACAATGCATTTTTAGCATTCTTGAGGCTGATTTTCAACCAGATAGAGTAGATTGCATGTCTGAGTGGTTACTCTTCTGTTGGCCTCATTCTTGCCTCAAAGATAGCCTTTCCATTATTTTGTTCTAATGGAGTGATTTAAAAGGTGTTTAGTGATCTTAGGTCAGTGGGGAACTGAAGGAATTTTGCACTAAAAACATTTCTTTGTGTTGTCATCTA
The DNA here is from genome assembly GCF_036013475.1 of Columba livia. NCBI lineage: Eukaryota > Metazoa > Chordata > Aves > Columbiformes > Columbidae > Columba > Columba livia. The sequence goes on from NC_088614.1 coordinate 17,567,031, forward strand.
TTTTGGGGGGGGTGTTTCAATTAGAAATGCACCCCAACGTTCCTGAAAACCCCATGCAAGGACAATTTTCCAAAATCTAAAACTGTTTTAGGGATGGCCTTGAAGCCATAACTTGGCCAGTTATAGGACTTTTTCTGGCTAAGTTGAATAAAGATTTTGGGCCAGGACTTGATGGCATCATGTGTTGTACAATATCCTTGTAGTCCAAAACCAGAGAGTTTATAGCTGCTTTGAAAAAGCAAATGGTACCACAGAAGATGGAGATGCGAGGGCAGATGACTGAATGCCAGTAAGTGCAGGGCTGACAAATAACATAAGAAACAATGGCCTCTGTGGGCAACCAGCTCCTACCAAAACTGACTGCTGCAAAGGAGGGAGCTGCATATGGATGTTGTATTTAAAGGGAGAAAAAAGGAGCAGCCAAAAAAATCTGGGGATAAGGTGACAATCAGGGATGTAAATTTCAATACCAGGTCACAAATATTTAGGAGATCTCTTGTGCTGAATGATCTGTTGTGAAAGGGGCATACGTGGAATCCAAAGATCCGTGTAATGGTGTAATTTGATATGGGGAAGACAGGATAGGGAATGGAGTGAGTAACCCTATTTTCCGTTGGTTCTCTGTAGCAAAGGGGGGGGAAGCACTTGTCTCACTATTTTCAGTGAAATATATGAAATACATATCATAGATTCCAAATATCAGAATTTTAAGGAAGGAGAAAAAGGTGGGAAAGAAGGAAAGAAGAGGCAGACTGGAACAGTTTACAGCTCAGGTCTATCCTACCAGTACTTTTCAGATGATATGTACAGTCTTCTGCAACTGTCCACTGTTGTCCATTGTTGTGTGTGATGGTGACAACCATTATGGACTTAGAGAAGCGGAAATCAAAAGAAATATAAAAATACCTTAAGATGAAGCTTTCAAAACAGTCAGATTTAAATAACCCACTTTTTAAGGCTGTTCTGAATCCATAAGACCTAACTTAGCTTATTTTTCAGTCATCTTCCCGCCTTTCACTTTAAGGTACCTTTATGCTTGTAAAAATGAACACCTAAATAGCCGTAATCTCTTGAATGACACAATTTCAAACACTGATTTTTCCACATCAGCTACAGTTCAAAATAATTTCCCCAAGTGTCAATCTCAAGAGGTTATTTTTAGAGGCTCCTTAGAGAATGAGGGGAGATAGTTTAAACATGCTATGGGATGCTTACCATAAATCAGGCTGCTTATTCTAGTGGAATGAGGTGCCCTGATCCCAAAAGGGCAGAGTCCCATGAAGGGAGTACAGAGGAGCCTGTGTCGGAAATGGTGGAGAGAATTTCTCTGCAACTTAGGATCCCACCACACAAAGATTTATACTGAGCAAGCACTTCTTGAGACAGGATTACTCCTGAGATGGAAGTTTGCTCATGTGAATAAGCAGTTTGGGGAGAAAACACAATATTGATAATTTTGAATAGACCAGGCATGAATGGCTGAGTTGTAAACCAAGATTATTAGTCGGAAAATCCTTTCTTGCAAATGTCCCATGACTGTCCTGTGTACAGGGAGACCACCAAAAGAGCTCTTCATTCTTGGATCATCATTTCCCTCTGTCGCCCTGTCACCTCTGCACCCCTTTGAGGTTGTTAGCCTCCTTGTGCTGTAGTATCGCCCCAGTATTCCCTGAGCAGTCCTGTCGTGGACATCTGTAAATGTTTGTGGAAAACATCTTAAACCCATAGAAAGCAGCGTTAGAACCTGGCTAATGAATACTTAATTTCCTGTTCTCTTCCTCAGCATGGTTCTCCATTATATTTTTTAGTATATTCTAAAAGAAGTATCACATAATATGTGATATGAATTGTGTAGACTCGTATAGTGTATAGCAATGAACTGAAAGCCTGTGAATTGAAGACCTGTAGGAAGCGATAAAGGTTCCCATACTGTGGATCTTTTTCCTCATTTTCTTGCTGTTGCCTCTCCTGATTTCCCTGTGGTCTCTTTCTTGCCTAGTCTGCATAAATCCGGAAGTAACACTATTCTGGAATGGCAACTAGTGTTTCTCACCTTCTTTTAAAACAGATGCAAAAATTAAGGGTGGCACTTATTGAAGCTTTCATACTATATTTACTGATAACAATGTTCATTCAACAAGTAATTAACTGCTGTGTGTTATGTTTTCTGTTCAGAGCTATTTAATGAGGTCTTAAAATGGGCAGTACATGTAATGCAAAAGAGCGGTTGCTAAGCGCCTTGCAGAATCTGACCCCAGGAAATTATAGGAAAAGGGAAATGGGGTTCTTGTTATATCCAGCGGTTATTTCTGCCTTTCTTTCCGCACCATGGAACTTCTCATAACTCCAATATCTGTGCACCTTTCAAGTAAAAACAAGCAGCAAACCAGACCCTAATGGGTTTTCCTAGTCGCATCTCGTAGTTTTGAGTGCTAATGCTTGGATTAGATAGATTTTCTGAACTTATTTCTTTCCAATATTATTCTTGTTATCTGTCCCTTAATATTTAACTATATGCATAAAACAAACAATGTGAATCTCAGTGTATTTCAAAGCTCAGTGCTGTTTGAGACAGACATCTGCAATTTTTCTAAAAGAAGTGGCAGTGGATGCTTAATTGTACTCTTGCAATAGTTACAGTAATGATCCATTTAAAGTTATGCCATTAATATTTTAAATTTGTTTGTTGGATCTGTGTCAAGGTCATGCTGTTAGGAGCCAAAAGCAAACTCCATGAGAAAAAAGATGTCAAAGATCGTTTTGGTGTGTGCCAGATAACAGGGTGTGTTATAAATGACAACTAGCTTATATCCAAATCACACAGACCGAAGGCAAGGCAAACACATGCTGGGAACTCGGGGGAATTCAATGTCACCATCTAGGACGTGATAGAGTAACTTCCTGCACTCAAACATATTAAGTAAACAACTGCATTATGTCTTTTCTCACTTTGCCTTTCAGTTCAACTTAGACTTCAAATATACATGAGGGAAATCTGATTCACTTGTCCTGAATGGTCCCTGGGGTGCTTAGAAATCTGACCCAGCAGAATTGGAATTTTGAATGTGGAATAGTGTGCTGGATCATTCCTGGCATAGAGCTGCTTTCCCTGGGATCCAAAGTCTAAATGAAGTTGTAACAATGATAAGGGAGTGTTATGCCCTTTTCACAGCGGGTAATAGAAAAAGAAGATATTTAAACTGCAGGTTGAGGCAGAGATTTGCTAAGTGCCTAAGGTGCTTAGAACAATGAAGTTCCTCACCACCATGTTATAATAAATAACAACAAGGCCACATTAACTCTTAGGTCTACCCATGCTAAAATCCACTCTCTACAATGAGCGTAAAAGGTGGGGATGTAGGGAATGCAGAGGCAGTGTCAACCCTTGTGTTATCTGATGTTAACCAGTGTTCTGTCCAGTGGCACTAAATGAAAGTCACAGGGAGTCTGAAAGCCTTGGCTAAATTACTGCCATCTGGCTTCCATGTGCTCAAACCCCAATTCCTGCTGAATTCCCCCTGGTTGAAGTTCCTGGGCCTAAAATAACATTCTTTATCTCCCCCATCATATACAAAACTCATTTTGTTGTAAACCACCCCCTCAACCTGGCCCCAGAGTGATTGATGGAGTGATCTGCCAGAATTTACCCCCCCCCATCCTGGCTTCTTTACATAGCATGCTCTGCTAAAGGGATGTAGAAATATTGAATACAAGCCTGGCTGCAGTTGGTATTTCAGCCCTGTGCCGTCAGCGTGTGGGAACAGAAAACAACCTAACTGAGGAATGTGAAATCACCTGAGGTAATGTCTCCTGATACTTGAATAAAAATGTGGTGATAAAATTGCTCTTCATAAAGAAGAATAATATTAATAATTTTAAAGACTTGTACATCCAGTTTAAAGTTAAATGAGCCCTTTATTGCTCTCCTGCAAAGCACAAGGCAAAGAGCTCACTCAATTTCAATAAACTCAGGGCTTTAAAGAAGAGATAATTTAGTCATAAGGATGTTTCATTATCATTCCTGCAGTGAAAATATGAAGGTAAACAAAAGTGATTTTTTAAATTTATTTACTGGTATTTAGAACAACATATCTAGATTAAAAATAGCTTTAGAACCATCACCTCCTTCTACTGAAAACCTCATATTTTCAATTATAAAAATACAGCAGAAAGGAGCCTGCCGTGTGTTACAGAATTAGTGCGGGTAGTAAAATGCAACTGCTTCCTGAGAAGCTTGTAACATTCCTTCAGCCTTAACTGAGCCCAAGCGGTCGAGGTGGGGTGTTTACCAGTTCTGTCTGCCTTCAAGCATTTGCTTATAGAAACAGCTCTGGTCTGCATCAAAGGGCAGGAACTTTGGTATGCAATAATAAATAAATAAATCAGCCCTAATGAACACTGATGGGGACTGGCTGGCATCCCCTGTGCTTACCCCAAACTAGTTCACGCGAAGCCGTGGCTGTGGAATTGGTCACTAGTTGTTCTGGTGACAACACTCAGGGGCCGAGGAGACTGGATCTACCTCCATTTCCCACCAGGTTTAGAAACTCAGTGTTCAGTTTCCTTCTCCTCTCCCCATTCTTTCCATAAGTTGCCCTTTTTTGTCAGGTGATTTCAATGTTTTATTTTCCCGGAGAACAATTTTTCCTCATTTTTAAATACTTGTGTTTAATGGTGATTATCCTTATATGAAAAGGTGTTTTTTTTTTCCTCAAAGAGAGTATTTTTTTATGATGGTTAAAGTGTTTTTGTCAGGGTAATCCAAAGCTGTGTCCATCTGGTGTTTTGTGGGTTCAGCAGAGGATTCCTGAGGAAAGAGTCCATCAAGCTGCCAAATTATTTTGGAGATTTTCTTGGTTGATAATATGTACCCAACAGCCAAACAGCGTAAACTGCTGCTGCGGCCGTGGCATTCTAGAAATTGGATTGGCATGGGATCGTGGTTCTATACTAGGTCAAAAATAAAATCCTGACACCATGGATATCAATTTAAAGACTTATATTAGCTTAAAATGAGCCAGGATTTCACTTTCTATTTACATCCTGGTTACACTGAGTTTTTCCCACCAAACCTGGGAAGAAACAGGTATTTTCAGACATAGCTATATGGTAAATTTTAGTGAATATTAATTATGTGCAGTAATGGAATTTGTCATTAGTTTTTCTAAAACGATTCCATTTTTAAAACGCTGAAGAACACTGTATCCAGCAAGTTTAGTACTATGAACCTTAATTTCAAGATAGGAAAGCTGAAAATAATAACTTACTAAGGAGGCATGGAGAATTGGTGGCAAGGCAGGGATTATGGCTTGTCATGTCCAAGTCATGAATTCAGTGCTTGTTTCAGTAGAATACAGCCCCTGTAGCTCGTCCCTGACCAGAAAACACAATAAACTGGACTCTGGTATCTTCCACAGCACTCTTGGGAGAAAATAACAAAGGAAAAGTAAAGTAAAAATCACTTTTAAAATAAATACCTCTAGCTCCATTTTGCTTATATCAATGTTCTAACAAAGAGATTGATAGCTCCAACTCTAAAAAGAAATCATAATAAACAAAATCTAACAATGTCAGTTCACAGTGTTCCATACAACATGTCATGCAGGCAGAAAGATTGGTTGCTCTGATATCTAGATGTTTGTAAGGTCTTTAATCAAGACATTATTCCAACTCATAATTCAACACCATGGAGTGAAATACAGTAGGTAATTGAAACTGATTGATAAAATGTGGATTTCCTCCCCTTAGAAGAAAGTTAAGCATACTTGAGGGGAAAAAAACCCAGAGCATTAGTAGTTCAAATGAAAAATCTGCTGACATATTTCTTCCAGGAAAAAAATAAATAAAGATAAAAGCTACAGGAAAGAGTAGGTGACAATAATTAGTTTCTTTTTTTTTTTTAAATGAGGAGGTCTCTTGGGCCAGATGTTAGTTGTCAGGGAGTGATGCCCCCTCCTGAGACATGTAATGAAACTGAGATAGCCAGGGGCCTTGGGAAAAAAACCACTCTCTGTTTGGAGATGTCGTTTTATTACAATGCTCTTGCCTTTTGCCTGAAGCATCTTGTGACTGGGGATAGAAGGAAAAAGGGAAAGAGATCATGCAGGGACTGATAGAAGGGATGTAGGCAGAATTTGTATTCAATCACAGTCGGGTCAGCAGAGCGTGCCTGGTGCTGATTAGCATAAGGAGGAAGGCACAGACCTGTCTCTGCCACAGAGCAGACAGGCACAAATCTCTGTCTGTCCGGAAGAGCTGCCACCAATGTCTGCGGCTCGTTGCCAGGCAGGTGACAGAATTTAGAGAAAGACATCAGCAGAATTATCCTTATTTTCTCTGCCGTTCACTGTCAGCTCCTATTAAGCAAACAAAGAGTCCCGGGCACTTTCTGTGTTTTTGAGCACCAACTGTTGAAGTTCCAGCCCTGTGCGTTGCTCTCCGTGGGCCACCTGCCCGCAGCCTTTGCCTCCCGTGGGCAGAGCTTGCCAGGCTGCTTGGAGAGGACACCCCAACAGCCAGGGTGCTGCCCAGGGGTGTGGGGAATGTTCCTTTGAGCATCCAAGGTGGCAGGTTCACCTTTCCAGTGCCTGGGTTGCTGCCGGGGGGACCTCGGTGGCCCTTTAGTGCCCTGGGGACACTGAGTGGGCTCCTCCCGAGACAACGTGCTCCACAGGACAGAAGAGCAGGAGCAGCACTTGGTTCAATGTGGTTGGAGAACCAGACTGCATCCCAGCTGCCCACTCCATCAGTAGCTTAGTTGAAGGGCATTCATTATATTCTATGTGTTTTGGATCAATGTTCGACGTTAATCCAGGTCAATGAGTATAAACAGTATTACAAAAGTTGCCTCAAAGGTGACAGGTTAGTTCATGCTTTGCCACTTTGCTCCTGCGGCACATGCGAGCGTAACCAAAATAGATAAAACCATTTGAACTGCAGTAGAGCACAGCTTTAATTGTTGTCACCAGCTGCATTTATACCATTTAGATTCACTTTTATTCATTTATCTGCATTTTATTTCTGTAATAGAATAAGGACAAATATTAGTTCATATGAGGAATAATAAGTTTTCTAGAAGTTGCATGTAGTTGTGCTAACCTATTAAAAATACCTATATGCTTCATGAGCTACAATGTGAAGGAATATGATGGGTATAGAAAAAAAAAAAAGAAGTTTTGCAAAAGTTCTGTCATTTGAAATTATTTGGCCAGACTTGAGTATTTCAGAGCCAATTAACTTTGAAGCAGTATTTGCATTTTTACTTTATCTCAGTGGGGTGAAAGACTGAATTGTTTTCTATTTATTCTTGTTTAAAGAATGATTGAAAAATAAATCTTCAAAAAAATGACTCATTGAAGGTGCCCACATGATGAGTATTTTAGTATCTACTCTAAAAGGTGTGCCAGCAGCATTCTGCATTTTAACAGCTTCTAACTGGTTTAATAAAGTGCATTTTACATTCGTGACTTCCCAGCATGAGCGCTGTATTGTATCAGATGACGCAGCTGCTTACTTTTAATCAAATGACAATTGGAAAGACATAAAGACATACCTCTGTCTCATTCCCTGGTTAGAATTTCAGCACGCAGGACTTCAGGAAGGAATGTTACAGCAGATTATGGCACTTGTAATCTCTCGACTGGCTTCTGGTGGTGTTATGAGATCCTTTTCATAAACCCACCTGCTGTCCAAAAGTCACGGCATTTTTCCATTAATTATATAAGATTACTTCAGATTTACCTAATTGTCTTCTGAGACTCCATCGTGACTACGCTCAGAGTAGAAGCTGCCAAGCACTTTGCAGGTTTAATCCCTGGGTCTGCAGATTTGAAGAATCGGAGTAGTTAATTGACTATTGGTATTCCTGTTTAGTTGAAGTAATATTTAAGTACTGGGAGTCTGAGTTTGCCTTCCAGATACATTCAATGTAGTCAAACCTCCCAACTGGCAGTTCATTATGAGTATTTTACAATATTGATAACTGCTCTAATCTCTCAAACCTGCAGCTAATTAAGTAAGCTAAACCTGGTTTTGTCATTTTCTGGAGGTAAACCTATGGGCATTTTTTGGATTTTATTTAAAATGAAGTTTATTTAGAGAATTTTTAATGGAGATAGTGTTAAAGTCAGAGTTATGTTTTAGGAAGTGCTTACATGATGGAAAAGCCTTTATGTCATTCTAAAAATTGACTTTGACGCTTCTAGGACTCCTTGAAAATCCAGACAATTTTGAAAGCATTTCAAAATGTATATATATATATATATATATACACACATATATATATGTATGAATTGCATGTGTAAAATGAAAAGCTGTGGAATTCCTCTCAGCTGAAAGTTGTCAAGCAAGATGCAATCCATTAGAACAGACTGAAAAGCCCAGTGACAAGCAGGACCGGATATTTTAAGCATTACCACATATTTTTTAGCACAGTATGCCACACGGGTTTAAGCAGGAGGTACAGACTTGCCTTGAGTATACAATCCATTATCTTCCTCTGATGGTAAGAGTACCACTTTAATTCAGTGGACCAGATTCATTGCCACCGTGTCAGCAGTGCAGCAAAACATTGCAGAAGGCACTGATGGTGTGACTTTTATTTTTACTGTGTAATTTACATGTGGGAATGAAGAGTTTCTTCAGACATTCCACAATTTTTGGTGGTAGTACTGGTAGTGTCTGGAGGCTTTGATCTGCTCAGATACTGTGATAAGATGGGTACGCTCCTTCAGATAAATGAACTGTTGTGTTTTCGTCTTTCTCGATAGGAAATGTGTTAATACCCTGAAGAATGTAGTGTGGGAAAACATACAGCTAATAGGAGCTATGTGAATATTCTCTTATGCAACACTGGGACTTTCCTGGTTACCTTTTCTGTTGCTTACTTGATTAATATATAAAAGATGATTAAGGCTTTTACATTTCCTTGTACAGGAATGTCTTATCTCAATAATTGTCTAACTGTTCTGTAAGTTTTTTTTCGTTGTTCTTCCCCACTTCTTCATTCAGTGTTTACATCCAGACAAAAACCCTGTCTCATTATTCTGTTGCAATTTGACTTCATGCCCACACCACATCCGTCTCTTGTAGTGCTCAATTTGCAGGCTGAACTCAGCCTTCTTTCTCATTTTGATTTCCGTTTTCTTCCTTTTATTTGCTCGTTCTCGAAATGTGTCAGAGCAGAAGACAGATTGAAAGCTCTGTTTTACAGTTAAAAGCAAAAGCACAACATAAAATGCATGTTTATTCTGCTTGTTTTGTTTTACTGTTCTGTATTTCACAAAAGTGCACCCAGTTTGATGAAACTTTTACATTCTTTCAAGAGTTTTGGATTTTTAGCTGAATCTTCTTCCATTGCCTGTGCTTGTTCACTGAACTGCAGTTGTTCTCTCTCTTCCCCCCTTCCTTCTTGGTGTATTCCAAAACACACTCACTTTGGCTTCAATATCCCACCCCACCCACATGGACTGCAGTAGCCTTTGCAAATTCTTGAATGGCTTTCATGTATATTCTGCTTATTCAGTCCTGATCCTAGTTTTGTATACACATTATATTAGAAGGAACAATGTTTATATTTGAGGGAGCAGGATCAGCCTTTTCTAAAATCCTCAGCTATCAAAGGACACTGAGTTATGGTGCATTTAGATGCAGTGCCATAAATAAGCTACTACAAGATGTTTTTCCTCTATGTAGCCGAAAATGAGGGTCAGAGGTCTTTCAAAAGTACCTGGATTCCTTATTCTCATTTTCTTTTGGTGGGAGTTAGGTCTGTAGACCTTTTAAAAACCTGTCCCTCTGAGTACTGTTTCCTTCCTTGCTGTTTCACATGCATATTTTTGGTAACTGTTTGCTGATAACTGATCTAAGCATTGTTATGCCATTTCTCATGATGAATTCTCTGTGTTTCTGCTTGTGCTGGAAGGGACAGGACATTTGTTGGATAAAGGAGAGGGACCGTTTGTGTGAAAGCAGGAATAAAATAAGGCAAAGAGAGAAAACAGCCAGCTGAGCCCACCTCAGTGGACCTCTTGGTCCTGGACCTCTCTAAAGGTGGCCAGTGCAGCCAGAGACCTGACCAACTCAGCAGATCTCATCTTCTACCTAAAACCCTGCTGTTTGTGGGGTACCATGTGTTTTGGTCCTTTCCCCTTGCTTTTCTCACCTTTCTTCACAAGTACTTGATGCAGGGCAACCTCTTTCTGGATGCTTCTTTATTCCTCAAGAGTTTAGTGTTTGTGTGAAAGTTTGAGACTGGTTATGTCTACATCCAGGCCAGGTAGAAATAAAGTTGATGTCTCAGGGAATGTCAAAAATCCTAGTGCCCTTTAAAAATACGGAGTAGGCCCACAGATGATACTGCATTGACTGTTTTGTAGCTTTTTGGAATCCTCTTGCTAAATCTGTAATTAATAGAAATTTTATGAAAACAGTTAAGAGCCATCATGTGCTCTACAGATGTGGTCAAAGTAAGGTATAGGTTACTGGGGCTGCAGGATGTACCACATGAAGTGAATTTACCTATGCATAAATGGTAAAGATCCAATTAGGCTGAAAACTGGTTTGATGATGTTCTCCCAAGCAGCTCAGTTTGGTCACATCACCCTGGTAATTCACTCAAAAAATGTGTCTTGGTGCAATACCGCAGCCTCACTCTTGGTGCAGACTTTGCAGGCTATTTCACGGGCTGCTTTCAGACATTAAGATTAGACATTGCCTATTTGCTTTCCGATTGAAATGAGTGTTGGACTGAGGGTGTAATGAAGGGAGAAAAGCTTGAGGCCACTTTGTCCAGTACATGGATGCTAGCACAGACCAAAGTGCGGGCTCACACCCAGAGTGTTTGTGTTTGACAGTCTTTTGAAGGCTGTGTTTGAAAAGCGTTTGCACAGGCTACCTGTTTTCGTGTCGTTATATCACAGTTCTTCTGTTCCTTTGCCAGGAATATAAAAATGTTAACTAATTATTATTTTTAACTTTCAAAAATAACTTTTTGTTTTATAGACCCAGTGAGATACCTGTTATTCCGTGTGGATCTTATCTCCAGACGCAGTCCTCACTTCAGGAAACATACATCCCAGTGCACAGTATATTGAAAGAGAACTACCTTATTAAGTCGTTTCCTGAGGAGAGATGGAGTTAGGAATGTTTATAATTGCTTTTCTGAACCAGTGCCATAGAGTTTGGCTGGTGTACCACATTCCATAGTAAACCCTCTGATTTCTCAGCATCTTAACTGCTTCACCCACATCCCATCTCATCAGTGTCTCCTGTTTGTTATTTCTGACACAGGACTTAGAGGGAGGGTGGGGAAGAAAGGAAACTTTTTTCATCTGCTGATTTTTGGGGACTTGAGGGTCCTTTGGTCCCTGCAGCTCTTATTTTAGTGTTCACTCAAGAGCACAAGAGGTGGAAAATTGTAGCAAAGCATAAAAATGTGTATCTGATACTGAAATGCTGCCCCATCTCCTTTCTTTGCTGTATGTTGTGGTGACTATCTTGATTGTTTCTAGGTTACAGAAGTCTGTCTGTCTTTCCCCTAGGAATCAAGCTGTGTTCAGGGAGATGGAGGGGTGATGTGAATACAGCCTGGTCTGCAGAGAAGCAGAACAGAGTTGAAAAAGCACTCAGATGTGTTTGGCTTTGGCAAAGTGGGCACCAGGCTGAGAATTGAGTCCACCAGAACTGTTTTCTGCTAGCACTTTAAAGTCAGCAGTAAGGTGATCTTAGGATCTAGGAAAGTATTTCACACCTTGCAAAATGAGGGGACAAAAAAAACCCAAAACAACCAAACCTGACTCTTAAGTAGCTAACCAAGAATTCAAAGAGGATAAAAGCAACAGATCAGACTGTAAATTGCTTTGTTCACTGAGCAGTCCCATTGAAAATTTCCCTACAGATGGACTATGGTGCTATGAAGTATTTTCTTGTTGTCAGAATAACATGTATCTAGGTAGAACAAAGCAGTGCAGTCTCTAGCTCAGCTTATGCAGGCGTAGAAGAAAAAAGGTTGAAATGTAGAGCTATTTCTTTCTCTGTCTTCTCTCTAATCCTGTGTTTCAGATTGTCATTCCCTCTTGTGGCAGAATGGGAGACTAGGAAATGCTTCAGTAACCTCAAACATGATTAATTATCATGTGAGATCCTGTGAGAAGTGAAGTGTGGAGAAACACTGTAGACTTAAGGAGAGAGTTTCCTCTTTAGTATATGCTGGTTTTGATGTTAAAATAATGTTCACTTTCAGATTCTGATGCCCAGTGTCTATACAGCACAGATGTTATTTTAGGAATGTCAGCCTCTCTGTACTTTCTTAATGACAAGATGCTACAGCCATTAATTCTGAATTTGTAACGGTATTTTCATGTACTCAAGGACCAAGTGCATCTCCCAAATTGCAGGTACCAGGAAACACTGAGAACTGGAAGTCCACAACTGAGACATTCTTGTTTGCAACTGATCAAATTCCAGGGCATTGCATTGATGCTATATCACTGTATCATGAGATAGGAAGCAAAATGCCTTCTTACGTTTTCAGTATCCTATGTGGTACAATAGAGTGAAGAAAACACATATCAGAGATAACCATTAAAATCTAGAGCATAAAGGGTAGATGATGTGTTGCTGTGCTCCTCTGTAGGTTCCAGGCAGCTCATGTAGCTCCCTGTAGATCTTTGTCACTGCGATACGACGTGCTTTCTGTATTCCGGAGTGGATGAGGTAGCTGGTGTTTGACAGTGCAGATTGTGTCTCAGTACTGCATTTGTCCAAATGTAGAATCTTCCAGAAGTTTTTCCTACCGGAGTTAAGCATACGGAGATCAGGCTTGTTTTACACTACTCTCTAGTATTTTGTAGTTCTTGTACCACTTGGAGCAGATGAACATGAAGTGTATAGGTGCAGAGAGGCAACGTGCATTTCAGACTGAGCTCTTCCTGCAACTTGTGAACATCAGTGAAAATTTGATTTGAGACAGGATGAAGTGCACAGGGAAGAAGCAACATAATAGAGTCAGGAGCAAAATGTTCTGCTTCTGTTCATAAATCTTGCCATCTCAAATCCACAACAGACCCTAATGAATACCACTTTGTGGGCTGATTGCAAATATCTTTTTAAAAGGGGGAGAAATGAGTGTGACAACAGGGAAGAATTGGTAAAGGAGTATTGCACCTAAGAGTTGGACTGCACTAGGGATCATCTGCAGTATTTATTTCCCAAGTATAAAGATTATCTCAGTGAAAATTATTTTCCAGTTTGACAATTTCATTTTCATGTTACTTGATCTACTTTTTAGACACTTGAGAAATCAGTGCAACATTTTACCTCTCCCCATGCCCAAAACGTGAGCTTTTAGATGACTAATTTGCTCTGCATGCTTTCAAAGATGGGTTACACTTAGTGCTTATTTAGAGCAGAATTACTGCATCGCTCTGTGGCCAAATCCTCTTTATTGCAGGTACTGGGATAATGCAATGGAGATATCTAGCGGAAGTTCTCAGTAATCACCTGCAATCTCTTTTCTATGTTTTCATATCAGTGAGACCGTATTGTACTGAATGAATATCTGTGATTCCATCTTAAAGGAAATAGAGAAGTAAACTTACAAAACTTGTTTTCCAAAAATCAGTATTCAGAAAGGCTATGACACTGCTTATGACATGACAGATTTTCACCTAAGTAGAATCAAATGGATTCTACTCAAGGGCAAAGTGGTGTCAGTAAAGACTTGCACTGAAAGCACAAAGAGCAGCTGAAAACACTGCACCTGGAAAATTCTTTTTGGAAGGTTCTCCAGGCTCATGACCTGATAAGCGATTAATTAAAGCCTCTAGAGAACGTTAAAGAAAATAAAGTTTTGCAGGTGTGCCTTGAAAGGACTGTTTCAAAATAACTTTTTATGGGATTTCTGGTTTGGGTTTTTTTGGGGGGGGCGGGGGGGAAATTGGTGATTCCTAGAGTCCCTACAGTTTACATAGAAGCTTAACTTGCAGCACACAAGAAAGCAGGAAAACCTTGAAAGCTCAAGGTTACAATCAAATTACCAAGGAGTGTGTTTCTGGAGTTGTGATATTTAGGAATATTCTAGTGCAAAAGGCTGCTTAAGGTTCTGCTGCAGTTGATGTGAATGAAGGGCCAAACATATTTGGTCTGAGGCTTATGCTTTCAAGCTCAATAAATATGTTGGTTAGAGACCTCCCAATTATTGTTAAGCCCCAAAGTGCAGTTTTTAAAGGGTTTACATCTAAACTGACACCTTAGCATTGATCAGAGCTGATTGACCAACACTGTGATGGACTTAGAGGAAAATGCAAATAAATAAAGAAAATACATTGCTGTTTCACTCACCAATGGGAGTCCTTGCATACTTATTGCTAGGCACTCATTTAAGTAACTTGCTGGACTTGGAAAGTGAATCAGGGTGCAAATCAGGGTTTCGTCTTTTGAAGTAGCACAACTACACCTGATTAAGTGTATTAACTAAATGGGTGGTTTTGCAAATATTTGCAGTTATGGTCACTTCTGAAGAAAAGATAGGAAAGCTCACAGCTGCAGCATGGGGCAGTTAGAGGGCTAACAGCATAGATAATAACGAGCAAATGCTTGAATCTTTATCATTATCAAGAGACTAGACTTTGCTTTACTACCATTGACTGCTGGCTGGAATGACTTAATTGGAAATTTAATAGAACTCTTAATTCTCTCTGAAGACATTGAAAGATAAATGCTTGAAATGGTATGTGTACTATTAATTTGGCCTCGTTAAGTATTGAGGTCTACAATTTCAAAAAATGTAGAGGATTTTGACTTCCGTTTGTACTTAGTTCATGAAAAAGCAAACCAAACCTAAGAAAAAATATCCAGATGTTGCTTTGAATTTGTTCATTAGAAACCAAGTAATAAACTGTTGCTACTAGACCTGAATGAGGAAAGTAGAAAGTGCAGGTTACTGGGATCAAGAATCTTTGAATAATGTGTACAAACTGTAACAAATTTTAAAACTCCATTTTTGAAATACGTAAGTATGTATGAGATCATATATCTTTCCTCTAAAGTAAATGTCAATGTCAGTTGTCAATGAGATGAAGACACATCTTGTGTCCTTCTGCTGCTTATTTCTGCGTTGGAGAAACCACATTAGTAATCTTTATGTTTACAGAAGAACTTTCTCCTGTTGCTATTGGACATTTTTCAGAGCCTTTTCAAGCTCTGTCTCCATTCCTCCCAGTGCCTCTATTGTTCCAGTCTTGACCTTCCCCTATGCGGGCTATAGGCTGCCTACGCCTTCTCCTGAAACCTTTCTTTCCCAATTTGAAACACCTTTTCTAAGTAACCTCTGAACTCCCACTTTTACCTCAATCTTGTTTATCTTTCCTCGGGCAGATAATGTGTAGTTTTTGTGTGTTTTCTTAAAGAATTCATAAAATCATAGCGGTGTAACACTGTTCAATAGCCAGTACCAATTGCAGTGTTACTGCCCTGCCTGCCATCGAGTTTTACTGTATTTCTAGCTCTCAAGTAAATAAGATTAGGTTTGTTTTTCAATTAAAATCAGGCCTTATATAACAGCTCATTCATATGCATAAGTGTTTCACAATCAAATCATTAGTGTTACCACTTAACAAATAAGGGGGAAAAATTAGATTATAGGGTTTACTTTTAGGTGCTTACATAAGTATTGTGCCTGACAATCTAGCCATGTGAAATGCAAGGCTCATTTAGAGGTTTTGTACTTCTGCTTCTTTTTGAAGTGTAGATTGCCATGAGCTTGTTGGATGATAAAGGAAGGTTAGTAATAAAATTGCAGGGGGAAAAAATCAAAACACCATGGAAAGTCTGCATCCAAAGGTCTCTGGAAACTAATCAAGCATCCTAGATTTAGAATAGGCAATACTTTACTGCTGTTGCTACTGTGCTCATGACCTTTGTACAGGGCTAGTGAAAAACTGTACAAAAAGTGAGCATCTTAAGGAAAAGCGGTATCACAGCTAGTTAGGGACCACAATTCACATTTCACCATGTATTCAGTTGACAGGAGAGCAGCGATGATGAGAACAGGGAGGGTTCATACCACAGATCAAAGGAGTTTTGCCATTCTCTGATCTGAACCCTGAGACCTTCCATAAAAGCATGCAGTTTCTCTTTCGTTAAATGTTTTTTTTACTACTTCTATTAGGACGTGGAGAACACAGGAAGAGTAATTTAGCAGTAAGTTAGGCACCCTATTTGGAGTGCAAGTGTTACAGAAACCTGCACTTCCTCAAAAGCAGCTCCCCCAGCACACAGCATTGCCACAGAGAGCTGCTCTGTTCCCTTCTGTGCCAAACTGAACCTGATTGCTAATCACAGCAGATCACTGCTCTGTGTAAAAAAACTCATTACATTATTTCACAGACTCACCGCAAGAAAATTTTGTTCTTGAAGGCATAAATGGATAGTTAGCAGTGATGGTGTGTACAGTGCTGTACATAACTGAAATGGCATCATTTTTTTGCTATGTTTGCTGGAATTTGTAGACTTCACTCCTTGCATTATCACTTCCAACAAGAAAAATATCATGATACTGGTTCATACTTCAGCAGTCTAGTTCTCCTAATCCCCCCAGTAACTGTAATTCAGCAGTTTTTACTCCTGTATTTTAACTTGCTTCCTCTGGAAGCATTCCACTGTCTTTTCCCTCAGCTATGGTGGGTGCACTAAAGTGTTTCTTCTTTTCTGACAGGTTTTGGCAGTTTGTGGAAAATTCACTCTATGTGTATTGAAGGTTATACCTGGACCTGATTCTGACTGTCAAACCAGAAGACAGGTTATGCTACCCCATTGCAAAGGGAAGGTGGTTTTTGTTTCTGGGATGAGAATAATTTCTCCCTTAGCTCTCAAAAACTGAGGAAACTTTAAGCTTCTCTTTTACTCATAGATGCTTGTTTTTAGGCATGTGCTAGACCTCAAATCCAAATATGGCAGAACTTTTTCAATCTCACATGTGTAGTCTTCACTGACAGCTGAGAGTCTGGTAAACTTTTATTGTACATTTCCTTCCTACTGTGTCCCCGAGACATTGAAAAGAACTTTTGCTCCCACTTTATAGCTACATTTTTAAATGCAGAGGTAGTTATGTTCCATGGCCAAATTTAGAGAGGGTGCCTGTGGACAAAGGATAGAATGGAGGTCTTGGTCTACCTGGTTTTATGTGATTCCCTGACAAAAACCACATCGCCAATAAGGAGTGTCAGCAGGACACTATACCTGACCCTATGTAAAATACATCAGGTTTATCTTGAAAGTTGTTGTTAGTCTTGAGCTGACTGGAATTACATAGGGAAACTCAGATTTTATGTCATATATGTTGGGGAGAATACATTTCCGTGATAAAAAATTGAAATATGACAATAAAAGCAATTTCTTGGGATGTAAGAAGATTCCAATTGACTTGTGGCTAAATCTGAAAGTTTACTCAGTATCCTAATGCTCTAGTAACCAGAGTTCACTTTCGTTATTCCTTGTGGGACCGCTGAAGAAAGAAGTCCTTGCTCTGTGCTGAATGCATGGAATATTCAGCTAAATCTGGGAACTTTCACTGGCTCTCAGTCGTCTTCCTGACTTGTCAGAACATAAGGCGTGCCAAGGGTAGAGTACTTGCTATTTTACCACTGAGTTCTTTCTGATTTTATGCCTTGGAAAAAAAAGGTGAAGTTGAAGGACCATAAAGCAATTAAGAACTTTATATGTAGTTTTTATGGAATCAGTAGTCAGGTTTCACCCACAGACTTGAGCCTGTGCCTTGACAAAAATAGTGAAAAGCTTTGCTCAGAGATCTGACACTGAAACCCTATACTAGTCCTTTTAAATGCGTGGACTTCTGCATCTGTTGCATATGAAGACTCTATTACATGGCAGATGTTTGGTTAAAGCAAAATTAGGAACAGAAAGTGCCAAAAAAAAAAAAACCACCAGACCTTCCTAATTACTGCCCATTGTTTCTCTGCTGTCCTTCCTATCTCAGCTGAGTGTGCTTTCTCCCCATGCTGTTGCAACAGAACACATTCCACAACTCCAGCTGATGTTTTGGGATTTGATGTTTTTTGAATACTTACCTGCACAATGGTTAATCCCCATGGTCAAAATAATCCATCTGTCCCTTTCGTTTGAAATAGAAAAACTAAGTAGTTCTCAGAACATAAGGCTCCATCAGGCCCTTCCGCCCAATTGGCATCTCTGTATCCATCACATATGTTATACTCCCGCTGCACCAATCGTTTCCCAACTCTTTGTTCCAGTCCACCTACAAATTAGACTTTTTATTTCTTTGCAGTCTATGCAAAGAAATCTCAGACCCAGATTTCAGTGTCCTGTATGAATTACAAGTCACTGAAGTAGATTTTAGATGCTGGGACCTCTTTGGATAATTTACTTTTTAGAGGCCAAATTTGACAAAAATCAGACCTGCTTTATGCTTCCAGCTGTAACTGGGGCCTTGACATTGAGTAAACCATGTTTAGTTGAACATTAGATGACAAATCTAGAGCATTTTAAGCATGTGTTCAGATGTAAATGTGATGCATTTACATAGAGGAAACAGAAAGTAGATGCTCTATTTCTGTTGTGACATTTCTAAAGAAGTAAAACTGTTCCAGAAGAGGAAATGGTACCTGATTTTAGTTATGAACTATGCCATTGTGTATAACCAAACATTTGCCCTCTGCATTCAGGTCTCGTACTAGAAAAAAGTTTCTTGTGAACATTTGAAAAGAAACATTGATTTGATCCTACCCACTTTCAACTTTGTACCTATAGCTACTACAGCTGTTTAATTTTTTGTTATGCAGTTAAAAAAAGAGGAAACATTGTCACTTTCCTTGTCATATCTTTTTTTTTTTTCTGCTTTGTATAAAACCTTTTTAATTTAACAACACTGTCTGTGCACTTTTATGTTCTTTAGAATCGCTCCCTGTAGTGTGAAATAAATATTATTTGTGTCAGCAGCTAATCTTACTGTGAAGCCCACATTGTTATTAATATGTTCATTCAATACTGATTATTCAAGCCCGAACTTACATCTTTTCAAGTTCTTTATTTACGTGTAGCCCGTGTCCATCAATCCTAACCCTCTGTTGGGATTAGAAGGATGAAAGATTACCCGTGCTAAACATCTGTCACTGTGGCTTCTGGAAGAGTTGCATGACTTAGGACAGAGGGGGCCAGAGCCTGGATTAGCAGCTGAACCAAAGATGAGTTCTTCTCGCTGTACTTGATTACATGGCCAGGGCTGCCATGTGCGTTTTCACCACTTCTGTTTCATGCTGGAACACACCACAAGTGTCTGGCTTCGGCACTACTGTAGTCAGTGATAACCCTTCATACGGTGCCTCTAGTCATTGTTTAAATGGGTATAAATGCACAGAGTCATATAAATTTGAGTGTGAATGCTAATGCTTTAATGAAAAAATAACCTTGAATAATTATGTTAATTTATTTCTAATATAATCGAGGTTTAGAAAAGCATTTAATCCCCAGAGAATCTTTGCTTTGTGCCCCAGGGTACAATTTCATAAAATCTGAATCCAACTACAAACAAGTGATATTTCAAAGAACTCAGCATTGAGTTCTGGACAGCCCAACTTCACAGCTGCAGATTTGGATGTAGCCATTGACCCACTTAAAAATCCTGCATTCGTGTTGTGGTGGGGCCTTATAGTTTGTGGGAGAACACATGGAAATTTTCCTTATTACAAACGTTCATTCAAACTTCAGTTTAAGAAGCCTAAACCTAAGCTCTTTATATTAGTTACACATCAGATCTAAAACTGGATGAGGTGGTGGTTGTTGTTGTGATTTGTTTGGTGTTGTGTTGTTTTGTTTTCCCTGATCTTTGTCAGGCAGGCTTAAGACCCTGGAACATCAACTTCTCCTAGAGTGACAGCTCATGGTGTCAAAACTGACACCGTGAGGCTGTTAGCAGCGTTTGCTTCTTCTGTGCTGAAAGGCGGTAGAAACAGCTTGTCTTCTAGAGATTTCTGCGGTTTGCCCAAAAGCTTCTTTAGGAAAGCCTGTGAGAAGCAGTAACATTGCTTCTAAATCTTATGTGTTAATCAACGCAAACCTAATTTGGAATCGGACATAGCAATTTTTCTGATCATACTATTGGTATTATTTTAGACATTTCTTCGCGTGGTCTTTGCATTGTCTAGCTGACACTGAAGTCAAAGCAATTCACATACGTAGCAAGGTATAATTTAACTAGTTAAATATTGCATAGCACATGTCAGAATTTGGCTAGTTAGGTATTACCTAGCTGCCTTATTTCTAAAGTCACTCACTTCTAATGTGTGAGCTCCAGGTGTCTCAAAATGGACATTTGAAGTTAAAGAGTTTTTTAAAGTCTGTTTTGAATATGTTTTTTTAATGAGTAGCATGAGGCAGTAAATAATAGCATGTATGTCCTCTAAATAATACTATAAGCTTGACAAAAAATAGATTCTTAGGTAGAATTGTTTCCCTCAGGAGCCTTTAGTCCCTTTCCTGTACTAAGCCATCCTTGTGCTTACATAGGTTCCTGTGTTACAGGGAAAAAACTTAGACAGTAAGTCATAAGTTAGGTTTCTTTCCTTTCACTCGCCTCTTAGTTACCACTGGCAGAGCTGTTCTTTCAAAATTGTTGATTGGTGCATAATTAAGGAGGTATATGGCACAATAGCTTCCTATTTTAAAAAGCCATAAAGATTTAATGAGAACATGGCTTCAGGGCCTTCCTCGATGTGAAGAAAAACGCAAGAAAAGAAAAAAGAGGAAGGCGCACATATTCCTAGTTCCTAGAGAACACTGCTGTAGTAGAATGATATATTTCCAGACTGCTGTGGAACTGAAATGCTCGCCTCTTTTGAACAGGCAGCTAACAACGGGAAGAGAAAAAGGACTTAATCAGAAAAGTGTGATCTGCAAGGAAAATGATTCAGACAAAGTAAGGCTGATACTGGCCAAGTGCCTTTTTTTGATGGGGGAACCTTGATGTGTTAGATCTGCTGCCGGCTTTGTGCATCACATCTGGTCAGTCTGGTTTATATCGTCACAACTTCATTGTAGAAACAGACCTTTGCTTTCTTGGTCCTTTTGACTGCCTAATTATTTCCAATTTGTCCCTTACAGTGGCATTTCTCTTTTAATTTTCACTCTGGGAGCATTTTCTTTGCTTTGCTTCTTTGTTCCATAAGCACTGTTCTCACAGCCCCCCTCTGTAGCCCTTTTAATCCATGTGAGAGGAAAGCAAACTGATGCATCATCTGAGCCTTCTCTGTGCTACTCATCAGACTGACTGTAAGATGAATTCAGAGGAACAGAGGAATGTATACTTTCCAAAGGCAGAATATAAAAACTTCACAGCACTGCAGACAAAAGGTTCCAAGTTTGAACAATGCTGTCTTTTTAGATCTACTGGTCAGGGGGATGCAGTTCTTACTATCTATTATTTAGCTGGCCTTTTGCAGCAAAAAGTGCCTGTTGTTTTACGTGATCTTATAATATAGAAAATTCCTTTCTTACAAAGTTCCCTAAGGTAGTATTCATCATCATATGGAAATATTGATATTATGGTAGGATGATGTGGAAAGAGGAAGTGATATTTATAGAGCAGATGCTAGATTGATTTAATGCATTAACCTGAAAGAAAGGACATATCAACATAATTTGCCCTTGTTATATTTATTCACATTTAACCAGTATAAAGTACATCTTGAAAGGTGCTATGAATTGTCAGTCCATAGTGGTGGCTGACTGACCGACTTTCAAGGGAAAGCAAGGCTCTTCCCGTCCCTGCATAAGTAACAGCGTGAAGACACGAGACAACTACTATGTGAATCATGATCAGAAGGGAGCCGAAGCCTTAGAATGGATGTGGAACCTAAACAGAAGCAGATGGTGTCACCTTTTGCCCTAAGGCATTTGGCAATAAAAAATAAATACAATAGCCTTGCACCTTCCAAGCAGGTTATGTGCAGAAAGAACAGAGTGGGGCTGTACATTGTGCTCTTTTTCATACTGTTCTTCTGTGTGTTTTCGCATACCCACATGAAACCACCACTGGCCTCTAAGTATCCAAATATAGATGCCTGAATCTAGATTCATCTGATACAACCCATTTCTGGTCTTTTGAATGTTCTAATTTTTTTGTGAAGCTAATCCAGAGCTGCTGTAATCAGTGCAACCTTTCCATCTGTTGTCATGGATGGTTATGGAACTGGGATTTAAGATCTCCACAGCATAGGAAAAAAAAAACTATACTCTTTCTTCTCAGATGTATTGTGAAAACATTCTCTTTGTATGCTATCCCTGCTATCATATGAATTAGCTTGCCATATGTATTTCCATACATTCTTCTACAAATGTTTTTTTCCCAGACAGACTAATGTCCTTTCCAAAAAGTAGATCAAATTATTCCTGTTGCACTATGCATAGCAGTAGGAGGCTCCAAAGCTTTTTAGAGAGATTTTTTTTTAGAGCTTTTTACATTTTATGCTGAAGTAGAAGTCAGTTATGTTTGATAAGTATACAAATGATCTGTATTTCCAGAAGCCTTTCTTGTGCTTTAGAAATTGTAGTTTCTTTTGTGTATCCCTATTCAGCAACTTTCATTTTGGTGGTCGTTGTAGTTAAAACACTTTGCAGTATGATTTTTACTGTTCTTAAAAGTTTCTGATCCTTGTAACAATGAAAGGTAAGCAGTTAAGTTTTGTTTGGTACCTTATCCATGTAGATGAACAGATGGATTTGCTCACATACTCATGTGGAATAGGCATCCTGCTATTTATCCTTGGTTTCCTGCAGCAGTTTCAGCACTGTAAAGTCCTTGTAAAAGCTTTAGTAGTCTTGTAGTGCATGATCTCCGCTGTAGGATCCTCTTTAGCCTCTAGAAACCCAAACACAATGAACTTTTTGACATGTCAAACTCTAAAGCTCTCTAGGAGTCTGGAAATACTGTGTGACCTGAATAAAGGTTCTCTGGAGGGTTGGAGTATAACTTAGAATACAGCAGAAGTGCTCCAACCTGTCTTGTAAAAACAAAACCAAACCAATTTTCTAGCCAAGGAAACTTTGTACTGGGAGTGAGTTGAATTTGGCTTCTCTGTTTTATTTTTTTTTAGCATAGGTAGAACAGCTTGCCTGAGTGAAATGTTAATTCCAGTGCTGCAGCTTGGGTACCAAGACATTACATGGGATATCACTACTTTGGTTTGTGTTTTGTCTAGGAGGAGATGGGGTGGCTGCAGTTTGCTATTGGTGTGTTTAGTAACACTACTGCTCCGGGAGCTGCCTTTCTCTCAGTTGCCTTGTTAAGTTTGCACAGAACATTTTAGTTGTCTGCCTTCAAAAATAAGGAAGACCAAAGGACATTCCTGGGATGCTGAGCCCTCCCAGCACAGGCATGTAGAGCTGCTCTGCAGTAAAAGCTGCACGTTTTAGAGCATGTGCAGACACCCCGTGTCCCCTCTCCCCCTCCTCTGGTCCTGCCTTTTGTTCTTCTCTGTTGCATTCCTCCATGTGCACAGACATTTGCCTGGCAATTTCTGATCTTCTTTGAAACATAACAGTGTGGTCATGGGTTCTTGTAGAATAGATCAGCATTTACTTTGTCCTAATATGTGCAGTGTTGAACAAGTGCAAAACTATAGTAAAAATCGGTGGTCTTTAAAGCGTATATATTCCATGTGGTATTGATGTCTGTGTGTATGAAAAAGTAAATAGGTGTGATTCAAGCGTTCATATTTTTGAAGTTGCCCCAGTAGAACTGTCTGCTGTTAAAGTCAAGTGATGCTTTCCATTAATAATTGTGTTTTGTTGCTTAAGACTTTTCCCGACATTTTAACTGCGCAGACTGAAAGTTTCCATAGTGGGTGCTAAATACTGTACTGACAGGCACAGTGGAAGGCTCAAGAATAATTGTCTGCAGAGCAAGGTTTAAACAGAGAGCAATAAATAAGATTTAGGTCATGCCTTGAGCGGTGATGAGAAAACAAAATATTGAATAGCTGTTCATTAAGCAAGTACTGCCTATTGCACTGTGGCAGTATGGCAAGGGTCTTTCAGGGAAAATATTGTGAACTCATGTAATGATAAATGACATCTTTATGTTCTATGTGTATGTATAGACATAGCAGGCAGGTATTCAAGTTATGTGGTTATCTTAGTGGCGTATCCTAATGTTTAAGCATTGGGTTTTGCAACCTTAATAGTGAGCTCTCTGTGTTTATTTATTGTGTGCGTTATATTCATTCGCTGATCAATTGTAATGAAATTAACTGTGTCATCAAGTCCTGAAAATACATTTCAGTTAATATTAATGTTTCTGAATACCTTTGGAATTAGAGAGAAATAGTTAACTTGCTTGGTTTCCAATGTAAGCCTTTTATGTGATAGTCCTAGCAAGAAATGCATGCAATGCCATTAGAATGAATGGCATGATTGCAAACTGATTATTGTGTGACAGAGGACAGAATTGGTATTTAGCATAATATTCCTTTTCTTAATGTTTTGAAAACCTTAGCGCTAGGGTATACAGTAGAACTTCAACTTAAGCCTAATTGTTAGAATTTAGTGTTGTGCTGAAATGTCAATTTTTATTTCATAGCAAAACTGAAACTTTACAAACACTGTGGGATTCCCTGCCAACTTCTGTTGGGAAACTGCTGAAACCTGCACAAACTTGCTAAAATGTGAAAACCTCTATTTAGCTTAACATATAGATGCTCAGAGGCAAAGCGTGCATTATTGCTCAGACTGATCCAGTGCAGCAAGATCAGTGTTTGGGATGTCTGGTGGTAAAACAGTTCAGGCCAGACACTTCCGTGGGACTCAGCTGAAATGACCCAAGTTTCCCTGAAGTCATCATTCTTCCAATGGATATGGGAAGCATATGGGACGTTCAGGGCAAGCAACAGTATTTTCAGATATGTTGAAAATTATCATGATCACTATTGTCAAGATCTGCTACATCAACCATAAAAAGAATAATATATAGCTAAAAAACCAGTTCTGTAGGAAGGATGGGGTTCATGTCAAGAACTTGTACTGCCAACCAGTTGTATCACTTCTGTGTCATAAAGCTGGTATTTAATACAGTTAACAGAAGTGGCCTTTAAATTCACAGGAAACTACTTTGTGGCAGTTGTAACAGACAATGCATGGTGACAAATTCCCAGAGCAGTTCTCTGCATTGCTGCTGTAGTGCTGTCAACATATGGTACTGGCCTACAGCCAGCTCCCTTGATTTTATTATTCTCTTAGGTGACTTCTATTGCTTGCAGTGTAAGGCGTGTTCTTTAAAACCCCAGGTTCAAGAGATGATGTTTGAAAATAAAAGTCTGTGTCTTAGTGGCACAGATACAGAGCAACGTGTAAAGAACACATGCACCCTAAAAGCTGAAAACCCTGAGATTGTATAATAGAATTGGGAATACAATCCATGGCAAAAACAATGGATGAGGCTTTTCTTATCCCCAAGTGTTTCCTGTGTCTGTGTCGCAAGTCCAACCTTCCATTAACTTTCCTTAGCACCGACAGCAGCTCATTTTGAGCTATTCTGCCTTCTTGCTCCCCTGTGGCTTCAGGAACTGAGCCAGCTGAATTTTCTGTTCCACATGCCAGGATAGTACCAGGCTCCTCCTTTGGGAACCACCTACCACCTCCTGGTAGCAGGAGCTTGCGTTCATACCTCTGCTTTCTTGTATAGGCTTTCTTCTTTCCCCTTTTAACTTCTTCGTCTCTAGGTCCTGCTTCCTGAGTGTGCAGCATCCTCTGCTTAGAAAAGCTCTTCCATCTCAGAAATGCACAGCTGGCCCAGACAGACTTTCATGTACCAGCGCAGGCAAATCCCTGCATGTGTGGTCCAGTCCTCATTCTGCCTCTGTCCTGATTCATGGTTTGCAAGACAAGTGGCACCCTTAGCTAGAATGGGTCTTGTACTGCATCTCACAGCACAAAAGCTGTGGAGTAGGCCTGTTGCTTTCTCTTCCATGCTTCACCTGTGTCATTTTATAAGAGGACTAATGCTGACATTAAAGATAGACAAAATTTAGGGCAGAGGATGATTAAAATGTGATTGGAGAGCTGTATGAAACATGAAGGAGAAAGAAGGGCAGGACAGACAAAAGGACCTTATCATTGCTGTCTACAACTACCTGAAAGGAGGTTGTAGCATGGATGGTGTTGGTCTCTTTTCCAAGTAGCAAGTGACAGGACAAGAGGAAATGGCCTCAGGTTGTGCCAGGGAAGGTTCAGATTGGATATTAGGAAAAATTTCTTCATGGAAAGCATTGTCAGGCATTGGAACAGGCTGCCCAGGGAAGTGGTTGAGGCACCATCCCTCGAGGGGTTTAAAAGATGTGTAGATGTGATCCTTAGGACATGGTTTAGTGTTAGAGTTAGGTTAATGGTTGGACTCTACGATTTTGAGGGTCTTCTCTAACCAAACTGATTCTATGATGGTGTTGTGGACAGCAGGGGATCTCCTGTGATCACAAGCAGTGAGGCTGTGAAATATCCGTGTGTGCATGAGGTGGCACGTAGTGGAGAGAATCTTTATCATTCAAATAAAACAACTAAACAAAGCAACAACAACAACAAAAGAGCTTTGGGGAGAAAAATGAGCTGTATGTAACCTGTTGATCAGAAGGGAGTATGACTATAGTACTTTTTAGCAGGGAGGAAAGAAGAGACTAAGATTTGAAGGTGGGAGTGAAAACAGCAAAAAATTATGGGGAGGCAGGATAGGATGCATCCATTGTTAGAGAAAACAGGGCTGAAGGTACATAAAGTAGGAAGCAGTCCCAGTCCAAAATTTCAATATTGACATCACCAATTATTTCAACATATAATTGGAAACTTTTTCAGAGGAATGGGAGAGAAATAGAATGGGAAAATGCTGAGGACCATCCTACCTCTTATTCTGATTTGAATTATCCAATAGAGGAGCAAGTCGTCTCTGCACAGCTGTTTCCTCGCTCCATAAAGTGGCTTAACCCTAACCTATCTGATGTTCTTAGTAGTTATAAACTTTACAGGCTGAAACGTGGCTTAAATTATCCATACATTTAGACACAGAAGGATGTAGATATTTTAAGAAGCTAATTTTTTTATTCTGTTGTCTTTGTCCTGAGCCTGAAGGCTCCACATGGCTTACAATGGGAATGAAAATCTGTATGTCCAATTTAAAACAAGATCTGTATGAAAACGAGGCCATCATCTTCTTAATTGCAACAAGTGGGAAGCAACCTTACAATCTAAGACTATTCCATCTTTCATTCATGGAAACATGAGTTTAAAACACAGCTTGATATAAGGCAGAAAAATAAAACTAAGAGGAGTGTTATAATGAACACAGTGATTTTAAAAATATAGAAGACTTCAAAAATGTGCTATTCAAGTGCTCTTCCTTCATAGAGAAAAACTCGTGGCCCTGCAGGTTTTCAGCAATGTTCAAAAATTAGACTTATTTACAAAAATATTTATTTGATAATAATATGGTGATGTTAGAATGAACGTCATGCACTTGAGTGTCTGTGTTCTCTTTGGAAAGATATTTGATTCTGCACTAAGGAATGAATGTGCTAAGGGAGTTAACACGCTGATGTTCAGCTGACTACTTGCAGCGGCACGGTACTGAATGTGAAGGCCTGTTATTTTAGTCATGATGAAAATTAATTTTTCCAGTGCTCTTAAGGTTTTGTTTTTAAAGAATTATACCCTCTGCTCCTCTGAGTGTTTCTATATGAAGGTCTTCCCTAACAGTTGCTTTTAGCTTGATTTCAGATGAACAAAGCAGTTGGCTCTCTCTTATTCTAAACTCAAGAGACTCCTCTTTCTGTGCATTTCTTAATTACATGGGTTATTAAATAGGGGCAGAAATGCAGCAAAGTATATGAAAGAACTGTACACAATGAAATGAAAATCCTGCTAAAGACTGACCCACATCCACATCATATATCCAGACTCCTGAAAGTAAGAAGGAACAAATACAGACTACTTGAAGGGCTTGGTACTTATTAAAATCACTGTCAGATTTCTTCACAGGCTCCCTGGCATAGGAATTACAGGACAGCTATATGCCTTGAGACTGGAGACTTGATATATTGAGGCTTGTAGTTCACACAGGGTATACAGATTCCAAAGAAAATGTCCCTAATGTCTACATATACACAAAAACCCCCTTTTCCCCGAAGCATAATTCTGCCCCTTACTTTGTATTTCAGAAATCACTTTCCTCTTTTCTCAGCACAGGAAAAAATCCACGAAAGGAACAACCAGTACTTCTATTTATATGTTCTGCCTTAATGCTTCGTTATGGTTTTTTCTGTCAGGTTTTATTCTTAGTGTTTTGGGAGGTCTGGGAATTGAGGAGCGCTTAGTCTGTTCTGTTGTGGAATTTCCTGCCATCTCCCCATGCTTGGAAAAATACAAAATTCAATAGCAGCATAGTTTTTGCTGAAATAGGTTTCTTTCTGCTTGTCCCCAAACACATGTTCTCTCAGCACATGGCATGTGGCATCAGTACTGTTGCTCAGTATCTCCTCTTGGATTGTGCAGTGGATATTCACAGCCTTCACATTTATTAAAGGTGCTCGCAATGAGGAAAGGAGGAAGCTGCTCTGTTCTTGATGAGAAAAAGTAGCAATAGACATTTATGAATTGCAGCATAGAAGAACTAGATTATATGTTAGGAAAGACACTCAAATGGCAAAGAGGGTGATGTACTGGAATAGATTGCCTTGGGCTTGGGGAACCTCCGTCACTAATGGTTTTCAGGAAGAATTAGGCAAATGTTTGACAGGAATTATGTAGATATTGTTGAACCTGCCTTGGGCCAGAGGATGGACTAGAGTTCCCTTCCAGCTCTATTTGTTATGATTTTACCCTGCAGAGAAGCAGCTGTGCTTGAAGTAGAGGATCTCTGCCATTCAAGCTTGCAGGACTTGAAAGGACAGCAAAGCTTTAGTCTTAAAAATTCTCATGAATGTAATCAGGAAATTTTTGTTCTACAGAGTATTGTTTGGTTTATTATCATATTTCATTTTAAATCCATGTGTCAATCCAGCATGTGTTAATAAATAAGGCTATAAGACAAAATTATCCAATAAGCCTGCTGTTTAGCTGCAGTGTTTGGAACAAAATGATGCTGTATTCATAAACTCTAGTACTTGCTTCTTGACTTGGTCGCTGATTCTCTCTCCCCTTTCCCCAGACCCATGAAATTAATGACTCTGTCTTACAGAACTCTTTTCTGTAAGCAATTCACAGTTATTTAAACTGTTGTTTCCCTGTACTCCTTTCCCTTTAGCTTTTTGACCCTCCTGACTCTGTGTGGTTTTTGTGCCATTCAAGAGGCCATATGCAGCCCCTCTAAGGTCAGCTCAGTGTTTTTCTTGCCTGGAGTTCTGTGTCATGTAGCTTAATAGAAGTGATAACAATCTGCAAAAATCTCAAGACTGTAAACACTGAAGAGGAGCAGGAGTGGGTCCAAGGATGTGTGGGAAGAAGCTGACCAAAGAAGCATGTATATTGAATACTATGATAAGTATCTTCACAGCTGGATCTATGAGAATGGAATATACTTTCAAAAGATTTTCAGATCAGTTTAAATAAATGATGAAAACTGTTCTGCAGTGTCAGCTGCTGCTGATACTGCGGCTCTCTTACCACACTATCAGAGCACATATGCTCATTCTTCCTCCAGAAAACTAGTTAAAGGGCATGAAAAACCTCTACTGCAGATGCTACATGTAAGAAAAATTCTCTTGGAGTTTTGTTACTGGTTTGAAAACTCAAAGGCTACTCATGATCTTCACTCTAGCTGAATGTCTCCGGAAAACATTCGGCCCTCCTGCTCCCCCTGTTTGAGATTTCTGTGGGTCTCAGCAAATTTTATTCTCTTCCTTGCAGGATCTATTCTCATTTCCACTTCCTGGTATTCTAAACCCAAAGGGTTTTAATGAGTTCCATGTACTTTTCTGCTTCTTGCAAACGCTGCTTGCTAATGCAATGTGAAAATGCTAATGGCAGTAATAAATTTGGTACATTGACTATCTTCTGAAACAAAACCTCACTGGGCTAGGTGATAAGAGTGTAACTATGCATCTATATAGATTTGTCTTGTATGTTGAGCTCTGTAAAGCTGGGCAGATACGGAGCATTGATGAGGCATGCAAGGACCAGCCTCCACCATAATTATAGGACTGAAGTCTTTGAGGCCACACAGCTCTGTAATTCAGATTCTCTTCACCCTGCCTTCCTTTCAGGTGAAACTTCCGTGGCCACACTTCTCTTGAGATAGACTCCCTTCTGCTGCTTTCAGCTGTGGTCTCGGAGAGCAGAGCAGTGGTCACCCTCCTGTATTATTTTTTATTAAGCTGTGAGCAGAAAAACTAGTTTTCATTAGCGATGCTGTGACAGTGTTTGTCCTCCCACCGTTCTGCATCTCTCTACTGCAAATGGAGTCCATGGGAAACATGTTTCCTTTGTGTGCGTTCCCACTGGCTTTTCTACCATGTGCTCTGCTCCTGTCCAGAATCTGGGGAAAAGTATACATCACTGATGTTATGGCAGAGAATCTGATAAAACTTCCAGCTTTTCCCACCTCGCTTTAAAGCACCGCTATTGGTTTTCTGTCACTTGACTTCAGGCCTGATTAATACTATGTAAAACTGAAGATTTCACAGCTATTCTTCAAAAGGATTTAAAGTCCCCTGATTTCCCATAGTGAAGTAAGCAATTGCATTATTTCAGTGTGAAGGAGAGAAAATTGAGATCAATATCCCATCGTAAATACAACGCTGCAATTTGTAATAACAACGGTGATTTAATTTTTTGGAAAGCCAGGGGACTAAATATGTGACAGTTACTGTATTCTTTCATAGCCACATATTTATGCTCTAAACTGCTCCAGTTAGTTGACTTGAGGTCACAGGGCTCAAGGAATATGTCTCCTGGGTCTGCTCTGAACAAAGTAATGTATAACTTCTTTTTTAAAAAAATGAGGAAGACCTTGTCTGTCCTAAGTATTTTTGCCTTTTCCAGACACTGTGGTGAGCCAGTCTTTGGTTTGCCCCCAGGCTACAAAGACTGAAAGGGCTTATAGATTCTATCAGGCTCGAAATCATTAATCTGAGGCCTGATTAGCCTATAAGTATACATGTAAATGGCTGCCCCCAGATTCAGAAAAGGTAAAGATGAATGATGAGTGGCTTGAGGGATGAAGTTTTCTTGTGGAGAACTGGGAGGTTTCTCACGCTGTGAGGTTCTGCCATGGTGCTTCACCTCGGAGGCGGCAGGAGCCTGCAGGTGGCAGGACAGAAAAGGTGGCCATTGGTTATTCTTTTAGAAGTGATAGAGTTAGAGCGCTTTTGATTAAATCACATGAGAAGAACTGAAACACAGTAGATGTGCTCATGCAGCTGAAGAACTAGGCTTTAACGTGTGAAGATGTTACTCCAAAGACAGAATGTTGAAGTCTGAACACTAAATCCTAGGAGGTGGGTACAGGTACTAATATGAAAGCAGCAAACTCTCCTAGGGACTTGTGGAAAGTGTAAGGTGCAGAGTAACTGTGCATTCAGAGTAAGAATAGAAGCAGAAAAGGGTACGCTAATTGTCCCATCAAATATATAGATTACCATATATTAAAACATGGTAACTATCTGTTTTGTTGTTACTCTTATTGACCTCAGTAGGGATTATATAAACATATGGCAGCAGCTTCTTTGCAGCTAGGCTGTATAGATGCAGGTCTCTCTCTACATAACAAGTTAATATTCCTGTCATCCACATCCAGAAGGACTTTGCTTTCCAGAGTTCCTTATGAGGCAGAGATATTGCTGAAAACAGCTTTGGGTTTTTGAGGTTTTTTTGAGATGAATTGGTTTGTTTTCTGTTTCCAGAGCCAGATGGGTAAAGTAATAAACTCTTTTTGGGGGTGGAGGGATTGAGCTGGTGAAGTGTTGGGTAGGAGTTGGAATTAATTTCATATCCAGAGATGTTTGCATGTTATGGTTTGTGAATAACTCTAAAGATCTGACTGTTGGACTAGATTTACTTGAAGAGAATCTATGCTAAGATGCTAAGGAAATGAAAAAAGATTACATGCCTCTCACATAGGGAGACTGGGGAACTATAGAATTTATGGATCTGCCCTGTGGCTGAGATTAGATAGC
Source organism: Columba livia (assembly GCF_036013475.1). NCBI lineage: Eukaryota > Metazoa > Chordata > Aves > Columbiformes > Columbidae > Columba > Columba livia. The sequence goes on from NC_088614.1 coordinate 17,599,214, forward strand.
CAGCAACAGTAGCCTGGGGGAAAATGTACTATAATTTGCATGCAGCTAGGTAATTACAAGTTCCTCCATTAAATCTTCGCCTCTGCATATGGATCTATGGCTTAGTTGGGACAAATCCAATTACCTTCCTGCACTCTACATGGAAATCTACTTGATGTTCACTTGATGCAAAATAAGGCTGCCAATATGTTTGGTGGTATTAGTTTGATGTGAATATACTATACCAGCTGGAGAGCTGTGATGTGTTTCCATTTGCTTCCATGTATAATTCAGGATGTTCATAAAGAGCATGAACATCCCGGATATCTGAGGATACTTTGCAGCCATCGTGGGAGTTCAATTGATTAGTTATCGGGGGAACAGTTGCAGAAAGTTTCACTCCAGCTAGTGAAATAATTTCACACCTCCAGTTAGTGTAACATCCAATCTGTTTCTATAGCTGAGTGAGAGGAATAGATGCAGGTAATGGGATGTTTGACTTTTTATTGGAATCTTAGTCCTTTAATATAGCTTTGAATACTAGTAGCAAGGGGTCATCAGTTCTGTACATGGGTTGTACTCTTCAGTGAGTGTGCTTGAAATTCTGCTTTCTGGCTGTCGCTTCCTCTCTGACCTGCGTATCCTTCCAATAGAGAAAGCTTTGAAACTAAACCATTTCTGCTTATTCTTTCACAAGATCTTTGTTAAGACAAGGTAAAAACAAGATTAATTTTATGTCTAACAAGTCTTTTAAAGTTCATTTTTGCCAATAGTGGTTTTTTTCAGTGGGTCTGGACTGTGTCCTTGTAACCCGTGCTCCACTGAGAAGGGACTAATTCATTTTTCATGTTCTTCCGACTAAGTGATCCTTGAAGGAAAAAGCAGTCTGATATCACGCTGCTGTCCACTGGGGGCTGTAATGAAATGACTGACCACATTTCAGTCACTCATTTCAGCTTATTTTTGACTCTGATATCTGTAGGATTAAGACTTTGCATTAAACTGCAAGATCTTGCTTTCTCTCCATCTCTTCTTCAGTCTCTCCTTGCTGATAAATAATAGATAGAGGAGAATGAATAAAGCTCTAAACTTGTGCCTGTGGGACTGGAGTTTCCGTCTAATCGGTGGTCCAGTTCAGTGTGAAATCTATTTGGTGGTTTAGACTTGGTCCTTCAGGAACAGTATTCTTCCTGTGAAGATATTAAATGTAAAAAAATGCAGCACAGTGAAGCAATCACAGTGTCTGAGAAAGGCCAAAGATTAAGTTAACATAGAAGCAGATTTACCTCCCACTCATACAGAAGAGTGTCTACAGGTCAGCCTGCACTGGAGTGCTGCAAGGGAGTCGGTATTGTGCCTACTCACACTCCTCCTGGCTTCTGTTCAACACAGAACAACTGGCTTTCAGTGCTTGGGCTTTTAAGTGAAATCATTTATATATATAGCATTTATTTTTATGTATGTATTCATAAAGATAATTATATATGCATGTATATATACGCATAAATCTGTTTGCATATGTAGGTATATGTATATATGTGTGTGTATACACGTATACATTAAAAAAATAAAAAATACTCCTCCCACTATTGGCTCACATAGGGGAAAACACCACCTGGCAATGACTTGGAATGCAAATGTCTAATGTCACTCTAACATCACTGTAAGAACTTTAACCAAAAAAAAACCCAACTTGCAGCTGATACCAATGTGCTGTTTGCAAATTTTCATAGTTCCCGTGCATAAAACACACTGGTTTTGATTTTGTAGTTTAATACACCCTTTGTATCTTGAAAATGGAATAGTGTTAGACATAAGTAACTCAGAGTTGGACATCTCAGCTCATATTCTGTACCTTTTGGATTCCTATGAAAAGCACAGTTCTGCACAATCATTTGTCTTCCTTCAAATGAGTAATGATAATTTTATGTGAATTATCTTTGCACGCCAGAATGACCTCAGAGTCCTAGTTAAGGTTCTCTGGCAGAAAAATGCTGAGAGAGGGAGCATTTAAGCACCTATATATGAATGCAGAGACAGTTCAGTGGTTTCTAATATATTCAAAACTGACAATTTCAGAACTTTCTGAATGTAGTAATCGGTGTTGTGGTCTGAAATTGCGTGTATTTTGTAGGCTGGGCTTGGTCAATGGGGTACTTAAGTACCAAAATGGCATTGCTGGTCCCTAGAAGATTCCCCTTGTGTTTGAAAATTCTTCTTGTTTTGCTTCTCATCTCTATAATCCCCAGAGCAGTTGGTGGTATATGGTGGCAAGAAAACTATTTTTGCGCTGCAAGCATTAGGAATATGATGAGTAGCCTGGTCCCTTCCCCCAGATTTCCACTGTCCAAGGTCTGGGGTAGGTGCTGCAATTCCTGAGATTCATCCAGTCTGCAAACCTCTTGTTCAGACACCTGAAAACGTTTGCATGAAGTCCAGTGAAGTTAGTGGCTGGTGAGATGCAAAGATTTGCAATCATGCTTTTATTTCTACATACAAGACTGCATAAGAGATGAAAAGTTATGCCAAACTTATTAATTAGTGGTAACACCTCACTTTTTTCTGTGTCTTTAAAAAGACTAATAACATTTTTCTAACGTTCCCTGTAAAACTTTGTTATATGGCAGATTAAAAAAATTGAATTGTGCTGAGGTCAATGGAACTTTTTGTTGGCTCTAGTGAATATTGAAGCAGTTGCTAAATGAAATCTCACTGTGAACCCAGAAGGTTTATAGTTCCTTCTTGTGGGGAAAAGGCGGTAGATGGGAAAGGCAAGATGTGTGCAAAAGCTATGCCTTGGTGTTCACTGTGAAGTAAGCCTAGCAAAGAGATTTAAAAAGAAAGAAAACAGCAATAGCGTTCGATGGAAGAACTTCAAAACAAGCTATTTGCTATAGGGTTTCCATCTTTCAGTAATATCAGCGTGTCTCGACAGCAAAGTCTTGCAGCAGGCAATGCTGGCAGATAGTGCGGGGTCAGGTCCGTATCTCTAATGCAGAGCTGATAAAGCAGCTGATGTCAAACCAGTGGCTCTGTCTAAGCACAACTTCTGAGGGGTTTCAAAGGCAATCTGCTTAAAAAGCAGGTGGTATGACTTAGAAACCCTGTTTATCTTCATCCGTGAGAAATCCATTCAATAACAAACTGGAGTATTAGCAAATAGCAACTAAAATTTCTGAATGGAAATATTGAATTTGCCAAATAAAAAACTGTGTTATTGGAAAGCTAGTGTGATATGTCCAGGACACAAATTTCAGCAAGTTCCTGCTCATCACCATCTCCTCTCTTGAAGAATATAAAAAACATTGACTTTGCAAATATGTGGCTCAGTCATTTATCTTGGCTTTAGGTCTTGCCAAACCTCATGACTATATGTGAGGGGATTGTTGCAGATCTATCCATGTCAATAAGATCTTATGTGAGCTAAAATAACCAATTTAAGAGTGCAGAACTCAGTCATCTTGTTGACACTTCACAGGAGGTGTATTTTCTATTATTGATGGCATTTTCAGCAGATCCCAGAACAATGGTAGGTGAGTTCTAAAATTAATATCCTTTTTTCATGGTTCATTAGTTTTATTAGGTCTGGATAATAAATGGAGTTAAGAAAACAAAACAAACCAACCAAATAAAAACACCAAACAAAAAAACGAGCAAACAAAATCTCTTGTTTCATCTCAAATCCAACCCCAAAATTGAAGGTGGTTTTGTTTTGTTTTGTTTTTTTAATATTTGAACTGTAATTGAGGAATCTTTCTGGAAATTCCAAAAGTGACATGCTTGTTTTTCTTTTCAGTTTCCTATGCCTACCAAGTCCAAATCAGAGTGACAATTAAAATGCTAAAATGCAATGAAATTATCTGTCTGTCAAGTGTTTCTAACCAGAAACTGAGATCTCTTGCAAGATTTGCAGCTCAGTTTTGCAGACCCAGGAGGATCTGGCTATTTCTGATAAGCCCAGATAAGCCCCTGGACTTCTGAATGCTTATCAGACCTGAACTCAGACTGAGCTTGGTGAAGTTCACTTGTCTCTAGCTTTAATATTGTTTTATCAGCTGTCGTTGTATCACTTTCCTTCCTCCCATCCCCTTCAAAACACCTCAAAATCCTACCTGGCATTTTAAACCTAAGTCCCACTTAAATATTATTGACTTAAATACAAGAGTTATTAGGTCTATATTTTTTTAGTTGCAATCTACAGACCATGGTGGAGATCAGCAAATGTATTAAGCAGCAAGGGTGTTTAAAAACCTCGCAGATTTAAAAATCGTTAGCATTTTGGACCATGTAACTTCAATGAATAAATATTTACTTGCTAAATTAGTTAAATGAGAAATAATGTAGTTTTACATATATACTTGCCTAGAAATACTGATTTCTATTACTGTATTAAACATGATCCCATGTCCTTTTCCTTTCACCAAGACTTAAAATATTACAAGCTTTGAGTATTTGATAACCGCAATTTCATAGCAAGCTAAACCTGCCTGAATAGTTATAATCATTTCCCATAATATCTATAAGTTCTTATTGTAATTAGAGACAATTCATTATAATTGTTGATTTTTTTTGAGAGAGAGAAATTTATGCTTGCTAGTCTGTATTCAACAATGCTCATCACTTTAAATTTAGAGTTGTTTAAAGGTAATTATACATATCTTGAGCTATAGTGAAAAAACATGTAAGTTTACTTAAGGGCTGTACATTTTTGTTTTAATGCTTGGAAAAACACATTCAGAGTTCAGTAACTGGAGCCTCATCCAGGCTCCTGGAGTTCAAGGGAGTGCTCCTTATCTTAGCAATTTTTAGAACATCTGATTCTATACTAGAATTGCCATTTCATTATTAATATTTGATTCCATAATTAATTGGTATTTAACCTTCTTATCCCACTTGGGGAGGGGTTGAAAAATTCTAATGAATTTAAGTTGCTGCATTTTCAGTTAAGAAATGGTTTGGTTTAATTATTCTGTCATTTAAAGTGCCCTTTCATTTCAGTCCACTGTCATTTCCATTCTCTATTGAATTCCTGGCTACTTTTAACAGTCTACTCAACACTGGGAAGAAAACTCATATCAGGAAATGAGAACCTATGTATTTCTAACAAGCAAGGTGCATGTGTAATCTTTTGCGTTCTTAAATAAGAACACGAAGTTTATGTAAGCAAGCATAAAAAGCTGACCTTTTAAGATACTACATCAGATGCTGAAGAAAATATAAAAGGAATGGAGTTATACAACACTGCAAATTCAAGATTTAGTGTGAAGAAAAAAAGCTGTGTCTAACCACTATTAGAAGGAGAATGTCTATTGCCAAGTGCCTCTGTGCCCTACAACGGCGACAGTAACGTAAAGCAATTATATGTCCATGATATTCTGTCTCTCTAAAAGAATATAAGGGAATAACTGCACTCTTTTGTTTGTGGAGAAATTTTATAGAAATTGATAACTAAGGACAGTTCTGATAAATACTGAAAAACTTATGCTCTTAAAAGTGACAAAGGGAAATTTCTGGTCTAATTTTCATCTTTTGTTTGAATATCGAAGTGAATCTAGTATGTACATAGACAGCTTGGAGAGATTTATTTTCCCCCCTCAAGCTGTGCATTTAAAGGTCTTTGGGAGATTATATAAAAGATGTTGACAGTTTGTGAAACACGGGAAGGCTGCAGATTCATCTGCCATATAGATGAATCTTTATTTCTAACAATTATAAAGTAATTATAGTCAGGCAAGCTTAAAAAGCTGTAGAGTTCTCAGTTATTATGCTTGTTCGGCTGAAATTAGTAATTGAAAACTTAAGTTTCTAGAACTCCCATCCCAGAAGACTTGAAGTAGCCATTCAGACTCCTTGGTGAATGGTGTTGCTTTAAATACAGACTTAAAATATGTTATAACTATAATGTTGTTGATTCTTAATTGCAGATATTAATTTTTTCTTTTAGCAGTAAATAACAAACGTGGGGCAGGGGGATAGAATGCGTCCCAATGGAATATTAAGTAATTACATTTTGAACTGTAACTGTTGGATGTGGATATTTCATACAAGGACTCTGCTTTTATCACGACTTTGTCTGCAAAATTATATCTGCATTTTAGGTAGGAAAGGGTGAACTCCATTTGTATAGTTACAAATTTGTAGTCAACTTACATGGCTTTGGGAGACTGACTCATATTCAGTTTCCACTATGAAGAGATTGGTGAAAAGCAGGGTGGAGACCAGAAAGAAAAGACTCTTTTTCCTGTGTATGGCTGTGAAAATAGAAGAGAAGTAAAAAACAAAGCCAGGGCAGCAGGATTTTCAGAGCGCTGCAGCCTCGGGTTAGATTCTTATTCATGTTTAGGCTGAAAAAAAATGTTTATCCTCATTTACAAAATTGTTCAGCACTTTCTAAATTTGCTATGAGTGATTTGTGCTCTGTACTTCACAAAATCTAGGCACTTGTTTTACCTTAAATGTGGACAAGAGACCAATTATAGCCCTTTTATTTTAAGCTGGGCCTAAGTGAACAATATACCATCATAGCATATTCAGTGAATCTCTAGCTTGTGGAAGATATTTTTCTATCCCTTAAGACATTTATAAAACCAATATAAAAACCTCAGCCTGGTAAAATGGTTTGAATTACCCAGAGGCAGAGCTTGCTAAGGCAGTAGAGTTTTGTGAGCCTAAAATAGCCTTTGAAAGGTATGTGCATTATCGAGTCGCAAGGCGCTGAGCGGCTCCCGGAGTAAGCAGTCGTTTGGATGACAAATGACCTGGTTAGGTGAGGGGTTGAGCATTTTGGACTCTTGAATTTTTAGTGGGATTGAGGGCATCTGTCATTTTCTGGACTGGATACAAACTGCAAAGGTCTGCTGTAATTGAGTACAGGGCTCTCTACTTTTAATAGAGTCTGTATGTTCGGCAGGTATCTAATGTGATCTAAAATATGTTAGGTGTAAGACAGGGACTGGCAAGTTTTTGAGAACTGCAGCTGGAGAGATTTTCTTTGTTGTAATTGACAGATTAAGAATGTCTTTACCTTTTTGATAGTGCGGTAACTAACGCTTTTACTTGGTGATATGATCACTGATAGTAATGACAGACAATTGGATCTGTCTGCCCATTGTAATGAGGTCTCGTCGCAAAGGATTTCTCCAAAGCAATCATTGTGCCACTAATCCTCCTAGTGCCTATGAAATTAAAGTGGGATCTTTCTGGAAATGTACAAGTGACTTTTTTTTTTTTTAAAAAAAGTTCTGTTTTCTAGTCAGAAAACCGGGTTTTCTGGATTAATTTCTGCAGAAAACTTGGATTTGGGTCTTCCAGAACCAGTTTTACTTTATGCTTTATGTTGTCTCATTCAATGGCCTGAGATTTTCCTCTGTAGCAGCTGAGCAAGATCTAAGCCCGTGACATATCTGGCTAAAGAAATCTGATCATCTTGATCACTTGAGGAGAATGAACAATTAAGTCTATTAAGAAGCTCTCAATAGCTACTCTAGAAGTACTCTGGTATCAAATTTTTTCTTCATCATCCTACATCTCAAGAAATCTATGTTTCCCAGTGGAAAAAGTAGTGGTTATATTTAAATACAGATCTGTGGTTCCACTGTGAATAATTGTATTTATTTGACGAATACAGTACGACATGGAAGTTTACTTTTGATAAATTTATTCTGAGAACAGAATAGACACATGCAAGAGAAAGGGATGCAATCTGCAAATCGTCTGTTTAATGATTAAGACAAAATGCAGGTTCCCAGATGACGGCCATAGGGAAAGTAAAAATGCCGGGTGTATGACAAAGCCCTGGACAATACCAAGGCAAGACTCATCTGCATCTTAAAAAACGACTTTTATGAAGTTGGGTTAATTTATGCTTTCAGAAACATGCCAATGTTTTACACCTTTTCCATGGCTTCTTCTCTGAAGGAAATAAAACCATGTTAATTTATTTAGGAAAAACAAAATGCTTTGCAGAAGAAATTTCCACATTCCTGTCCAGCTGACTTCCAATTCCTAAGTCAAGAACTGTTTAACATAATGCCATGCCTGCATGTAATACAAATTAGGAAAGACTCTGTTTTAAGTTTTTTGTGCAGCCAAAGCATAATAATACTGACTGCGGCAGTCGAACACATCATTTATTTTGCATGTTACACAGCATGTTAATATTCGCTGTAGCTGGTATTGCCTAATGCAGTTTGAATAAATGTACAGTTTTCTGGATCAGATTCAGTGATTCTGCAACCCAAACCCTAGAGAAATAGAACATGATAATTGTGCTGGTAAAATACAAGGGCTCCTCATGGACTGTGTTTTCCTTTTGCCCCACCCTGCCCCAAACACGCTGCCGTGAATGATGAGTCCTGGCTCCCCTGTGATGTTTTCAATAATCATGTATGTTTGCAGGCAGTATTTTGAAGCTTGGCATATGGTAATGTATAGTACCAGCTAAATTAGCAACAGAAACTTTGCCAGTTTACATATTGCTTTTATTCTAGCATGGCTGGTTTTTTTTGTTGGTTGGTTGGTTTTGTTTTGTGGCTTTTTTGTAGTTGTTGTTGAGGGTTTTCTTGTGTTGTGTTGTTTTCTTTTTTTGTCTACACGCTTTCCCTTGTGAAGCTGAAATTCTGTAACATACATCAGTATGTACGAGTTCCTCTAAAAACTCCTCTTAATGGAATGCTTGATTATTAATGTGAAGACTGGGAGCTGAATGCAGGGAATGTCTGCCAAGAATGAGAGCAGAATATGACTGTACCACACTGCAGCTCTCCAGTATGGCAATTTACACCTGTTTTTTCATCCCATGTCAGGTACGTGTTCTCAAACCTGACTTGACACATGATGAATGGGCAGAATGGGGATTCAACCTTTAGCCATACTTGTGGTGCTATAAATCTAACTGTAAGTCTAAAAAAGGCCCAATACTTTTAGATATACTATATCGTTTCCAAAATATAATTTGATTATTTGTGAAAAAATATGTAGAAGTAGTGAATGGCTTTCATAGTTACCCAAGGTACATATAAGATATTTTAAAAATGTATTAGCCATGGGTAAAACCAGCTAATAACTACATCAGTGTATTTTATCATTTAAGCAAATGGGCTTGAAGTCAAATTAGTTACTTGTTTTGCTGTCATGTCTGCTCATTAACGGAAAAAAAATAGAAATAAAGAAACAAAATTGTTCTAAAAAGTAATATTTATTTAAGTAAATGTGTGCTAGTGTATGCTTCAGGCTTTGCAAATAAGAGCTTTGCTGTGTTTGTCCAGAAACGTAATCAAAATATTTCCTTCAAATTAATGGATCTTCTTTTAACAGAATATAATATGTGAGGTGTTAGAGGCCCCGTGTTTTCTCCTTCTGGGGGCAGTGGACTTTGTTTACCTCTTGCCAGCCTTTCACGGATTTGTTTGACCTGAACTTTTTTTACCCTTGTAGGAAACATTGGTTTCTATGTTGCTAAGATGGGCTAAGCCTGGTGTAATTGTACTAAACTTTATCTTCAAGTTCAAAATGAGTTGTTATTGTTGTGGTGTAGAGGGAAAAACAAAACGAAAGATGAGGAACAGGAAATGACTCTGTTTTTAAAACAGACTTTTTATGAGTGCCTTCCAGGAGCGCATTAAGCAACATGACTTACATCTGTCTCGTGTGTTTTGTTCTCTGATTCTTTCCCTAAGGCAGAATGGTGTGTGCAGTGGAGCATTTTGTTACGGTAGGGTTTGTCATTTGATTTGTTTTATATACAAACTGTCCCTGTTTATATTGGACAGGAGCGTGCTCTGCATTTGGGGCACAGGTGGTGAAATTCGTGATGCCTCTTCAGGCTTGTAGGAGTCATTGAAGGAGCCACCGTGGTGCTGACCCAGTGACAGCACTTCAAGAAGTGCCTTAGCAAGACAATTCTTGGTAAAAGTTTTGAAACTGATTTATTCAAAGCATTTTGAGGGGACTTCTCTTGGTTTGCATTTGGAGATTTGTTTTTTCTTAGTCGCATTACTGATTCCTACATCTAAGTGGAAAACTTCTGTATCCAGAGGGGATGCTGAATTATATCATCACCTGAGTTCCACAAAATTACGACATTTCAATTTAGGAAATGTCAACTAGAGCTCCACTCCTAAAGAATTTCAATACAAACCAAAGCTTTCATTTACTAACAAAAGTGGGTTTTGATCTTCTCAGTGAAGGGCACAAGAAATAAATAATAAGAATAAAAGCTGATGGGAACAAGCATGGTTTGTTATTAGTACCATTCTTTCTTGGTTTCAGGTAGTGTCCAAAAAGACCCATTAGGATTAGACTCCTCTTGTGTTAGACCCTATGTAGACTGGAATAAATCTGACAGCTTTTCCTCAGCTGTATGTAAGTACATTGCATGGTATAGGCAGGCAGGTTGGATACCATGCAACACAGACAGTGGAGGAGAATGCATGGCCTCCTTTGCAATATACAGAACTGTGTAATGCAGTATTTGTTTCTGCCGTTGTGTTCACCTCTGTGCAGCAGAGAAGTACATATGCATCTGGGCTGGGATTCTTCTGTGGTGTACATTATCTGCTAGAGAGCAACAGTAATTAGACTAAATTTAGAATGTACAGAGCGGTGAATTTGAGTTTTCAGAACAAACTTGTGCTGGAGTTATGCACACAAGAATGCCTTAAAATGAGAACTGGAATAAAAAAATGGACTAAATCACATTTAATTTTGTGGGGGGAAAAAAAAAAGACTGTAAAATATGCTAAAGGATGCAAATAGGCAGAAAAATATCATTGTAAGCTGGGATTCAGATCTGATCTCGTTTCTTGTCCAGCTGTAAGACAAGAAAGAACAGAATTTTCATCAGATTGATACAGTCTGGACTGTGTCACTGTGATGCCACTGCTGTAACAATGAGATAATTTCCTTTAGTCATCCAGCAGATGCAGAAAGGATGCGCATCCTTCTTAAAAGAGTCTAACACAATTATAGGAATCTGTGGTGGGAATACAGCGCTGCCCATGCAAGTAGTAAGTGCAGTCTGATCTGAAGGTGTGTCCTAGAAGGGATGTTACTTTTGTGTGTGTGTGTGTGTGAGGTTTTTTTCCCTGCTTGTTTGCTCTTTTGTTTTGTCCATTTACTGTAAGGGCTCGCAATAGATAAAAATGCACATCAGGAAATTTCATATTGGTACAGTTTTTGTTCTGTTTACAATTTTGCCACTTTATTATATGGAAAATTAAGGCAGATATTTGAATGGAACGGAAGATCTGTTTTGCTTCAATGCTGTTTAATATTGGAAAAGTTAAGAAGAATAAGGAACACTCACACTTTAAGATGCTTCAACTTACCACTGAATCTGTAGAAAAGGCCCATCTTCTTATAGAATGTGTAACTAAAAAGCTACTAATGGCCAGCATATCTATACAAAGAAGACTGTATATATTTTTGTAACCTTTGAAAACAACCTGTAGAAATCATGTCATTAAGAAACTGTCTAAAACGAATAAAAATACCTTACATTCTTAAATCACTGTTAGTTTTGAAATCAGAAGTAGTAATGGTCTAATGTTTCCTGCAGTAGATAAAGTGAAAAGAAAACACTGAACAAATGAGTCGTGTGGCTTTGGTGGGTGAAGCGATGCTGAAACGAAGGGTTACAGCCTTGTACCAGGGAGCAGCAGATTCATCTTTGCTGAGAGGCAGTTCCTTGCTATTTTCTATGTTGGCAGATATGAAATATTCTTTATTTTTCTAACCATACTTATTTAGAAGTCATAAACTGTTTTATCCTAAGTAATTAGGGTAATGTCAAGTAATAGGAATCTAAATTATTTATCCTTTTATTCTGCTTTTGTTGTTGGAGACAGAGGGGAAGCGTATTTCTATTTTACCTTTTTAGAGGAATAAAACTTTGCTTGGGCAGCTGGGACTGTAAGAAAAATATGCAGTATGTCAAAATTTGCAGTAAAGTAATGAGCTCTCATTAACACTGCATTCCACCCAAAAGTTTCTTACTCTTCCTAATAGTTTTTCATACCAACACAGTTTTCCCCAGTACAATTAGAGAATATGTATAGTACCTAACTTTAAAATGACAGGTACATTCAAAGACATGTTGCTGAGATTTTTACTTATTAGCTAAAATAAATACACCTTTCCTTCTAATTTCCATGGCCAGCAAAATAAAGACACACAATTGCATCTTGCTAAAAGGTTACATTTTTCAGCTTTTATTTGGAACTTTTTCTAATATACAGATTCCTCAGAATGTATATTGTATTTAAAGATACAACACTAGCTGAATTCTTGCAATAGCTTTCTGCAGTATTTCTATGGAAAAGGCAAAAATTTAAAGACCATTTCAATAGGGGTGGGGGTTCTGTCAATTCTTTTGGCAGAGTCACTCTAGATACTTTATTCCAATCCATCACCAAAACCCCACTCAAACAGAAGATATAAAGTGATATGAACATAGAACAAGACATGGATGCACATGTAGATGGCAGCGATCTGTTTATTCAGTTCTTAGAAATGAAACAAAATTGCGCTTGTAATGGGGTAAGCAGTACGTGTGGGTGGAGGGTGGATGTGGAGTGCAAGAGAAAGTGGGTGATAGCTCATCGCATTATAAATGTTTCAGCAGGAGGTATTTGGAGTGGCTCCCTCCCTTCCATGTTGTGAAATCATAAGGGAGTTATGCTGCATCCCAAATGAGTGCTAATGAAACCTTTATACCAAGCACTATCACGTATTCTGTGTATGCTACATATGATGTGGGAAAACTCAAATTAAAATTGAGGGAGAGAGAAAATATGCGATGGAGTGGCATAAAGGTTTTATCAGCATGAGGTTGGGAGGGGGTGCCTTACAAAACCAAAGCTGACTTTATTAGTTCACATTTTTTCTCTTTCTCTGAACCCTCGGTGTTGGCACTTGCTGTAGAACTTGGGCTGTGGGCACAGGCTACAAAAATAGTGTCAGTAATCTATTTTAAAGCTCCTTTTTATCTTTCAATAAATAGTTATTTGACAGAATATATGAGCTAGTTCAGGGTACAAAAGTCTCACCAGCATTTGTTTGGAATATTCTGTCTTTCTCACTGCTAATTTTGCAGTCTGGAAACATGTGTCTATGTGTATTTTGATTGTTTTTAACCTCCCTTTTCTGAGCTTCAACCACTAATCTAGCCAACTGAAACAAAACCTTCCTTATAAGAAGCAACATTTCTTCCTTCACCTTCCCTCTGCCTCTTCTCTACCACGAAATGTGCTCATCTTTTCCGAACTCTCAGTATCTGGACACTGCAATTCTGGATTAGTGAGTTTGAGGTTGTGTCCCAAGAGTGATCAGAAGTTGGAAATGTGGGAGTGTGCTGCACCAGCTCTCCCAAGGTGTTCAGTGTCAGTGGTGGAATGCTCGTTATACCTGTTGGAGGTCATTTCGTAAAAATGTTAACGCTGCTTCCTTACCAGCCTTTCCTAGGACAGTATGGTTTCAAGTCACGCTGCTTTCACGAATCAGTAAACATTTAATATATCTTAAAAACAAACAAGCAAACAACAACAACTGAAATCGACAGTTACGCATCATTTGGCTTGTAGTAATGGTAGTGTCATGTGCAAAATCAAGCTTTTCTAGGAAAGTAACCACTGTGAAGTGCTTGTGCCATTATGAAATAGCTTCCTGTCTTCACCTTTGGTTTCTGCAGCATTATTTCTGCTCTCATTCCCTTTCCATGCCACTTTGTTTGACCTGTCCATGACTGTAGTTCGAAAACAACCAGTAGTAGCAGGAATTTTTAGTATGTTAGTAGAAATAGGCAGAAACAGTCTTCAATAAAGATGACCTTTAGTTACACTGCAAGATAAGCAATGAAAGAGGGAGGAAAGGTATGCTAAAGCATGAAGAGTTTGTGATACTTGTTAGTGACAGGAAAAAGCAGTGCAAGTCTTTTATTACTCATTAAGGTCAATTGGTCATTATGTTCTTGCGTCTATTGACTTTGAATCATAGGAGAATGAGATTTTACAAAGAGGTCAGGGAGGATGGAGGAGGATTTTTCCTCCCATGACTTGTCTTCTTTCTGACCTGATGCTTTCTTTCAGCAGGAGAAATTCCTCACCTCACTTTTTCCTGCTTGCCCAAAACGAGTGTTCTAATAACCCTCCTCCCCAAAACTCATATATTATCTACAAAGGAAAAAAAAAAAAGGCAGGTAGGAGGTCGAGAAGATTTGTTCCTACATCTGATAGTTTTAACTTTTTGTGGCTACTCTACTTGAATATATTCTCTCTGATATGTGTATAGCAGGGAGGAAAAAAAAAAAATCAAATCATGGAGAAAGAATTGGAAACTATTCTTGCCATAAATCTTCTCTTTTTCTCTATTTACTGAAATAGAAAATTGGCTAGGACTTGAAATGCAGTGTGTATATGCATGTGTGCATGCTTCTGAGCCTTTCTTACCAATGTAAGAAGTGACATTTTCCTAATTTCAGTTTATATAAAAAAGGCTTTGCATGACTTTGATTTTCATAACATGAAGGTCAAACAATTCAGAATAGAAACAATAATATTCTTCAGATGCTGACCCATGAAAAAGTATTTGTTTCTGGAAAACCGCCCTTCAAAGCTCCTTCCCAAGTAAACTTGCAATGACATTTCAAAAACAGAACATGGGTGCCAGTAACTATGGGGAATTTTTGGATTGTTCCTGCTAATTTGGTAACCACGCACAAAATACCTGTTACACAAATCAAACTCCCATAATTTACTATCCAGGTGCCTGATCTTGTAACAGCCAACATGCTGAGAAAACATTTTAGGATATTCAGCTCAGTTTATATATGTTCTGTATTGCTTTTTCTATTACTTTGATTGCCGATCTAACTTCCCAAGGCCTTTAACATTGAGAGAGTTAAAGCTGCTACCCTGTTAAGGCACAAGGAATTGAAATATCAGAGTAATTTGATGTCAAATGGGTCATTCAGTTAAGAATTAAGGTTTCATTGTGGTTTTATATCATTTTTTGTTCTTTTTCATAAAGAAACAAAATGTGGTGTTGCCTAGCTGGACGCGAATTGTTTGGGTAAGATGAATGTACTGACTGTGTAGATGTAACAGCCCCGTGCCTTTAGCAAAAACATGGACAGGAAGGATTGTAGAAGTGGAAAATCACAGGTCTGGAGTGTCCAGGGATCTGCATTGTCTTCCCATCTCTGTCAGACTTTGTAAATGAAGCTTTGCAACAGCTTTCAGAGGTGAGTACAGATCATCCTCCTTTTATGGAAGGAAAAACTGAACAACAGAGTGGTTCTCAGGAACTGAAAGGCAGTGTGTGCATTTTACCTGAAGACACAGAAGTAGCCTGGCAGAGTTGGGAAGCTGGCTTGGAAGCCCTGCTGAGGTTTGCTATAGAGGATTTGTCTGGCAAGTTCATGTTCAATTTTCTTCAAACGTAGAGAGTCAAGTTAGGAGGCATTGCTTTTGTTGGAGACATTGCACAGGTGTGAGAAAGGGAAGGGGTTTTGATAGACAACGTGCAAAGAAGTTGTCTTTATTTAACCTTCTGTGGATATTCTTTGACTTCTGTCTTGAGCTCTCCTTTGTTGCAGAATATTACCTGATATTTGAGAAGTATATAAATATAAATAATACTTTATGAATACATTAAATAACGTCTTGGAAAACACACAAGTCACCACAGTGGTGAAGATGAGGTGAAGGATAAAAACCTCCATCTCTGATGAACTGTTCGCAGGCATGGAGGAGTTCATTTGCTGAGAAAGTTCTGGCTGGGTCTCCAGCCTGGTGCAAAGGGCCTGATACCTGGGGAAGTCTTGTTTAATGTCAAGGTAGTTTTCCCTTCCTGGGTAGCACAGTACTGGCCTAGTGATTCTTTTTATGTAATGCCTGCATCCTGGAAAGGAGTTACTCAACACCAGTCTTGCTACTATACCCAAGCTAAAAGTTGAAGCAGCTCTACAGAATATTGGTTGGATTATTATTTAAAATAAATATATCTTCTTTAAGTGTAGCTGTGGATGAATATATGGGTCCGTTTGCCCTACAGAAGCATACCTGTGAGAACAAGTGCTGTGAGTTGTCTGTGTTTTGTTTTTGTCTTTTGGGGAGTGATTATGTCACGAATCTTTTCTCCTTGTTACCCTGTGGGTTTAGTTCTTTAAACTTAGACCTGGCCAAATTTTCTTTTTCTTTCTGCATTTTAAAGCAGGAAAAATATTTTTAGATTGAAAAACTTATGACGTGATTTCTAAAGGAAATACCACGTATTGATCTGTAGTCATGTGGTCTCTTATGGTTGGCATTGTTTTATTGCCTAGGTTTAATGGTTTTTATTGGTTAAAGCTTTTAGTCTCGAGTCACAGCAGCTACAAGGGAGCACTGTGAATGTCTTGTGGATGTAAACAGGGTATTAACCTGTCTTGTTTAACTGCTGGCTCATTCCTCTAGAGGCATCATGTTTGTCAGATCATTTTTCAACTGTGCCACACAGGCCTATGTGTGATATTTATTTTCTCTGTAACAAGTTCTTTAATTAATTTATAGATGGGGCACTGAGGAGCTCCATTTTGTTACCTACAATTATTATCATAACTTTTAAAGTAAGCTTTGGATAAGTTTTCGTTTTGTCAGTTTGGCTTTTTTGTTTGGTTGGTTGGTTTGATTTTTTTTTTTTTTATTAAAGAGTGCATTCTGAACTGAGAAACCTTGTTACAGTCATGCAGTAACTGAGAGTTACAGAGTTCTCCTCTGGTTTAAGTATGAGCACAACATGACCAGATGGATGGTAGTAGCCGGTGTAATTTCTTTCGTTGCTGCTGAATTTCAGCTTCGCTTCCTGCAGACCTCTGGGTACTTTCAAAGGCTTCTCGGAGGGGGCTGGAATCCCAGGGTGGTGTGAAGCTAAACCGCAAGGAGGTTGCTGTTCACCCCAAACCTTCCAAGTTCAGTTAATTTGATATCTATTCGAGAGCTGAAAGTCCTCGTTCCTGGCTCTGACCCTTGAAACTGTACCCGTTGCGCAGAACCAAACAAGTGCAAACACAGCTACGTTAGAAAATCCAGTGAGTGAGCCCTGGAAGAAGCAAAGGGCAGTTTCTGTGCCTGAAAAGTGTATTCCTGAGGGGAAGACCAAGGAAATATTTCTTCATCTTGAAGTAGTTTGCTCGTTCCTTTTAGCTCCCATTAGTCACCGTTATCTGTCTCAGGCATTTATAAGGCAGCTATTGCTTCAGGATCTAAATGGCACAGCCTCCCATGGAAGGCAGTTTAGACAAAGTAACTACATGGAATAACTAACTGACAGACTGCAGAGTCTCTTGAGATGTGAATTCTCTTGAGAGAACGAATACATCCCACAACATTTAACTGCTAAAGCATAAACTCAATTGTAAATATTTATACTCTACAGTATAGCACAGAGTTTTGGCACATTGTCCATAAAATCTTGATATTTTGAGACTAGCAGAATTTAATTTTCATATATTCCATGCAACTATAGTTTTAATCATTTTTTCCACATAACTGTATGCTGAACTACAACAGGCATAAAGTTAATATTAATGAAAATACATTTGATGTAATCTTTTAATAATATATGCTGGGTAATACAATACAAAAATGTACTTGGCTATTCCAAAGCAAGATGAGCTTCCAGATCCTCAATTAGCAGATGACAAATGGAAGAATGCTAGATTTGGGGCAGTATATGTTTTCCTGTAGGTAATAAGAATGATGGGCAGGGCATTTTGCAGAATGTTGCTTGGATGTCACTGAAATTCTACTTTCTCCAGCAGTAAAATTCAGCATCAGAAATCTATTGGTCTTTTTCACTTAGCTTGAATTACAGGGACCAGTCTTTCAATTTCTCCCTAATAAAATATCTAATAATAATTTTAGTGGAAACCAGAACTATTCAGAAGATAGAGGTTACTTTAAGAAGAATATGGTATGGGCAGAAGTAAATTCAAGAACTCTTAACACATTCTAGTGAAAATGCTTGAAAACTTTACATGTGTGTGTTTTAACTAGAGGCTCTAGCTCACAGTCCTTAATTCTACTCAAAAACATTGTTCTCAGTAGTGTCAAAGTCTGGATTGATGTAGCTGTAGCGAATATATAATGAAGAAATAGGTGCAATTTATGTAGTTAAAATTTAGAAACCAAGGGAAGGGAAAACAAGTTAGGAATTATGTGCTGGTTTGCTGTTATTAGAAAAGCAAAAATGGTGGGATTTGGGGGAGGTTTTTTTGTTGTTTACGCTGAGTCCATTCCATATATTCAGGTACTCTGCAGGTAAAAATACTACCAGGCACTGAGTGAGCTTCAGTTTTATCCCATCTCATGAGCTCTAAATCTCAAAAGGTGACAAAAATGGCTGTTGCAGTGAGTTCTTTCACAGTGTCATGCCAGATCTAAAACCCAGAGCATCCATAACACATGCACCATGCTTCAAGCAAGTAGAATACGTTTTCTGTTCCTAAATAAAGTTTAATATTTTTCATCTGGAGTTGGTTCTCTACTGTCAGCAAAAAACAGACCATGGATGCAGTTGTGTATTTATGAGCAAGTTTTATCTCTAAACAGATTTGTAACTAAAAACAGAAATATCTTTTTATGGGAGACAGCTGGTTGGGAGATTAAAGAAACCCAGCAAGGGAGGGGAGTTCAAATTAACAAACATTCCTAGACAAGGAATGCTTGTAAGCATTAGCAAGCTTTTAGCTTGCGACCTAAAAACATATCTAATCTCATCCATGGGTCTGTAATGACGGGTTTCACTTTGTTATTTGCTGATAAAGAAATCTTTGAAAAGCCCAGTGCGGAGCCGTAACTCTTGTACATCTTTGAGTATCAGACAGACCCTATAAATATGTGTCAGCCTAAAAATTTCCAATTATGCCATGAGTTGGGGCTCAAGTGGTGTCAGACAGTTAAATCTAATAGACCTTGTGCTGGTGAAATTTTCATTGGGACAAACTGTTCTGAGTCTTTAACAGCTTCCCAGGAAGCCTCAAGGTCCTCGAGCAGTCTTGCAGAGACTTTTCACCAGAGCAGATGTTTTGTTCTAGGGAAAGCAAAATTTGCTCCCTGAAGAGCAGAAGGTGGGAAGACAGCAATCGGCTTGTCCGCCGTGTGTAAGTCAGGTCATAACAGTACATTGTACTGGTCATTTAAATCCTTTCTGACACAAGAAACTGCAAGAAAATGTGCCTGTTGTTTCTGCTGATATCAAGACTGTAGCCCTCAGAAGATGGGAGCTTCTAAGCATATTTTTAATAACAATACAGAGAGTTAGCTGTTGAAAAAAGAGGCAATTGTTCTGTGCAATGAGCATTTGAATAGCTAGACCTTGAGTTATTTGACAAATCTGGTTGAACTTTTCTCATAAAGTATACAGTAATATGTCATTTAAAAATAGTTGGAGTATGCCTGCGCATATTGTATTCTTTCTTTGTTTAAATATTATTATTGGGAATGCTGCCAATTTCTAACAGAACTATTGTTTGTTTTTAAGTCAGTATAGTTACATTTGGAATTGTATTCATCCCTCATACTGTGTTCTTTTTTATATGATGATTCGAGTTTGGCTTATAAGGGCACATCTTCTGCTGCAGTAAGCCAGCTCAGATTTACTGACTTCCAGTTGCACCATGACAGAATCTTATCTGTGTTCACAAGTTTCTAGAAATATTTGGGCCATGGAGAGAAACAAAATATCAGCAGTCTTAATATCAACTGCTTTGAAGCCAGGATTTTTTTCCTTCTTAAGCTTTACCTGGTGTATGATCGTGTTTTTGTGCTAAATCTTGTAAATGTCCCCTAAAAAATTAAAGGGTTGAAAATCCTGTCCTCAGTGTAGTTAGTTAAATGCAAGTTTGCTGATACGTTCATCACATCCACTTTACTTCTTTGGAAACCCCAAGTTTGCTCTGAAAGTATGAAGAGGAGAGAGTAAAATTATTAATCCTGATAGCTAAGAAATGCATAAAAGAAGAAGAACGGCCAGTGTGTGACTTTATGTTGCAGATACGAACTTGAAGAAAAATGTGGAGGAATTTGTATACTGGAAGGGCCGTACTTGCACAACTAAGCCCAACTGCCCAAAGAAGCTTCTGAATGCTGATATTTGGCCATAAAATAAGTCTTAATAGAGGGGCATGAAGGTGAATACGAACAGAAAAGATTTGAGATACTTGAGCTCTGTTCCCTGGTTTCTTGTCCTTTCTCACTTACATGGTTATTTCTCCTGCTTCGCTCAGGTGTATGGGACTATGAGGAGGTTAATTGATCTCCCCTATTTCTGACATTTGTATTTTTCAATAAAGGTTCATTTGAAAACCTACAAGATCAAACCTTCCTAGAAAATATCAGAGATTATTTGGATGTTGTAGCCAACAGAACTGCTATGTCTGTATGCTCTGGGAGATTTCTCATTACTAACTTTTAGACAGAACAAATTATGGGGTTGGTGACAAACATGCAAATTAAGTTTTAAAATGGAAGAGGTATAAGAACCTTAAACGGTGCTTCTGTCAGATCAGAGATCCAATGGAGATTTTTGGGTGTGTATGTTTCTTTTTGGTTGGTTGGTTTGGGTTTTTTGGTTGGTTGGGGTTTTGTTTTGGCTTTTTTATTGATGAAGATTTTAAAAATATATCTAGCCACTTAGATATATTTTAAGAGTGTGGTGTTTTTTGATGTTTGTTGTTGTTATATTTTTTCCTGCAGGATCATGACTTAAATATTTTGAGGGTTAAATATCAAACTTTTGAACTGTTGTATTTACTTTTTAAAGCAGATTGAATGCAGATGTTTCTAGCAATTTATGCTTTCACCTTCATAGTTGCAATTATGTATATATTATACATTACAAAATCAGAATCCTGTCTCTGAAAATCTGTTTCTTTCATTGCTTTGCGAGTATCATCAGTTTAGATCTTTCTCACACATGTTCATGATTATATCTTAATGAGGAAACATTTTTCAAATTCATAAGTTTAAAAAAAGGGAGAAACAATGTATCTGATTCTTCAACCCAAGAAAGTAATATGAGATTTGCTTTATTTTGACTGGAATTCTTTCTTCATTATGTGGAATTCTAATCCAGAACACATTTTTATTTCCCTCAAATTGATGTTCTTTCAACATGCACTTGGACAGAGATCTGCAAAAAGAATGAAATACATTGGGAAAGCACATTGTTGGGGTTTTTTTTGTTTTGGTTTGGTGGTGGGGTTTTTATGGTTTTGATATTTTTGTGTGTGTTCTTTTGTTCTTGTTTGGTCAGTTTGGGTTTTTCTACAGAAAAATAGCATTGATGAAGATTCTATTTACTTATGCAAGAAATATTGCCCTTTTCATATTACTTTCTGAAGGCTTTCAAGTCATAAAAATTGAGGCGGAAGAGGCCTGTAAATCACGTCCACCGCTCTGCCATCATCCATCCATCTTGTTATGTCCTCATAAAAGTCAATGAGGTTGGTCAAGCACAACTTCCCCTTGGTGAAGCCATGTTGACTGCCCTTAATGACCCTCTTATCCCTGATGTGCCTTGAGATAGCACCAAGGATAAGTCGTTCCATCAGTTTTGCAGGGATGGAGGTGAGGCTGACTGGTCTATAGTTACCTGGGTCCTCCTTCTTGCCCTTTTTGAAGACTGGAGTGACATTTGCTTTCCTCCAGTCCTCAGGCACCTCTCCCGTTTCCCAAGACTTGGCAAAGATGATGGAGAGTGGTCCAGCAGTGACCTCAGCCAGCTCCCTCAGCACCCATGGGTGCATCCCATCCACACCCATGGATTTATGGATGTCCAGATTGCCTAACTGCTCCCTAACCCAGTCCTCATCAACCAAGGCAAACTCCTCCATTTGAACAACATTCTTTTTTTGGTGTGAATGGCCTTTGGCTGCCTGGTGTGTACTGTAGAACATTCACAGCCTTTGTTGGTGAGGAATATTAATGTTGAAAATATCATCCATAAAACCATAAGGGGACTAGTTCTATAACCTATATTTAAAACAAAACAAAGAGTTAATAGACCTCTTAATAGACCTCTTTTGCTACCCTGTTTCTTCTCCATTAAAAAAAAAAAAAAAAAAAATCAATATGGAGAGCAATATCAACTGCAAATGAAGGAGCCATATGAAGGAAATTCCTTCTGTGGTCCAGGTATTTATTAAGACATGCATGTGTATAGAGCTTAGAGAGCAAGGAATCAAAAAGTGGTTTTAATTTCAGGATTGGATGGAACCATTACATTAGTTAGTTTGACCTTTTATGTGCAATAAATCTTGCCCTTTTACTGTACTGGGCCCCATGATGTGAATGAGGCAACTGGGTTTTAACAAGAAAAGCATCTAGATGGGAAAATATGAAGGCACCATCCTTCCTTAATTAGTGTCGTGTTCAATTATCCGTTACAAATATATGGCCAGTTTAGATCTGTCTGATTTCAGCACATTTTATGTCATGCACATTTAGGATTTCTAAGTTTGCTGTCTGTTAAGTTCACTGTATTTATCAAAGAATTTAGTACTATTCTTCTGTAAGAAATAACGTTTGGTCTCACATGTCCTTCATTTATCACTCAAAGTTCCCCTTTTCAGTGTGACATTACTGAGAGGAAGTAGCAGTTTGGTGCAGCTCTAACTACAAATCAAACCCTTAAATTTTAGTCTTGCTTGCATGTTTCAGTGTCTTTGTGCAAAGGGTTTCGTCAGAATAATGTTTGCTAAGTCATCCCTTTGTGCTGTCTCATCTTCTGGAGTTCACACCGTTTTTGGCACGCATGGTCAGTTTAAATGAATTTCCTAATAAAGTTTCTGTGAGTTAAACTCAAGTCTGTCCTTAAAATGAAGAACCGGGAGAAATATTGTTATTTAATTTCACAGTTTAATTTATGTGCACTGTTTATTTTAAATGTTAATGTTAATATTTTTAATGCTTTACAACATTTTTGCTAGTACTTTGTTAGTAGCCATAATACATATAGTTATTAATTCTGTTAAGGTGATGTTTATACTCTGCAGAACTGAAATGATAAAAGTCCCTGGTAATAAGTAATATACTAGGATATCCAGAATTACAACAAAACTCAAACGTAGGTTTGTGTTTTGGTTTTTGGGGTTTTTGTTGTTGTTGGTGAGTTTGTTTTTTAAGCTTGCACTTCTTCCCTTATTAGCAAGGCTCCATCAGTGCTAGTATTGTTGTACCTTCTTGTCACCTTATCAGTGAGAATTCCAAGGACTTCTAAGTAAATCTTATTTACCTGTTGAAGGATAAAATGGACTGAACAGTTCCTGTCATACAGACAGGTCTAGGGTTATGCACGGATCCAAAATAAATCACTGGCAGGAGGATGAAATTAAGCAGAAGATCTTAGTTCCTGTCACTGAAGCATTTTTTCAAATTTTGGAAAATATAATAAGTACAGTTGCAGTAACAATTGAAAACACTGTGAATAATAGAAAATACATTCTTATCGTACTGGAAACATTAAGAAAGTGATGTCAAAAAGAACCTCTTGACATTAATGCAAAAAGCAACAAGATTATATACCACACTATTGATTTAATACAGTTATTACTGCTGTTCAGTGGTTACTTAAATGGTCAGCTGAAGGTTAAATAAGAATAGTAGTAAAGTAGAAAGAAAGAAGAAAAAGAAACGGAGAAAGATAGAGTGGAATTATCTTATCAATAGCCTGGATCAATTATTTTTTTCCCCGAGAGACTTTAGGAGATGTCCTATCATCGTCCATAATTAGCTTCTGCTACCGCAATAGCTTTTTCTCTCTTCTAGCAGCCAGGGAGTTCTGCATCTACAGTGTAGAATCCAATTTATTTTTATGTTGTATTCTTCATTCAGGGCATAGCAAAATGCTTTTCAAATAGAGGTAGTGATACATTTTTTCATAAAATTTCCATGACTGTTTTCCCCAGTAAATTTTCCCAGGTGGAAGCACTGTTCACTGTAGCAGTGGTACATGACGTGTAACGCATAGGTGGGTTTGGATTGGATTAGTTGATACTGCTATATTGTAGAGAGCAAGTCAATATCAACAGGTCACAGATGGAGTTAGACCAACAGGAGATTTTTAATAAGAATGTCTAAACCAAACATTTCTTCACTGCATGTTTTATTATGTTCTGTTGGCTATTTTATTCCATGTAAAGCCTTTAGCATTGTCAAAATGTGAGGATTTTTTTGGCTCCCTCTAGGGAATCTGTAAATGCTAAGACGTTTATTACTACAAACCCTCAAGATGATATAGAAGGTTTTAATCATGACTTGTGGGGCATGTGCTGTTTATTCTCATACTAATAACTAAGTCATTTTATACAAGAAAATTCAGAGGAGGAAATTGGCCACGGTGCAGCTTTTCTAGTTCCATGGCCTGTGTACAAATCAGGTCTCCCAGCATGGCCTGTACCAAAAGGACTGAGGAAAACCTGGAATTTTGTAACCCTGGATAAGTGCCTAAAGCTGGAAGAAATATTTCAGCTGAAACAGGATGGACATTTCAAGGTGAAGAAAAGTTCTTTCAGAACCCCCAAAACAAGATTTTGTGCAGATCAGGTCATGAAAGGCAAGACAGACCCAGGTGTAATAATAGAAACAAGAAGAGTAATAATTGTGTAAGAACCAAGAACAATAACTTCGAAACACTGACTGAGGAAAAACAATTGAAGGATATCACGTTTATTTCTACAAAACAGCATAGACACGTGATTTAGGATTTACTAATGTAGATAATTAATTCTACTGTTCTTGATCTTTTGGAATGTTTTGCTTTTAAAATTATCTTAATTGACATCTTCTGACATTCAAAGCATCAATGGATTTAAACAAAGCTAATTCTCCTGTCAGAAGACCTTGAAATGTATGGACACTTTAAAGAGCATGGTTGGGTATGGGCACTCCTGCTCCGTAGTGACGGGACAGCAGGTTAGAGCCTGACTAGTTCCCAGAAGGTTCCCCAAGGAACTACTAAGAATGAACTCTAGTGTTTTCTGAGACCACGAAGTGATTTCAGCCGTAATTAAGGCTCTAAGTGTATAGAAAAAGCTCCAAGGCTTCCATATGCTCCATATTTCGTTGACTGGAACCTGTACAGCTAAGAGTATAAATTTTCTGCAAACTTCTGTTGACTAAGTGAACATGATACCCCAAAATCAAGAGGAAAGTGCATTCTGATGTGTTCATTTTAACAGTATATATGAGTTTGTGAAAAAGCAAACATTTTCTTTTTTAAAGTGATAGTTTAAGCAAAACTATGACAAGCATTATAAAGGAATAAGCCCAGGGACTCGTAAAATAATATTTTATATATCTCCAGATGGTTGTGTTAAATGATACAAATAATCATGTTAACCTACTCACTAAGTCATTGCTGACAATGTATGGTGTACTAGGTTCTTATGTTTTGCTTCTATAAAGCAAATGAGTTTTAATGTAATTTACTTATAACAATGGGGGGGGGCGGGGAGGAGGCACACTTTGGTTTTTTTTTTTACCTTTTTATTTTAAGTGTTCTACCTGAAGTGTTATTCTTCCATGCTAACAAGGGGAAGATGGCTAGTTACAGTGCTTTGGTAATTGCATACTTTTAAAATGAACAGCAATTAGCACCTTTTTATTTTAGGATTTTTGAAATATCTCTTTTCTTTCACCTTTGTACATTGCCTTGTAGCTATTATCCTCACTGTTTTACACTGCATTTGGTGTCTTACCTAGGTTTTTTCTGTCTTGTGATTCAAACATCAAGTGTTTATAATTTTTGTAGGTCACTTCAATGTTATATTCATACTGAATTCTTTTAGGCAGTCTGTGCTTTGAACAGAAGCAGCCATATGTAGTTTCCTTCCGTACCTTTCTCTTTATCTTATATTGTTTTATTTGGCTTCCTGGACAGTGTTTGATATGTCTCTAAGTTTTATTGGAGGATCAACACTTTATTTTTTATCACCATGTTGTGAACTGGAGGAGGGACAAGGATCAACATATCAACATATAAATAAACAGAATATTTCGCTTTGCCAGTGGCATAAATGTAAATGAGTTTAGTGGTGACTTGAAGAACAGCAGCATAACAAGGGAAATTTATTTCTGAATCAGAGGAATGATCCAAGTAAGTAGTTGTGGAGACCAAGTGGTAGTTTAAGCAACTTTAACTTCTCTGTGTCCTTTCTGTAAAGACCTGGTAGTCTGTAAGCCAAGAACCAGTGCAGTACTGGTTCTTATGCACTCCTGAGAAGATGGGATCTACAAGCAGTTGTGGAGTTGGCACCTCAGTCAGAGCTGCTTGAGATTTTGGTGGTTTGCTCACCACTGACTTGTGAGCAGTAGAATATGTCCTGTGTGTTCTGCACTAGTCTCGTAGATGGGGACTAGGGTTTGTATGGCTGCAGAGAATGGAGATTTATTCATTCCCTTATCTATCCTGGTATGAGGAAGTGGAAGAATAGATTGGTTCTACAAGGTTTTAGATTTTTTTTATTGTCTTTGGGAATCATGTCTTAGAAAGCATTAGTGAGGTACAATTCTGCAACAAGACATGTTAGTAAGCAAACAGGTCAAGGCCAGATTGTGGCAGACAGATGTATGTCTGTGGCGTGGAGAAGAGACACCGCACTGTCCCAGGAACAAAATCCTGAACTTCCTCAATCTGCAGGATTAGCACTATGGTCATCATTTAGCAGACAGGATTAGCACTATGCTAATCATTCCTCTGAATGATGAGCATGGATGTCCAATTTGTTCTGATGGCTGGTTAGGGTCAGAATGAATAGCAATGTCATCTGCTTTTCACCCTTTGAATGTGGCATATGTGTCCTTTAATTACGCCAAACCACTCCGTGCTAATAGCTGAAAATGCTGGTAATTAGTTTCTGAGCTATCAGAAAAAGCAAAAGTAAAAGGAACTGCTCCCAAAATAATCTATTATTCTATTAAAAGTAACAAGCATGTTAGTTTCCAGTGTACTCTAGTGGAAACCTGTGTATCTGATACGCTGTTTCCACAAAGAATTACTGTTACCTTCAACCAAGGCAAAATGAACCCATCATCCCTTAGAGGAATTTACATTAAAATGAAGCTATTTCACCCCCATATTGTAAGTAATACAGTAATCTACTCTACACTCCCTTGGCTTTTTAAGCCTTTTCTAAAGTGTTGTACAATACAATACACTTCATTTAAATAAACTGGTTTTTGATAAAAACAAGAAGTCTGGTAGAGCTTTTCTATAATTGTATGATGTCAGCAATAATAGGCAGAATATTCTGTACATGAAAACTGGCACAACTCCATTTACTTCAAAACAGTTTTGTGAATTCATTCCAGAATTTAACAACTGTAGGTGTTAAGTTGCCACAAGCCCAGTATGTGAAAAATGCACAGCACAGTTGAAGGTTAGGCTTAGGTTTAACTGGAGAAAAATAATGAGTTTAATCGTCCCCAAGCAGGAACAAATGTTTTCAGATGCAATCAATAAAAGTTACTATTATCCAGGAGAGGTCCAAAATCTTAAATGCATGTTTTCTCTCTACCCCAAAACAGTAAAAAACAAATGCAAAACAATTCAAGGGAGAAACAAAACAGAAAGGAGTAGGTAATTATGATTTATAAATGTATTAACTTGCTGAATATTCTAATGAATGAAAATGGGAATTTGATTTCAATGCTATGCATCTGAAGAATGTTGCCAAAAACAGCACCTATGGAAAGAGAGTGATACCTGTCAGATCAGGGAGGAATTCAATGTATTTGTGAAGTTAAACTGCTTTCAGATTTGGGGGAGATGTGAAAATACAGAGGAAAAGGGTCATTCTTTCCAAAATGTTTTTTTACTTTTTAATTTTATGTATGTGTATATATTTTTACTTTGATGCTCTCTGTACAATATTCTTTGAAAAAGCGTTTACATGAACTGAAAAGAGACAGTTAATATGCACAGTGTCCTGGAGGAGAGATGCTCCTGAGCTGCAGCTGCTGCTCACCTAGGTAGATGCTGAATTGACAGACATAAACTAAATGTGCCTGCACTGTGCTAAGCTGTAATTCAGATGCAATTCTCTATATATCAATGGCACCTTGGGGCTGGGAATTCAGCAATATAGTCCTGATAGTTTCATTCCCTGGAACCAGGTTTGGGTCTAACAGTAACAGAATCTTCACATTGGAATAAGAGAGCTGTTAAAAATCACAAATTAATTCACGCATAAAAGTGCCCTTTCCTAAGGCATTTTGTTTGATGACAATGGTAATACTACTTTGTATTGTGATGATAATACTTTACATTTCTTTGGCATCTTTCATCTCAGGATTTCAAAGCGCTTTCCAATCATAATGAATCATGCCTCATGACACCCTTGTAAAGGAGATGAATGACAATTCTCATTATAACTGCTTTGTTATGGAGACAGATTTTTAGCATTTATGTTTAATGGAGTTATGGTATTTTGTTTGTTGAGAAGGCAGTACATAAGTTTTTAATATATTGGCAAGTCCGTACATTTGTTAGATAACACTTCATTTTAACTTATGTTTCCCTTTTCTTCATGTGGATCATCTTTCTATAGATCAAATCTGGTTTTGTTTTGTTTGGGGGTTTTTTGAGTATGCATTATAAAGATTACGAAGCAATACAATGCTTTTGTTTTCTGTGGAAGAACGATAGTGTATAATTATAAGCAACATTTAATAACCGTGTTTTCCTCTGATTTTTACACATTTCCATGATTTTCTAGTTATATAACAGTTTATAACAATGGATTATCTAATCTTCTCACTCTGCTCTTTAGATAGGTTTTCAAGTACGTGCTTTGGAGGACTTTGATTACAATCCAATATTTTGATGGTCAATGAGGCTTACCTGTTAATTCCATACAGAAAATACATAATGGTGTGGTAACCTCGTTATCTTGAAAATTGCGCTGCTTTTAATAGAACTTCACTTAACCATCTTCATCAATCATCACAATTCCCAATTCCTCTCAGTCAAACCTGCGCACTGGATTTAATATCAATTTACTAATAGTTTGTTGTTAAAAACTTCAGTTTAATATTTTGACTAATAAAAAGTAAAACTGCAAGTAAATCTGTTATGGAAATGAATTCTAAACTGTAGCTGATAAAAAGACATGCAAATTAAGGCTCAAATTAAACAAGGCACTGACTATTTTGTGGTGAGAAGAAATATTCTCTTTGTTAATTGGGTTTTTGATTGGGATTTTAATTGGAGATTTACAGAAGCTGAAGTGCCACATGCTTTGGAAGGTGAGAGATTGAGTGCCATGAGGGCTATTTGATTTAGGACAGAGAGGTGAATGGATGGAGGCCATGGATATAACTCCAAGGTGCACAGACAAGGAATATTGTACTGCAGAAATAGTTTTTATTTCATGGACTACTCAGGAATGTCATGTAGGACATACTTCAATACATGTATTATGTTTCCTAGTGACAACGTCATTTCTAGGAATGGAGTTATATTGCAATTTGGATACTTTCTCTGGTCTTTTATATCAGGCTCTTCAACCTTTATGTCTGATTCCAGGCCATAATTGCTCTTGGCAATAAAAATAAACTGGTTTACTCTGTATGTGCATCTTGGTTCCGTTTGATTTCAGAAAGACTGCTCCATAACTGTATGAAATGTAAACTCTAGAGCATTGTTGCATCTTATCATCCAAATAATAAAAAATCACCTCTGCATTAGAGAAGATGCTTTCTTTAAGGTTTTTTCTCAGCCAGCTCTAAGGGTGGTAGAATTTTGGTGACTTCTTTGAATTAACCCAGTATATAATGTTTCATGTTTAATGTGTAAGGTCTATATGTAGTTTAGAGTATTTAAAATTATTCTTTGGTTGTCTTTAAAATCTGCATGCTTCAGTTTCTGCAGCACATCCCTGAGGATGATGATTTACAGTGCTTGATTTTTTGGTGTTGCAGGTGAAAAATAAATTCATATGTACTTTGTGTGGGTTTTACTCAGTACTTAGGTGTACAGAACCATTATTGTGCTCAGAAAAAATATGTACATTTGCTCAACTTCATGACTAGTCATTTTGTATGTGTGTGCATAAGCAAATTGAAAGGATGCACAATACTCAAAATTGCACAGATGGATTGGGAATGTAGCACTAATCTCATTTCAAAATCTCTTACCTATAGATCAGCACCAGAACATAATTTACTGTTTGTTAATCAGTTCTTTGGGAGTCTCATTTATTCAGGAAAATTCGTCAACTGAGCCTATGACTTTCAGAGTATCAGGAGATGGATATTGTGTCCTCTTATACCAGATGATAAATTAATTTGAATGAAAAGAATAATCATCCTCTGCCTCGAAAACTGCAGATTGGATTGTTGCGTTCATCTCACTGATGCTCTTAGATTATCCTGCAAATAACAGCTGCAAAGATCTAAGAGCACAGACCTCCAGACAAAAGTATTTTTTTTTTCCCTTTACATTCTGTAGGAATACTGTTTAATGAATTAAGGAAAGCAAGACAAGGCATCATCACTGAAATCAATATTCAGACATAGAAATGCTGAATATTAATCTTGTGCTCAGGAAAAAGCAAAATAACTCAGATCAAGATACCGAAATGTCTTCTGAGTTTATTTCAATATGAGTCTATCAGGAATAAGAATTAGGTAGCTGAATGTGGACCTTGATATCAAAATACACATATCTGTGCTTTAAACCTATATTCAAAGTTTTACTGGATGAGTGGCTAGAAAAATAGCATAAACCTATCCAATAACTGAAGTCAAATGAATACGGTAATGTACGTATGCTCTCATAAATGCCCTCAGAGTTCCCTTCCACTTGCTTGCAGCTTGCTTATTCTGTTACACTCTTCTGTGATCAGTTTCTCTGCCAACTTCCAGGTCCTTAAAACAGGTTCTTTTGGCAGCTGCAAATGCTCTTATCAGTAACTGCATTTGAAATTTATCCAACTCTCAGATAGTTGTAAAATCTCGCAAATTGAAAATCCTTGGATCTCCTGGGATATCACTGTTTAAGATCATGTTTAATCTCCTTTTAATATCTTCTCAGCAGTTTGATCCTGATCTTACAGTGATGTAAATTCAAAGTAACTCTCATGAAGTCAATGTGAAGTCTAAGCAAGCCAATGATGTTATTCTGGATTTATGGCATGAGAACAGAATCTGGCATAGCATCCTTATGTTTTAGCTCATTGAAATTGCAAGTGTAAAGGTTTCAGAATGATGTGCTCTTCCTTCTTCATATTTACTAGCCAGAAGGTTTGTTAGCTTTATTTGAGCTTGATCTGAAGATTAGTGACATTAATAATTAATCAATTGTTTTCCAGCTTCTTTACCTCATTTTGGATGTTTTCTTTTTTAATCTTGGTTTTGTTGGAAGTTTGTAGCCATCACTACTATCAATTTTAGTATTGCAGTTGAAAGGCTAAAAGGTCCATGGATCCAGGGTTTTTTTAAATGTGTGAGGGTGTGTAACTCCTGGGGACATAAGGGTGTTATTTATTAATACTGTTCTTAAATTTTATGTTTCTGGTATTCTCGATTCAAAACTTTCAAATACTATGATCTACCACAAGAAATACAATCCAATTAAGACTTCAAAACAATGACCGACTCTATTATCAAACTGAAAAAGAAAATGCCTAGGTCTATAATAACGCTATACTATAATAATGAGCCTGTTTATAGGCTCATTGCAAGGGAGTTGGACTGGATGACTATTGAAGGTCCCTTCTAACCCAAATCATTCTGTGATTCTGTAATATAGTATGAGGTACTTTATGTATGGCACCATAAATATCAAGTTGTAAGAGGAAGGTCCATGACTTTCTTTGCAGAAGTCTAGACGAGACTCCATTGAAATAACTGAATTTTAAAATCTGAGGAATCTAGTACCTGGCTCGTTTTACCATCTTGTAGGTGTGCTCTTGAAATTTTAGACCAATATCTTGTTCCGTTCACGACAGGTCTTGGGGCTGGTGAGGAATACAGAGTAGGCAGTAATGGAAGAGAATAGCCACCTCTTTCTGAAATGCATCAGAAGGCAACCCCTTTCCAAAAAGATGCTTAGAAAACCTAAGAAGAGTCAGAGTAATAAATACATTCCTAAAAGCAGAAAGCAGCTACAGAGAACTTCTTAGAGGTTACTACACAGGAGAGGGTCGCAGGTACTGTTTTCCATGGAAATGAGTTAATCTAGATGCTAAACAGTTTAGTGAGGGCTGCTTGCACATTCCTAGGCTGCAACAGTGGAAAATGGAGAAAGATGAGGCTTTCTCTGAGTAGGTCTTATGGAAATGAAAGCATTTTCCGTGGATTAAGGGCTCTGCAGATCCAGAACATATGTAATTTTCTCCAGTGCTCTTTGGAAAGAGCCATTCAGATGTGTTAAATTCTATGAAATACTTATGTGAAGCATTTCTTTGTGTTGTATAACCTAAACATAGGCTGTTGAGGCCTAGTCCATGTGGAAATACGCATTAGTTTCTTTTTTAAATGTGGCTTTTTTTTCTTCCTTTGTTGATTAAATTAATGGGGATGGCGTATTGGATTTTCAGATGGAGTATGTTTTTCTTCTAGTTGATTTGACAGCATGGCAGCACAGTTTGAGCATGTTTTCCACGATTTGTTAGCACTCACAATATTTCACTCGGGAAAAACCCTGACATTGTTTGATGCTTTAAGCATCTGTGTTAATCTACCTTCTGATTTTGAAAAATGGGAGGCAAACAGTAACACATCTCAGCTATTGAATCAACAGAAGATTTGTGGGTTTTTTCTCAAAAACTAAAAAACATCACCAAATATACAGAACAAATAACGAAAAGCGTCAAATGACCAAGCAACAGAAATGCATTATAAAAAGCTGTATTTTTCACAGAGTAACCAAAAGCATCAAATGACCAAGCAGCAGAAATGTGTAATGAAAAGCTGTATTTCTCACTGGTGCCATAAAATACAGCAGGGATGGAAATACTATTTTTTAAATAGGGAAACATCAAAAACTAAACTGGCATCCAAAATGTAAGTTGCATAAAAATTGTTTACATTAGTTTACATGATTGTTGCTGTGACATCATTCCTATAACAGTGGTAATATTATATATATATAGTGACTGTTTGACAGTATGGGTGCGCAGTGGATCTGCGTGATGAGTTGAGCAGTTGAGGACTGATTGGCCAACACGTGTCTTCTCATGAGCCCTCACTGGCTGGTCAAAGGAAGGAGCTCAATCAGCCCCTGCCTGGGCGTAGATGCTGCAACACCACAGGGCCTGATCTAAAGCTCACAGGAGTCAATGCAAAGCCTTCCCCAACTGAGAGGCTGAGGGAGCTTGGCTTGTTTAGTCTGGAGAAGAGGAGGCTTAGAGGTGAGCTCAGCACTCTCTATAACTACCTGAAGGGAAGTTATAACCAGGTGGGGATTGGTCTCTTCTCCCAGGCAGTCAGCAATAGGACAAGGGGCCATGGGCTTAAACTCTACCAGGGGAAATTTAGGCTGGATATTAGAAAGCAATTTTTTGCAGAGAGAGTGGTCAGGCATTGGAATGGCTGCCCAGGGAGGTGCTGGACTCACCGTCCCTGGAGGTTTTTAAACTGAGACTGGACATGGCACTTAGTGCCATGATCTAGTCAATGGACTGGAGTTGGACCAAGGGTTGGACTTGATCTCTGAGGTCTTTTCCAACCCAGTCGATTCTGTAATTGTCTAGTCATGGGACATACCCTGTTGAAATCTCTCATCTCATGCTCCTTCAGACATAGAACCTTAGTGTTTTTACTGATTTCTAATAGATGCTTAAGGGACACCATTATTTTTTTTCTTTTTATAGAAGCTTGTTACATTAACTATCTAGACATTAATTAAATATATATCTGAGCTTTCTGAAGTAAAGCCTATCTTTTTCAGGCATACCTCTCTTCTCCTCTCTGAGTGTGATTTATAGCCCTTGACTTACTTGTACATGGAACTAAAAATGCAATGCAATATTCTTTTTTTTGTTGTTGTTATTGAGAAATACAGAAAAAATATCACTAAACTCTGTAATTATCTGGACTCAAACAAAACAATACTTTATTATACACAGGATTTTAAAAATCTTTTGGTTAGTGATCAATGAAATTTTAAACCACGTGGCAGATCTATAGTAAAGTAGCACCATTTCATTTTTCAGCAAGTTTAATAACTGAGATTGTTTTTGTGTTTTGTGATTGATTATTGTGTGATTCATCTAATGTTTTTAGTTATGACTCATCTGACAAACTCTAGAGTCTGTTATATTTTTATCTTCTGATAAAAGCAACATTTGTGGAATTCAAATAGTCAAGCAAACCTATATTTCTTTTTACAACATTTTTACTCCAGCTCATTAGAGAAAAGTCACTTAGTGATTTTTCAGTAGCAGATAGATGTTAATGCAGTGACAACATAGCACTTTGTTTAGTGTTATGTACAGCTTAAAGTAGAATTTATGGCTAAAGGTTTATAATTTTGTTATTTTTTTGCTAGTTAACATACAATAGCTCAATTGATAATTGTTTACTGAACTCTTGCAATCACGATAGTGATTGATCTCCTGGATCCGTGCAACATGTTTATTCATATACTGATGGAAAAATGCCTTTGATTGTAGCCTTGTATGGATAGATAAGTGGCTACCAACTCATAGTACCTGGAATAGCATGGGGACATACACAAAAATCACAAATAGCAATCTGAAATACTTGAGGTGCATGCTGGGCAAGATTGACTGTCTCAAGCTGTGGGCATTAAATGAAGAAAGATCTTTGTGCTAGATAAGCATGACTGCCTGGTGTTCATCAGTACAGAAGGGTTAGCAGCTGAGATTACAGGGACATCATTCTCCTTTAAATCTTCTTGGGCACAATTTGGGTTAGTTGCAAACTGATGTCAGATATATCCAATATACATGTAAAGAGTATTCGTGGTGGAGCAGAAATACATTCTAACAAATGTGTATTCTTTAACCAAAGCACAGGAAAATAGGGGGAAAAAAAAGCAAAATAGTGAAGACTTAACGTATTTTTTTTCTTAGGTTTTAGAAGAAGCATAATGATTTATCATACAACACATCCTGCACAAAATAAGTGACACGCAGAAATGGAATTAAAAGACATAATTATTATAATATTTAGCTATGCTATATCTTACTATTAAATGATGTATGTACAAGCTGTGCATGCTTTCTTTAAGGTGCAGTGATTTTTTTTTCAATCTTGTTTTCTAATAAAATAAATTATGTAAGCTATACGTTAGATATATTAGAGAAATACATTTGGAGGCCTCATCCTGCTTGACCCTCTACGTAAACAGCACCATACACAAAGATGTGTGTGCGTGTGCATATATATATATATAAAACTGCATTTCTTTCTTTTAATGTACAGTGTCAGAAATAAATGAGTCTCAAGTTCCTAACTAAATAATACCTTGTCTAAATGAGAAATTTAATTTTCTGATCTGTATTTCTAAAAACCCATTAGCAAAGGACACTGATACATTAAAAAGTTTATAAGGTCTGTCTGACTCACCATTTAGGCCCTTTTTCCCCCCGAATTCTTTTATGCTGTAATTTTTGGATATTAGGCTGGAACTATAAATAGAGTCTATAGTTGTGAATCTACATTGGTCAGCAGACCCTTTGCATCCAGCATTTTTCAATTAATATCCTTATGAATACTATTATGTAATAATGTACTTCAGTATTGTAAAAACCACCCAGCCAGGGCTCGATCCTTGATTGGGTCAAATTTGTAACCCAAGGCAACCAAAAGGCTGTCTCAGTGCTTGGGTGTGACTGGAGATGAGGATCCTTATCTTCATCATGAAAACGAGTTAAAATATGAAATGCCATCAAGGCCAGACTCCATGGGCAGGTTAATGAGAAGAGCTTTCCTTCACTCTGGTATAGGAATGAGACCTTTTTTTTGAAGCAGACAGGGAAAGGAGAAAACCAAGCCCCAAACATAGGTTCCTCCTTGATACACCAGGTACATCAGTCCTGTGTTTGAAAATACCAGCCCAGACACCACTTGGAATACACAATTCAGACTGATGATTTATTACTGTAGCTAGTGTGCTTAGAAGAAGCTCCATGTGCACATCTGGAATTTTAACACACACCACCCTCCCAAACCCTGTGTAGTACTGTGTATAATATTGTAGTGTTTGGGTTTTACTGTAACCCTCTTTCCACTTCAAAATTTCCTTTTCTCTCTATGTTTCAATGCCTCAAGTATAACCCCACTGGTATAGCCAAAAAAAGACTTTTTCATTGCTAACTTCATGGAGATATTTCCTGTATCATTTGATTTGTGCTGAATTTTTTTAACCTTAGTGTTTTTGCCCTCGTTTTAATCTTTCTCAAGTATACATATGTTGTTATATTCTTGTATTTCTACAAGGAAGTCATTTGTTATTGGAAAAAACAGCTTTAGATACAAGCTGCTTTGAGTTATCCGTTCTTCACTGAGTAAAAGCCTAATTTCTTTGCCACAAGATGCGTGCTTTTTTAACACATTTACCTTAAAAATACAAAAATATATACAAAAGAAATACAAAAAATCTAAGTTAGCAGTTATAGTATTCTTACACAATTGTCTTCTCACTGCGCTGGTACTGTTGCTTTAATTAGTTTTCGTTTTTTTGGAGTCATTAAGAACAATTTTTTTATCTCCTTCAATCCTGCTCAGCCTTCGCATTTTCACATAGGAATGAAATTTTGCTTGGTTCCTTAGCAAAATGACACTAAAACTGAAGGGCATTTTGGACAAAAGCTTCATTCAGACCGCATGGAATATCCTTTATCATAAATGTCCTCTTTCGGAGTCTCCCTTGCTTCTTCCCCAACTTGCAGCTCCTGTGGATAGCAATATACTGTTTGTGTGCCTTTTAAATCTCTAATATTTTCCAGGTGAGAAGAAAAGTGAAGGAAATTGCAGGTCTGTTAGAGGTAGCTGAGAAGGAAGAGAGTCTGTTGGAAGCCATGTGGGAAAAGGGCCTGTATAAGGCCTGGAGAAAACAGGGTCAAAAGACGGAAAGAAGTTTCTTTTGTATTTATTGCATAGATGTGACCAAGCTATTGAGTAAGTGGGGCATTGATAAATTCTTTTGAATTGCAAAAGGCTTTTTGGAGTTTAGTGTCTGAAGTTCACTTTTCAAATATTATCATGCACCCTAATACAGATGGTCAGCATAAACTTATAATATACCTACTTGTGCTTTTTTCATGAATTCAGCTGCAATGTTTCCAAGAACAATGATTCAATTAGCAGTAGTGCATGTACTCCTTCGGATGCTTAGAAAACGAATCAGCTAGCTTATTTTCAAATGATAAATGGGTTAACTTACCAAGCACTGAGGAGAATTTTAACAAACTTCAGATTCTGTAAGCCCATAGTAGATAAAGCAACCTTTTTTTAGATTTCACAGATTTGTTATCACAGATGTTCTTAACCTAAATATATGGATATGCAAAACCAAATACTGGTTAAAATATGTATAAACTTCCTTTATTTATGTCTGACAGTGATTTT
This sequence comes from Columba livia, assembly GCF_036013475.1. Classification (NCBI taxonomy): domain Eukaryota; kingdom Metazoa; phylum Chordata; class Aves; order Columbiformes; family Columbidae; genus Columba; species Columba livia. The sequence goes on from NC_088614.1 coordinate 17,636,770, forward strand.
GTTGAGACACCATGTTTGAGACAGCTGTAAATGTTAACTCCAGACCTTACTGTACGCTCTTGCTGCTCCGCTGTGACTTCCATGGCAGCAGGATAACTAAGACCTGCATTTTTGGTTTGTGTATAACATTTTGTGAAGAGAGGTGGCAACTGTAGTTAGAAAGATTTCCCACTAGTTAACCTGGTGCTGTCCACATTGAATTTACATTGGCTTCAACATGCCATTCACAAAGTAAAGTTACTATCTAGCCTGAACCTTCATAGATGAAGAGTAGCCGACTGATAGAAATAGTCAGTAAAGGCAGAAATTTGCAGTATCGTATCCTCTTTTCCTTGGCTTTGTGTATGGTAGGAGTGGCAAGGTCTGACTTGGGCAGCCTGTGAGAATCTCCCATTTACGTGCTGTGAATGCACACGTGAGAGCCGGTTGGAATTCAGTGGAGTAGTTCTGCACATGTTTCCCCTGCACACTTCTCCTTCAGGAGACCCACTGTCATTTCTTGTGCAGCTAATCTGTGTATTAGTTCTCCTGAAATGATGGCAGGGTAGTTTGGAACTGCCCGAATGCAAACTGTAATGGCTAAGGGGAATATACTGAATGTCATAATTTATCAGCATCACATACTGGTTTTGGTTTGACCACTTCTTGTTTTCTGTATCTAACATTAAAAGTTGGATTTGTCTGACTTGTATATGGTTGTAGGTAGGTTCCTGGTCTGAGAAGTTTTTAGAACTCTTTGGTGTACAGAGAGGCACCTCCAGCTAGTGGCCTGTCCCAGTTAAAGGGACTTCTTTTTGTTGACACTAAATGAACTCTTGCTATAGATAGCCTGTTAGATACTCAATTTTAAAATGGCTTAAGCTAGGTGAAATTAATTCCACAGTGGTTATTATTGTAATCAGACTTGGGACTTAGCCAGAGGTGCAAACATATAGATTTCAGCAGGAGTTCTGCTTTAATTTTGTTTGCAGATAAGGACTGTCTATAGATCCTATAGGAAGATGAAGAAATGAGAAAAAAAAAAAATAGCAGAATCTGATTAGTTTATACAGGGATTTCAATGCAAAAGGAAGGGAGGAAACAAGCCACTCACCAGATCAGATGTTACTACACTCATTTGTTAACATGCCTCTTTGAATGGAATTAATGAAACCTTTCATTATAGATCAATAAGCTCTTTGACTAAAGAATATTATGGGTACCTATTGTATGTGCTTAATTAGATTGAAATTGCTTTCACATTTCCTTTATATTTAAAAAAAATAAAAATCTGATCTCAGCAGTTTAAAAACAGGGAATTACAAAAGTCATCCCTCCACCGGGCTGCTAAAGCGAGCGAGAGAAGGGAAACATCCTCAGGCAACTGCCCAGCTCTGGGCTTCAGCTTAGTGGCAATTTTGGCAGAGTTGCACTAAGTAGTACTCACTATAGCGTATCCATAAAGAAAACAAATGGTAATTCTCATCCTATCATCAGAGGAGACTGATGGTATCCATTAAAGGCAATAGGTTTGGACCGTGACTAGATGGAACTATTTTGAGACGTATTTCCCTTCCTCTCATATTTTCTGTCCAAAACCAATTTCTTGACAAAACTATTCCAAATTAATGTGCATTACCCTCCTTACTCAGCTATGTCTCCTGAAAAGCATTCCTGGGTGAGCCCTTACATGTTTTATTTCTTGATGTCAATTTATTACTCCTTGCATTTTCTATCAAAAAACTGCTCCTAAAACTAGTTTTCTTAGTGCCACAGCCTTTCTCATATCAAAATTAAGCCTTTAGTATTTCAATACTAATTAATTAGCTATCTTTTTACCTCATGCTTTCAGCTCAGCCTGGGCTGTTTCTGGGTTTGTTCACTGTTTTCCACCGTTTGTCCCAAGCTCTAAGTTTGCACGCCAGGGCTGCTAGCCTTGTTAGTCGCCTGCTCAACCAGTGGGTCCCAATGTGTTCCTGGGTGCTGCACCAGCACTCCAGGCTGCCTCGCCGTGTGTTCACCTCAGAGCCCTCCCACCTCTACCCTTCCACCTCGTGGTACACACGTGCCTTGCCCTGGTGCATTTGTGAATAGAATTGTGAACTCTGAAACAAATTTCAGTCTTAATTCTCCAAGGCCTCCAGCTCTGCAGCCAGGAGGCTCCCGCTCTTTTCCTGGGGCTGACATCAGGCAGGACTTGCTACTCTGCTGTGCGAAGTTCAGTGTTCCTCAGCCTCCTTAGGATGCATTGTTTATCAGCTTTCCTCTTTCCGAATTCTTTCTTTGTACAGCGGTAGCTTTTGTGCCAGGGTTTTTTTTTTTTTTTCTTTGCCTGGAGTTATTGGCAGAGCTAATTAACCACGGAATATAAAAGCCTTGTTCTTCAGGGCCAAGTGGTGTGGTCACAGAGCAGTGTGAGTGCTGCCTTGTGGCGTGGGGCATGAATGGTTGGATGGGTTGCCTGAGGATGGGCAGATTATCTTCACAAAGAGGTACCTAGTTATTTCCAACAGCGAATGCAATCTTTATTCTTGAGGGGCTGCGCATTGCATCCTTCCTTGCTCTGCTCTGCGCCGCTCTGCAGCTACACAGATGGCACCATCTATGCTGACAGCCACCTCAGAGCCCACAGGTCTTAGCCACCATGAGGAAAGCTGACGGGTGAGAGGGGACTTCAGGCTCACATGAGCCTGTGTGGGCATGACAGCAGGGAACTGCATGCTACCTCTGGATTTGGATGAGTACATTGACTGAGGGCACTTCTCCCTGGGCTCATAGAGCTCGGTCCCACCTGGGAATCATGCGTGAGCTTTTCACTTTAGGTAATGAAAACAGACAGCAAGAGTGGCAACCCCTGGTTCAGGTGTGTTTGAGAAGGAAAGGGTCACCCCCTCTACCTCCAGTGGGGGGGCAGCCTGCCTGGGCAAGGAGTCCTGGGCTCAGCCTCTGGCTGTGAGCAGACCAAGATTTTCCACATTGAGAAATGCTTGGGGAACTTCTTCTTTTCTTTTCTTTTCTTTTCTTTCTCTCTCCTTTTTTTTTTTTTTTTTTTCTTTCCCCCGGATAAATGTCTGATCATGACAGGAAACACGACTGGATTCAGTATAAAATGTTCCTGCTGTTTGTCCAGCTCAGACGATTTCTCTGTCTGTGCTACAAGGTAGGAGTAGCCTTCCAAACAGCGGCAGTGGCCACGGCTTGCCGTGCCCGGGGCTCTGGCGTGGGTTTCAGCCCACCCGCGGCGCCGCTGCTGCTGTGGGGTGGTCCTGGGCTGCCTGCAGAGGGGTGGCGACAGGGAAGGGACAGGGCATCCCTCGCCACAGCAGGAGGGGTGTCCCTGCTCCCCTCGCAGTCGTGCGTGTGGATGCCTGTGTGGCTGAGGGGGTGCAGAACTGACCCGTGGGGTTGGGGATACCGTACCCTACACATCCGCGGGACTGGCTGTGCAGAGGGAGAGAGTGCCCTGGGCTCCTCACCCCCCTCAGTTTGCCTTTGCAACCCCAACTTCTCCCCCGCAGGCATCAGAGGGCACTCAGGACGCGGGGTCTGCAGGAGGGCAGGCTCTGGGGTCTCCTTTCCTCTTCGGGTGGGGGGAAGGGAGAAGAAAACAGAGAAGAAGCAACAGCCTCCAGCTTTTCCCTTCGTCTAATCTTGCTTCACTCCCCCTTGCTCCCTCTCCCTCCCTCTCCCCTTTCCCCTCCCTCCCTCTTTCTAATTCCTGCCACTAGCTCGGAGCCTCATTCAGCAGCCGCTGCCAGTGGAGTGTAATAGGCTGAAGATGCTGCCGTGTCTGCTCACTGTCTAGTTGTGAATGGGACTTGCCTCCTCTCCCTCCTCCGGAGGTGGCCAAGGGAAGCAGCCAGCCGCGCTGGATCCGCAGGTAAGCGACGGCCGCAGCCGGGTGCCCCGGGGAGCCCCGCAAAGCCGCGGGGAGCAGCGGGCACGCCGGCGCCGGAGTTGTGTCGGGTAGACCAGGCGGCGGGCGCGCTGCTGCTGGGCGAGGAGGCGACTTGGCCAAGGGGAAAGGGAAGGAGCGGGTGTCGGGGAACGGTCGTCTCCCGTAGCGCAGAGCAAGAGGACGGAGCGGGAGGATGCGTGCCTGTGCTCCAGAAACTTGACAGCAGCAGCGGGGCTGGGGCAGGGACAGGGACAGGCAGGTGTGCCGCGGGGCGGGCGCCGTGAGCCGCTGCTGGCGAGCGGGGCCGAGCGCGGTGCGCGGATCTGCCGCAGCTGCCCGCGGAGGCGGCCGGCGGGCTCCGCGGAGGAGCGAGATGGTCTCTCCAAAGGGAGAAAGGAGACACCGTGGCAAACGGTATATATATTTATTTTTTTCTTCGGTTCTTGCCTGGGGGTGGGAGGACGACGAGCATTTGTCCGTTTTAAAATGTTCCTTCGGATAAGCAGATATTGAAAAACCCCGAACTGAAAAATCTTTTACTTGCACTGTAGCTCCTAGGCATGAAATGGATATGCAGAAATTATGAGTGCAGAAAATGAAGGATAATCTATCTAGAATTTGAAAAAAAACCAAACCCACAACTCTGATTTATATATATTTTGTAATTTATTTTGCTTGCTGGCTTTCAAGTGCATTACTGTTCACAAGGGACCAAAATGGTATCTGTCTCTAATATGGGCTAGTCCAAAAAGCATTAGACTCTTGGGTGATAAAAGCATAAGCACATCCCCAAGAAAGGTAAAATAGATCAGGCTGTGAGTCCCCATAAATACCATTAACTTTTAGAATAAAAGTGCTTCCTGTGCAGTCCTCTGGGATCACATATAGCAGTCTGACATCACGATACAAATGCCTTTACCTTCTACAGAAGCCCCCTTTTATTGTCTATTCTTTTAAATATTCATTTGGTGAGGAGAGAACCAGTATATGCCCGGAGATCTTCTTTGTACCATTGCTACAAAGGACAGTGTGGCTGTGTAACACAGTATTTACCTACCAAGATATCTGTGACAAAGGAACCTCTTTAGCAAATGAGGTCATTAATTCAGAAATTGGCCCTTTATAAGGAGAATGCTCATTTCTTTTTCACATCCCAATGACTAGTAACTCCCTGTGAAAGACTTTCTTCCTGTTGATTTGTGATGGTGATACAATAAGAATTTCCCAGACTCTGCATCTCTTTACTAAGAAATTAAGTATTTTTAGTTATTTAATAGAGAAACTGTTGAATGAGAAAAGCACTAACAAACGCAGAAGCAGGGAAGCATGCACACGGACATTGCTGAATGTCCATCTCTCTTCCCCCTCCCTTGCTCTTATGCGTGCTTCAGTTTCCAAAGTCTGTGTGATTCTGCAGGTAAATACTTTGTTCTGTTTTTCTACCCTGGCTAATGGATACCAATAAATGAATTTGCTTTCAGTGTAGAAGTTCTGCAATAATTAATCTGACATCTGCCTGAGTCAGGTCTGTCCACTGAGATTTGGAATACAGATCAATGACTGCACTCAGTCCTTCAGATGATTTTATATGGGGAGATACATAAAAGTATATGGAAGTGGAATTGCAGATGTTTGCTTATGAACAGCATTTCTGTAGCAGAGCGGTGCAGTTCATGTTGCTGGGAGTTGCACACTGAGAGCAAAAGGTCTGGTTTGAGCTTTGTACCTTAACACGCAAAACATTCTTCTAGCATATTTCTTAGTCTACTAAACTCTAGAAAACAGAAGTTTTTGACGGTGCTTCTGAAACAGTTCTCCTTCCTCTTGCAAGAGAGCAAAAACAAAGTTACAGAACTAAGAACAAGATCTTCAATAAAAGAGTTGGAAATTCTTCAGGAAAATTGCCTAAAAGACATCTTTCTTCAGCAGGCTCTTGTTCTTAGGCCCTAGAGTAGGATTTTTATTTCCTCCCCTCCCCGCCCACCCTCACCACCCCAGCCTTGCACTAGAATGTAGAGAATGAGCATGGACAGATGATGCTACATCAGCTTTAATTTTGCTAAAATTTTAAGTGTTGTCTGTCCAAAAAAATCACCAAGACCTAGATTGCTTCATTACCAGAAATACCGCTACAACGGGCTATGTCAAGAGATAAGTCATTGTGATTTATCATCAGCAATTTCAGAAGGAAATATGTATGGAAATGGTTGATTGAGAGACAGAACAGCTAAATTATTTTCTCTTTTGCATAACAATATGGGGAACCTACAAAGATTAGAATGATTTCTGTGATTTATCTGATAAAGTGCTTTAGAATATATAATGTGATTTCAGCTTCAATTAATATGCTATTCTGATAACATTTGACATATTTAATTTAATTTAGTGTAAGAAACATATGTGAAGCTCAGAGCTCCAGTAGACTGAGACTAACATTTTTGTTTTCTGCAAAGGCTGTAACTAAACAAAGCGCAACTTGAGAAACAAATGTTTTATTGCTGAGATTTCCACAATAGAAGTTATTTCTAGCTCAGATGCCGTAAAAATTTAAAGTAATTTCAAACTTAAAACTAGTCTCTCCTCTTTTTGGTGAACCTCCTAGAATTTTGAATCCATTTTGTGAGCCGGATGTTTAGCGAAATATCTTCAGTGTAAGAGAAACAGAAGTCTCATCTGGAATCAATTAATTTGAAGCAGTTTAGCAACATACTTTCTAGACTTTGTGTCTGAGTTTTTGTACTAGCAGTTTAAGCTAAAAATTCTGTGTATAATTTACTATGCTATATGTTGGTGGGGTTTTGTTTTGTTTTTTTGAGTGGCACTTCAGTTTTCATTGTCCCTTTGCTGGGGCCAACCCTAGGCTTAGGAAATAAATGCAACTATGGCCATTGATTTAAATATGGCACTTTGTCCATACAAATGAAAAGGGTTTGTTTTACACTTAAGTATTGTCATTTTACATCATATAGATATATTTTAGTTTATCAGTTAAGGAACACTGGAGTCATATATTCTAAAACTCTTTTATTGCATTTTAAGAGAAAATGTAGTCCTGTTTGGGTTTTGATACTGAAGACTCTTATGCTGTGAAATTATTGATTCATTTAAGTGCCAGCCAGCGTATGCCGAATTATTAAACCCATTCATTTTCTTTTCTTGTGTAAGTAAGGACTTTAAAATGTTAAATATTACCAAAGGGTAGCGAATTTGCACACGGTACTCCCAGAGGAGAGGTGTTACTGCAGGAGCCGGGCTCTGTGGAAGCCGCTCTCCCGGCGCTGGGCCCCGCTGTCGCTCCGCCTCGCTCAACAGGTCCGCGCCCGGCGGAGCGGCCGCGGGGGCGCAGCGGTAGCGCGGGGGCGCAGCGCAGGGCTGCGGGGTAGGCGGCGGGCGCTAGAGGGCGCTGCTGCTCTTCGCGGCCCCGCCGGCGCCGGCCGGGCTGTGAAAATAAAAGGGGTTTGTTCCCGCTGGCGCTTCCGTGCTTCGGGTTCCATCTCATCTCGCCGTGGTTCGCGTTCCATCTCGCCGTGGTTCGGGCTGATGCTCAGGCGGCTTGTCAGTATTCGCATCTTTCTTCTAGTCAGTGGATCGCGTTACCTTCGGTGTCCTGTTACTTGCTACGAAGTTCTGGAACAGTGTGAGTTCGGCGTGTCTGAGGAGTGGCCACAGCTGGGCTCCAGGTGTGAATCCAACAGCTTGGTCCTCTCAGCAGCAGTGGTTTTGAAGGGCTTTGCCATCTCTTTCTTCCTTTCTCAAAGACAGTGTCGTTTCCTGCTATGCAGAGGGAAATGTTTAAAGACAGAAAATATGATAGAGCAAAACAACAAAATAATTTCAAAAATATTGTAACGCTTGAGAGATCTTATAAAGGCATCCCTGATAGGAAAAATAATAAAAAAAAAAGACACATTATTTCAGATTGGTCCAATTTTACCCATACACATCTAGGTCAGAGAAGAACGGAAGAACCGAGCAAAGTAGGGTGGTCCAAATAGTTTCTGTATATCCTGTAGCACCTTGGAATATAAAAGAAACTGTTATAACCTACCATTGCAAATGCTGACCAAAAAGGATGTACATAACAGTAGGGATTTTAAATAGTTGCAGGCTCGGAAGGAGTCTCATTTCCGCCTGCCCTCTTCTGATGTTCTTCCCTAGACATGCACTGTGGGCTGTTGGTACAGGCAGCATACTGGGCTGCACAAGTCTTTGATTTGACTCATAGACCAGCCAAATTTCTGTGTATAAGAAATATACACTGTAAAGAACAGAGTGCAGAAATTTATAATATTGTATTATGGTCACTTGGACAGATACACAACTAGAGAAGCTAATGCGTCTAATAGAAATAGTTGTCTACAACATGATGCTAAAAATGAGCAATAGTAGTTGTACAGTTTTCTGTCAGTCTCCTGATTTCGGATATGAATTAAGAACTATCTTAGAGTAGCAACTCTTGGTGAGAGAGTTAGTAACTACTGTGCTGGAAAACGAGCACCGCTTTGCTGAGGAGCGCTGTGTTGCAAAGAGCAGTCTGAGCCCCCTTAACTGCCCATCCTCTGTGCTCCAAGGCACAAACATCCCTTAAGCTGTTAGACGTGCTCAAGGTGGGTGGAAAAGTTAGAGCTGCCAGTCATGTTCAAGGCCCTCCAGAGAACATTACGCATGGCTGGGGCATCAGCAGTGCCTTGCAAGGCAGCAGGAATTCAGAGACAAATATCTGGAGCAGCCAGCCCTGCTGCTGAGCAGTGCCTGTGGGGAAGGTGACATTATGGTTAATTTTGCCTGACAAAGGCATAAGGCCGCCTTCTCTAACTGCTTGGGTGGTGCGGTGGCTTTCAGGCATCCCAGTCCCACTGAGCTCTGCTGGCTCCATGAGCCATAATTTAGCTCTTCAATTTTAAAGTGCTGGCTTAAGCAAATTCTAAGGGGTTTTTGTGGGTTTTTTTCTCCAAAGTTTGGCAATGAGTAACAGCCCTTACCCTTCTGAATCAGCAAGAGTTCATCAGAATTCTTAATTGTAATGCAATGGCAGGCAGAGTTGGAGTAGCAGAAATCAATGTAAATGGATTAAAAGAAAAGGACCAAGTAACTGAATGTAAAAGAGGAGCCAGGATTTTCCAGAGTGATTGGTGAACAATGCAGCAATAGTTTTCCAAATCTAATTCATTATTATAATGATGATTTAATAGTTCATCAACAGATAGACTGTAGCCACATTATAGATAAACTAACATAAAATGCAATTGTGGATCATGAAGAGTTATAAAGTACACAAAATTGAACAGAACTCTGATACGTGAAGGTAAGCTGTACGAAGTACCTATCTCCACAGTAATTATGCATAAGCTTTCATTTAATTGCGTTGCTATGACCTGACACTGTTCCAATGAACTCCCAGTGATGCTATGGAGACACAGGCCTATACTGGCAAAGACTGCAGCAATGAGCAGAAGGAATTATATTCAATAACACTTCAAATCACAATTCACAGAATTCCCACGTGTGTGAGCTTCACAGCACGAAGCATTTAGCTCCCTTACCTTTGTACAGTGGAACTAGTCCAGGTTTTCTTGCTCTACCAGCATGTGTCCATACTGCCCCATAGGTCAAAAAAAGCCTGGCCTAGATGGCTGTGCATAGGCTGGTTTCTTGCTCCTATCCTCACACTAGCAAGTGGGATAGAGATTAAATTTATGGTGGACCCTCTTCCCACCACCACTTCTTCTCACGTGAGCTCCTAGTCGATGCTAGCTTGGTAAGATAAAAAGTTCCTTAACTTGATGTCAATCCCATTGAAGAGCTGCTTCTTCTGAACTGCATTTCAGTACTCTTCATTTCATACATTGTGATCATCAGATATTCCATGTGAAAGTATTACATTGAAGGTTAAACTGGTGTCATAGAAACTCTGGTTCAACATAATTTTTTATCCCAGCGAGGCTGCTGATATATATTTTTAAATAAAATAAAACGTCAGAAACATATTAATTGGTCTCAGTGGTTAAGTTAAATAGTTAAATACATGCATACATATCATTCTGCCAAGGCTAAGTCATTAGTTCAGTATAAACCAGAAATGATAGCTCTATTTTAATCAGGAGACTAAACCCTATTTCCATTAATGCTAACTGTTTTATTAATACATGCGTGTGTCGGCATTAAGTCATAAATTTAAATGGTCTGTCCCTTCTTGGTTTAAAATAATTATCTCAAAGATTTTGACTGCTGAATGAATAACTATGTTACTCCTTTTATCTTTTATCAACTAATTTATTTTTTCAAAGTATGTAGACACGTAAGTCAAACAAAAGAAATAGAGTTTGTGTGAAGTTGGCTGGCATTTGAACCAAAACTAAATGTATTTTCATTACCACAGCAGAATACCTGCAACTGTATCAGCCCCCAGCCAAGGATTGTAAGACCTTTTAAGAGTCATTTAACATTATGTACCTGTCTCTATCTTATGTATGCTTTATGCACATCTATGCGTATTTTCATTTATACAGGAAAAAATATTTTTGGTGTATTACTGGAAAATTTCAAGTGAAGCAACAGGTAAAAAAATGCGAGTTTCAATTGTTTGAGAAAATTGTAATTAAAAAATTATACCTATTTTTTTTTAAAAATAACCTAACGTTACCTGAGAGAAATCTTGAAGTAAATAAAGGACTTTGAATAGCATTTACAAAATTAACAACTGGTCTCATGAACACTAGCAAACACACTTGAAATGTTAGGATTAAACCTCATCCTTTTCGGAGCAGTGCTTCCGATGGGCAGGCCTCCCTTGCAGCAGACTTGACCGCCTATTGATGTAGTTAGGTATTTTGAAGTATTACTCGGTTCATCTTAGATCACTGTTCAAGGAACTATTTTAGTGCATCGCTTCATTACAGGGAACTTTCTGGTCAGGGCAGAAATGATTGTGAGTTTGTTCTGAGGAATGACCAATATTAAACCAGTTGAATGCCGCCAGGTTAATTCAATATATACAGCACAGTGATCAAAACCTCCCATTTCATACTTCTTGTTACCATAATTATTTGACCACAGAGATTACCAAACTGATGTAAATGAAGAATCAAACATTCATCCAATGCACGCAGTGAACAGATATTTTTAAAGATAACATCTTCCCCTTCTCTTTCAGCATTTTTTTCTTGCAATTGAAATTCCACTGAAGATCTTCAATATTTCACATTAGTGAAAGTTACTCTTCATTCACAGTTTCCAACCCAATTTCTACAGACATAAGAGGTTCCAAAATTTTGAAAAGCTGTTGAATAATAATGTAACTTGAGGCTCTGATTCAAATAGAAAACTTTGTCCATCACTGATGGTTGCCTTTTTATTTGTTACCGTTCCAGTTAGAGCTGGTATAGCTCAGAGAATATGTCTGATTAGTATGCATTTCAATTCTTTTTAGCACAGTGGCAATTTACATAGCTATTTCTAAAGCAAGAAGAAAATATAATAGGCATTGGCATTTACATACAAACAATTTATCATTTACATACAAAAAGGCTGATCAGGTAGAAATACAAGTGACTGTAGGTCAGACTTAGGATGGTCATGATAGTTCTTTTTGTGAATTTTGCGAGATTTATATGAAAAAGTTATAATCATAAACTGTGACTATGAAGTCGTGTTTCAAATACTAAATGTAACGGTCCTCTTAGAGATTTCTAGTGTGTGGTTTGTTGTGGTGTGGTATTTGGCTATACCCTTGTAGTGAAGCCAGTTTAAGATGATTCCCAGTTCTGCACTGCCATTTGCAGTCCATTGATCTGCACAAAGTCGATTTGGAGGTTTCAGAGCTCATTGGGATGTCTGCATGATCTAGGCTGAAATAAAACATGTACTAATATTTAAGGTTGCTGTCTGTATGACCTTGATAAGATTGAACCTGTCCTCCTAGGCATAGTTCTTGGTTTCTCAGGTTCCTGCATCATTACCTCGAGTTCATTGAACCAGCTTATGTTTAGAAGATATTTCTTGTGCTTTAGTTTATTAGCTTCTGCTCCCCCTCTACAGCACAAAATCTAATAGTCATTGTACTTTTCACCTTCAAAGTTTCTCACTTTCCCATGCAAACTTTGCTCTGCCCTCCCATAACCTCCATTTCATCAGCTATAGTAGACTTTTCTACCCCTCACTACAATCTTGTGGTTACTGATGTCCAGCTGCCTTCTGCACACATTTCTTAGCTTTTTGGATCCATAAGGAGAAGTCCTACTTTCTTTGTATTTGGCTAGGTGTATGGCAAAATACCGGGGCAGTTAGATGACAAAAACTAGTTGTCAGTATGTTCAATGACTTCCTATGTGTTTACTTCATAACAAAGAAAAGTCCAAATAAGATGACATTGGTGTGATCTGAGAATAGTCAAGCAATTTTACAAGAAAGGAAACCAGCCTTACTGCCTCACTATATACTGTTTATATACAATATACAGATGTCATCTATAACTAGGACACGATGAGCACCATTAGAAAAAGTAACACCAAGATTTACTCCATGCTGCAGTGATGTGCTGTGATTCTGTAGCATCACAAATTACTAAGTGGCTGATGGCCTGTGTTTTAAAGGAGCAGCCAAAACACATGAAGAAAATCAGAAGTCAAATTACAAACATCTAATTTTTTTATAAATGGCATTGATTTGACATTGAATGCTATCTTATTGTGACCTTCAGTATGTTTTTGTACATTTAGAAGACCAGGGAACTGTCTAGTTAATATAGGCTGTTAGCAGACTTTTTTTAATGACTTCTGGAGCAGACAAACTATTTATCTGATATTTACACTTTTCTGATTAAAATTCTGTCTGTTCAGCCTGATATAAAAGAAGAGAAACTATTGGAGTCCATGGGGTTATTCAATTGACAGTATTATTGAACAATATGCTTGATAAGGAAAATTGAAGTCATTTTGGTAATTACATTAACTCATATTTAAACAGAATTTCTATGGAGGTGTGCATTTCAGGGCTAAGCAGGTATTTAGTCCTACTAGCATTAGGAATGCTGTCAATACACCACCATATGTAAGAAATTGCACTAATATTTGTTTAATTATCCAATCAAATTGAACAAGAAATGAGTTTGGCTGAAATAATCAAGTCTACAGAGAAAGTGCCAGCTCTGATACTTACCGAGATTTGACAGTTGCTTGTTGTCATGACCTTGGCTTTTTTATTATGAGCTAGAGGTCAGAAAGTGTGCTCGATGTAATTACTGCCTTCCCGAGATTCCGTAGGCCGTCCTCTGCAGCAGACTCGAACCAGATTGTCTACACGTATCCGATGACTGATTAACTGGGTGCAAATCTGTATTCTGTTCTCATAGCTGTTAAATCCTGTTTCTGACTGTCACCATATACAGTCTGTGGAACAACCGAGCCTTTATGATATTTTTCTTCAAAAAGCAATGACTAGCAAGCTATTTCTTGAAAGCTGTACGTAATGTGAGAGCTACCAAAAATGGGAATTTTATTTATTTTTTGCAAAAAATTTACAGATGGCTATTGATGTTTTATTAAGAAAATAATGTAAATGAAATTAATAATGTGTACAGAAGGCTGTTCCATTGGTATTAAATCATTTTGCCAACTGGAGGAGAGAAGAATGTTTTTGCCTAGAGGTATACCCCATCTGGAAATTAAATCCATTTTTACTAGTAATGAAATAATTCAAAATAAACTGCAGAAAAGCTTGTGTTTTAACTGTTTCCATGTGCTTAAAAGTAGACTATACTTAACTCAGAAATGCCTTGGGCAGTTTCTTACTTTGAGTTAATGAATACTAATTGCTTCTTAAATTTGAGATCAACATCTCCTCCTTTCATACTTTTCAGTAATGCTGCAAGGAGTATTTTGAGTCATTCAGATATGATGGTTTCCTCTTTCACGTGTTAGTTATATATGCAATTCCTGTGACTTAACAGAAAAACAGAATTGTATATGCTTTAACTTCCTTTCTTGTTCTTAACAATTGTTTTCACGCATTTCCCCTTTGAGCTTTATAAAGGCTCCAAGTTTTATTTTTCAACAAGTTAGAAACATGCCAACTTTTTAATAACATGGCAAGTGTTTGAAACATGAATACGTGGATCTCCATCTACATCCTCATGCCCCCAGATTATTTGTCTGTTACCTACAGTAAACCAGACTTATTCATTATGCTTTCTTAAGCCTGTATTGTTATGAACTGAGATGTCAGTCTGAATGACATGAATCTTTTCCACAGCTGTGCCTTAAAGGACACATGCCTTTCTACCATCACTGATGCCAGAAAAAGTCCTGTTGCAAAACTATTTTCCCCACTTCTCAGTAGTCTGGTGAGGTCATTTCCATAATCCATGGAACTGTTGCTAAAATTAGGGGTTTATATATATATATGGTTATGCTGTTGAAGCTGTAGAGGGAACTGAGTAAGAGATCCCTATACATTAATTATGCCATTTTAGTAACCTCCTCATGTCCCCAAAGAATCCTAGAATGAATGAAGAGGAGCATAATTCTGTATTTATGGAGAAGGATTCTTACAATAATCATTCAAATTACAAATCAGCTGAGAGGATGGCATCAGTATTGACTACTAGTTTCTGTTCCATTTTGCAGGTGGCATGGCTAGGACTTTGATTCATTAATGGCAAAAATGACCTAATCCAAGTGCTTATATTTGAGGCAATAGAAGAATGAAAGTCTTAAATTTATCTATTTGTTTTTACTATTTTAAAAGCATTCTTTCACCTGACTAAATGAGAGTGTGCCCACTCACATTTCTTTCAAGGGAAATAGTTGGAAGACATGGAACATGATGAAAACTCTTGCTTTGGAAAGGCAAACCCCTTAGTTTTCAAAAGTATTTTTGTGTCTCACTGACATACCATCTAAAGAGTGGCTTCCAAAGCATAATACTAAGGCAAGTTAATTTGACTGAAAAATAATTTGAGCTTGTTTAGTAGGGGGGGTTTCAGCCTTTCAATAAACATCCCATCAAGTCTGTGGTATAAAGATCCTATTGCACCTACTATACATCTATTGGAGCAGCATCCCCAAATGATATTGTGATGCTTGCTTTGAAATGCCAGAACATTGCATGAAGTCTGTTATTAGTGGCGAAAGGGTTAAAAAACATATGGGCTAGTTATCTATCCGGAGCTTCAAACAGCCACATTCTACATCAAAAAGGGACTGCAGCAATTTCTTGATCAAAGCTCAGGTAATTTAATTATTTGCCTTGATGAAGCAAGGGGTCCTTGAACAAGCGCAGGATGTCTGGATATTAGAAAATGGGAAATTTATTGTTTCACTCCTCCTAATATTCCAACATCAAAGAGAGCTTTTTCCTATAAACAAAGCAGACTGAAGTCAAAGAATTCAAGTAAAAGCAAGTGCGAGAGATTCAGTTTTCTAGGATCTTTGTGAGCTGGAAATTAAGCTGATTCCTGCATGGTGAGATATTTACCAGTGTGATTCCTTGTATTTATTTTATATAACTAAACTGAAATGCTCAGCTTCTACTTCTCACTTAGTTGACACTGGTTTTCCTGTGTCTCGATTTTATGTGATTTTTCATGTTCTGTTTTGTGAATCTCTGTCTGCCAAGCTCTAAGTGGCTCTTTCACCACGTCATGCTTTGAGATGCTAATTAGCACAGTGTAATGTAGACTTTGTGCTGTAATGCGGAGGAGAGAGTTCATAGCTGATTCGTCCAGCAGCCTCAGCCAAAAGTCAGAAGAAATTTCGGGTGGTGACAGAAGCTCATGGTCTGAAGAAACAGTGCTCAGTCCCAAGTGCTCTCTGTGTGTCTCACCATTGGTGGCAATCACATTAGTTCAGGATTAATGAAGCAAAAATAAGTTGGCATTTAAAAAACTCTAAACATAGTAGAGATGTGCATGCTGATACAAGAATGCAGAAATAAATGCCACTTTATTTCTAGGAAAGATTAATTCCTTTGTATTTCGTCCCCCTCGGTTTTTCTTTTTGGTCTGCCAGATTTCCTTTCACAGCTGGAGCCCGACCCATCTCTTTTCCAAACATAATATACTGAAATTTCTTATGGTAAGTTCCAGCCTTAGTGTGTGTGCTGTATGTTTATCTGCTATGTCATTTCTACACAAAAGCGCCCTCATTGCCTGTGTTGTCCTAATTTCCTATGCGTTCTATTAATGACCTGCAACAATCCAGTGTGTCAAACTGCTGTTGAAGCCAGGGAGATGTCTCTGTGCAGAGTGCTCCTTATATCCTAGCAGCAACAGAAATAAATATGTGGGAGACAAGTTAGTAGAAACAGGAAACAAATGCAGTCACCACATGTGGTGACAAATGTTTCCAAGAATAATATAACAGTTATATAAATAGTAAGACAATGAAGTGGGGTGGCTCACCCATCTACTCATGTTTACCTGTGAAATAATAAATGCTACAAATTTCTAATACTGCAGATCCTTTTGCAAATGAAATTGTTTCTTTAAAAATGCCACGGAAATTTTTATAGAACAAAAGGACTATTAAATGCAAAATTATTATAAATAATCTAAATAATTATCTAATATAGTAAATAATAAAGGTAGCAATGCAGTATTCTGCTATACACCGTTGTGCTGGTGAGGAACTCTATGAAGTCTTGTGTTTAAAATGGTGACATGATGCTTGGAGAGATGTTTTCCTCTGCTTTGTGTAAAGGTCTAATCTACTTCACGTATCAGCTAACAGTAAAATAGCTCTGTCAGCTGTGTGTGCTGCAGTTCCTTACAACAAGGTTACAGAATGGAATCAACTATACTTAGTTGTGAAGACGTTCCCAATTTCTACCATAATTCCTGGGTTATTGGAAGAATACACTGGTTGTGTGAAACTTGAAACCATAGAGTCTGAGTTTTCAGTTCCTTCAATCTGGACAGAAAACTTTCTTTTTAGTTTGAAAGACCTTGCTTTTCATTTCTATTAAATAAACATGTTCAAATTATTACCATGTGATAATCTCATTCCATATTTTCCAAGAGATCAGCCAGTAAAATGTGATTCTTTCACTCAAAGTGAAGTTACTTGATTGTTATCACACCAAATCTACAGCAGTATTCTAGTCAGCCAGGCAGTGTTGCCAAAAAGTTTTACTCGTGTGCATGTGTGTATACACTTATACACACATATGTTGTGTATGCTTCTGTATATATGTACATATGAGAACACGCACCCTTCCTGAATGTCTGTCATAGTTCTACTGTGAAACTTCTGATGTTAAACAGGACCATATACAGGGGTATATGGAAGCCTTAATTTCTGCCACACAGGCTATGTGGTGGTGTGCGTGGTCCTGTTTGCCAGTGGGTGATGCAGTGGCGGTGCACATGCCTGTGCCATTACCAGAGGAGGAGGAATTGATTAGCAATAACACACTTCATTAACACTGCACTTTCTCAATCATTGTAATTGTGGCTCTTCCCCTAAAACATCAAGTGGAACAGGTTTCATTTCAACCAAATCAATCTAATGTGTTAAAATTTACATAATTTCCTCTCATTGCGTTTATAGAGCAGCAGGAATTTTAATTTGCATTGTCTGTATAGTCTATAATCAAAGTGTTAAGAGCACAGGGTTTATTCATTATGTATTGCATGTGGTGACAAATTTACATAATAGGCTACATCTTGCTGAAATATTCCTTCTTTCCCCACCCCCACCTTTGTAATTTTGGCTATAACTTATTTTCTATAAACCTGTTAATTCAACTACACAAGACTTTGGAGTTCCTTAGAACATTTTTTTTAGGGAGAAGTATCTCTATAAAAATAAATAAATGAATAAAAAGTCATAGTGAAAGACGAGAAGTGCTAAGGCAAAGCACTGAAAACTGGACCGTGTTTCCTGTTTGCAGGAGAAAGCTGGTATAACAAAACTACTGCGGTGTGTGCTAGTGCTGTACACTGAAGGTAGACATTAACGGATTGAATGGAAAGGTGCCTTTTGTTTGTTTAGTGGCAGTTACAGTATAGAGTCCATTCTACAAACATTTTCAAAACTAAGTTAGGGGGCTAAAAAGCAGTTAAGCAATTAAGATGCTATGAATTTAACCCTCCATCACTGATTGTTGCCTGCTAAGGACAACCTTTTCTTTATGAAAATAAAAGTGCTTAATAAGATAATTTTGATATAATGTTATTATATTTTAGTAAACTGAGAAAAAGTACAGCATTTTTATAACATTTGTAGCATCTAAAAATACTATCTAAATGAGGAATTGAATGTATCCACTGGTTTAGATACATAGGTCCTCTATAGAGTGTCACAGAGCTGCCATGGTGTAAGATTCATCATTTAGATCTTTGAAGTACTGAGTTTTATATGTGGCATGCGGCAGACAGTTCCCTTCTCCCTTTAGTTACCCAAGTAAGGATATTCTGACTAAAATGTCAGAATATACATTTATTTTTATTATAGCATACTATCTTACTATGCAACAGTGTAAACATATATATTCCATGCTCTAGCCTGTACAGAAATTCAGGTAGTACAAGATTCATCTACCTTGGATCAAAGAAAATCTCTGCAGAATATATTTACATATTGACAGTCATGCTCTTTGCAAGAATTTATATGGACAGGTGTTTCTGTTCTTTACCAAAACATTCATACAAATAAGTTTATTAATGCATAATTAATGTGATGTCAAGGGTTTAAAATCATCATAGTGTATTGTATTTGAATTGCGTTGTAGTTCGTGCTAAGAGAAGGGTATGTGGGTATATTACATGCATGATGAGTTGTATTTTCAAATTCAGTATAGGAGCAAACACAAATCTGTTATTTGTGAATATTTCAATCTCTGTATAAAATGGGAATGAAAATTTGGTTTATATAGTAACTGTTAACATGCATCATGTTTTAAAATGCTTCTACACAGTTCTATGTTAATGTAGATGCAACACGTGCATACATACAAATGAGAGTGAACACTATAAGTTCCCTTTACTAAAGTTATAAGATTAATACATAGAGAATCAGGTAATGCTCAGTAGTTTTAGAGAGGTGCAAAAGACAAATATGAATTCGGGTAACCTTTGAGAGAGCGAGAAGATCTAAGGAAAGGAGAGACTCATTTTGCAACTGAACTCACCAATAAAAGGGCCTATTAACATGAGGATGAAGTTGTAACACTGGCCACCCTTTTTTTCAGCTTTTCATAGAAGTTACTGTATGTACTGCACAGTCCTTGAAAACACCATCTCATTCTGCTCTCAGGCTCCTCTGACAAGGACTGTATTGCCTGCTTTCCGCCTTTTTTCTTCCTTACCTATTTTCTTACCGTTTTCCACATCCTCTGAATATTGTTTAAAAATCTGCAAGGGACTGTCATGAGGGGAAGGTTTGCAGACAGAGGCACGTAACAAGGGCAAGTAATGTAATCAGGGCTGTTTGCCCAGTCATTCTCAGAGAGACACAACGGATGTGCTCAGTATTCATATTCTTATAGTGCAGCCATTCCAATCGGATGAGCTGTAGAGGGAGGGGGCCAGGGAAAGTCCCCCAGTTTTTAAATGACTTCCTTTCTATACACAGCGTGTGAGAGCTGTATGAACCCCAAACTGATTTTGTGAGCTTTGCAGAATATTTTTGTCAAATTGAAATCTCGCTTGAACTGCACCTGATTTTTGGACTCTGATGCTTCCAAGCATCAACACATCTTGCTGTTGATTAAGCACTGGCTGAAAAAATGCCAGTTGGAAATGTCACCAAACCTCTTCTTCATTTGAGCTCCTCCTGGCCATCTGGGGGCAGCCAGCCTGCTGCCTGCGTAGGTGAGAATGGATGTTCCTGAAAGCTCAAGAAGTGAAAGGAAGAATTAGCTGTAATGACCGTTCATACCGCCTGAGGATGTGCTCTCTCTGGGGAAAGGCACCTGGAGGTTAATGGAACCAGGTGGAGCTCTGTGCTTAGATCTAACACAGATGAATTAAACTACTGAGCTTAGTTTGGAAGCTTTGAGTTTATGCAGTAGCACCTCAGAGCTGGCTTATTCCTACTGCTGTGAGCTTTCTAGGAGAATAAGACCTGCTGAAGTCTAAGAGAAGTACACTCAGTCTACTGTTGCCATGAGAATAAAATACAATAGTCAAAGCAATATATCTTAACCGGCTCTGCTGATGTGATGTTCAGCAATGCACCTACTGCTGAAGGTGCTATTATTTCTATCCCGCTTCATTTGCTTTGATATGTCGTTTCCCTTGTCCATAGCTTCAGAAGCTGTCATGTAGATCAGACTTCAGCTGAAATCTGTGTTTGTGGCACTCTTTCTAAAGAAGAAAAATGTGGATTTTAGCTCAAGTTGAGAGATGAAAGAGAAATCAGATAAACTTAGAATGTTTTAGAAGTTTAGCAAATTATGTCTTAAAACGGCTACAGAACTTGGCCAGCCAGTAAAATAAGGTGTATATTAATCAGCTGAAATAGCAGATTAAGAATTTCTTTGTAAATACTGTGATGCTGCAAATAAACAGAAACACTTTTTTTTTTCTGCAAACCAAAATACAGTTTCACTATCAGCTTAATAACTTAGCTTTGTTTGAAAAGGCTATAGCTATTCCAATTAGAGAAATGCTTAGTATTACAGTAATCAAAAGACCAAGAGCACCAACAGCACTTCCATTCTGACCTCCTGATGGACAGTTTGACATCCAGACCAAGGGAATTGTTCACCTTTCTCTTAGGTGCTGCGGTTTGGACGGGACTTAGGCAGGTTCAGATGAGACTCACTAGGATTGTTTTTCAATTTGTACTTTTCTTCTCCTGTAAAATGGAATACGGGTGGGTTTTTTATAGTATCATCTAGGGCTTTTACGTAACAAACGTTTTCCTCTTCCAGGATGTACACCAGTGTTGAAACCTGTTGATTTCTCAAGCTCTCTTCTTACGGCACATCATGCTTAGAGATTTTTGGTCCTGTATGGCATGTCTTAAGTTTACTATAGCGTGCATTGAAACCTATATGCTATACATACATGACTGTACTTTTGAGTGAATGCAACTTTCTAAAGTACAGGGTGTTTCAAAAATATGGACCCAATTTCAAAGCAGAGAGATTTCAAATTGGGTTCATCTTCTTGAAACACCTCGTGCACTTCATCTTTACCTTCCTGAGGGGACGGGAGCCAGACACTAAAAATACCTGGTGCTCCTCTTCTCTTTTGTTTAGTAGTACAAAACCATAGAGGCAGTTTCTTTGCTTATTTGCGTAATAACACAGAAGCGAGAGCAGAAACCCCTTATTTCAAGTGCTAATATTTACAGGGCGCCTTAAATTTTTTTTTAATATATTAATGTTGACAGTTTTCAAAGGAAATAGATCAGCTGCAAATAGACAAAATATTCCACTCATTTAGTGGTTCTTTCCATCCTTGATTCTGTTTCAATTCAGGGACTACACAAAAATTCAGTATTTAATAGGTTTTTGGGAACTTAGTTTTTAATCAGGGAAAGATCAGCCATATGACATTGCCAGCTGTAGAGGAAAAATGAAATGCCGTGTAACTGAAATAAGTGATACAACTCTTTGTGAGGCAATTTGTGTGGTTTTTTTCTCGGCATGATTAGATTTTATAAATATCCTGCTGTGTACAGGTATGTTCTCATCTCCCATCTACAGGCTGATGGGCTGTCCTCCCCTCTCAGATGACAAGCAGCCAGCAGCGGTTAATGACAGTGCTGGAATTTTTGGCACCTTTTTTACACTGCGCTGGCTCCGTGCTCGCAAGATAATTATCTCTCAGCTTTGCTTTATGTCACTGAATACAGGACATGCATCGATGCTCCTTCGAGAAACTTCCATCTGTGAAGCTATGATTTCGAAGTGTTCATGGGGAAAGAGACCCTTGACTCCAAACATGACTAACGCAGCGCTGTTACTGACATCAGTTTCTTGGCTTCTCTTTCCTGAAGTGCTTTCAGTGAGTTTGGGGCAGGTTATGGCATCGTGACAGGGGATGATACGCAACCTCATATATTCTTGGATATCAAAGGTATCTTGGCACGCATTTATGTGGAAGGTGTCAGTGCTTTTGAGGATAGATTAATATGCTTACATATAGGCAAAGGGAAAGATCATGGAGGTGTTGTACTTAAAATTTCTGTTTCATGTTAAGTTTTATTCTGCAGCAACCTATGTTTATGGGCTTCATCGTGAGAGCTGGAATAAAAGATAGATTAAGCAGCGCCAGAGCTGGGAAGAACATGGATCTTCTTTGCTCCATATGCACTCTGTCAAATAAAATTTCTTTTATTCCTCTTGCTTTAAAGAAGACAGAGATAAAATGAATTCTTATTCTTGACTTTTCACCCCCATATTGCTGAGTCTTTCATCTTCTCATTGCCTGGATCCTTCTTTTAACGTATGTCTATATTGCCTATTTTTAAATATACTAATACACAAATTCCCTTTCCACATTTTTGAACTCCTTGAACTCAATGAGGTTTTTACTGCTGAACTTTAATGAGTCAGGTCTAAGTGTTCACAGAGCCACACACACTGGATTGCCAAGCTCGGTTCAGATTCTGCAGCACACTTACTACAGGGATCCCCCATTTTATTTTTTTTTAACTGTGACTAATTATTTCAAGTATAATTATGTACTTGAAAATCATATGCATCTTATCAGCCTCAGAAGCAAATAGTGTTAGAAGTCTTTTGAAGAGGCCATAGATTGCTGCAAGGAAGCTGAGTGAAGAGGATTGAATTACTTATGCCAGAATATTTACATGGAACTGAGCCTAAATGGTTGTCAGAAGAGTTTCTCCTGTTGAATGATCAAGATAAAGCTGCTACAGTCCTTCCAACTCGTTCAGCTGTACAAGCTTTAATTACCTAAACCTGGACTGCACCCACTAAATCACTCTGGTTCTTCTCAACTGCAGTCATTAAATAACTTACCCCCAATAACATCCTGGTGTGAGTTGTTGTTTCTACAGTCAGTTGGAAGAAGCACTATTGGAATAGGGATCTTTGAGCAAGGGAATACCAACACTTTTCTTAAAAGTATTCTGATAAAAAATAGTGAAATGTAAGTTGTTTATTACAATTATCCTCTTCAGATTTATTTGACATCTTTCAAGTCAGAGAAGATGACCTCTGTTTTCAGTGTTTTTCTGTATAAAATAACTCTTGTGCTCTTTCAAATTAAGTATTACATA
Organism: Columba livia; assembly: GCF_036013475.1. NCBI lineage: Eukaryota > Metazoa > Chordata > Aves > Columbiformes > Columbidae > Columba > Columba livia. Next base: position 17,659,840 of record NC_088614.1, read on the forward strand.
TTTGTTATATTATCAGAGCCTGAGAAAACCAAGGGAGGTATATTTGATTAATTGACCTCAGCTGAAATCCATAGCCTTGTCCTTATTATTGAAAAATAAATTTTGTGAAAATTCTTTACAGTATATCAGATCAGGTGTTCCCTGTATTTAATGTACTCTTTTCCAATTCCTTTTTTCAAGAAGTTCAATACTACTAATTCAGTTACACTTATTTTTATTCCCTCAGATTTAAAAAGGAGGAAATCTAGATATTTCATTTCTGGAGTAAACTGTTCCTCAAGGAGGTGATGGGGGTACCACAGAATGAGATAAAGTTCAGATAAATCTATCTGTAATAGTTTCCCAATGAACTGTTAAGGTTTGCCAAAGAAAGAGCATTAAATCAATACAGGCTAATAATTTATTCCAAGTATTTGCTCTAGATATTATTGTATAGAGTTTCAAGTTTATTTTTCCTTGTACTTGAACTGTTATATTATCCATCTTCTTTTAGAACAATGTTACCAAGCATGTGTTTTCACTCGTAGATCAGATAGTTGTAATTCTTTATGCAGAAAAGAAAGGACATCTACTACCTTGACGTAATAGTTTCTCAGGTGCTAAAATAGGCAAAAATCATAAAGCAACAGACTTGCTGTGATTTTAAACACTCCTTTCCTAGAAGAAAAATTTTTTAAAAAATCTAGAATTTTTAATTTGGAGGAAAATTAATTCATCCCTTAGTATTCTTAGCAAATGACTCATGTAAGAGTTCTCAAAGTCATTAGCAAATCTGTCTTTTGATAAGACGGAGGACTGAACTTAAGACGAATTTCTAGTTCCCACATCATGTCAGTTGGACTCTAGTGAAACTACATTCCAAATGTGTTTCTTTGCTTCTTGTTTCTGCATAGGACAGAATATGTGGATATACTGGAAGCCAAATGTATTCATGAAGTGTATGGATAGTTAGTGGCAGAGTCTTCTGTTTTGTAGCTGTTTCTATTCGGCATGATGAGAACAGGAAAAATCCATTAGATTAGACTTACGGAGCTACAGAATATAGAGGTGGCCTTTACAGGTAAGATGTCTGAAATGACTTCTTTTTATCATATTAGTATTAGTAATTAGTTTTAAGTGAGGATAGTAACAGAAAACAAAATTTGCTGCAAAAGTAGATGATGTTATATTTTAAGGAAACTAACTCAAAACCTGCTCCAAATTTAAAGCTTTTTGTGGTTCAAAATTTAAAGAAGAAAAAATTTCTAGTGAAGAAGATACGGTTTTGGTCTTGTTCTGCAGTAGAAAGTGTTTGCTAACATAGTTATGCCAGGATATCTTATATCAGTAACGATCCTTGTTTTAAGCACAGCATGTGTTGGCAAAGGAATGCTTTTATCAGTTCATGAATAAAACTCATAGAGCAGAAATTACTTGTCTTTGCCAGCTGCAATACTTAGATTCTCAGGTTATCTTACACTGTTGCCAGTGAGGAGGGGCTGAAACCACACATCCCTGCCTGATGTAGGCTGGACCCGTGTTTGCACGGTGCCAGAGAAAGGGAGACATTGCTGATGTAGACGTCTCTGAAGTTTTAAAAGATATTGCTGAAGTCACAATATTAAAGAAACACTGATATCACCAACAGAAAATCGTGTCAGTGAAAAGAGATTTTAGGGCCTGTAAAAAACGGCAAAAAAGATTGAGTATATGAGCTAATGTCATACTTTCTAATCTAGAGGGATCTTAGTTAAAAATGTGGGTTCTTCTCCTACCATTGTGGATTCCTTTAATGACTTGTTTTATGGGGTTTATCCAGGTCATTTGTCTCTTTACATCTTCCCAGGTGGCTGTGCCCATCTCTTATAATGTGTTTGCGCTTGGTTTTAGAAATCCAGAGCCTTTAGGGAAATAGGTCCTGCTCTCAAATCAGGAATAATTTTCAGTCTAAGTAATCTAAAACATGTGAAGAGTTTTCCTACAGAAAAGCCTTGTGCGGGAGACTAAAAACCCGTGGATGTAACATAGCCTAAATATAACTGAACATGGCCAACGGTGGCCTCCAGTCCAGAACCTGCAGTTCAGAACCTGTTAACTATACACACAAACATTAAATTAGCAAAATCAATCACTTCTTAGCTTGGAAATGTAACCAATAGATTGTTGGTGGAATGTATGTGTCATTCATACGCAGTACAATACAGCCCTTATGGTTAAGCACTATTTGCCATTTTTCTGTGTATGAGCTTTTAAGCGCAAAATGTATTTACTCCAGACCTGGGGTGTTTTTCTGTGTCTGTGCCCGAAGGTGTGATTGCTTAAAGAGAAACAAACAAAACCCACAAACCCCTTTGTTACAGACCAGTCTTTGGATCTGTCAATAGCAGTTACGCAAGAACAAAACTGCTAAATCTGTTCAGCTCTTCTGCGTCTTGCCCACCAAGAAAGCAAATACTACTGCAGCACACAGGGCTCTCTAGCATTTTTCTGCTGTGCAAAAAGCACTTTATTATTGCTGATAACTGAGAAACTATCAACGCCAAGTTCTCATTGTTTCCAAATCGGCAGGCTGGTATTTCTTGAGGTGAGACCTGTCCTGGGCTACAGGTGTCTCAGGTTGACATGCGCTAGAGCTGCTCAGCAGAAATGAGGCACTAAGGAAGATGGTCAAGTACAGAAAAGATATGACATGAGATACAAATATTAGGAGCATTCCTTTCTATAGAAGCCTTTGTGGGTTTATTTCCTCCTCACCATTATTTGTTTATATGTAATGCATCTATGAGTTTATACTATGGGGGTTTAGTACAAATCAAAATGGAATTGAGAGTGAGAATCAACTGATACTAGATCCTTTATTTGCTGGTAGGCTGAGAAAAGTGCTTAACAAACATCTTCTTCTCGCTAGTACTGTCCTTTAGCATGAATTCCTGTTCAACTTTTTTGTTCCTCTTTCTCCAAAAATTAGATGTAATGAAAACGAGGTGCAGAGTTGGTTTCTTCTTTGTGTATATGTGAGAGTTCTGACTGAATTTTATATGTTCTTTAGTTTTGTTACTGCTCTGTATTTCGTAAAGTGCTTTGAGGTTTTTGGTTTGGTTGTTTTTTGTTCGTTGGGGGGTGGGGTGGGTTGGGTTGGTTTGGGTTTTTTTTTGGTCACATTTCCTGCATACAAAAATCCCATGAATCAAGAAAAACATGTTATTTGCTTTTAGGATTTAGGAATAGGAAGCTGAGCTAGGCCAAAACAGGAAAAGAATCATCAATGCAGATGCTGGAAAGATACTTAAGGTTGTGAAAATGGCAAATTAAAAGAATACGTACATTTTAAAGCACATAAAACTAGCTCATCTTGGAATTAAAGGAGGGTGACTTATTGGCACAGTGGCCATGCTGAAGAGATCCTAGCAATGGCATTTTGGTCGTCCAGAAAACCTTGTGCTCTTCTTAAAGACACAGTCAAGTTCATCTTGCCTTCCTTCCAGGTGAAGCTGATTAATCCTTAGCTCTTGTTAACCAGATAATCCTTACAAGATGTTTTATCTCCAGCCAAAAACTACCTGAGAAAGTCTGAACTGAAACTGTTACTGAAAACATGCTAGTATTTAGTGCAAGACAGTAAAAAGGTTAATATCAATTTATTGGAGTTATTTCCCAAAAGCAAGAAGAATTTATTCTTGAACCATATGCAGTTTACTTGGGATTGTACTCAATGATAATGGAGGATGGAGTGCTTGCTAAATACTGCAGAGTACAGGCATCAAACTGAGCTGCTGCTAGTATCTTGTCAGGATTACAGAGCAATACTGCTAATACATCGGGATGGCTTAATGTCTTAAAAACTCTAGTAGTGACTTGAACTTGTGCTTGGCTTATCTACTCTTTCCTAATTTAGTGGGACTAAAGTGTGTGTATAAATCAGATGCCAGCTCTCATCATGGTTGTTGTTTCAGTGCAGCAAAGCCATTTATGTTGTTGGATAATAAAAATAATAGTTGCTTGACCTGATATTTTATTAGGCTTCATATAAATGGAAATTATCTTGACCAAATCCGTATTTCAGCTGAATCGGTGGGAATTATAAAACCTCACTTGTGATGGTTTTGATTGAGGCAGCCATCAAGTTTGCTAATTGTAGCTAATTATTGCTGAAAATTGGGATGCACTTTGTTTAGTTTTGACAACAGAAGTGTTGGGCATTCAGCTGGACATAGATAATGAGAATTTCTAACTGTGATTATTATGGTTTCTCCTAACAGATGCTCCTAACTTGCCATGAAATTGTCGTCATGTAACTTCTCCTTTCTTCAGAATTTGTAGGTTAAAACTAAACAAATATTAGCGGGGGCTTTTTATGTTTCATAACCCTTCATATAAATGGAAGATACAACTAGATACAGTACAACTCTGAGATTTTGCATTTGTCATGGTTGTGTTAACGATGATGGAGTATGGAAATGCGTTCAGCTGAATGGGTTATATCAAGAAAACAAAGCAATAAGAGCAAACGCTGCCTCTGAGGTAGCTTGGCTAGATAAGAGTCTCTACAAGTAGCTGAAGCACCGTCTTGTGCCAAGCAAAGGAATACAAATATTAACCAAAGAATAATATAGAAGTGTAGGAGTAGAAAATGTGTTGATATGTTGTTATTATGAACTTGATAGTCGAGTTTTTTGTGTCTGCGTGTTCATGCAGAAGACAGTATACATCTGGTGACTTTCAGAAACAGTTGCAGTGATTTAAAAGTGAAAAAAATCATTAATGAAATATTGATTTAATCAAAAGAATCGCTAATTTATTAAGGCGCAAACAAGTAGCTGCCAAGTGCATTTATTCAACTGGCTTGCATTGATTTCAGCTGGAGGTACCTCACGTCTACAGAGAACAATATTAGACCACATCAAATTAATTTTTAGTTGTTTATTCTGTTTATCCATTAATATAGAAACATTTTGTGTAGCTATAGTTGAGATTTTTAAGGTGTTTTTTATAGGAGGCTAGTTAATTTATAATGAAGAATTCATTAACTGAGGGTCATCTTGCTTTTCTATTTGCAGTATGTTCATGCAATAGTTCCATACTAATACGTTCTTGGAAAAGTAGTTAATTTCAGGAAAATATTCAGCAAAAATTTGTGTATGTCATCAGCTTTCCTCATCTCAGTGATTGCTTGTACAAGGTCACTAAGATGCATTGTTAGCATAATCATATTTTATTCTGGTAATTTTTGTGAGACATTTGATGTATTTTGAGCTGTGTTGATAGGACGTACAAGTAATGTGATAACCTGCAGTTTCCTAAATGGATAAGTGTAGCTCTTTGAGTTGGGCTTCTGACATGAATATTAGCAATTACAAGCTGAAAGTCTGCTGTGAATAGTTACTTAAAATATGCTGTTTCAGCAAACATGCTTGATAATCAGAATTCAGAGAAATATTTGCAGAAATAGAATCTGAAAGCATGCAAATCTGATCCAAAAAAGATCTAATATGAAATGAATATTTATGGATACATTGGCAATATTTGCATAGTTTTTACAATTGCTCACGGGTGTACCAGAGTTATCTTCAATTTCTTATCATGTAAAAGAGGAATTAATTAGATAGGGGTAAGTAGCTAAATGCAGGAACAAACTCTTCTCTGCTCACACTTAATTGGAACTAAGTTCTCATTACAACTGCTAGCTAAAGTTGTATCTAAGAGTCCAAAGCACAACTGTTCATCTTTGTAAGACAGAGACTCGTCACGGTGAAACCCATGGCGGATGACCCTGGTTCTATGGGACGGCAGCCGGCAGGGTGCTGTGCCACCCAAAACGGCTGAAAACCCTTGGCCTCCCACCGGCATCCTGTAAGAACCCATTGCTTCTGTAGGATCTCCCTGCTCAATGCAGCCTTGCTGTTCCATCCCGCATACTGGTATGTTTACATTTGTTTATGTTCTGTCCAGATCCAGAACTGAATACATCTCTTCCTTGAAAAATGGCATTGATTTCTAGACTCAATCTCACATGCCTTTTTTCCTCCTCACACTGGGGTACTTAAAATATATCCATTGTTTGCCATACTCAACAATAAAAACGGACTTGCCTTCTATCATAATGCTGGGAAGAATGTGAATTTAATGCCAAGTGCTTTTATAAAAATTTCATTATAAAAATTTCTTTACAATTCCCAGCTTTAATTGCTTTGCAGCACTGCCATTGAAGACAACAAAAAGTGTGCAGTTGTCTTCCTGCCACTCTTTGAATAGACAAAACTTATTTTTAACCTCTTAGTTATTGTTACAAGCTGATGGCTTCATCTCTCCGATGCCATTTTCTTACTGACATGTGAGTCATACAGTCCCTTTTATTCATTGTTTTGTTATTTTTTCCTGTGCTGCTGATATATCTTTTGATCTGTCTGTCTCCCATATTCTTAAGCTTTGAATTCAGCTGCAAGGTTGGGCATTACTGTGTTGGACCATTTGTTTTCAACTAATTTTTATTTACTGCATCAAATGTGCATTTGGCTAAAATGTTTGCGGCTGGTTTCCATCGAGTAGACCAGTTCCTTCATACTGTGCAAGATGGCTTCCATACAGTCAGGACCTTCTACTGTGGCCACATTCAGTTTTTGGGCACAAATCTTCCCATCCCTAAGTCATAAGATCTGTTTTGTGGTGGCTAACAATATTTCTTTGATTTACTGTTTCCTCTGAAGTTACTGGTTCGTGCTCATAGTAATCTTTAGTTGCCTGGTTGCAATTATTGCCAATAACGGGATCCTGAAACTCAGTTTTTACTTTCCCTTAGTATCAGAATGCCTCACGCGGTTTATTACTGAACAGTTTAGAATAAAATGTAGGTGGGTAACTTTAAGGAAATGTCAAATTAATTTTAGCAAAATTATAAAAAACTTTTTTTTTAAATCTATATGAGCTATAACATGTTCCATTTCTTCAGGACTGCTAAGTCTGCAACTTTTTGGATAGTTATCCCATTAAGCAAATTTGGATGATAGTTTTGTTGTGAGTACAAAAGTTAGATAAAAGTAACTTGACCTTGAAATTTTATTCATATCGTTTATATGTCCACAATTTATAATGACAAAATTTTGTCCTCTGACTCATTTTAAATTTCAGAATGTTTGATGCTTTTCCAGTCTATAATTGGGTTAAAATGACACGCACATAAGCAACTCTCATTCTTCTGGCTACCACCACAAATGATACTGCCAGCCAAAGCACTCCCAAGGAAGTGCAAACAAAACGTCTACTACCCACATCTTTTGAACATCTTCATCCAGATGTTTTTATTATTTGTGCAATATACTTGTTAAAATTAGATAACCTTGTTTTTCTCTCATAATTTCTATCAAATTTCTTTCTCCATCTCAGTCATTCAGAAGTTAATTTCTTACAACTGTTTTCTCCAAAAAAATCTCAGGTTCCTCTTTAGGCTTCAAACCTTGTGTGCTGTATAGTTTGGAAGAAGTATTTTTTAAGAGAGAGTGTCTCTTGCATTCATGTTTTCCACCTTTCAACTGCTCACTTGATTTTTTTTAAATACTGTGCTATACAACTAATAGGCAAGATTGTTGGCCCTTTAGTATCATGCATGTGAAAAGGGTGGCAGGAGCTCCTTCATTAGTGTGCTCTAATATTGAAGGAAATAAGCACTGAAGAAAAAATAGTCTTCATGGGGCTTTTACCTTTCCTTGTGAGGTAGGTTGCTATGGTCTGCACCTGATGCTGCAGCTTGGTCAGTATAGCTACATCAGGTGTGTTCTTTTGAGTAAGTTTAACATTTTGGTGCCCTTTATTCATGGCTTGAGACAAACCCCAGTGCAGATCTCTGTGTGCAACGTATTTTGTTTTAACAGCAAGATATAAAGAATGTCAGCAAGTGAGTTATTGTGCGTTTACTAGCAACTCATGTAGAACGATGTCACCTGAATAACAAGATAAAGCCTTGGAAATCCCATTTTTCTGCTTTGCAATTGTGTACATACTGCTACTGAAACAGGTTGAGAACCGTTCAAGTTATCCTGTGGTTCAAAATGGCAACGGTTCTGTGTCCTTTGACAAGGATGGGAAATAACCTTTCTTTCAGTAGTCAATTGGCTACATCTTTTTTTCCCCTTTTCCAACCTAGGCACACATCAAATCTGTTTGATCTGGAACCCCACATCAATATATTATTTGTGTAGAGGACAATAGAAAACACTGTGAAGTATTTCATAATACCAGCTCAACTGGTAATCTGCTCGTTGTGGTTTAACCCCAGGCAGCAACTAAGCAGCACGCAGCTGCTCACTCATCCCACCCCTTCCGCTGGGATGGGGAGAGGATCAGAAGAGTAGAAGTGAGAAAACTCGTGGGTTGAGATAAAGGCAGTTTAATAGGTAAAGCAAAAGCTTGTGCACACAAGCAAAGCAAAACACATTCAGCCCTTCCCATGGGGAGGCAAGTGCTCAGCCACCTCCAGGAAAGCCGGGCTCCATCACACATAACAGTTACTAGGGAAGGCAAATGTCATCACTCTGAACGTCCAATCTTCCTCCTCCTTCACCCAGCATTATATGCTGAGCACAACTTCAAAGAATCATAGAATCATTTTGGTTGGAAAAGCCTTGAAGATCATGTGGTATAGAATATCCCTTTGGCCAGTTGGGGTCAGCTGTCCCAGCTGTGTCCCCTCCCCAGTTCTTGTGCACCCCCAGCCCACTCGCTGGTGGGTGGTGTGAGGAGCAGAAAAGGTCTCGACTCCGTGTGAGCACTGCTCAGCAATAGCTACATCATCCCTGTCTTATCAATGCTGCTTCCAGCACAAACCCAAACCACAGCCCCATACCAGCTACCAGGAAGAAAATTAACTCCGTCCCAGCCAAAAGCAGCACACTACTGTTGCTCTAAAAATATAATGTGAAAAATGTAATGGGAGAAGTTTGGACTTTGGCCAGAAAAATTAAAACCTTTATGGTGGATTAAGCTGTTTTGCAACTAAACAGTGCTTTTCTCTGAAACAAGCCATTCCTTCTTGCAACTAAATACTGCCATATGTTTAAATTCTTGCAGGCCTCCTAAGGCTGACCTAGAAGAAATGTCAACAAATGTTTGTGAGTCCTTGTGGCCCTGTAACGTTTTCTTTAAAAAGTGAAGAATGGAACAGCAGGAGCTGTAACACTCCCACAGAACAGACATATGAAGGCATATGGCTAACATGGGAGCCTGCTGGCTCTTCAAAGCTTGCTGGCTTCATTCTTAAGGCTTTTTTTTTCTTAAGACATTTAAACGTGTTGTTCTATTTCACAAGTTGCTCTCTTCTACTCAGAGCTGAGTTTAGCAAGCCTGGGGTCCTGTGCAGCCCCCAAACTGCGATGAGAGAGCGGCCACGTCTGTTCTAGAGCTGGTGGATTGGTAAATGCAGGTAGGGTGTGATGCGCTGTCCCTAGAGACTGTGGTGAGTCCGACATATCCCTACATTATCTTTAGGCAGTCATTTGCCCCTACATACAAGAGCTCAGATAGAAATCTCCTTCTTACCTGGGTAGTTTCTGGGAAAGTTTACTCTTTAGAGCATAAACCTCATGCTGGCTTTGATACTGGAAAATAAAATAAATGGCATTTGTTGAAAGCTACTGAACAGTTGCACATGTGGGTTTTATTACATTTAACTGTAGGTTTGAGTTTGCTATTACGGGGGAAGATCTTCAAATGCACAAGATCACAAGTTTTTTCGAAGTCAGTGTGATCTAGTCATATAAGAACTTAAGATTTTCAACAGAATTTATGCTCGTAAGTCTCTTTGATGCTTGGGATTATCTTTTTCTTCCCCATAAATGTATTTTCCTGTCATTATTAATTAACTGAAATATTTCTGTCCTGGAATGAGGTAATTTTAATACTGGAAATTCAGGCCACAAAAAAAAAACCTATAGGGAATTAGTACAGCTCAACAGCTCTACTTCCCTCCCAACAGTCTGTGTTTCACATTTCTGATAATATGTAATTTTACTCCCTGTTCCTAAGGCACGTGTTAACATCTGTGTGGCACAAAGCACAGCTTGGCAGGTTTCGGTGTTTCCAGAGGCTGTGAAGGCCGTGCCCACACCGCACACGCTTGGGTCCATGGGCAGACTGTGGTGTTCCAAGGGCAGGAGGAGCAGGGTGGGACTGCGCAGGGCTCCGGTACCAGCCTGTGCGGGGGACACGTACGGTGCCTTTTGAAAGGGTGTTCTGCCCTGGTGCTGTGCAGATGTCCGGGCCTCCCTGCTGTCATCTAAACTCACCTGTTTGATGCAGCACAGGATTTTGCTGTGAAACTTGCAACTTTTAGTCAGTTTTGTTTCAGTCTATTGTACCACATTCGTGGGTGCACACTGTTTTAAACCATGAAATCTTGACCTTTTGGGTTACAGCATTATGTATTTCTCAATACCACAAGATATTTCTTCACAAAGTATTTTGGAAGATGATTTATGTAGCCACTCATAAAATTATATTGTCTTGATGTGGGGGATTGTTAAGGTTTATTTTCTCCAGTGTGGTTGGGGAAGTTCCTGTGCCCTGAAAAATAAAAGCATAAAACCAGCAGATGAATAAAATACAAAATATAAAAGGAAAAATTCAGCATTTGGTGGAGTTTCTGTGGTTTATTCCCCATTCTCTCTCTCTTCTCTATGCACTACAGTTACAGTAATAAGTAAACAATAATGAAAAAACACAGAACATTTTGCTTGAGATTGGCAGAATGAATAATTAGGTTTCTTTTTAAAGGAGTGGCGAAGTTCAGTATTGTCATTTGAAGTTTCTCAAATGACTTTTCTGACATCTTCAGCCATAATTTAGCATGCAGGATGCTGTCTGTTAAGAAAGGCTACATTATAATTGCAATTGCTGTGAATACTGACTGGAGAATCAGCAAGGTGTTGAAGCAAAGTTGTCCACGTTCTTAGGTAAACTTATTAGGTGACTTGTTTCTGTATGACACACTTAGGTTGGCACTTTCTCAAAACAAAATAACAGGTTTGTTTAGATATGCTGAGTTGTCAAATACTTATCAGTCTCCTGAACCTGAAGATAATACCAAAGATATAAATATCTATATTATCCAAATAGAGAGTTCACCAAATTGAACATAAAGTGTTTATACACATATTTTATATATATTAAGTATTGTGTATATATATTTATATTTTGGCTCCTTTCCAAAGCATACAGGTGGAAAAATAATAATAACTACGTGGCTATAGGATTCTATTTTTAGAACATCTTAACATTCATTGTCAGAGTAAGTTAACTAACCTTCACAATAGCATTTTCAGATACAGGCGTTAATTATTACCTCCAGTTTAGTGATGGAGCTGAGGAGCAAAGGGCATGTCGACAAAGGCTATTGTTGGCAGATGGAATCTCAGCCCACCGGAGCTACACAAACGTGTTTATCACGGTGCCAAATCTGAATTAGCAGGTCTGATCTCAGGCTCATATGCCTCGGCTCGCAGTAGGGCTTGGTGGGCTGGGCACAGCGCTGTGCTAACCACATTTATTCAGCTTCAACTCAGCTTGGAACTTGGGCACAAAAAGCTCACATCTGCCAGCAATATGCTGTGTAGATAGTTCCAGCAAATCTGCCCAAGGCCACCCAGGAGACTTTAAGTTATGGCCTGGAATATTCTTCCATCTCTGTTGTATTCAGTTGAAAAGGAAAAAAGCTTCTGCTGCATGAAAATTATTCCACTTATAAGTTTTCATATAAGCTTTTTGCAAATAGAGCTTTCCGTGCTTTTGCTGGAGAGCCACATTTCTGCACAGCTGGCAAAGCAACTTCTTTCACTATTGTAAGTTATCTTTGATTTTTATTAGGCATTAAGTTACTTTTAGACACAGTCTTCCTTTCTGTCTAGATATGTTAATATTGGGCAGTCCCAGCCAAGTCTCAAAAGAAAGCAACTGATACTCAGAGGGTAGCTGCATTTCTGAAATAATTTAATACAGTGGAGGCAGGTTCTCAGTTTTCGATTTACTAGGACCTTTTTGTTTGATTGTGTGTGTGTTTTTGTCAATTGGTGTTTGTGTTTTGTTTTTTTAATCATCCTTATTTTTTCATAAATACATCTTCTCAGTTGTCTGAATTTACTAGATGATTGCTAGTGGTATAGTACTCTGGAGCTCATTTATTGTTATTTACAGCAAATGCCTTTATAGCACTAAGGCCTACCTCCATTAGGCAAATCTCCCATTGATATTAGCAGGAATTCTTTCCTAATTATGCAGTTTCTTCTGAATATGCAGAGCACTTGTTCTGTTATTATTTGGTTATGCATATTTCTATTTCACAATCATCGTTTTAAGGAAACCTCATAATGTACTTGCTCATAGCTTATAATAATTACACTACAGAAAATTGAAGTCTCAGTGGCATTTTGGAGGCATAATAAATAGCAGACAAATGTTAAATATTAATATTGTCAAATATTCTGGTTAATTTTGGCTGTGAACTTCAGCGTTGTGAGCATTTCATTACATGATGCAGCCGAAATACAGAACTGTGTTCATATTTCGACTCTCAAGGATAGGTAGGCATGCAACTAAATAACAAAACCCCATAAAAAATAGAAGTATATTTTCATTTTCAGAGTGGAATATCCTGAAATGACAGGTGGTAGAAAATCATATCTCCTTGCTACAAACATTGCTAACATTCTGGAAAGCTGTATTAATTGTGAGTAGAAACTGCACACTAGGCATCATGAAATGCTCCTAATGCTTGCACATCTTCTGGGTTCTACACTTGATCATTCATATTTTGCTGTGTCTTTAATTACCATTTTTAAAAAATTAGGTGCTATTGAGGATAATATCAAAGAATCAGTTGTCCAGTATTGTCCAGTCCTGAAAACTGAATTATATCATTTGAAGAGGCTTGGTAATGTTTAGTTAGTAATGTTTAGCTTGCTCTTCTTCATTTTTTAAGCTTTTTTTCATTAAGACTGTTTAATGGACAAATTAATGTGTTTGACATTGCCTTGTCCTTGATTGAGAAGCCAACTGTATATTATACAGTTTGAGAAAACACAGAAGGAAATGAGGAAAAGATGACGAGGAAAGACAAAGACTGAATGCCTTTTGGTTGACCTAAAATGAGTTTACTATCCGTTTTCCCTTCCTTCCACTCTCCCCAGATCTAGAGAAGCTAAGACCTGTGGGAGTGTGGGAGGAGGATTGGGGGGAGTAAGGAAAGAGGTGGATTCAGTCCAGAAATAAGGCTGAATTCAACTTAAAAAAAAAAAGCTTTCCAACTGTTTGAAGAGCCATTGCTGGGTTTGCAATAGGCTTCTCAGAATGAATCATGTAACTTTCTGGGATGATATTCAGTGAGTTGAATAAGGCACGGAGAAATTGAGAAACATCAGATCTCTATGGCGACTTTGAACAACCCCTCTTTTCTTTATTAATAAAAGGAAGAAGGTAGGAAAAAAATGTCCCTAAGACCAAAGACCTCCATTTCTCTTGAGTCTCTTGGACGAATTCTGAGGTATTCTCCTTTATGGTATCTCTGATGTCCCAGAATTTTTCTTTCTTGGGTGTCTCCAGTAGACCTGGAACCAGCAGGATGATTTTGTGGAACATTTATATAAAGATTTTTTGAAAGGTTAGTTAAATTTTTTTTTCAGTGCTGCGTGTCCCCTACAGCTTGACTAATAGGGGCATTCAGCATATACTTCAGTGACTCTCCATTTTTAGGATTTCTTTTCAGGTCACTAGAAGGGATTGATAAAAGAGAGCAGAAGAAAGCCAGAGGAAAGAAAGAGAGAACAGCCTACTGAAACTGGCAGCAGAGAAAGAATAAGATAAATAGAGCACCAAATGCTAGTGAAGGCAGCCTTTGCTATAGCTTTGTTCTAGACGAAGGATCCGACCATTTCTGTTTATTGGAAGAAAAGCACCAAGAATATGCACGGGAAAATGGAAAGGGGAGGAAACAAACAAGAAAACAAATCTGCAGGGAAAATTTGCCATAAATAGTATTTTTAATGATGACAAGACCCCACTTTCACAGTCTATGACATCAGCTGCTGGTGGAAGCTGAGTTCCAGCATGACTTAGAAGGCTTTAGGACAATTCTGTGCCTCTTGTAATGGTTGTAACTGATTTTGTAGGCTTTGTATGTATAATATTTTTATCCAAGAGAGAATATATATGAGCATTTTACTGGTGGTGGTTCAAGAACAAACACTTAATTTGTTAGATAGCAAATATAAAAAGTTAAGCTTTTTGAGGACAAACAAAGACTTTTTCTAAATGCAGAGAATTTAAATGAAAAAATGAAAAAGTTGTATAAAATATATACATATCTATATATATATATATGGGCAAGTATGTATAAAAAGTATGTATCTACTTGCTGTGGATCCTCTTCTTCCAAATTTAGTTTTTAGAACAAACTCAGAGAAGTTGGAAACATTGAAATGGAGGGCTTGATTTATGATATTTAAAATGACAGAACATGTCTGCCTTCGGGCCTCCCGATCCACTTATATTCTTAGTACCTGGATAGGATGGGACTGGAGCAGCATGAGGCTAATTAATACAGACTTTATCCTCAAGGGCCTATCGTCTGCCTTCAGGCACTTGTGACCCAAAAGCAAGAAAGAACTTAAAAAGTCATATTGTATTGGGTAAGCACAGGGTCTGGGTGCTCATGTGATCTGTAAAGAGCTTTTTATGAGGGCAGCTAATTTGTTCCTTGTGAGCCCACATGAACTTCAACTGCTATTTAATTTGGCCTTGGACAGATTTGGGCTTTAGTCTGCAGTCTGATAATACTCTGAAAAGTGTTAAGATGTAGTTGTTTCTCTCACAAGAGCATACAGCTATTCTGCTTTTTACTTTGGTAATTTCTGCCGTGGCTTGTGGCCTTCATGTCTTAACAGCTCAGTATTCAGGAGGGTCACTTACTTTCCAGTGCCCGGTATTGTGAAGTGGTCAGGCTCACTGATTCCCTGCTGAATGATAGTCAGCACTCAACAGCACGGTGAAGGGGTGGGAACACCAAGGGCAAGTATTTTGGCAGAGGGTGGAATATAAAATCAGAATAGCTCACAAGAAAGAGAAAGGGACTGTTTACCTGCTTTGAACAGAACCCTGTATGTGTGAAACCTTCTCTGCAGCTGTTGATTTTGTCCTTTTGTCCTTTTCTTGCATGTCCTGCCTTTCTTGTGTGTCCTGTCTTCTACAAGGCATACCACTGGGTGACAAGGTCCTTCTTTCCTTCTGGAGAAATAGTACAACTGTTTGGTTCAACATCTTTTTTCAAACCTCATTTTATGACAGGTTTCTTATTCAAATCATGGGTTAAAAACTTAGCCTCTCCAGGATACAGATATTGACACTTTCCTACCTCAGAAGCAGGAGATAATAAAAGCAATCTGAAGCGCTGAGGTGATGGAAGCCAATGCGAGAGGAAGCGCGTGATCCTCCATCACTGCTGCTCAGCACCAGGCGCACCTTTGGTCTGCTGCAGGGGTCCGGATGCTCCGGAGCACACACACAGAGCCGTGCAAACATCTCCCAGTCCCTCTTGAAATGTGGCCAGTCATTAAATCATTGGTTCTGACCTGCCAGTAGACCCTGTAATTGCATGTGAATTTATAAGGCAAATTATATAAATTATTTTGATTATTTCTGATGCAATGCCCTTTGTTTATTATTTTTCATGTAAATGTCTTTCAGCATATGTTGGCGAGCGCTTAAAGCATTTATGTCCACACAGAGAGACCTTGGTCATGCTGCTAATTTCAGCTATTAACATTGATGAAGCAACAGCCTTAATTACCTAAAGCAACTTTGAAATTGGTGCTGCTGGACCAGATGACCTCCAGAAGTCCCTTCCCACCTAAATTATTCTAGGATGCTGTATTGGTTGCTGCATGTGGGGATTCATGTAACTTAACTTAGCTGCCCACAGTAAGTGGAAAAAGATAAAGTCTCCTGGAAGGTGATTTGGAGCATAAGCTTATTTAGATGCTAAGATAATAGATTGCAGGAGCAATATATACATAGCCAAGGACACTACCCTTCTAGTCAAGGCACCCAGATATATATTCTCTAGCAGGGTTAAATGCTGGTTTTGCACTAAAAGACTTAAATTCCATTTTTATACCTAAACAGAGGCTGCTGACTATGTAAAAATGTGGTGTCGTTGCATGTCATGTAGTAGGAACTAGAATAAAACTATAAGAGGTGGCAGGAAACAGTTTTTGTTGAAGACATAGTCCCGAATTACAAATTGCCTAAATAATCAGAATAACTTTATGCAAATCATATTTATACAGATGATGCAGCTTCAGGAGGAGGGGAGTTTTGGCGATGCATAGCACGAAATAGCAAACATCAAAAAATGGCATATGAGAAGTCAGGTTTACACTTTATGTTAAATCAGAACTTTTACCTGTATCTTTAGAACAGTTAATTATTCACTGAGGAGGGAAGATGAGAGGGAAAAGGTGAAGCTCTGCACCCGAGCAGTAGAAATACTCAGCTGGCATGTGGGAGGTCTGAACTCAGGCCTCTTTCCTCTGATTTTTGTACTGATTAATACATTTTTCATAGGTGCAATGTTTTATAGTGTGCCTTTGTACACCTTTAGAAATGGCTCTAAGGTTAAGTGGTGTGTGGCAGGGGCAGACTGCAAATTCACAGTGGAACTATGGAAAGCTCACATGTTCCTAGATCTTGGATTCTGTCTTATGATAGTGAACTCAAACGTGTTATTTTTATTTGACATGTTGTTAGACTCTTTTTCATTTCTAGCAGTGGTGTTGCGCATATTCTGAATATTTAAATTTCCACTTCAATATCTGTTTAATATGCAAGATTGAAATAACCTGTGTGTTTTGTAGCCTTGTAGTAATTAGACACGGTGAAAAAAAGCTACTCAGCCCATTTGCCTGGACTATGTAAAAAATATTTATTCCATATTGGAATTGTTTAAGAAGTTTATGATCAGTAATTCAGTCAAGAAGTTTCAACTTCTTCAGGATTTAATTCTGCTGTACAGATCACTCCGGCACTTTGAATATGGGCAATAGTTCTTGCTTGGGTGATAATTTAGATTGGTAGGGTTTTCCTTAATAATTGTGTATGGTGTATATTGTCTTTCTACAAGCACATTTCTAGTAAAATGTAACTGTTTAAGTGAAAACCTGATGCAATGAATTCTATGTTAGAAATGCCTATTGAAGTTACATATGTGTGTATATATATATATATATATATGTATATATTTGGGATATTTTAGTCTCATTTCTGTGACAGCTGCCAAAATTTTCTTTGCAATAATCTGGTGACCATTTCATTTCAAAAACTGGTCCCTAATGCCTTTGTCTCTCAGTAAGCTCTCAGTAACAAGGACCTAAACATATGTAGTTATAAATCCACAGTTTTAATCCTTTTACAGTTTTAAGTATTTTGTCTCTGTTTCATTAAACTCTCAGATATGTTCCCAAGTTTACTTCTGTAATTGCTGCTCTGGAACTATTTAACTTTAAAAGCACGTTGGATACAATTTTGCTCCAAGCTGAGATCTTTGCAGATTTCTAATATTTTTAATCTCTTTTAATGAGTGCAATATACCTACGTCTTTCTCATAGAGACAAATGTATATTCAGTGTAATTCCCTGCAATCAGGAAAAAGGAAGATGAAGACAGGAAAATAAATGGAGGCTTGGGGTTGTTTTGGGTTTCCTTGATTTAAATCTCGTATTTCGCATGTCCTTGATTGTATTAGTTTATTCGTTTTGCCAAACAGACTACAAAGCTGTGAATATTTATTTAGTTCTGTTGCTAATAGTTTTTCTAATAGGGAATTATTTTGGTACAATGAAAGACATTTGTAAATGAAGCAGATAAGCCCTTTGGCAGACAAGGAGTGTTTTGTTCAACACAAGAATTCTATTGTCCACTGCTTTAGTTGTCAAGTGCCTGGGGAGCCCAGGATTTATGATGATGTTACAATGGCCCTTTCAGAGAGAAGTCTAAGAAGCTGTGAGATTCCGTTCCTCTGCTTTTCAGACTTTCAAATCTTTTTATCATGCAAGAACAATGCAGGATTCAGCTGCTTCTTAGGCCACAGGACTGCCCATTTAACATCAGGCATTGTGAAATAATTACCATAGTGACAATGGGTTTGGGCTTTTTTTCCCCCTCTAACTAGCAACATTTCAAAATCGTTCAAGTTGTCACTTTGTATAAACCAACTCCGAAGCCACGGCTTATTCTATAAGAAAAAATAAGTTCTTAGGAGATTTGGTATAAAGTGCCACTGTGTCAAACCTCTTTGGAGCACTGGAACTGTTTAATGGATGTTTTTTTGAGTTTTCATGTAATTATAATTGAACTTGGAAACAGCCTTCTGTAAATACATCAATTGTTTTTCTTTCGGCTTTTGTCTCTTCTGCAAAGGTTATAGAGTCAGCAGAACCTTGCTGCTGATGAAGCCACATTCAACTGCAGCAGAAAAGGAGAAAATAAAAACACGCAGTAAAAGTAGTATCTGATACCTTTGTATCAATCAGCTGAACTATTTATTGTGATATCATAACGATGGAAATCATTCAGCAGTCTTAAATCATGTTTTTCAGGAAAATAGGTATCTGGAGGAGATTCCTTGCTTTATGTTAATGTAAAGGTTTATTTGCTTCAAATAATGATTAGTGCTACAAACAAATATTGTTTTGTAGACTCTGAGGTCTGTTTAAATGCAGCATAGCTGGAAAACGGAGCCTTTACTTGGTAGTTAAATTAGGATGTACGTGGGCACTTCACTGTCTGGTGGTCAGGTGTGTGTAGAGGATGAAGCTTAACAGCGTAGCAGGTCAGGCTGAGGACTGTATTGTATGGATTACCAACTATCTGCTGCTTTTAAAAGCAAAAGCAGATCTTGAAAAAATTAGACCACAGGCATATGTAAGAGGATATTTTGAGAAATACTTACCTAAGCAACTTAAAATGTCTTGGGCGAAAAGGAATCTTGAGCTGCAAAGTCATCTGTAGAGATGTTGTCATCTGTGAAGATATTGAACAAATTATCAAAATGAGAAAGTTTTTTTTCAGTTTTAGTCTTTCCATTAATTCATATGAATTGTGCATTAGTTCAAACGGGTCCTCTATGAAAAGAAAAGGCTTGCAAAATGAGCATAGTTTCAAATGCCATATATACTTCAATGCACAGATATGTTGCATGTGTAGAGTATATTTATAAAGCAAGTGCTTTGTGTATTAGTGACTTACTTCATAGAGCTTGTCTTAGCAAAACTCACTTTCTAGGAATGTGTATTTTATTGAATGTGTATCACAATTTTTTTAAACAGTAGGTCAACGTATCTGCAGTCACAACTGGCAATAGAAGCCACGTGATTTTATTTCTTCTGTTGATGAATTAAATGTGAAATATGTTTGTGCAATATCGCAATATTGAATATTTAATATTCAGTCAATACCTATTCAGTTCTCCTCAACACTTTTGCCTAGCAACTTCAAAATTTGGCCTGTGCTGCTGAACTATATTTTGCAAGCAAAACTTGATTGCTATAATGGGGGTGAAAAGTGGGTATAAAATGGAGGATGCATATGGATAAAACAGCTTGAAGAGTCAAATACTGCAGAAAAATACTGATTTGGATGTATCAACCCAAATTACAGAGACTATTTTGCAATAACTGCTCCTAGAAATTCTCAATTAATAAATTTGAAAGTACCAGGTAATCTAGCCTGATTTCCCTGGTGAGCATGAATCCTAGTTTTAGGATTCATTTAGTACCCATTTAAGACTCTATCAAGGTATCTAATGAGCATCAGAAATACGCTGTCTACATCAGTACATAAGACAAGATCACACACAGCATTTCTTTTGCCTTCAGTCACATCAACTATAATTTTACTTGTGTGGGATCTTGTTGTCAGAAACACAAGACGATGAGGGACCGCTCTGTGAAACTGAGCATTCTTAACTTGCTCATATCAATTCAACAGAAGACTCACCTCATAAGAAATTATTCAGCTGGTTTCTTTTCATTTCTGCAACCTTTATTCAGACTGCCTCAACTTGCTATCCCGTTATGAAAGGATTTTAGCCATCAGAACGACTTCTTATAGGCAGAGGCACCTCTTGCTTATTTTCTCACTTTAAATGTCTTACCCTAGAGAGCTTCTCCATACTGTAGTAGAAGTTCTACTTACTAAAATAACCTACTTCATTCTCCATCATAACGGTAAAAATACTAATTTTCTAATATGCCTTCAGAGCACTTAGAAATGTTCAAAGCACATCTTGTTGGCTAATGATATCTGCAGCTGTTCCTTTTTCCCTGCAGTATGTCTTGTATTGGATAGTGTTCCCAGGACAGATTTTTCCATAGAACTCTGTTTTTTCAGGAGATAATGAAAAAGATGTGAAGGCATTTTGATATGGCCTCCGGCATTTTAGTTATGGGAACATTCTTGCAGTAGTAAGTCTGTTAAGGTAAAAGCTATTTATTAATTTTCTCCTTGTATTATTTAAATGCTAGTCTTTAAACTCTCCTTAGGCTGCTGTGATAGTTTATAGGCTAGACTTGTTTTTTATTACGGTACCTACACTGCATTGGATTTCAAATGGACTTTTTTCATTCTTTGCAGCCGGAGCTGAAGTGCTGGATAAGTGGCAGCAGAAAGCTGACATCTGCATTGGCGTCATAGTCTCATTAAGTGGCATTTCAAATGTGTGGAATATGCTACATAAATTGGCAACAAGTTTCCAGTGGGTGAAGGTAAGTAGCACATCCAAATGTTATGATCCGAGTGAAGTCAGATATGCATAGCTGGCCTCTTGTTTCTGTAAGTGTCCACAGTATTTGTACAATACAGAGAACATTTCTGCAGTGACTGATGTGTGCTGTCAGCCAGTTTTGCTCATTCGTCTTAAGAGTTTATCTATTGGTCCTGATTGTCACTCAGGAGAGATGACGCTGGAGGACACTGACCATCCTTCTGCGTTTGTAAAGCACAGTTTGATACCATGTGTTTTTGGGGTCACACTTGTTTCATTTCTTGTTTAAAACATCCAGAGAACCTCTTGAAAACTCACAGCAATGTAGCACTGAAGAGCAGAAATGTAAGAAATTTTCTAATATTTAGGCTTTAAATTTAATTTTAGCAGTCAAAAAGTTTCATATTTTTCTCATTCTACGCCTGCATGAGTGAGTAATTAATTTTGGTTTTGGTTTATTTCTCCAATATTTTGTGCAATACTGGTGAGTTTAATATAACTGTTCAGGCTTGGGTTAGAAAAAGAATTTAGTGGTGACTTAGGCTTCAGAGAAAGTGAATGTGGAAATTGTGGAAAAAGAGCAATATGGAAAAGCCTAGACCTAAAACCAGTTATATCTGCTGCTCTGATGCCTTTTCCATATCCTCTGTGACTTCCAGTTGTGCTATTACTGCAACCAGTGATTCCACAGAGGTGAGAATTGTCCACTTACAGGAGCATTCATGTTGTTTGTGTAGTTGGTTGGTCGGTTGGCTTTTTTTTAATTAACACAGAAAGAGATGAAATGTAATGGATAATAAATATGTAAATACTTTAACTTTTACAGAATCAAAGGGATGATCGCATCTGAAATGTCTCGGATAAAGAGTACAAAGCCAGGATATTAAAGCTCTTTGTCTAGCTGACTCATTCACATTTTTTACATTCAGTGCACTCAAGTTCTGCTTGATAGATGCCTCAGTTCTGTGGAGATGTCCTTGAA
Source organism: Columba livia (assembly GCF_036013475.1). Classification (NCBI taxonomy): domain Eukaryota; kingdom Metazoa; phylum Chordata; class Aves; order Columbiformes; family Columbidae; genus Columba; species Columba livia. The sequence continues at coordinate 17,681,595 of NC_088614.1, forward strand.
TGATGATAATCTTATTTCTGGAAGCCAAATTGGCCATATACTTACACATCCTTGTGAGCAGCTATATAAGATATGTGTTTATGGTATCCACCGACTTAAGGTAGACTGCAGCAATTAGCATCAGGCTGAAAGAGAGTCTATTTGACAGTGATACCAGCAGCATTCAGTTTAATTTATGTGCAAAAGGTGTGAACTCCTTTGCTTCTTAGAAGAGCTGTAGCTCAGCCTGTGAGATTCTTATCCTGTCATTCACTAAGCATAATGGCCAAATGCTGGAAAACAATGCTCAGTTCTTGTTCACATAGAGCTTTTCAATAGATTTAAGTTAGAGTGTTTGGTTTGACTGAAAACTTCCTGACATGTTTCATATAAGGGTATCATGAAGACATAGCAAAAATACCTTTAGTTATGTGTTCAGTTTCTCTCTGTCTCCCCTCCGTGTGGAGTTACGTGAGTTTGCTCACTGCTGTCTTAGTTTGTCTCTTCTGGCGTTTTCTTCTATCTCACTTCAAGGTTTAGTTCAGGCCTCTTTATACTCTTCTGGACTTCAGAGCTCCACTTCCAAGTAGATTAGTTTTTTACAAATTAAACGACTGTGAGGAATAACCCTAAAGGAAAACTTGAAGGCCCATCGTTCTCAGTAGCATATGAGATAACTGGGTCCTTACTCAAGTTTTTTTCATGTCTTATCTGAGAAACTGTTGTGTCTATTTTTGTCGGCTTCTTTACATGTAGTGTTTGAGCAAATCACTTCTGAAAGAAAGCTTCCTGCAGAGTGACGGTGGGATGTTCCCTCTGGTTGGAGTGTGAAGTGCCTCCCTGCAAAAGAGGAGGAATAAGCACCGCTTTTGTTGATTATCATGTAAACCTGGGCATCCATATGCTTCTTAAAGTCTCTTCTTTTGAAGGATCTTCCTTTCTTAAATTGTTTCCAGCTGTGCGTGTTCAGGAATGCAAATTTCCTGTTATAGTATCTAGATAATCAAACAGTTGAGAAGGTAAATATTCATGTTTAACTATTGTTAATGGAACAAAGAACAAGAGGGCGGACAGAGAGGCCCTACAGAGCTCACTGGGAGCTGGACGCAGGCTTGGCTGCTGGGTCACACCGGAAGATGCCGGTAGCTTCATTAAGTGGGAAATCCGGACTAGGGATTTCCTTCCTATACTGCTTGGATGGATTTTCTATAATGAAGTTCTGGAGGGAGTGAGGGTAGGCACAACAGATAAATTTATTCTCAATAATATTACTCTGAAAAGCATTATATATGAGTAATATATATAAATCAGTGTTGTCTAATGTATACCTTGCCTCTTTCATTTATAACAACCTTTTTATTATTTGTTTTTAATTCTCACAGAGTCTATATTATAATGGGAAGAACAAGGTATGCATGACATACAAAGTAGATCTTGGAAGGAAACTGCTGTATAGCTTTGTTTCTGCACAAATGCCATGCGGAAAGATTAATCTCCAGTTACTTAGAATCACCCTGTCTTAAGACATTTAATGAGGCCTCTGTATTGGAACAGAAAGTGTTACGTACCCAATTGCCTGCTTTAACCTGTATTACACATCTCACCTCTCTTCTGTACAGGTAGACGTTTACATCGGTTTTAAGACCTGAATTTTTTGCATTCTCAACTTCAAGCCACAGAACTACAACACACAACAAACACCTAGTATATCTGCAGGATTAGCTTATTGCATATATTTTTGGATGAATATTAGTAGTCTGAAATAAGCTCATATATGAGGGGAAAACCTTTGATTTTAGTAGGATGACGCTCCAAAGTACAACAAATCCTGAGGTCCTTCGTAAAATCAAGTCTGAGAGTGAAATGTTAAGCAGAGCAATCTGCTGGTGTCAGTCTCATTTCACATAGTCTGTGTAACAAGATGGAGCCTGAATTTGTCACCTCTGCTTTGCTGGGGCTCTTCAAGACTCACTTGAGCTTTGGAAATATTTGGAAATCTTGTTAGAGTCATTATAAAATACATTGTGGTCAAATGGATACAACGAAGAATGATTATTTTGTTATAAATTCAAAAGACTTCTAAAAGACATCAAGATGGGAAATACATTCACACTGTCCTATCTGTTAGTCACAATACCTCATAATACGGACATTTTAGATTTTCCTATATGCTTTCTAAGAGTACACTATTTGTATGAAGGCACTGTTGCCTTGAAAGAATCTTGGCTTTGTTGAAGTGTGTAGTTTGTTGTTGGAAACAACTTTTACCTGAACTGAAATTCAGGGCTCAGTGACAAAAAGTTTGTTTCAGCTCAGATGTTGAAACAACTGGGTCATCAAACACTCATCTCTGCATTTTCCCAGGTTTTGGGAAATCCCGGCCCTGTTTGGGCTGCAGTGTGATCTGCCCACTGGGCCGGAGCAACAAACTCCTGCTGCACTGCACCAAACACAGAGATGGGACGTAAGGGGAGATAAAGGTGTTAAGAGGTTGATAAATTGACTAAAAAAAAATTTAAAAATTACCAAATAGCCAATCACTGTGAGTCAAAACAACTTGGGTTTAGTTGTGAAAAACGTGTTCTGATAAAATTAACTTCTGACAAAATTTCCATAGTTATTTTAAAGGTGAGAAATGTGAACGAAAAGCTAAAGCAAAGTCTGTCAGAAAGAATTTTGATGGAGATTTGTTGAGAAAAATGATGTCAGCTTTAACCATACGCGCTCTCTACAGTTGCTGTCTTTGGGTTTTAATAACAGAAACAAGGATAATAGCATTTATTAAAACATACACCATCCTGCTTCCAAGAACAAACACACAGATCAAGGGCTGGAAAAAGTAAGCATAAGAGAAAACTAAATTATGTGTCTTGTACATATGCATTATATATAAAAAGACTGCTATCTACTGAGGCATTCAGAGTTTCATATGCAACAAAAACTGTCTTGAATTCCACTCAGAAGCTACTATGCTGTCTCAAACATGGGCATATTCTGTATGCTAGAAAATAAAACAAAATGTAGTGTATTTAATTAATTTGAGGTATTTAACCAAACCAATTACTGCATTGTTAGTCACAGTTGAAGAAAAACTTAAAAATGGCTTCAGTATCTTTCAGGAATACTTACTAATGTAACCATGCAAACATATGCAATTTATGTGGCTTTACTAATCTGTATAAACACTAATAAAAACACAGAAGTTGTGATTGGTAAAATCTAATGTAACGCAAAGGATTTTCCCACTTATTCCTGACAACCTGCATTTGCAACCATTCAGTTACTTTCTTTCAAAATGGCTTTTCAATTACATTCTAGTGCTGTAGGGGAAAGCCTTTTGACAAAGGCATGACATAAACCATTTATACTGCAGCTCCATCATAGTTCCCATAGCTAAACTAGACTGGACAGTTCATTAAAAAGAAAAATTAATAGTACAAGGTTGCAGGGAAACAATAACAGATTATGACTGGCCTGTGGCAGCCCACTGAATTCATGTAGTGGAATAAAAATGATTCCCCTGTCTCATAAATGAAGGTTTGTTCCAAGGTTTTAGGCAAAGTCTATACTTCTACTCCTTTACAGGAAAAAGCTATACAGTTTCTTGCCTATAAAAGCAATTCCTGTGGAAGATTAATATGAACTCTTTGGGGATGGAAGGCACATATTTCATTATACTTTGAATGCATAATAACAAACACACATAAAAGAGAACAGAATAGGGCACACTATACAACTACATGGAACTAACGGGCAGAGGCATGGAGACGGGCAGAGGCATGGAGGGGCAAAGCAAGGCTGGAATCAGGACTCGGTCCCACCTTTTCTTATCTAAGCTAGTAATTGCTCTAGACCAGTCTAAAATTGCTGTACTTCAGTGTGGCAAAGACAAAGGATTTGTGATTCAATGGCATTTCTTTTAGGTCCATTGCAACTACCTGTAACATCATGCACAATATATCTCTTGCTTAAGGTTATTCTAAAAGGTATAGCCAAGTCCTAATGGCCTCTTTCTAGATATTAGTGTGTATTTTCCTAATTTCCTTAGATTTTCGTGGTTCACATTGTCTATATAATTCTGGTATGTGTGGCAAGAACACAGACTTATATACTTCAATGTTGAAATCTGAGTTTTATTACAGCAATGCTATAAATTCCTGTCTCAGAAGGTATTTCAAACAATATGGGCTCTGGGATGCATTAACCATTTCTTTTGGCCAGTAGCCACAACCTTTTAATGAATTCAATGGGATAACAGGAGAGGCCAGAAAAGGGGAACTCTGAGCCAACATCATGTTTGGAATCAAATACAGGACTGACCCTCCAGGCTATTCTGATTCTATTTATGAACATGATTTTATTTTAGAAACAATAGCCTAAAATGCTGAAAAGTCATGGTTCTGGGATCTGATCCCCTTGTACTTTCACAGGTTTATACCCACTTTTACAGGAGAACTTGGGGACTTGGCCTCCCATTCTCCCTTCTCTCCCCCCAAAATAGAAAAACAGATTATGTAACCTCAAAAGCCTGGTCACCCGGAGAGGCCTCCTGGCTATGTTGGCTTAGTTTCACGCTATAAGCTATATTTTGTGAACTGAGGCTCCACTGAAGCAAAAATAACTAACCAAGCAAAGGACCCTCCCTCAACCTCCTGTTTTCATATTTTCCCTGTGAGCAACATAGATAAATTGCAGAATGTTAGAGCGAAAAATATTTCTCTTAATTTTTAAAGGGAATGTGTTTGGACAAACATTTAGTGCTCACTAATGAGCAGTTCGTTTCAAGACTGGTTACTAACTGCAAACTTCGCTGCTATCTTCTTCATTTCATGTGTCCAAAGGTACCGCTTCTGTCTGCTCTGCCCCCCTGCCCTGCGTAACGCACAGGAGAGAACAGCCCCATCCCAGGGAACAGCCTGTCACTGGATCACAATGACTCACTCCAAGGAAAGCTCAACAAAGACTGTGTTGTGCTGTTTCACAGTAAAACTAGTGACCCAGTGGCTACTGCTACTTTGCTGCTAGCAGGATAAACAGAATAATACAATGGCTGTGTATTCAGGAAAGGTCGCATCAAATGGAATGACCCTTTTTCCTTCTCGTAGATCTCTAATGATTTGATGTGCCTAAGAAGTGCTTTCATTTAACAAATCTAAAGATCAATTAAATGTTTAAGTGGGAAAACTTCCCAGCAAAGAATAGAATGGTAGTGGTTTACTAACTGTTCAAAACCAACTCCCCTAAGCAGAGATTGTGCTCTGTTGGCCTGGTCATTATCCACGTTACTTCTGCTGTTGCCTCCTTGCAGCACAGACTCTGTTTCCTCTAACGTGAGCTCACACATGGTTGACAACACTGTCTTTTGTTCGACTGAGCTACTTTGCCTGTGAGCAGTTACAGTCTGTTGCATCCAGGTTTCAGACTAGGATGCTTGAGGTCTCCACCAGTCTATTATGCTATAGCTTGTGGAGCTCATTAGGCCGAAGGGACAAAACCTATGTATAAACCCAAGAATATACTGTTAACTTAATGTCTTAACAGTCTAACCAAAGAATTATCAGTTCACCCATGCTGAGCTCTTAGACAAGTTATGTACACTTAAAATGATACACACAGACTTTCTAGTATCAGCACTTTCTCCAGCATCACGCTCAGTATCAGCTGCCTCTCAGGCAGATGTCTCCAGGAGAGGAAGGGGATGAAGGGCCCCTGTGACCCAGAGCAACACAATGATGGTTCCTTCTTCCTCCTCAGTCCAGAATCCACCTGGAGTCATTTTTATGTTTGCTAAAATCCTCTACATCTCCACACCTTGCACTTTCTTAATTTTCCTGTAGTTCCACATTACATGCAGTTTTACTGTGAATGGTGTGTTTTACGTGTATTGAATGTTGTCCTTTGTTCTCTGTTTTGTCTCTAAAATTGGGTTTGTGGAGCTTCCAAGGTTGCATTCGTTCAGTGGCCAGTAGCTGACCTCTAGTGAGCAGTTTACAGCCCTGGGGCCTCCACTGTCGTCTTGTACCTGGACTTTCAAATTTCCTCGTATCACCCCGTGCCTGTCTCTATGCTGCATTTTATTTGAGGGTCATAGATAGTTCATTCTATATGGAATAGCGAATTTGCATTCTTATCTGTTCATTACAACTATATACATAATCCAACTGTATTACAACACATCCAAAGCTAAGCAAAAAAGTCAAATTAAATGAAACAACAGTCACCTGGACCTTAGATAACCTGTTACAGCCAAATACCAAACCCCAGCCCCAGGCAGGCCAAAACAAGTCTCAGTAAAGCCTAACAAGTCCTAATGGGTCCTGAGGGCTGTGCTGTCAGCTTCACACAGAGCCCGGGCCATGTTGCAAGCAATGGTGACACCTTTTCACTGGCTTGCAAAGCTCTGAAATTCTAACAAGTTCATGTTACATGTGGAAAATTATTTTTTACACTATTTAATGAAACCCCATTATTAAACAGGAATTTAGTAAACATTCATATTAGCAATCTTATTCTTACAAAATCATTCATGTCATGTATTATAGTTGGGTTTAGATATAGCTGTGTATACAAATAGTGTAGAATAATAAAAGTGCCTGCGCAAGACCTTCATAATGAGTTCTTCTTGCTTATAATATATTTATCATTCTTTGGATCCGATTCTAAGCTCACTTACTGAAGCTGAAGCCAGACGGGGCTTTTTTAACTCTTGCACAAAAAGGTAAAAAAAAAGTAAGAAATTTTAAAGCCATGTTTACCCTGACAGCCATTCCATTTGAACAGGAAATCTGTCTGTCTGTTCAGAAAGATGTTCCCACTTCTTGGATGAATCCCCAGATCCAGTTTTTTCCAGCTGGTGCCTGTCTGCTGCTTTATTCTCTCTGACCACTGGATTTCCAGAAAGCTATTTATGATTGTAGGTGAAGTACAAATGGTACCCAATAATTTCTTTTGCTTTTGCTTACTCTTGTGAGTTTTTGAGTTGAAAACACTGTCTTTTGGTCTTTTAAGTAGGAAGAAGAGATAGGGTTGGCATTGTCAAAGAGCACTACATCACTACCCTTGTACATGATATTGTAAAGAAATTCAAATACTAATCCATATGGGTTAGTCTTATGCAACCATATACTATTTACTGAAGAAATTTAAAGGAAAAAGGAAGATGGGAGTGTTCAGCATTATACACAAACAAAAACATACCCACTGAAATTTTGTATAGACTTTTTAATGAACAACTCCAGATTCTTTATAATGTGAACAAAACCAGCAAGCATCCTGTGCTGGCTTGACTGAAAATGAGTTAATTTTCTTCATGCAGTTATAAACATTTCCTTTTTGTAGCCAGCACCATCATTATTTGGACTTTGAGAAAAAGAGATAACACCCTGGGACAGAGTTATTGTTTTTAAGTCACTTTTTTCCATCTCTTCTCCCAAGTAGCAAGAGGAAATGGCCTCAAGTTGCACCAGGGGAGGTTTAGAGTGGATATTAGGAAGACTTTCTTCCCAGAAAGGGTTGTCAGACATTGGAACAGGCTGCCATCCCTGGAGGTGTTTAAAAGGTGTTTACGCAAGATTCTTAGGGATATAGTTTAGCGCTAGAGTTAGGTTACGGTTGGACTTGGTGATCCTGAGGGTCTCTTTCAAGCAAAATGATTCTATGATTCTGGTGATTCTATGATTCTGTATTTATTTACTAGTGGTGTATTAGTATTTTGTTATTTTCTTAAAATGTGTTTATCTCAATCCAAGTTTCTCCCTTCCCTTTTGATTCTCTCCCCTATTTGGGGGGTGGGAGTGGGAGAGCGCCTATCGTAGCTACATTGCTAGTGCAGGTTAAACCATGACACATCCGTATTGCATTTGAATTCTGTGAAGCCTGAGATACCAGATTAGACCAGAGAACAAGGTACAGGGTTATGTCAGCCTGTTCTGATGGTTAAATCAGTGGATGCTACAGGTTGCTTAGCATGATGCATTTGTGCTCACATGGAGAATGCCATTTTATACAATACACTTGCTCTTTAGTCTTGGGCTTTCACTCACCTTCATCTTGTCCACCAGCTCCTTGCTTCTAACATGGTAATTTGGGCTTCTAGTTCACAGTAGCTCTCTTGGGCTTAACATGTATGGTCTTTAAAAGCTTTCTATTGACACAACTTCCATTTTCTTTCTCTATGCACTCCCAGGACTGTCAGCAGTCATTTTAGTTTGCTTCTTATTTCAACTGTCAAGTTGACTTTTCCTTCACAAAAACTAAAAAGGTCCAAAGTTTCAAAGTATTTCATCCTTTTTCAAATAAAAAGTAACAAGTACCAGTGTATTTAAAAAGATTATGTTTGGTAACAGACTCTCTCATCTCTCTTTACCCTAATAGATCCTTTTCCAGGAAAAACATAATTACTCCAAGAGCAATTTATTTAATTACCATTATGGGAGACTTCAAAGGAAATTGCTTGGATTGAAATAGTGATATCACCCCAGCAACTTTTGGAACAGAATATTTTGGTAGAAAATATGCTGAATGTAAGGGTATATTTAATGTGAAAAAAAAAAAAGCCTAATCTTATCGACTGAATCTTTCAATCTTTTTAATATATATATGTGTGCGTATATATATATATACGTGTGTGTATATATATATATATATATACACACACGCACGTTGATTCTTGTTATTATTGTTATTAGCCTCTATTTTTCTTCTATGAATATAAATTCTTTCTCCTGTAATTGCGTCATATTAAGGTAATTCCAAAAAAGATACTGTTCTCAATTCAGCAGTTCTACCAAGTGTCACGTTGTTTTCCTCTTTCTTTTTCAGAAGTTCATTTTTAAGTAGCAGTTCAGTGGTCTTCATTAGGGACAAAACTTTCTGTTATTAAATGGGAAGTGAAAGCTTTACCTGACTGAACACACATTGATTCGTGCTTAAATACTTTTATGTTGTCCCAGTGGTTAAACAAGACCTTGGCTACCGGAGAGGCAGAAATCTAAGACTGGTCATCTAAGGTGCAGATAAATGCCACAAGTCCTCATTATTGCAGTATGAGGTCAAGACTTGCCCTTGGTATCAGAAAAATGGTGATCAAAAGGTATTTATATCTCCAAAACATACAATGCACTTCCAAAATACACGTAATTATAGCCGATTCATAGCCTCAGCTATGAATAACACTAATCTAATTAAACAAATGCCCATTTTTGCCAGTTTCCCATTATGAACTTTCTGTGGGACATCGTTTTCTAAAACTAGGGCTTTTATGCAAGCCATAGGGTCAAGATACTAAAATTTTGCCTCTTCTGCTTGATAACACGGCACCAAACGTTGTTGCACTGAAGCAAGGCACTGTCTTAAAACTATTGCTGTTAATAGTTTCTATCAGAAGAATAGAAACGAAGTGTTTTGTCACAATTGTCTGTAATTACAAGCCAGAAATAGTGCCAGTCCATAATCTCTGGCATGTATTAGTGTTTCATATGATCAGTTAGAAATATCTAATGAACAGGTTTAACTCAAAATGAATTATGTTCATGCAAAATATACTGAATCATTTGCCCTTTTTTGCAAATGTATCATTTGCATGAAAAACAAATTTTAATTACAAGCTGACAAGCCTGTCCTTTTATGTGTGTGTGTCTGTGCTATTTATACGCTTAGAATCCAATTTATTACCTTAGCACCTCTTGTTGCGTTTTAGGTTTTGTATTGTAATACTGGAAAATAGTCCTTATAGCTTTGGAACACTGAAAATACAGATAGTTCCTCTGATTTGTGCTCAGAGCAGGTCAGGCCGCACTGGAAGCCAAAGGGAATTTCTTATCTGATGAAGGTGGTATTTTCTTCATGTTTGTGTGGTTGTTTTTTATGTTGAATGGAAATTTTCTGTGGTGGCTACTTACAATGACATCTCAGAAGATACTTAATCGAATATTGTTTGAATTACGATCTTGTGATTTAATGGATTGTAAATAATAAATTTGCAGTTTTGGTCCTTTCAGCTGTAGCTTCCCATTAGGTACTTAAACAGTTATGGTCTCCTTTATTAGAGCTATTGGCTCTGTATTAGGAATGTGTTTGCATATTCTGATGTTATTATCTCATGCTATTGAGGCAAAATAGGTCTCTTCACAGGCAATCTCTGCCTATGAAAAAATTAATTATTGATTCAATTGTTCATTCAAAAAATCTCCAAGTGGCTTTTATACTCTTTATGGAAGAAATTTGCACTAAACTGGAACAGTTAAGCAAACTATCAAAAAGGACCTTACCTGTGCGTGGCTGAAGGATCTGAACTCTTCCCTCTGCAGCTCCAAGAAAACTGAGAAAAGGAGACGATTCTGATTAGAAATTTAGTTCTCACCTTTCTTTCTCTAGCAAATGTATTTGAAAGACACTCTTAGTAATTCACTAACTTGTCAAGTTTTATAAAGATAAGTGTCACAGAGAATCTCATTATGTGAACCTCTCTAAATGAGAGCCACAACGGTTGCTAGACTCGAACAAACTGCTGTCAGGCTGGTTTGCATGTGCTTCTGAAGTGGCAATCTTTTGGCAGAAACTTGCCTACTTGAGGGAGACCAAATTGAAGGGGACCAGGGGATCAAGCAGTCTAACAGAATTAGATTCCAAGTCTAAAAATGTTTTGTAGAGGAACACATCGGTCATATAAAGACCACACAGGATGCTATAATAGTTTGGCATTTGAGCAGCACTGCTGAAGCTGCCTCTAGAAATGAAGCTGTAAGTATGATACCACAGATTCAGTTTAGATTTCTGATTGCATGGCGGCTGTCAGCCCTTCAGCAAGAGATTATAGGTCAGAACAGAAATGGATTGCTTGTTGGAATTCCTTCTGGTCTGGTTTGGTTTGGTAGCTGAATAGGCCTGCCTGTAGTCAGTTTTTCATAGGTTCTCAGTTATCACTCCTTCATCTCGACTTTCTGTATCATTTTTGGCATAAACCAAACAGACCATCAGTCAGAGCAAAAGTGTCACTTAGCCATTCATAAATTCTTAGAGAAAAAAACAATTCAGGGTCGACTTAGCATGTAAGTACAGTGTTAGTAGTTGGAAGTAAGTTGACTTTAGTTGTCATTTATTTCCTCCTCGGGGTGTCATTTATAGGCATTTACACAATAGCAAGCTGTATTGAAACTAGCAGGCACACAGGCTGCAGCTATATTGGCCTTCGAGTATACAGGAAATTATGAGAATTCCAGTTAGTCTGAGATGCACAGGAACACAATTACTTTTTAAAATAAACTCTACCAAGAGCTTAGTCATTACTTCAAATGACTCTATCAATCACCATGTTCTTTAATAAGACTGCCTTTCTTATGCTAGCTGTTTTCCTGTAGAGTTTATGCTTAAAAACAGACAGCCTCTGTCACATTTATCTTAAGTGGATCTCCCCAGGGCAGCAAGTAAATGTAAAACTCTGTTTACAGCCATTTTTCATTTCCCAAACCTTTTAATATCACTCTCTCAGGCTTATTTCTGTGTCATTCACTTCATAATGTACCATCTTCCCACTTTCTACTGCTTTGTATGAGGTACACCAAATAGAGATTCCACTCTTCTTGAATGAGTACAAATTAAATCAAAGCCCAGTGCAAATACTTTCCTTCCATGATGATTTCAGAGGTGGATACTGAAGGATACATCACGTCATATTAGTCAGGAGGTTATTTTTCTTCCTCTTTCCTGCAAAATGACTTCTGTTTTCAAAGAGCCATCATTTTCTGGCCCCGTTCATGGTTTTCTAATACGGAGTCTCAAAGCTGCTACAGGGAAATATGGCTACATTTCAAAAACTATTCTTTGGAGCAGCTGGGGATTATTTGCTTTAAACATCTCAGTAATCCAATACAGTGCTATGAAACATAATTTAAGAATGCAAAGGATTAAGATTTCCTTTCATAAGATTCTACAGAACTCAGAATAGGATTCTACAAAACTTACTTAGCATTTTTAAGGTAACTTCTATTGCTGAAGATGAAAATCACCAATTCTGTAAAGATTTTATTTACGTATTTAGTACATACGAATCTTCCCATGACCTAGATTCCCTCTGTAGTAGGATACCTTATAATCTTGGCTGTTTGCATACCATATATGAAATTATATATAGACATGGAGCTGCAGAACTGCAACTTATTGTAATCCTTTACAATGGCATCATAATCCCATGCAGAACAGCAGAGTGCGAATTTGGGGAGTGTGAGGTTTTCAGTATTTAGTGGAATAACTACAAGATTTTTTTTTTCCAAAGTATCATTAAATAGCAGAAATTTCCTTTTCAAGACTAAATACTTTTGTCTCATATGACTAATTATGTTTTGTGAATGACACAAGAGATTTATATCAGTTTGCATTCAGATGAGGGTTATTTGCTTTTCGCTCCAGTAAGACCTGAAATATGCTTCAACAAGAATGCAGATTCAGTGTTTCAGAAGGGCTCAAAGGGAGTTAGTCGCTGGCTGTCTGGTTTAGAATTACACATTGGGAAAAATGAGATTTACCAGATACTTATACAGAATGAAAATCTTTTCCTGTATCAGATATCAGAGCTCTTGTCATTTAAACAACCGTTTTACATTAGACTACTGCATATTGGCCTTTAATGCTCATTTCTTAGTAGATACATGACTGCTCTCATGGAGTTACTCATATTCATAAAGTCAATTTGCTCAGTATGGAGTCCTTTAGTTTTTAATTTTTCTATTTTGAATGTAATGAGTAAAGGCCATGGACCTGGCACTAAAGGAACTCTTCTGGTGTATGAATAGAGCTCTATGTCCCACTGCTTCCCTGGGAGAAAGGGGTCATTTGAGGAATCAAAACCCCATCTCCTAACGGGATGATTTCCTGACTGGAAAGACAGGCATAATGCTCTTAGCTGCTGGGATGCAGCTGAGAGTTAAAAGAACGTGCTACTGTCTTATTCTGCAGTTCAGCTTGTTCCATGTAAAGTAGACCCTGCAAATGATGATACACCAGTGTTGCACCTTTCTCAATTCTGCATGTCACGTAAGCAGTTGTATCAAGGAAAAATCAGGCATGCTCTAGTTCCAGTGCAAAAATGCAGTAATCCTAATTCTAGTCTTGTCCAGATTCAGGGTACCTAGAATCTCACAGCAGGTTTGGCATTTTTCAGTACTAAAGGATTTAAGAACTGGCGTGGCTGCGTGTGTCATGCAAACTAGATATGCTCTATAGAAAATGTCAAAATGTTCCACAACATTATTTCTTGTAATTAAAAAGAGATGCCTTCCTCTCAACAAGTGTGTTGTACAGTGAATACAAGATAAATATGCTACTAAAAACCTGGTCTGATAATGCAGAACAATTTAAAATGGAAAAGTAATTGAGAGAATTAAGCTAAATGTGGTAGGTACTGATTCTCAGTATTTTAACTTGTTTCATAAACAAAAAGGACTATGCAATTTGTTTACCTTTTTGTATCATTTTCTTGAAAGGAGTCAAGGAAGAGAACAAAGTTTTGTTAAACACGAAAAAAAAGTAAAACCAAATATTAGGTTATCAAGATGTGCAAAACTTACTGGTTAGGGCTGAATATCTTTCTGCAGCAAGAACTAGGATCCTTCAAAACTGTTTTCATATCAATTTATATCAAGGTATTGAAAATACTTGGGCATCAAGTATTTGAATACAGCAATCTACAAGAGGATAAAATACATGCCAGACTGAACTGCATTCACACTGCTCTGCATACATTCATCAATGCACATCAGAAATGAAACAGCTGTGCACAGAACTAATCCACATCCCTCACTTCGTGTATTTTATTAAAAACTTTCAAAGTAGTTAAACCAGTATGGGCTCAGGTGGGACTCAACTGATTATCTGGAGATCTTTTTCCTACCTTCTTTCCACGCGAACTGCTGATTTTTCATTACCCTGATTACAGTGCTCTAGGAGGAAAGTCTCTGAGCTAACCATTTAAGTTAAACCATGGAGTATGAGGGCTGAGGCTGCTCAGAACAGCCCTGTCCCAAGGGCAGGAAAAGCCCAGCCCTTGTTGGCTTTGCTGTGCCTGCTCTCGGGCAGGACAGCCCCCGCCAGGCTGGTGCAGCCCCTGCCCCAGCACGTCCCCCCTGCCGCTCCCTCCTTACCCCCAAAACTCAGGCACTCTGAACTCCAGAACTAGTATGATCCAATATTTATTCTGTCATTTAAAAAAACTATTCATTTCCTTGTCTGATGATAAAATTATTGTAAAATAAATCATTCATCTTTTCAGCTAATTCTAATTGCAGCTAAAATCCCATTTGGACTGGGAGTTTGCTATATTTACTTGGATACTTTTGCAAAACATTTCAGAACATAATCATCCATTATTACATTGCTACACTTTGCTCTTGACTGCCTTCTGCCAAATGTATCATCCAGAAGTTACGTCTGAGACAAATCAGAAAAATTGTTTAGTCTATTATAATTTGGCATATGGTCATTTAATAGCACACAGGAAGTCAGCATGAATGTTTTGGATTATTTTTACTATAAATATAACGAAAGAAATTTAAAATTGGCTAGACTTCACTTCCGCGACTGGCCTTGTCATTAAAATAATCTTCGCTGGCTCTTTATTTTTGTCTGTTAGTCATCTGTAAGCAGACATTCAACTTTGTGTGTGAAGTTTTGTAGAGCAGGCTGACTTTGTAGCTCAGGCTGTCAGAGCGGGGATGACCCCGTAACGCCGTCCCTGCGCTGGGCTGCGCCTGAGGATCTGCCCCTCGCGGTCCCTCGTGCGAGGGTGCGCACGGAGAGCGGAGCCGCGTCCTCGGGGAGCAGTGCAGACCTCGGCTCTGCTCCGTGCCGTAGTCTGGGGACATGGTTAGGTCACTTTTCAGGTTCATGATAGATGTGATCTTAGTTGAATAGCGTATTTCCATTAGGAATATTGATGGATTTTACTATCTAACAGTAGAAGAACAGACTTTTCTTATGTTAAAATTGAAACTTTGCATTTACGGAACGAAGTAGCAACTACCAGCACAAAACATAGACACAATATCTATGTAGCTAGAAGCACCCTGAAGGCATGTTCTCACAATTATTTAGGGAGATCGTCTATCTCCATGCAGACGTTTTCTGTATGTACCTCACTGTGTATGTTGTTTTTCAGAGTGTGGACCAGGTATTTTTTTTTACCATTTCTCAGTCCTGTATACCTCAGCTGATCAACTGACATGAGCAGCGTTTGGGAATGTCATTGCATCCATGTGCCTCTCTGATGTGATTTGATCATGTGTGGTCAACTAGTCAACTCGTTTCCCCTTTATCACTAATGGAGCCATTACTCACTACCAAAACCACCAGCATTTGTGTGCACTGCATTTAAGGAAATGGGAAGCAAATTTTTTTTACAGATTCCTTAGGAAAACTTAAGATTTCAAAATTATATGTTGTGCAATTCGAAACAATGGGAAAAAACAGGGTGTTGCAGTTTGGTAAACTGCCCACTGAGATGTGCTTTGCTGTAGTTGAGGAATATAAACTATGTGCAGAAATAACAATCATGTTGAAGATATCACTAAGATTGTGATTTTTTTTTTAAATAGACTGGAAATATTCACAGCCAATGATTCTGAGAGTCCACTACCTGTGTTGTGTTGTGCAGAGTCTGAATAAAAGTGCTGCACACAGCGGATTTGCAGCACTCAGCAGAGCAGCAGCCCAGGCAGCTGCGGTGATTGCCGTCCTCAGATCTGTATTCCGTGCTTACAGGATTATGAGCTATTTTTCCACAAGATAAAATAAATTGCTTTAGAAATTGTTTAGCCGCTTCTCCGTATTTTCTGCTTGAAGAAGTAGGAAACGGTAGGCTTTCAGCAGCTAACACTAAAACATAAAGTAGATTGGTTTTGTGTTTTTAAAAAGATTTCTTTCTTGTCAATAACACTGCTTTGTTTTTTAATGGCATTTATTTTAGTTTGAAGTTAGAGCATCTCGTGCACCTTGCCTTTTAGGAAGAAAGTAGTTTCTAAAAAGCCCAACTGTACCTGTTTTGTCTATGAAGTGTTTTCACAGACTTCAGTGGAACTCTGTTGATATATTCTATTAGCTTTTCTTGTGCTGATAGGAGTCAGAGGGCTCACTGCTGTGGCAACCACGGTGGAACTGAACAGAGTAAGAACTTCAGGAAGGGAGAAGGTGAGAGGGGTACGAGGCGGCGAGGGAGACCCTGTTGCCTGCAGTTCCAGCTTTAATTGCAGCCTATGTAGCAGTAGGTCACTTACTAAAGAGCCAAATTGGTATTACTAGCATGGAGTCCTTTCACATCATAACTCAAAACAGAAGCAATTACCATAAACAGCCTTAGAGAATATTTTTTTAGCCCAAGTAATGGATGAGAGATAATAGTTTTCTTTATCTTGAAGACATGTAGCGTTATTGCTTCCTCTGTATAGAGAGGATACACGCAAAGGATAAAACAAAAGGTAGCAAACAATTTTTTCTCTAAATCCTAACTAGTAAATGAAGCCTGGATGTGTGATTAATATTTTGTTTCCAGCACTTCACGCTCGAATGGCTGATAATAAGCAGCATATGTATCAGCTTGGCTCTTCCATTATAGTTAAGCATCTTTATAAAGTGTTTACGGATTTACATAACAATATTGAGAAGTTTGGGAATACCGGTCATATTTGTTTACTTGTTTTCATTGTTGACATCATTATGTGATGTTAATGAAGAATAACGATCGGTGATTTTAATTTCAAATGCATCCAAAATCTATTTGTGTAAGCAGTTTGCTTACATTTTTTTTCAGAGCAGGTTTAAAAATGCACAGCTGCCTGGGCCTATCTTCCTATTTCATTTCTGTTTGGAGCACGTACACCCCACTTAACAGCCCAAAAGCCCAAGCACGTCTAACACACCATAGATCCCTATAGCAGGTGTACTTGTCCGTTGTGATTAGCTATACTGGCTGTGGCATTGAAGACTATTTGGCTCAAAGGAAACTCCACAGCAAACTACATCTGAGATGGCGGTACCATTGATTAACGAATACAATTATGAAGTGGACTGAACTGACCTTAATATATAGAATTTGGTAACATCAATGCGTTTCTGCAGACAAGGTGGCCGAAAGAGGAAACCTTGGAGCCTGCTTGCTGTGGGATTAGATTTATACCTGCCAAGAGGATGTAAACCCAGAGGTGTTTACTAAACAGGACAGAATAACTCATTTCACGTCTGTGGGATGAGTAAAGAATTGGATGGTTTGTATTTAAAAAGTTCAATAAAGTTAAATGATAGGGGAGCTTGGCAAATAAATACTGCATGCTAGGTGCTTCAATTTTATTTTTTCTATGCAAAACTGCCCTTTCTTTTTAGAATTAAGTATTTTTATAGAAAGCCACTATAATAACCAGTTTTGAAAGGCTTTTCATATTTAAGCCACTTCTAAAATAGGTTTAATCTCAGTTTTCAGGTCCGTTAACTCCTACCTTATTACTACCCCTCAACAAAATGGAGGTACAAAACAAGCTCTAAAACCACAGACCTAATGTTCCACATTTCACACACACGTATTGTGTCAGAATAAAAGCGTTTTTCTGACCAAAATAATACAAATTGTTTTCTTTTTAATGTTTTTCATGCTGATATGAGTCACCGGTAATGTGACATCATATAACAATAGTAAAAATGTACATGGATACACCAAATGTTGTACTTAATAAATATGCTTGGGAAAGCCAGATCATGTTTGTAAGTGTATGTGTGATTTTCATTTAATTCATTATGCTGGAGCCATTGTGATGTTGTAATTGAGGCGATTTCAGCTTTCTTTAAAGTAAAAACTTATATTTTTTTGAAGAAACAGAACAAATACTTAATTCCTTACTTATTAATTACTTATTTAGACCGCCCTGTCTGTCAATGTTGGGTGTGTATTTTTATATAACTGTGCAAAGGGATGGGGCTGAGAGGCCACGACTGCTCAGGATTGTAGAAAGACATCCCAAGATGAGTAGGTTTGGTGCCTGTGAGAAGTTTATCTGTTGCTGCAGTTATAGAATGGGATGTAGGCTCAAGCTTTTCCCTATATTTACATTTTTTTCTGCTACAAATACTTTAAGAAAGATTTCCTTATTTCTCATAGAAAATCATTCTGCTTTCAAGAAGATGGTAGCATATATTTATACATATACCTGTATGAATATAACAAGTGTTTAATTGTATCTTGCAGAAGAGTAAAGTGAATTACACTGAAAGCTGAAACAAACGTCATAGGCACCTTGTAAAAATTGGCTATTCTGCTAAGATTGAAGGAGAATATATTAGAAACCCCAGGGATAAGTCGAAGTGCCCTTTATGATGGATTGCTACCCGCTGGAGGTAGAGACCTCAGTTCAGGTTTCACTGCATTACACAATTTCTGCTTCAAATATTAATTTTGACCTAGTGTTTTAAAGAATTATTAGAAAGCAAG
The DNA here is from genome assembly GCF_036013475.1 of Columba livia. Lineage (NCBI taxonomy): Eukaryota > Metazoa > Chordata > Aves > Columbiformes > Columbidae > Columba > Columba livia. The sequence goes on from NC_088614.1 coordinate 17,700,037, forward strand.
AAATCAATACAATTCTGGTAATTGAAATCACAGGGAAAATAGGAATAAAGAGACAAATCAGTTACTGTAGTATCAAGAGTATCTGGATATGTTTTTATTGATTTATGGCATTTATTGTCACCAGCACAAAGACAGCAGAATTGGCAATCAATGCTGCTTCTCTGCTTTGATGACTTGATCCTCAGAAGGAGGCAGAAAGGCTACTTCAAGGGTCTAAATCCAAGCTGTAGGTGCTTGGAGTTCTGTCAGATGCTGCTCAGGCCTAGGAGAACATTGGTAGTTATTTTCAGCATAAGAATCTGTTGGTTGTGAAAAGGCATTTTTCCGGGCATGTGTAGAAATGTTCAGTTCTTGATAAGCAAGTATCTTGGTATCTATCGTATATCTAAACCTATGGCTTAATGGCTTATATCTAAGGCTTATAACTAAGCTCCAAAGAGGGCTTAGGTATAAATTAGGTATTTCTACAGTTACCTTGCATCTTGAACTAAATCCATTCGGAAGGATCATGAGAGAATATGATTCTCTATTTTTCGAATTCCAAAGGAGTGCCCTAATCAGCAAGTCAGGAGATTTTACAAGGCAGCAGTAACACGTAGCAAAACTCTAAATATGCTCATTAGCCAGTATTTCATAATTATTAATAGAATTTAATCTTATTATCTTGAAATTTCCCAAGGTACTCTTATTTTGCCTAATAAAAAACATTATGGCACCTCAGAGACATCAAAAGAACTGACAACCTTCTCCATTTTCCTTTCTTTCAGGAATTAAGCTGGGAAGCTGCAGAGCATTAAAGTGATGTGCTTAATGTGTGGTGGCATCCTATGTGCAGAACATTTTATCTGAAACTTTTCAGTATCCCCAAACTTGTTGACTTCCACGGTGGAAGGGGTAGATTCTTGGATACTCCTGTGCCTACAAAATAACCAAAAATGAAGGAGGACCATTGTTTACATGCCGCTCTCATCTGCCTGGGCATGCTGTATTACAGCCATGCCATCACTACGGAAAAACTGAACCACACAAGGCCATCACTTCATGGGCACCATGAAAAAGGAAAAGAAGGACAAGTTCTGCACCGTTCAAAAAGAGGCTGGGTGTGGAACCAGTTCTTTGTTATAGAAGAGTACACGGGACCAGATCCTGTACTAGTAGGAAGGGTAAGAAATAATTTCTTTTTCATTCACTGATTAATAATTATTAATTTGTATTATTATTTTGTGAGTTATTTTTTTTCTTGTCATTGCCTTTCTGTTGTATTAGCTGATTCTTCAGCAGCTACTTGTTCACCTTGAATTATTTGTTTGTTCGTAGCTCAATTAAGATTCTAAGCAAAATACTTCCTAAGTGACTACAATTTTTCTATTGATCTCAGAAGTCTTTGAACGAAGGTGTATGAGCTATTATTTAATACAACAGCAAGAACCAGAGCAACCACCTGAGTAACAAGATGCCTCAAGCATATCTGGTTATCATTCCTGGGTCTTTGAAAATAGTAATGGCAGATGTTCCTCACCCAGGAACTTAGTAAAAGTGTGCTGCTCAATAGGTATCATCTCTTCATCTTTTCATTTTCAGGTTATCAGTGAAATTAAATATATGACGGGTAGGTATACAGAGAGACATATATCTGTGTGCAAAAGTGTATTTACACACATCCTGGAGTGATTTTTTTTTTATTCTGGTGTTGTCTAATAGTAGCAGAATATAAATACATAACTAAAACAGTACATATGCGAAATCGTAAATCATCAGCAGAACTGTGTTGACTTGACCCCAACACAAAAGACTGGAGAACAGGATCAATGACAGCAAATACCATTCTGGGTATTCTGGTTTAAAAGATGGTTTGTATTGTGCAATTTGTAGAAGTAAATATAAAAGCAATAAATCTGTAATTTGGCTCAATGTTTCCCTCATTCATCAAACTGCAGTGTGCATTGGTTGTGAAAGTGAGAATCTTCAGTAAGAATTTGTTACTTCTTTTATATTAAAGAGGTTGTAATTAAAACCTAGTTGGCAATAACTGATTGGCTCATTCGTTACATCCCATCTGTCACTTACCAACTTTTTACATGCAACCTAGTAGAATATGATTCGTATGAAGTATATACAATCTTTGCAAAAATGACTCTTCCAATTTATTTGAACAAATTATTATAGATATCTTCTCATATATTCTCTTCCTTAAATCTTAGAGCCTGGGTCTCAGTAGCGCCCTGGCTGTACTGGCACGCAGGTCTGTGCAGGCAGCTGCCCAGAATGCAGGGCAGCTGTGTTCACAGCATGTGCCCGACTACCGATTATGGCCTGATGTAAGACAAGATAACTGAAATGATAGTGATTTTGTGAACTTTTAAATTTCATAAACACGTAGATGAAATGTATACCTTTCTTATTAAGGTATGTCTGTTTCTGATTTTGTAGCTTCATTCAGATATTGATTCTGGAGATGGAAACATTAAATACATTCTCTCAGGTGAAGGAGCAGGAATCATTTTTGTTATTGATGACAAATCAGGGAACATCCATGCAACAAAGACACTGGACCGGGAAGAAAGAGCTCAGTACACTCTCACGGCACAAGCGGTAGACAGAAACACTAACAGACCTTTGGAACCACCTTCTGAATTCATTGTTAAAGTTCAAGATATAAATGACAACCCGCCTGAGTTTCTTCATGAAAACTACCATGCCAATGTGCCCGAGAGATCAAATGTAGGTAAGTACTCATAAATGCACTTCAGTTCCTGGCCTTACGGAATATGTTGTGTTGTCAGTACGTCTTGGCTTTATTTCATTCCTATCGTCTAGAGTTTTGGGAAGTAAAATTTACTTCATGCTCAGCCAGGGACTCAGTCAATTTATCTAATTTGCTGACCAAACCAAATCCTGCACAGCTACTAACTGTCATGGCTGCAGTGTCTCTAGCTGGTTCGTTGAACAGGGCTGTTTCCTCCTCAGAGGAATGTGAGGGTCCCCTGCAATTTATGGAGTGTGAATTCTCTGGGGTAAACATCAAGAGCATTCCTTTGCAGAGCTGGGTAATAAAGCTGAGGAGTTACTGCCACGCTATCTATTCAGTTTTCATCTCCTGTTTGAGCTTGTGTCTATCTCAGAGATTTCTACAGGAATGATTTCTCTGAAACTTGGTGAGGAAAATGTAAAAAGGAAAGTCTGTTGTTTGGCTGTCTAACGACAAAAGCAATATAACGCTTAAACTACTGAGGGAAAGAAATAATGGTACAGAGTGACTGCTGACTTTTATATCTTTACTGTTTAAAACATTGACATCACAGCTGGTAACAAATCTTTTTAGATAATATGAGCCTGTCGTATATAAATTGCCAAGTAATTTTTTTTTTCATTTATGAAAACTGGAAATAAAAAATAAACAGTTCTGCCATATGACTGAAAGCATCTCTGCATGATTCTTACAGGCATGTTTGCTTCTGACTGTATTTCTTCTCCGTTTGCTTTCCGTTTTTAGGTACATCAGTTATTCAGGTAACAGCTTCAGATGCTGATGATCCTACCTATGGGAACAGTGCCAAATTGGTTTACAGTATTCTTGAAGGTCAGCCGTACTTCTCGGTCGAAGCTCAAACAGGTATTATTGAGCAGTTTATTTGAGTAGGACTTCATAACTGGCACACATTAAAAGGAAGAACTAAAGATATTGACTGAGGCAGTACAGTTGGGTATATCTACTGATGTCTTTGAGCAAAGCTGCCTTCATTCTTTTAGATTCTAGTTAAGCTCTTTCGCAGGTTGGTCCCCGGGCATTTGGTAGAGCTTCTGGGTACACTACACTAGAAAGATGATACTATTTATTTTGTGGTATGATATAGAAATGGCAGTGTCTGTGCTGAACAGGAATTCTCCAGGATTATCCTTTGTTCAGCTGTGTAGGATATTTGGGCTATTTACCTTGTGTAGCATGATGCACAGCATCGGGAAAACGGAATCTGCACCACCACTGGAAACAGTGCTGTATTTTAATGCAAGCTAACGATGTTGTATGCAATTCTTCCGTCATGTGAACCCGTGAAAACTTGTATGTGTTATATTTTCTTTATAGGAATTATCCGAACTGCCCTTCCGAATATGGACAGAGAAGCTAAGGAAGAGTATCACGTTGTAATACAGGCAAAAGACATGGGAGGACACATGGGAGGCCTCTCAGGGACAACCAAAGTGACAATTACACTTACAGATGTCAATGACAACCCACCAAAGTTCCCACAGAGTAAGTAACAACCAAATCCTTGCATCCACTACCAGTACCCGTATTTGTGAAGTATGACATACTTAAAACTTCAAAAAGATGGATTATCATAGCACATGTGTGAAAAGATAAATGTTATTTACAGATTTTTGTTAGTAGCATATAGAGTTTTAGTGTCTGGATTATTTGCTTTGTGTTGCAAAATGAGAGATCAAGATCAGATTACGAAGATTCCTAATCCTACACGAACCCTAACCCTAATCAGACCACGTTATATTAGAAACAGATCTATGATATGATCAAGGAGACATAGTCTAGACTTCTTTGTTAATGGAGAAAGAGACCCCATTTCTTGAGGGCTGTTTTGTGTGTTAAACCAAATTGGTCAAAAATACTAGAAGATGTACCTGCACTGGAGCAGTGCGGGAATAAGCTTTTCCATTTTCATAGTTATAGTGTGAATGTAAAAGACACTGCAAGAAAGCAAGCAGCGTTTACTACTCTGCTCAGACCTCAAGAACTTTAAGAAAACCTTGCAAGGAAATAGGAGGTTAAAACAAACATCCCTGTGTGTATTATGTAGGAACAGATTCTCCTGAGTTGGGAGAGCTGCAGGGTGCAGTAGTCACATAGCGCTCGCAGCAGAATGCTCTCCAGTTACATTTACAGTGTTTGAAAGAAGTCTCCAAGTGGCCTCATGTCAGGCCTTTCAGTACTTCAGTTTCATAGCTATTTGCAAGCATAGTTATGATAGTCATTTTCCATGAACAAATCCACTTTGCTTTTTGATGAAGATGGACACAGGAAAGGAGATCTATTTTATGTTCTTACAGCAGTATCTCTCAGGCTTGAAGTCTCTTGCTTCACTTGACCGTTGACAAAAGTGTTGCACAATCTATTAAGAGCTCCTGATGATGCCCTTTCAGGTCTCTGACAGACCTTCAAGTGACTGAGAACCATTTTTTATTTCACATAGCCTTTCATTTTAAGTGTTGATACTTCATCCTTTACTTCTATAAACACTCCCAGTGAATGGTCAATCTCCATAAGGATAAAAGTTAAGACTGGATACTCCTCAAGACATGTATTTTCCATGGCAATGCAAACTAAATTGGGTACAAATACATTTTTTAAATTGATGGTTGAAATGAATTGTTGGTGGTCAAATAATTGTTTTATACTTGTGCTACTTATTTTTCACATATAAAATTAATCAGTGCTGACATTAACAGATTCAGTCTTCACAGCTGGGTGGAGGTACATTAATGGACCCACACATCTGTTCTGCATCTCTTCTCTGCGTGTGTTTTTGTTTCTTTGGAGGGTTTTTTTGTTGGTTGTTTTTAGATTGGAGTGCAGAGTATGCACCAGCTCAGCCTGTTTCTCCTCTGAGCAACCTTTACAACACTGATATGTCCTGGACATGACCATCTCTCTAACAGCTTTTCTTCCAGTGTTGCAGCTTCCTGGATCCTCACACAAGAGCTTAAATGATCTAGTCAGGCCCTAAATGAGAAAATCTATGTCAGCATTTTCTACCATTCTAACAGGAACGTATTACATCCTTAAAAATGACAGGTTTTACATACCTCACAAACACACCTTTTCACTCCAAATAATAGTCTGTGAGCCCAGTACACAGTATTTTGTTGTGTAGCGCCATCAAATGATGATTTTTTTCTTTACAAATTCAAGCCACTTTACAGAGTGTTTTGGGAGAATATTTAAAATTATCAGAAATGCCAAAGAGCAGTTACTCTACTTAATTATTCACCCCCAGCATAAAACCAGGATTTGACCTGTTTATATTATATAAACACCCAAGTGATTGGGTTTTTTTATTCTACTTCCCCCCCCCCCCGCCCCGCATTGGTCAAGCCCTTAACAAGTTATATGTGCTTAAATTTTGGGTTCTTTGTGACTGGAGTTAATGATCTATTTTGATTACATGTGCCAATTGTTTTTATGGGTAATGAGCCAAGGCCCTGCTGAGTGTAAGTGTGGCAACAAAGAGAGGGGAATAAATAAGATTTTTTTTTATGCCCTTTTTTTTTTTTTCCCCAATTAATTAATGCTGATGAAGTGGCAGAAAATGCCCACATACATTTGTACATTTAGGATCAGGTTATGTTACCTGAACTCTGGAGGTGGCTGGGGAGGTCACGGAATCAGTGGTGCCTAAAGGACAACTGTTGGAGAGAGATTTTTCCAGAACAGTATTGCTCACCAGTATGGCAACACATCTGTGAGATGCTTGGGGATGGTTTTCCTATCGGTGTTTGATGAGGGAAAGCCATTTTTGGCTTGGTATGGAATCCCATACAAATTGGTATGTATTCTCTGTTGTGTTAAATTTTAATAATCATTGCTACTACATGTTCATACTCCAAATTAAAGCCATAGAAAGCAGCAGATTAATTCTTTGGTCAGCACAGCAGAGGAGTCTTATCCAATTCATGGTATATAATTTGTGGCTCCTGAATGAAAGGGGAGAAATACTTCTGGATTCTGCAGAGCTGAAGGTCATTCCATGAGTCACATGAAAGAGAATTTTCCTTCCCTTTTCAGAGCAGGATTTCTGATATGAATTATAACCTTGATGTCACAACAGTTTCTGCATTCTGAATGATTGGTTATCTTTTTAACTCCATCCTGAACAGAGATACACAGATGTGTAAAATATCAGTGATGAGGTAATGTTATATAGATTAGCACTGTGTTTAAAGCTTTCATAGGTGACTTTCTTCTCAGAGCTCTTTATAATATAGCATTCCTTTAAGGGATTTGAAAACATAAAAATATTACAGTGTTTGTTTGGAACTTACAAGTTAAATGAGTAAATACGCAACTGGAGAGCACACTGCGTACTTAAGGCAAATGCCTTTTTTTGTTCCACCAGGTGTGTACCAGATGTCAGTGTCAGAAGCAGCTGTCCCAGGAGAGGAAGTCGGAAGAGTGAAGGCCAAAGATCCAGACATTGGGGAAAATGGCTTAGTAGCTTACAGCATCATTGATGGAGATGGCATGGATATGTTTGAAATTACAACAGATTATGAGACTCAGGAAGGCGTTGTAAAGCTTAAGAAGGTGAGTAAAACCTAGTGATGTCTAGTATTCTTTGTTGCTGACAGAATATTGGGTAATAAGGGATTATTACCTAAGATGTAATATCAGTTAATGCAATTTCACTTAGTTTGTTTCTAAGGCTGTGATTAACTCTTAATATTCCATTTCCCCATTAGCTGAATTGGAATGGAAGAAAATAACCAAGAAGAGTTACATAAATACTGTACAGTGGATTAATTGCACAAACTAAATGAATTCATAATAAAAAGTCACGGTAAAATACAATGCCATCAGCTTCATTGTTAATGAAGTTTTGCCTAGTGCTGATAAGTAGCAGACATTCACTGTTGCTTTATGTTCAGTCTGAATAGCCTCATGCCCTATAGTTTGAATTCTTCAGCTGTGCATTGTCCACAATATTGTTCTGAAGGAGTCACAGGCTATGCAAAAAGCAGCAAAAATACTGAGGTGATTTCATATACAGTCCAGCAGTATTATCTTTAAAAGTGTTACTAAATGAATTTTAAATTACAAATTATAAAGCTTAAATCTTATTCATTATTGAAACATTATTATTTTGCCCTTTGCATCTTTACAGCTTTTCATATTTCTTGGAGATTATCAAAACCCAAAGGAGAAGGCCTGGGCAACTTAAGTTCAAAGTTAGCCCTGCCCTGCGCATCAGGGCAGTCTCTCAGGAAGAGACCCAGAACTCTCCTCTGGTCAAAACTGTGGTGTGGTTCAATTACTGTCTCTGTTCTAGAGGTGGGAGTGTATTTTTTGTGTATTTAAAAATGTGAACGAACTGTTACACCACTCAGTCTATGGTGGTACTATACTCTGTGAATTGTGGTTGGCACCTGCGTAATAATTTTGAGGTTACCAATACCGCAACACCGCAGTGATTCCATGGCAATGGCAATGCGGATGCCGTGACTGTGATCAGGCTCCCATGGGGTATTATTTCACCCCCTCTTTGTAAAGTGCTGTGAGATCTATGGATGGAAAGAACTACAGAAACAGAAGCACTACTCACTATCTTCGTATTTCCCCTACTATTTAAATAATTTATTTTCTCTCTGTCCTGTCTCATGGTGCATCTAGTAGCAATTCAAGCTACATTTGTATGTCGAAAGAAATGCCTGCCAGCTTGGGATAGACCAGGCTGGGCATTTTGTGGGAACCCCTTTATCCATCTCTCTTTAATGCTGCTTGGAAGGCTGCGTGAAGAAAAGGTTAATTTTTCCCAATAAAGGTGATTTTCTGAGTGATGCAGCAAGCAAAGAGCAAGACAAGGCCTCTGACCCGGTACTTTGAGTGCCTTCCTATGCTGCTCCATACATAGAATGTAGCTCCTTCCATTTAAGTCTTTATGTTTTTAAATACACACATTTCAGTCCAAGCTTGTTGACAGATGCTCACATTTGTTTTATGTCATTGAATACTAGGGGACTGCTTACTGCTTTTACCCTCAAGTTTTCCTAAATCTGGAATGCATTGTTGTCTTGTTTCTCGCAGCTCTTAGATTTTGAAACCAAAAAGTCCTACAGTCTGAAGGTAGAGGCAGCCAACGTGCATATTGATCCCAAGTTCATCAGCAATGGGCCATTCAAGGACACAGTAACAGTGAAGATAGCAGTGGAAGATGCTGATGAGCCACCTGTATTTTTAAAGCCGAGTTATATTTTTGAAGTACAAGAAAATGCAGCATCTGGTACTGTGGTTGGAAAAGTACATGCCAAAGACCCCGATGCTGCAAACAGTGCTATAAGGTACGCTTCATTAGAGGGCTGTTTCCTTCTAGGCATTAACATGTAGAATTGTTATGCAAGTTATTAAGCTAGTGTGATAGATCTACTACCGTAATATTCTAAATTCACACAGGTTATTAATAACTTTAACCATACAGCATTGTTTTTGTGTCTTCTTCTATAAGCTACTAGTTTCTCAAAGCCTTATCACAGTAAGAAAGCATACCATAGCTATATCTGCCTAAAATATACTTAAGGACATCTGTTTTAGGCTCTATTCTAAATCCTGTTTTCTATAAAATATCCTATGCTGTTATCACAGCATGTTTTTTTCTCAAAATATAGAAGTCTACTACGCAGTACATTAGAGATTATGCTGGTTAATTGTTAACCGTTCATTGCTACTGACAAGTACATAGACAGACCTACTTTCTGCAGTTACACTGGGTAGTCTTCTATTGGTTTATTTGTCATGTTCTCAGTGTAAATTAAATTATGAAACTCTGTTGTGAGGGTATAGTTAACATTTCAAAGAACTGCAAGGCAAAGATATGAAAACCAGAGCTGGATAAAGATGTACAAATATGTAAATAATGGATAATATCCAATAATCTGGTATGATCAGTTAACATTCTGAGTAATCCAAAGATCAGAAGACTTAGAAGATCTTCATGATTAATATGAAACAGAAGAAAACAAATATATCAGTAGATATTTTTATCATGTTTTATCAGAAAAGAAAATAACTAATATTTTGGGGCTTTAATACAGAGATATCAAAGAACAATGATTTTCATTTACTCTGAAAAATTCTGATCTAATATTTTTCTTAATGTAGAAACTGACCAGGTGAATTTGCTTTTAAAGGAACATGTATCACCCCTTTGACCATGATATTAAGGGCAACAATAACCGTACTACTTACAATTATTCAAAAATAATATGAGTATAGAACAAATTTGGATTCATGCAACTACAAAGTCTGTCTCTTATCTAATTACTGATTTTCAATCTTCATTTAGATATTCAATTGATCGTCACACTGACCTTGAAAGATTTTTTATTATTAATGCAGAAGATGGCAACATCAAGACAATAAAAGCTTTGGATAGGGAAGAGATTGCTTGGCATAATATCTCTGTCTTTGCAGTTGAAGTCCGTAAGTATTTCACTAAAGTATTTCATATTCAATGGTATAATTACTGTAGTCTTCTAATTATCTCAGTTTGATAAGCTGCAATAAATCCCAGTAGAAATTCTTCAGCCTATTTCATTTTTACCTGGAAACAGCAGGGATTTTGTTTGTTTTGAGGGGTTTTCTTGCTTCTGTTTCATTTTGGTTTTGCCTACTCTCATAGACAAACAACACCAGGAAGCCAAAGTTCCAGTTGCAATTAAGGTCGTTGATGTCAATGACAACGCTCCAAAATTTGCAGCAGCCTATGAAGCGTTTGTCTGTGAGAATGCTCGAAGCAATCAGGTATGCCCGGTCCTACCATCTCTCTGTGCATGAATTCCTTTCTTCAGGGTGTTAGCTCAGTTCTGTGTTCGTAGCTCAAATGAATGGCAGTAAACAAACACTTTGAAATTTGGATCAGAATATGCCTAGAGCACACAGAAAGGCACTTTCCTCTGTTTTTATTTTGAACTGCCATCAGCAGTTACAGTGTATTGAATGTGACTGGTAGGGACTGTGCGTAACCACCATCCCATGGGCAAGGAAGCCGGCTGGGAGCAGCTTTCCCAGCCGGGAGCCTGGTTTGGATATTACAGAAACATGCAGCATCTTACAGGAAGAATCACAACACAGTGCTTGGAGGGTTCAGCCTACAGATTTACCCCTGAACGATCTGTGAGGAAGAGGGGTTCATACCATACAGAAATACGGCTCTACACATTATCTGCACTTCTGCTTTTAGTATAGCAGTTTGAGAAGGACAGTGTTGCTATAAGTCCCTCTGAGGTTCTGAATTTTCTGCAGAACTTTATTTAGTCTATTAAATTATCATAAGCACGTATTTGTATATAAGAATGTGTATATAGGTGTATACTTTAACATCTATAATTCTATGTTGGTTAAACGTAATAGCAAGTAAAGACTGCCTGTTCTGGTTTTGAGTCTGCTCTGTGTTTATAACTGCATACATTTGTTGAGGTATTTTGGAGGTTTCTGCTATTTCAGAATTCTTTGTCTTCAAGAAATTTCCCAGAATGCTGACTATATCTAATGTATCCAGAAGAGGACCTGTTTGTTTACAGAGTACTTTTCTTTTACAGCAATTTATTACAATTAGTGCTGATGACAAAGATGACTCGGCCAATGGACCAAGATTTATCTTCAGTTTACCACCTGAAATTATTCATAATCCAAATTTTACACTCAGAGACAACAGAGGTTTGTGTGAAGATTCCCTCTATACTCGAGTGCAAATAAATGACAAAGTAAAACTAATAGCCAGCATAATGCCCTGCAACTGCGTTTTCATTATCTTTGAGAGAGTGTCTCTTTTCCAGAGATTTAGGGGAGAAAGGCAGAAAAAATATAGCTGCAATACAAGGATGTTTGTGCAATAATGTAATGCTTGTTAACTCACTTTCATTTTCTTGAATACACTTTTTTAAATAACATAATAATACCCTACATGAAAAATCCACTGCCATTTTCTCTCCCAGGAAGAGGATAAAAATCATTAACAAAAACATTCACTAAGTGTAATTGGCAGATGTCCTTGATTTAGAGAAAACTTCCTGGCTAAGCTAGAATGAGCTGAGGCAGAATAAATTGTTAGGTTGCTTGTATTTATTCACCTTACTCTTCTTGCTAGCTTTTGTAAATGATGAAGCACAGGAGACATAGACTAAATTCCTAATGGAATAAAATCGCTGCCACACTAACCTTCTGAAGGAACTACAAACACGGATGTCTGCTGTGAACTATATCCAGATTGGGTATCTCTCAAGATAACGGGTACCCTGATCTTTTTACCAATTTTCTGTTCATGAAATATAGTGTAACCTTGCATTCAGATTGATGGTGGATTTTGTGGGAAAAACACCCAGGCACAGGTGAGCATCAAAACTTATTTGATCATCTGACAAAATAGCATCAGTGAACCTAACGTGCCAGAGGTTGAGGATGCCAGAGTGGGGTAAACAGGAAAAAATAGAGGCTCAGCCCTAATACATAATTATTCTGGGGTTTTTAATGATAATCAATAGGATGGTCTCATTCAATGTTCATTTATTTTCCTGTACAGGGAAATGAAATTGCTTCAGCTTCTTAGGAATCAGTTTTAATTGGCAAGTTTTAATGTTTGAAGAAAACTTTACTGTTTCCTGAAAAGTAGAACTCAGTTAAACTGGTTTAAATAATGAATCCAGATGATTTCTTCTAGACTTGCAGAAGTACAAAAGGCAACACAATTCAGATACATGATTTCAGTGAAAACTTTTTTCTCTCAAGTGTTATGTTGTGGCGTATTTTATATCAATATCAGAAGTGAGGGTAATTATCATCAGAGTTCCCAAACAAAATCTGTTATTCCTGAAAGATCAAAGTAATACTGTTACCTACTGCTTGACACTTGTACATTCATAAGCAATTCATAAAAGATCCAAGAGGGGATATATTTATTCTCTTTAAAGTAGTAAAAGACATTTAAAAAAAAAAGAAAGAATTTTTAGAGAGAAGTAAATCAAAATGTATTCTTTGCTTGAGACCCTGAGGCCAAGTTTCGCTTTAAAAGATGTTGTGTGGTTGGTCACCATATCAAACTGAAAATGGATTACATTTTATAATCTAACAGAGGAAGCATAGGTCAGAATTGAGATGCTCTGATACAGCTGCAGGCAAATGGTATTATGGTTCCTGGCTCCAGCCAATTTCACTAATCCTTCATTTCCATATGTAGCAAAATCCTTATTTTTTTAAATGACAAAGTTAACCCAGACAAAAATGCTTTGTAATTGAAGTGATAATGTCAGTCGAATGCAGGGACTATACCTGACAATACTGCAAAAGGTTGTTTCAGTAAGACAGTATTTAAGGATTGAATCTTCCTGTATTATTCCATGTTTGGGAAATGAGTAGCTTAATGAAATCCATCCATTTCCACCTTGTCTTTCCCTCATTTTTGTATAACCCTCAGTGCAGTCATGTTATTAATTTTTCTGTGGGGTTTAAGTTATGGTAGAGAGCAAAGTAAAAGTGTTAAAGTTCTCTATACTTCCATATAAAGAAGCATTACCATTTACAAGTCAAATAATTTACATGATCATTTAAAGGTTGGGATTTTTTTTGGTTGTAAATCTGAGTAGCCTATATACCATGCCACCACTTTCAGAATGAATTACTAGTTTCAAAGAAAAATGGCTTTATTAACTCTGGAGAACAGTTACTGAAAACTCTAATGTTTGGGTCTATTACAGAACTTTAAATTGAATACAGTCCTATAATTATCATTTAATAGAGTTTCTTTCTACCAACTCCTAAAAGTAATCACATATTGCAGTAATCCAAAAAACGTAATCACGTTCTACATCCTATTAATAGCCTACTGTGTTACCAACTTTTTCAGCTGAGACTATCTTCCACAGAAAACATGAGATAATGGCTTATCACATGCTGTGATAAAACACTGAATTTCTTTTGAGCTGTTTACTTACATTATACCACGTAAATAAACAGCAGTGTGTTTGCCCAGGCTCTGTTCAATTTTACTCCTATTGAAGTCAGAGCTTCAAAGCAGCGGTGGAGGCTCATGACACTTCACAGCAGAGAGACGGTTTTTAGCAAATGGATTTCCTGCTTTTAATCCTGCTCTGTCCTCGATGGAAACGCCCTTTGCTGGGGCTCACTCACCTTGTGCGGGGCTTGGACGCTGCGCGTGTTGCTGGAGGGACTGCAGCCACCCTGCTTTACCCTGCTGCACAAGGACGAGTTACACTGCAACAGCAAAAGCGAGGTGGAGTAGTGTTCTCAAATACGCAAGATAGTGCTTTACAAAGACTAAAATTAAATTTGTGATTCTACTAAAATCAGTGACTAAAATCCACTCTTTTTTAATAGAAATGTGTTCTGGCTCTTGATTTCAGACCTTTTAATCAAGACAGTTTGAAACACATGAACAATAAAGCCAGGGTATTTCATCTTGGATTATCCACAGCATTTGCCACCAGTAATGAGTTCAGACAGCTGGACCCCTGAAATTCTTCAGGTTTCTTGCTGAATCAGCACTCACCTTCTGATATAGGTGATAATGATCACACTGCAGTCAGCTTCTTTAATTGAGAAGCCTCCTTACACAATATACAAGTTAACAACCCCCCAAAAGCTAAGCTGCATTTGCCTGTGTGTTGAGGAAAAAAATTGAAAAGCCATCAATAAGATCACCAGAGGAAAAAGACAAAAATCAAAGGTCAAGAAGATCACTATAGAGATCACCATAAAGTAATGCAATTTTAACTTGTAATTCTGCAGATTTCATGGAGACTATAGCTAATCTTCACTTACAGCACTTTTGGGTATTAGATATCCCAGACAATAACAGCTGGAAAAATGAGAGCATGTGTATTTTTCTGGGTGGTGTCGAGATGGTTATTTTATTCCCTCTGTCTTGTGTTAACCCCCATTGTGTTTGTTAAGACTGTCAGTCAAGTACCTCTCATATGTGCTAAGTAATAGTTTTAAGATGGTATTGACATTTAACTTCTGTTGCTTGGCTTTAAAAATGCCATTATACCTGGATTATAGTTATACTCCTGGGATGTGAAAATAATGAAAAAGCAAGGATGAGAATATTAGCTAGGATTATATGTTATCTTTTATCCAGGTAAAAGACTTTTTTTCCTCTTATGGATATTACGTTTCTTCTAAATGTAAGAAGTGAACATAAACAGAAAAAAACACAAAAAATGACCTTTTAGGGTTGGTATATGGTCCTTTTTAAGCTTTAGCCAAGCATGTTAATTGGATTTTTATTTTTTTTTAAAAAATACATTAAACTAGAAATTACTTCAAGTTAAACCAGAAAAATCGACCACTGGATCAAATCTGGCCTCAGTGTAACGTAACTGACTGCAGGGGAATTGGCCAGTCTCTATAATAATGGAATGATTTGTCATCCTTTTCTTATTTCTAGTTGCCAAAATTCCAGAAAAATTAATATCATATCACATATCTTAGCCGACAGACTAAATACACTAATATATGATATTGCCTGTGCTTCCTTCCATATTGCCTTTGCAGCCTCTAGGCAGCTGTAGCTCAGCCCAATAGTAATGTTCATATTTTTTGCCACAAGAACAATCTGTCCTATTGTGATCTTTCATTTAATAGAGCAGAACTTTGTTCTCATATTGAGAAAATAAATTATTAAATGTTTTTTAGAGAACCCTGTGGAATAGTTTTATTTGCTATCAATATAGATTAGTTCAAGTATTAGTTGATAGGTTAATAGATATTAGATGTTACATTTCTATTTATACCAAACGGTTACGAGCCCATTAATTCAAAGTCCTATGACACAGACACCTCTGTCACTGAGGTCTTCTAAAACATGGTGCTACAAAGCCTAGCTGGGCAAATGCTGCATGTAGGTATTTAAGAAAAGAGAGTAAGGGCACCTCCAAAAACCACAAGTAAGAAATAATCAGATCTTAATCAGCTCCTCTGTCCTTAGCAAATATGCCCATCATGCAGAGGAGACGTTAACAAGATGTCTTCTCTCCAGGCATTATTCTTGTGAGACTTCAGTATCAGAAACACTACAGTTCTGTCATGCCAAGGTAACCACAGTGGGCATCAGGTGTGGTGGGCCTGGCAGGAGAGGTGCAGATATGGCGAAATGAATTAATTTGGCATCCTATCCTAACAAACATCCTATCTAGGACAGTCCTAACAAAATATTCATCCTTTTTGAAGTGATCTGCACAATTTACTAGCAGGAGAGTCAGATAAACAGGGCCCTAGTGCTAACATCCCATACATTGACTTGTGGCCACAAAATTTTCAGACAATCTCAGACTTTGTCCTACATCGGGGTACTGCCTGCAAGGGTGGTTAATATAAGGCAAGAATACTTGTCTTTTTTATATAATTTATTCACAGACTTTCATGGAAATAGCAGTGATTAGATCATTAAGAGAGGTTTTATGATTTGCATTATTAAATTCTAGAATTTATGCTGACTCTTCAGTAGGAAAATTATTAATCTCCTGCAGTACCCGAGGCAATAGTAAAATGGGTACCATCAGAGGTGAAGAGCCCTCCCTTAGTAGATAAAAGAACTGTTCTTTTTTTTTATTTCCACTATATAGTGAAAAATAAAGAACATGGCAAACCAGAAAAGTTTGTGTCAAGTAAATTCTTAGCTTAAACTAGTATTTGAAGGTCCGAAACCCACAGACATGATTGTCTCATTTACTTCAGGATGTTTACAATTTTATAAACTTTGGTTCAGTCTGAGAACTGAGAAACAAGGAGCACAATAAAGAAATGCTGTTCGTGTTTCCCAGCCTTTGTCTGTCACGGCTGGGAGCAGGAAACACTGACCAGTGCATCCCCCTGTTTCATGTCACACACTTCCCTTCAAATGCTTTTGTCCCAGGAAGCACAGGGTCTATCCACGATCACCTTCTATGCTGAGACGGCACCTTGGTTTCCATCCTCACGCTCAGCTAGAAATAAGAACTATATTCGAACCGTTCCTCATACTCACACAATTCAAATTGTGCCCAGGCATAGTGTAAGTATACGACCAAGCTTTCTGAATTCTGGCTTTGGGAGCTTGTGTGAAAAACAGTTTCTGAACAAATACTACTTACTTTAGTGTTTCGTAATGAAACGGATCAACGGTGAGGCTGAAATCTGCTACTACACAGCAGAAGTTGGCTTTTGTTTTGGTGGGAGTACCATTGACACAGACCATTTTGGTACAGATTTCTGCCTTCCATTCCTGTAGGTCTGACACCAAGAAGGACCAATCAGGGGAATTTGGTTTTTTCCCCCCTCCACTGAAGGTTTTAATTCTGGAAAGAGACTAGAACCAGCCCAAAGAGCAATGCCAAGGCCCAGGCTTTCTGCTATCCGATCAAGTATTGTGAGATTCCCAGGAAGTTAGAGGGGTGCTAAAAGGAGATACTGCCATAGATTTCTTTGTGTTGCCCTCATCACCTTAAGATACTTAAAATTGAGTCTGGTGCTGTGTAAATGAAACACAATACTGTAATTGCTCTTGGGTCACTAGGAAGGCAATACTTTGTGCTGGTTTATTGTACTAATAACGCTAAGGCATCTGAAAATTCAGAGACCTTGGAGCAAGATATATTTTTTCAACATTTAATAAGAGGATGACTTTGTGGAAAAAAATAATGGTGGCTATCTCTCTTCTTTAAACAGATAACACAGCAAGTGTCCTGGTTAGACGTGAAGGATTTAGTCGCCAGAAGCAAGATTTATACCTTCTTCCTATTGTAATAAGTGATGGTGGACTCCCCCCTATGAGCAGCACCAACACCCTCACCATTCGGGTCTGCGGCTGTGACAGCAATGGCTCCATGCTCTCCTGTAACGCCGAGCCCTACATCCTCAATGCTGGATTAAGCACTGGAGCTTTAATCGCCATTCTTGCTTGCATTGTGATTTTGTTAGGTAAAAAAACGTTCTTATTACTCTTCTATATTTGTTTCTGTTAAAAAAAAAATAGCCTTGCCTTCAGCTTCAAGATGGATATATATGTAAATCTTAATTTCTTAGCTTTTATTTTTATAAGAGGTAGTAATCTGCCTGGCTCAAATACAGTATATGATAACTGCAATAGCAAACACCCATGAATTTGTCTGTGCTCAGACAATGTCCCTTCATGGCCTAATATTAGTTAATCAAGGACACTGCTTAAAGGAGGTCATGACATACAGTTTTAAGTTTTGTGATCCTCCTTGAAGACAAGTTCCTTATTGATGTGAGCCAGGATTAACGTGGCTCCTGCCGCCTCTTTAACTCCCTCTTGTGTTGGAGACAAATGGCTCCAAAGACCTGATTTTAAGAAAGTCCTGTAAAGCATTTCCTTATGATTTGAAAATATTTACATTACTATGGGTAAATTAAAACACATTTTTTGTCTTTCTTAATGTATTTTAAAATTATTTTATAGACATTTGAAGTGAGAGGGAATACAGCAACAAAGGCATATGTTCTGAGGTGTTGCTTAACTCTAATTCCACGTTTCATTTCCATGAAAATGGAATTTTTCTTAAGTTTTGGGCATACAGCAGAGATTAAAGGCTCAGCTTCACTTTGTTGTAGGTGTCCGTGTGATTGGGCTGCTTAAAGGCAGTGTCACAGTGCTCATGCAGCACTGCGGGCCCACAAGCGCTTTTCTTTAATTAGTCTTGCAGTAATGAGTAATTAGGAAAAGCAATGGCATTCAACCCAAACAGAAAGCCTCGAATCGGTGTGTTCAATTCTGTGTACAAATGTCAATGCTTTTACCTAGCTAAAAATGCAGATGTTTGCAAAAATACATGAACTTCAGCACAAAAGCTGAGGTTTCAGTGAACGCGATAATCTATTTATAAAGGGCCTACTGCTGGAGAGCGCAGTCTAACTTGTCCTTTTTTTCCTATAGTCATTGTAGTGCTGTTTGTAACACTGAAAAGGCAGAAAAAAGAACCTCTGATTGTTTTTGAAGAAGAAGATGTCCGAGAGAACATTATTACTTATGATGACGAAGGTGGAGGAGAGGAAGATACTGAAGCGTTTGACATCGCTACTTTGCAGAACCCCGATGGCATCAATGGATTTATTCCTCGCAAAGACATAAAACCTGAGTATCAGTATATGCCAAGACCAGGGCTTCGGCCGGCTCCTAATAGTGTTGATGTTGATGATTTCATCAACACAAGAATACAAGAGGCTGATAACGATCCAACTGCTCCTCCCTATGACTCTATTCAGATCTATGGCTATGAAGGAAGAGGCTCAGTGGCTGGTTCACTTAGCTCATTAGAGTCAGCGACAACAGATTCTGATTTGGACTACGACTATCTACAAAATTGGGGACCTCGATTTAAGAAACTTGCAGACTTGTATGGCTCCAAAGACACTTTCGATGATGATTCTTAACAATAAAGATTAAGATTTGGCCTTAAGAACTGTGTCCAATGTTCAGAAGAATCCAGAAGAAATGTAAGCAGGTATTTTTTTAAAAATCAAGAAAAATCTCATTTAAACATTTAAGTTTGACAGAGAGGATTCCTTTGATAAAAAGGACATAGAAGTGGTAAATACTGTGAAGTACCTTTTCCTACAAAAGGCAAATATAGAAGTTGGCTGCCAGCTTCACTAGAGGAAAAAACCCACTTAAGAAATACAAAATATTTAAATGAAGGAAGATGCTAAAAGCAAACCTACAAATAAGGGAAATGTTATGTATTATGAACATCTAAATCTTTTATGTCAAAGAAGCTTCCACAAATTAGAAAAGATAACAGTTCTGAGCTGTAATTTCGCCTTAAACTATGGACACTCTATATGGTAGTGCATTTTTAAACTTGAAATATATAATATTCAGCCAGCTTAAACCCATATGATGTATGTACAGTACAATGTACAATTATTATGTCTCTTGAGCATCAAACTTGTTACTGCTGATTCTTGTAAATCTTTTTGCTTCTACTTTCATCTTGAACTAATACGTGCCAGATATAAAAACTCTGTCTTGTTGCAGTGGGAGGCGCCCTATTTCTATGTCATTTTTAATGTATCTATTTGTACAATTTTAAAATTCTTATTTTAGTATACATACAAATATCAGTATTCTGACATGTAAGAAATGTTACAGCATCACACTTATATTTTATGAACATTGTACTGTTGCTTTAATATGTGCTTCAATATAAGAAGCAGACTTTGAAATAAACTGATTCTTTTTTAATTCTTGTTCTGGTTATTAAGCATATAAGGAAAAACATAGTGTTTCTAATGTCCCATTTATAGTTCTGACTAATTTACTACAATTGTGACCTTTTAATAGCCTTATTTATTATGTGTTTGTAGTTGGTTTGTTGCCTTGTTAAGTGATTATTTAAAAATCAAGTACATTTTACAAATGTTTTTTAGATTTAAAAAATGTAATGTCTGGTGAACATTTTGTACCCTCTCTATCTACAGCTTGTGGCTGCTCCCAGAACACAGTAATAATCTTCATATAATACTACTGTGTTTTCTGGATTAAATTAAGTGTAATACTTTTCAATATTTCCCATGTAATATGCATTTATCTTGTATCTTAGAAATTCCAGAGGGTTCAGAAATGACTTTATATGTGGACAGGAGTACTCTGTACTTACAATTTACGCCAGGCTTGTGAATTTCCGTATCTGTGCTAGGCTTCTGCGGGTTCTAGAGACTTAAATCTGACTCAATTTAGCTATGAATTCCCTAAAGCCTGTTCTACCTGACAATTACCTTACCTGAGTAGTAATTAAGATTCTGGCACTTTTTTTTTCCTTTTTATTTTGATTTTTTTTTCCCATTTGCTGCAGTAGAATAGCATCGTCTACTGATAGGAAGACATTTCATTTTGTGATGACAGACATACAGAGTGCTTTCAGAGTTGTTCTTTGTAATGTATGTTTTTAATTGAAAAATGATCTATAACTTTTTTATATTAGTTCAGAATGAGCAAGGGATTGGAATATGTTTCATGCATCAACATTTTCAGCATCTGTGTACAGCTGTACTTCTGCTAAATTTAATATAGTTTGCTGTTTAGGGTCAGAGATCAGCAGCTGCAATATGGGAAGAGGCAATAAATAGAAATGTTATACATTTTTCTACCGCTCATTTTACAGACCCTGTCCTTCATTTGCAGTCAGGTTCCAAACTGCTTGATCTGAGAGGAAATCTGATTTGTTGGTGTATTGCTTTTCTGAAGACCCCCATATATGTAGTTAGATTAAAATTTAACTTGTTGAAATTATGAATGATGTTTCAGCTCTATATTCATAACATATTCACTTGTCCCATTATATCCCTATGTTTTATAAGGCAGAGTTTGCTAAATCAGCAGATTTGCTCTACAATGTTTATTGTAATATTTCACTTTATTATAGCTGTATGCATTCTATATAATTCTATAGTTTATTATTAACTTGGTTCAAATTTCTTTGGTGGTTGATTTTTCTCTGTTTATAATCCAAAGAATATTTTGCTAGATTTGCACATTTCTCCATTATAAATTTAAATAAACATTAAAAAATGAAATTAGTATCAATTTACAAATTAACAAATGGAAATAAAGTAAGAAAAAAAGTCATTTGTAGGACTCCATCCTCATTGTTGCTATCTGGGTTTATTTCAGTACTGAGCAAGTTTTAGAATTAATAACTGCATTTTCTACATTTTTATGTTTAATTTTTAAGAAGGACATTGTCAACTACATTTTTTTAATAGTCTTAAATGCTTTGAGTTTTAGTCTCTATTGTTTGTAGCACTCTCGTAGATGCTTGGAAATAAATTTTCTTTCCCTGCTGGTTTTGTCCTTTTTCATTTGATTATTTTTCCCCTTCACAGTGAATATGGAATTATCGTAGTTGTGCTAATCTCAGCCAACACTACCTCTGAAATGCTGGGAATTATTACATATCTGCAGCACCCCCAATGAACAGCGTGTTTTGGCACAACCACAGGACATTTATTTGTGTTAAACTTCACAGTGGTGCTCGCTAGAGTCTCAGCTTTATAATCTCAATGTGTAAAACCAGCCCAGCAGCCCTGGGTTGGTCCCCAACACAAGCCAGAGAAGCCTGTGGGCTGGGGCTCCCAAGGAGCTGAGCAGCCCGGGAAGGGATTTACACGTGTTACTTTAGCGCAGTCTATGTCTCTTCCCGACTGAGCTTCACACCATGGAAGGCAACCAAAAGATTAATTACAACTGCAGTGGGTTTGAAGACAAACCTTAATTAAAAGGAAGATCACCACAACTGCGCCAGGTAAGGTAATGGACAGTAGCAAGTGCAGATGATACTTTGGCCTCTTTTTTCCCCTCTTGTAAGTCCTGTTTGAGACATCATCTGGGGGGAAGTGGGAGGGATAACAAAAACCCTCCAAATACCCTCACTAACAGACGGTGCGACATTCACCAGGAGCGATGTATATTTTGTGAGTGAATGTATGTGCTCCTGTTGGCAAAAATACTCAGCTCCTTGTCTAGCTGCGTATCACCAGAACTCACATGTGAGCAAGGTTGACGTGTCCCCAATCTCACGTATATCTACAGTGCTTTTGTACACAATTTCTCTCATCGCTGGCAAGAAGCAATTAGGTATGCAAGTTCAGTGCTGGTTGCTAAGGGAACTCAAAACTTACACTGATATGGAAGAGGAGTGTTTGTTTGGGATTTTTAGATTGCCTCTGTCATGTTCTTGCCATTATGTCAAGCAGTTTTTGATACCATGTCAAGGGGTACAAGCTTGCCACCAACATTTACATGCTCTTCTGCAAGATCATGCTTCAGAAACTGATATCACCACAGATGAGAAAAGCTTTTAAATAATTAACATGTTTTCTTGGCTCCATATTGTTGACTGACTGGCAAAATAAAATGATGAATTTTACCATGTGGTTGGTGATAAGCTCATAGAAGAACTGAAGAACAGCAATTTAAATCAGGCTCACAATGAGAAAACCTTAGCTTTATGAGACCCAAAAGCCTGGAATTCTATGACACCTCCAGCAGAATTCTCAGAATTAGGTGGTTTTATTTAAAAGCTCAGTAAACGAACAAAATCTAGGTACACCCTGTGCAGCTTTCCACTAGTTTTTGATTATTATTTTATATTGCTAATCTCACCATTTGATAAGGAAGGCTGCTTCAAAACCTTGACTGACCAAGCTGGGCTGGCTACAAATACCCAAGTCACAAGATCAATTTTAACCAACTCTGACCTCTTCTCAATTGAGATTTATGGATTCATAGTCATTTGAAAAACATGCAGCTTGTAGCTCTGCACAAAGTCCTGGGCCTTGCCCACTCATCAGCTTTAGCTCTGTATTTGTTACTCCTTGGTAACTGCAAACTTGGCTTCCAAACTTAGGCCTTGTGCCTTCTCACAGGGGAGGAAGAGCAGAAGCTGCAACCTCATGCACAGTCAAAAGCTGCGTCATGTACGACACAGAAACTTCATGTCCAACACCTCCTGTCTCCTGGGCAGAGGTGGTGGAATGTACATGCTGGGGACAAGTGCTTACCCTTGTGGGGGATTTTGCAGAGTACATGGGGCATTTTGGGTTTCTTCATGGAAAGAAAGAGAACACAGGTGTCCAAAGAGGGGAAGACTTGCTTGGATTGCGTGTGACTCTGAGACCTCTTTCCAGGTAAGAGAAATGTCCTCTTCTAGAGTCTTTCAGGCTTCTTGTTCAAGTCAATTTGTGCTCTATAACTAATTAAATGTTAACTGGGGCAGGTGATTGAACCTGAGATTAGCAAACTCCTTATGATTTCTCTAACTGCCAAACTCAAAACCTGATTTTTTTTTTATTTTTTTTTAATTTATTTTTTTTTTTTTTCTTTTTTAGTACTTGTTTAGTCCATTTGCAGTAGCTTATCACTGCATCAAGAACAGCACCAGCTGAACCACCATCCAGGCTGGTGGGCAAAGCACATCACAGCTGGGGAGAATCTGCTTTGGAGTGTCAGCTTGGGAGTGGCAAAGTCATAGCTGATAGTGATGAGGAATAAAACATCATCTTCTACCCCATACTGCCAGGAGGTGAGAAGGAATAGACAACAGCTCTTGTTTCCTGCATTTGTTTCCTTTCATGTTTGCAAAACCAGGACCAATACTTAATTACTTGCCTAAGAAGTCTAGGAGAAAACTTTTGGTTTATCTGGAGTCCTCCTGGGTAGGGCTGTTTCTTAGACTCCTGATTACAAGGGTGCTCTTTTAAAATAAATGAAAATAAAAGCTTAAGTTTAACATTAAACAGGCTTGAAAACTAGAAAGACAAAAAAAAAACCCAAACCAAAACTTTCTAGTTATTTCTAAAGCTATCATCCCCCAAATGTGTGGACATTCCTAGCATTTTTGGTGTTAGTGAAAGAGACTTAGACTTTAAGATTGCTTTGGACTGTGGTTATCGATTGCTTGCCTTTTTTTCTTAAAAAAAAAAAAGGCCAAAAGTGAAAACCGTGTTTATTTTAATTGACCACATCCATATGCTGCTCTCCGGGCCTTTCTGAAACTGAAGGGTTTATTTTGTTGTTGTTATCTTATTTTCTAATCTAAATCATTCCATGAGTCCATGACTCACTACTTTGGCTGCCAAGTGCCAAGACAAATTTCCTCCAGCTCCATCACCAGCAGGCCTTGTAGGCATTCTACTCCTCTCACATTGCTGCTTCAGAAATATGAAGCACTTCTGTATTGTTCTTTGTGATATACAGAGATCTGAATGGGGCCGGGGGGGTGGATTTTTTTGGTTGTTTGGAGCTATGATGCTTTCACTTCCACACCTACAAAACTGGCTTTCCGTGTTCGTATGCTGTGCTCAGTGCCCTATCCCTGGGTGGGAAGGAGCAATTTTTCAGGGAGTAATGAACTCCCTCGTACTTGGCAAAAAGCCCTCAGAGATGGCCCTTCCTTCCAGGAGACTCTTCTCCTGCTGCAGCCTGGGCTCATATTTTCCTTCTCTTATTAACATACTGAAGAAAGTCATCATTAATCAAATCCAAGCACATTTAGCAAAGTTCAATGTGTATGAAAAATTTATGTCAACCTTTAGGCTCTATGACAGCCCCAAGGCTTCACTTAATAAGTTCTATAATGACTTACTGTTAATGGCCAATTCACATTATCTCTTTGAGGTCTAGTGGGCCTTTCAGTAACATTTTCTATTATTGATTATGGAACTGTTGTACGTCACCCAGACTTATAAGCAAAGCTGTTGTTTATGTTCTCTGCTTTCTAAAATGGAAAGTTGGATGCATTAAACTGTAAAAACTCCTACAACATAATTTTCTCCTGTGTTAATTTATGTGGCTCTAGGATAGGGCAATAGTGAATGAAAGAGCAGCTATTTGTGGAGGGCTGGCAGAAGCTCTTGAAAATTACAGGAAATTTGACAGATCTTGTCCATTTATCTAGCAAAATCTACACTTCAAAAAACATTATCCAACTGTCTATAAGCCTTGTTAACAGTTTCAGAAGAGGTCAAAGAATGGCTGACTGCCCTGTGTTCTGTAGTTTTGGTCACCAACGAGTCATATTTAATCTCAGACATCTAATTTCTTCCTGAATTTTATCTGGGGAAAGAAAAAATTCAAAAGGGAAGGTTTCTGACAATTGATCACTGCCTCTTTCTGTGGCTTTACATAATGCTCCAGCAAATGCTTTTCACTAAACACAATCTCTCAAGACTGTTCAGTACTTATAACTGTGGTGTTATTTTCTAAAGCCTAGGTCCTGTATACACTTACTATTTAGCACAATGTTTACTACTGTGAATAAATGGTAGTTCTCATAACAGTAAGTAAAGTACAATGAGGTAACAGTATTGTAATCTAAGTGCTCTCACACTCCTGGAAGCTAATATCTTGCACTCTGTTGAAACATCATTAAATGAAAGAATATGAACTTTATGTGCCTACACATACTGCCACTGCACTGCAGACTACTCTGAAGTGCCCAGTGTCATGTAAAATTCCTTTCATGGAGGAAAATTCCTCAAGTAACACCTAAGCATCCCACCAAGAACTATGAAAATGGCATTTTTTTTTTCATGGCCACCCAAAGAGAATTGATTGCATGCTTCATTCATGTAACTAACTACATGCCACTGTAGTAAACAGGGAAAAAAATAGAAGAGTAAAATAAACAAAGCCATAGGACTTGCTTTAAAACACTTTGAAATAGCAAGCAGAAAGCAGCAAGAATGCATTGTATTGAGAGATACTGTAAATCACCAGCAAGGCCAGCACCCACTATCAAGCCACTACAACATGCAGATCAAAACAGAGGCAGTCAGTCTGTCTTTCTTTCCTGCTGCCCCTTCCTCTCCCATCACACTTGCAAAACTAAATGTGCTCCAAGTGCAGAGATGCAAGGTCAGAAGCCATTGCACCGAACACACAAACACCAGCACCTAGAACACAGATACAAGGCTTTTGTTTGTTTGGGGTTTTTTTAACCCCTAATGCTGCACTGTAAAGCCACTTAATACTAACTCAATCAATCTGTAAACACATGGCATGATTTCTTCATTACCATCTTCACATTTCTGATGCTGGATCAGCAGCTTGGTGGTGGAAGAAGTGGACAAGCACATTCAGACACCTGCTGCTGCTGGCTGCTTTTTCAAGTGAGATGACAGCATAAACAAGCCATTTATGACCAAACTCTTCAAAGAATTAAAGTCTGCGCATAACTCTCAATATTCCAAGGAGACTATTGCTGGTAAACTGCTCTCAGCCATAGCAGATAATCAGAAACTTTAGCAAGCAAGTTTTGCTATTAACTCTGCTTCAAAATAAAAAGGGCATGTGTACTTGACTGTAATAAAAAACTAGTGCAAAATGTCTGCATGATAATAGCAGAGACCACAGTTTAATGAGAGTTGGAAAAAAGAAAGGCTAGAATTTCTGAATGTTTATTTGCCCTTGGTGGATTACGAGGTAATATGAAAGTCCCTGCATTTTTTTTTTTTAGCATGGGGGTCAGTATGGAGCTGTGCTAATAAAAGAGCATTAGACTCCCACTGCACCTATAAAATCTGGAACCTAAGCTAAGCCTTCCAGCGCAGTGCATGAGGCTACATGCCAGAGATTCATTACAGAAATGGCCCCTTCCCCTCACACTTAGAAGAGGTGAGCCAAATTTCAGTACACACCAGCTATTCTGTTTGTTCAGCACTACGGAGGTTACTGTAATAATCTGTCTCCGCGAGCCTGGACTATGTCCTTTCTTGTGACCTCCCCTGTAAGCTCCAGGCACTATCATTCTTTGCTACCCATTTGTGTTGGCTGCAGCATCTAAGAGCAAAATTTATTAGATATTCCTGGAAGTCATGAGCTGGAATAGTCACCAACAGATGAGCGATTCAGGGCTCCCTGCGCAGCGCAGGGGGCACCCGGGCTGGCTCGAGAGCAGTGCAGGTGTGCGGACTGCAGAGCCGCATCTGTCAGGAGAACAACGTGCTGTGACCAAACCACCAAAAAACCTCACCACTTCTCCAGCCAGAAAAACACTTCAGTCTGGGGAGTCAGGAAGATAATGGTGAAGTGCTCCTAGGATGGGTGCCTTTATAAGCCAGGCACCAGAAGAGGTGCTGAAGCGAAGGCAACAAGGGAAGGAGAAAGAGCTCATCTTAAACCATTCCAGTCTCCCTGCACACACCTTACTATTTGTCTTGAAAGCTCTTTCAGAGAAGAGTGGGAAGATAAATGATTCAGGCAAACTATTTTGTGGATAACTGGTACAATGTCATATAAGGAGAGAAACAGAAGTCTACAGGACAAGCAAGATAACCTGAGCATGTGGAAAGTGTAAAAGGGACCTGGGTGCCAGTGCTCACCTCAGTCCCTGTTCTCTGGCCACCACTTTGGTTGCATGGCCATGATGGAGACCCAACACCAAAGCACAGACAGGGAAGACAACTCAACGCAGGTAGAAGTTTTGCCAGAAGGAGGAGTACTGCTGTGAGGCCCGGCAGAGAGGAATAACTTCCTTCAAGAAAACGTGTGCAACATTTTAAAAAATCTAGACTATCTCTGACTTCAAATGTAACCTTGAAGTTCTTGAAATCCCTTTGTCTCATAAACCCATTGATTTTTAGGTATAGTGACAGACCCCTAGAAAACTTTCATCCATTCTCTGCTGGGATCCTTTCCAGCTGTGTTGATTTAGTGCATCTCTGCTATCATAGCAGAGTGGGAGTCAGGTCACAGCATCGCTATAAAGCATGATCTATCCTTTAGGTGCTTCATTCACAAAAGCTTCCTGGTTCACAGCTGAACAGCGGTGAATGTCCAGCAGTTAAAAGACTACTGCACTTAATGGGTCACATTAAGAGTTCTTTATCTGCCAAAGAGTTTCCATCTCTCTCCCATTCTCAGAACTTTCAGAATTAGTCTTTGTGCATAATTTTGAATCCCATCCTCATTTAAGCTCAGAAGATTCATTGTTTGCATTGCCTTATTAGACCTAATTTCTGACACAAGAACTCCTCACCTCTTTGAGGTTCTCCAGGCAGAGTTCATCATGATTTTTTCACTCTATTTGTGCTTCTCACAAGAAAGGAAAAATGTTCAATTTGGTCTCTGTTTTTTGTTGTTTTCCCTGAAAGATGCTATTTTCTTTCTTGATCTCTTTTAGATTACATTTAAAATGTGTTCTGCTTGCCACCTTCAGTACTCCACCAGTTTGCCACAAGCATCCAGAACTTAGTGTATTACTCTCTGTTAAGAAAAGTTGCGGTACAGGTTTGTTTCAGTTAGAGATCAGTGTTGTCATGGGGGAGCATAATATCACTCTCAGCAGTTTAATGAATAAATAGGATAAATACTACATCATTGCTTACTTCTACACTAGGAACACCAAGACACCGTAAGGAACAAGGACAAAGTTTGTAAAGTCTAGGGCCCCTATTAATCAGAAATAAGGCCAGAGGAATCACTAGAGTTACACTAAGAAGAAAGGTGGCCATACGCAAAGTTAATGCAGAATAGTCTCGCCCTGCTGAAGAAAAGAAAAAGAAAAACAGAGAGGGTTTAGGGGCTGCCGGTGCGTATTATTCAGCTTTCATTAACTCTCCTAAGAACAAGCCAGAGAACTGAATTTGAATTCTTGCTGCAATGCTAAACTGCAGCCCATCTGTTTTCCATTCCCAACAATAGATAGGCCAACATTTGTGCATAAAAATTTGCTCTAGGATTTGAAGGTTTAAATAGCAGTTACCTCTAAATCTAGAGCATCTCCCCTGTTTCGCAGTTGCATTTTATAAGAGCATTTTGTGTTCAGGCTTCTTTCAACTGTGTTTGAACACTGCTTGAAATGATTCAGGAGTTTTGCTCGACAAACGGTTGCTGTGATCCAAGGCCCATATGGCTTGTTTTGGAGTGTGTAAAGGTCACTGCTTCTGTTAATACAACTAGTACAAATACTTCCCTGCCATCTGACAATGTTCCTCCTTATTCAGATTGGCAGCCATTTCCCCCCCACAATCTGGAATTTCCTTTCAACGTGGGTTGTTAAAGTGGAGATGATAACAGTTTTAAAATCAAAGGTTGAATGCTTCTGTTGAGTTATACTTGGAACCAACCATGTTCTGTACAGTGAGAACATCCCATATGGAAAGGACATATGTGTTGGATACAATAATACATAAATAGTGGATACAACTTTATATAACCCTTACATTCTTATTGCTGTTACATATACTTCTGTAATGAGACAGGTGAAATAGATGACTTCAGTACTGATATTTAAGTCCATATGTTGAAATCTTGCACAATAAACAGGGAGTTTTAAAGACAGATTTAGTTTTTCATTATTTTTCAAACATTTGCATTGACATAAGATACTCTTGAAAATGCTGCTGAAATATCCTTACACAATAACACCATAGACAGCACTGTAACTTCACATTATAAGAGCCACCATGGACGGACACACATGCTCACGCTTGCACACACCTTCATAAATTGTCAAATATAAACTATTTGAACTCATTTTTTTTCCCAGATTAGTTTAAAAAAAGTTAAGCTTTTGAGGAACAGAGGAGGTAAAAAGTTGCGGTGAAAATGTTAGAACTAAGATTGAAAGAATCTGACAACTTTTTGTTATGAAGTTCCACCATTGCTAAGATTTGGAGCAGGGATGTGGAAACTGGCAGCAGGATAATTGTGTTGTCACTGATTTACACTCCACTCTTAGAAACCCCATCCAAATCTAGAAAACATATAAGCTTCAGATGGGTTAAAAAAAACACCCAACAACCTCTCAGTGTGCAGATGCTCAGTGAGGACCTGTTAGTACTTGGCAGCTAAATTCTCTAGAGAGTCTGGGCAGCAAATTCTCCAATCCCCTCCCTGCCATCCTCAGGCTCAGCACCAGCCCCCACGAATGAGCCTGAGCACTGAGCTGCCTACAAGGAGGGTTAAAACAGGGTGTGGGCAGGGTCAACATAATGGCATTTCTCTTTAGTTTAAAGGCATTTAAACAAGTTTTCTTTTATTAAGAAATTACAGTAATTTTACGAACCTGCATTACTCAGTTTGAGAAGTCAGGGAACAGTAATGACACGTTTTATGCTCACAGTAAGTCAGCTGCAATCATTTTTTCCTCATGACCACTGTATTACTTTATGGAACTTTACAGAAATTGTGGGAATATCTGTTTCCCCCTCCAGTGCCCAAAACAGTAGAAGTACTTTCGCTGGAATAATTTTTAAGCCTTATTCTTCTACTTTTTCATCTCTTTTTTTTTCAGTGTTCTGTCAGTAAATACGAAGCATTGACATTGCTTTGTGAGAACCCTTTCTTATACTTACTTTTTTGGGGAGTAGGTCTGGGGAAATACATTATTCTCTTAACATTTGTTTTCTGGAAATTAATCACCTATTAGATGAAGAACCTAATGGTTTGTGGCCATGCAGTTACTGGAGTCACATTAAGTACTGAAATGTAGCTGCCTTTTTCCAATGGTACTCTGATAGCCAACAAGCCTTATAAAAGAAATCCACATGCTCATTCTATGCTTTTTCATACATCTGATTATAAATTAGCTGAGTGTTTTAACTGAGCTGTGTGCCAGTTGTATATAAAAGAAGCATTTAAAAGACTTCAAAGCTCTGCTGGTGCCTAGGTACTGGCTTCAAAAGAACTCTGAATCTTAAGTGTCTTTTTCTTTCCCCAAAGCATTTCCCAAGATCCCCCTTGTAAAAGGATCTCTGCTCCGTGAACCTATATGAAAGTTTCCCTCTTCTTGTGAAACTGCACAATTTTTTATTTGCTTGTTTGTTTCCTATCTAAATAATTGAAAATGCTGTGAATCAAACTGAGTGGAAAAAAATCCTGCAGTGAATTTCAATCGCTGGAGCCAGCCTATTAAAGAATGGATTAACACTGTAGAAAGGGAATATTTTAACCAGCATGACCACTGCAAACTGAAATCTAGCGTGCTGTACTCCAGAGTGCTTCTTTGCACTCAAAGAGTGGTTCCTTAATCAACAGCTTTACAGCCCTAAGAAACAAAAAAAAACCCTGACTACTTCATAAACACAAGACAAGTTTCCTAGAAAATACTTCATTTATTTTTTTTAACAACTTTGTTATGACCGTTACTGATATGGTGAGGCCTTCACGCTAGGTTAGTGGGGATTTTCACACTCACCAAAGAATAAAGAATAAATGTCCACAGGTTCCCTCTGCAAACCATTAGAGAAGCTCCAGGGGGGGCTGCAAAGAGCCTTCTTGTACCCTCACGCTGCTTCCCCCGCACTCTCAGTGCACCATTGCTGGTGCTCAGCCAACCTTCCTCTGTGCCATTTAACTGGCAGAATTTATTTATTTATCTTTTTTTATTTTTTTAATGGAGTTGAATTCTGGTTGGTTTAATGAGCTGAAGTGATAAAGCAATAAGAAAACTAACTAAATAACATTTACTGGAAGACACCCAAATTGAATGCAACATTCTACTCACTGTGACAATGATCCTTCAGTCTTACTAAGTCTTCTGATCACTGCAGTGAGGTGCTATCGCCTACTGACGCAAAAAATTCCTGTAGCCCTTTGAACAGGGCATGGCTGATTCTGCAAGTTATCCTGTGTATTATCTTTCACGTCTTTCCCTTTAAAAGTATTCAGAGATACTGTGAAGCTTGTTCCACAAGTCACTTCCAAATAAAAACGTGTTTCTACATTTTTTAATGTACATATCATTCATTGACTCACACTGACACATGTGCATATAACTTCAGATTTCCAATAGATTACATTATATTTTGGCAGCCTTCAGTCATATGCTATTAAATTACTTGTGTTTTTATAGGGCTGACTAATTGTACTGACTTCCCTTAAACATTGCTCCTATAGCAACTGCTGAATTTT
The DNA here is from genome assembly GCF_036013475.1 of Columba livia. Lineage (NCBI taxonomy): Eukaryota > Metazoa > Chordata > Aves > Columbiformes > Columbidae > Columba > Columba livia. The sequence goes on from NC_088614.1 coordinate 17,732,190, forward strand.
GAGGTACCTCAAGTAATCAGAAATGTGAACAGCAGCACTGAGACTTAACCGAGGAGGAAAGGAGGGAAGGAAATCTGACTCCAAAGGCTCAAAAGACCTCAAAAAAAAAAAACAAAACAAAACAAAACAAAAAAAAAGATGGACCCTTCATTTATTCCTTCATTTATTATTTTTTAAATCTCAGATCTCAGTGTGTTCAGTTCATCAGTTTAGTAGGCCTAACTCACTGTTTCTGATCAATTGGCGTTGGCAGTTCGGCAAGCAGATTTCATTACAATAAAAGAACAGGTGCCATTCACACTTTTTTTCCCTTTTTAATATCACTGCATAATATACATCTGTCTTTCTGCTAGTGCACAAAACAGAAGCTCAGAGCACTGTTTATCAATTATTCCACACATTTTTTTCTTAAAAGCAGAACTGTTACCCTGGTCTGGTCAAACTCTAATTAACAGAGCGATAGCATCGCTGTAAAATTGTGCAATTCCTATTTTAAATAATGCTTAGTGCGTACTGCTGCCCTTTTCTGTCAAGGCATTACTGTGTGTTTTGGCACAAAGATATCTGCACTTCTATATCTTCTACCAATTTTACAAAGGTTTTATAAGGCTTAATGAATGGAAAATGCTTTGAAAAGCTGTAGATAAAAGGCAATTTTGAAGGCAGTCATTAGTAGTAAATACCCTCATCAACATTTTTCTTGCTAATCCTTTATCCTCTAGCTATGCAGGCTGTGCTGACAGCACAAAACTACCATTCCTCCAAGGTTATTCTAATGCTAACTTACAGACTACAACTATAACAGTCACTTATATTTATAACTTTGCTGGCACCAATGTCACCCTCTTACCAACTTTGATCAGTTTAAAGTGTGCCACCTTAACGCTATAGATCAATAGCATAAAGAAATTCATAGACTTTCTAATAGTCTCACCATTAAAACTAATATTGTGTAACTGGAAACCAACTGCTTCAATTAATGGGAATATATGGCTTCATTTTGTAGGCACAACCTTTACATTTGAAAGTTCGGTGACATATGGGTTCCCACTGGTGCTATAATTACACCATGCCTAAAAGTCATCATTAGTTTAAAATGTGGAGGTACTATTTTTTTATAATGAACAATCTTGTGCTGGTTAAGAGTGCATGAGTCTTTCTTTTAGCACCGGTTTCAATGGAACCCATTCATTTAGTTCATGGTTCCTCCAGCGGCTGCTACATACCCCTTGGCGTCAGCGTGGGATTTCCAGGCTGACAGCCGTACCTGTGAATTGCTGACTTAAAATGGACTATAACTGTAAGACAATGGTGTATTGTTTTTTATTTGGTCAAGGATAATGCCCTTTCCACCACAGTAATTAAAACTCTGCACCCCAATAGTCCTCTCCTGCAAGGAGGCAACAGGAGTAGGAATGTTTAACAGAGGTAGGAGGCAAAATGAGGCTGAGACAGGTCCTAAATAACTGCTAAAAAACGTATGGGGAGAGTAACCATCAGAGAATCAAGAGATAAAAGGCCCTCTGAGTGCCTAACTGCAGTTGTTGATTACTAAAATTCGCAATATAAAGGTCATTTTAATAGTCTTACTTCTGTTAGATGCCCATAGAAAATTGTGGTGCCCATGTTGACTCCAAATTAAGTGGTTGGCTGTTTTTGTTGTTGTTTTGGTTTTTTGTTTGTTTTGTTAAATTAAAAATAACATGTCAGATTTGTCAGGACAATGTTTTTAAAGTTTGTGGGGGACAGGAATGGATTAGAAGCTTATAGAGAGTAAAGCATTTACTTTGATCTGCAATGAACACTTCATTTTGGATTTCAGTATTTTAAGGACACATTTGTATGGTTCAGAAAGAAAGTTTACACGAACTTGAAATAATCTTCCAAATGAAAACTAATGCAAATGAAAACAAGGAGATGCATTTAAAATCTGTCAAAACTAAATTATTTTATTTTTGTAAAGTTTTATGTTTATTTTTTTTCTGGGGGGCATGAATATTTCAGTGAAAGCAATACACAATTTGAAGATGCACATCAATGTCAAGTGTCTGCATTTTCACACAGTTCTGGTAATAATCTGTTGTGCATCTTGATAGCTGTAGGTCTTGAAAATCCTCTATCATTTTGTTACCCAAGACAGCCACTTTAACTCTGAATAAAAAAACCCACATCCAGTCTCATTTCCAAAGAAGCAATAAAGAGGCATCAATATTGCTTGAATCAGAGAAATACAGTTGGGTGTATTTATTTGCCATCACCATATCACCGAATACGAAAGACACTGAGGACTGCTTACATAGCATTTGAGCCTGAGGTCAGTGGAGACAGAAGAGGATTTCTTTAAGCAACATTAAAAACCAGGCAACACCAATCAGCTTCCACTACCTGCTTGCCAGTCTCTTGCTGGAGGAATTGTCTTCTATTACATACTAAATTATTCGTACCAGCCATTTTTGTATCTTTACTCTCCTCATCAGGCGACCACCACCTGGTAAGAAAAGAACCTGAGCTGATGTTTCCCTATAATACAATGACTACTGCCGCAATACTGCTTGTGGAGGCCAAGGCTTGAATGTTGCCTGAAATTCTGCACACCCAGGTGGAAAGGTGCACAAGGGCCATATCAGGATTGTTGCTCATGCTATCTTTCAAGGTGTGTATGGTGCTCTCCCTAAATGGGCTTGAAGTAACACAGTCTCTGGTTCTTTTCTATCCTTTCTTGCATCTGCTTGGCTATTATTTGGCTTCTTTTTATATTTGTCATAGAGAAGATTAAAGCAACTGGGCTGAAGGAAGACAATGTTCCTACGGTGAGACAAGGGCAGGTAGGACAGTGCTGTTCTGTAGGAGGACATTGTGCAGCCAGACACAACCGTTAGTGCAGACTTAATATGGGATCCCACAGGATCATCTGAGCTTACCCTGCAAGAAGCTATAGGAAGGGAAATGTCCATGACTCATAATTACTGTGTGAAATATTTACATGCACAGTCTGTGTGCCTCTGGTTAACTCAGTCTGTAAGAAGTCCCCCTAGCTATTTGAACCACATGAATACTCCTCCTCTATTTTCTACAGATCCCTTTTCAATTAAGAAATGCTGCAGTTTGCTTTGATCTACAGATCCCTAACTATTATACTTACAAGCTTTACCCAGGTCCCTCATTGTGGCTCAGGAGTGTTTCCCCAGCACACACATCCCTCCTGAGAGTTCTCACATTACCCAGCCTGCTCAGCCTCCCAGCACACTAACCCCCCGTCTCCCTGATGCTCCACAGCCCACCGTGTGCTCCAGCCTCCCACCCACGGCCCTGCCCACACACCTGCTCAAGCTGGGAGCTGTACATGCTCTCACACCATGGAAGCACAATAGATAACCACTTTTACCAGATTTCACCTGGTATATCCAAGTAAAATCCCCGAGGAGAGTCATTAGGCAATGTTAATTACGGCAATCAGCCTACCCAGCCTGACCTAATTATAAATAATTAGCTTATCCCTTTATTTCCAAACCTTTCTCCCTAGTGAGACTGTACTTTTAGGATTTTTAAACTAGCAAAACTCCCCTCACAGATTTGCTTTTCACTTGTAGCAACCTTAACATTAAAGGCCTAAGTCCACAAGAACAGCAGAGTCAACATCTCACCAACCTGGGGAAGAAGGGGCCCTTCCAAATGTAAGGAATTATGAGCATATTTCTTAAGCTATTTCACTGGTGTAGGGTATCTAGTGGGATTTTTTAAAAACAGTTATAGGCAACGAAATTCCACCAGATGCCTAAAAAGCAAAATTTCTTAAAGGCCTTTTAAAAAAATCTTGTGCTGTTGGATTATAGTGATGCCTCTCACAGCCATTTTAGCAAAGTACATAAGCATGGTACAAACTAGCATTGTTTGCAGTTAGGCCATGTAGCAAATACAACCTTTGCTTACAGTACCATCTGGCCAGTCTGTCTGAATACAGTAACACAATAGTGTTTGGTAAATTAATTCTGTTTTAGTGAAAGAATGCAGTATTTTTATTTTTGCTGCTTCATGCAGCAAAGACCTGTCTCTGTAAAATGTCATTTTCTAGTCCTCAACTGTTGTTAAAAGTTCAACTCCATTTGAAACTATGTTGCTTTTAGTTTATGTTTTGTTCCTCTCCTGTTACATTTTGAAAACAAGCACTGCACATGTGTGTTGTGTGTGATCTTTGATGAGTAACACAGCTGATGTAACTGAAAGTTGTAACCTTGTAGTCTCAAAACGTCTCTCCGAATGACTCTTCCAACAAAAGCTCTTTAAGGCTCTGTCCTGGTTTTGTTAAAAACAAGTATCTCTTTCAGTGAATTTGCCTGTCAGCTAAAGCCTTCATATTAACTGCATTTTCCTGGAGAACCAGACGCATGTTTTGGTAAACATAGCAATGGAATGCAAACTTATTGATAAGCACAGATGGACATCTCGTGAGAGGGGCGACGAGAAGAAAGAGACCAAGAAACTGACCAACTGTGTATAACATTTCATTCACGTGAACACTTCATATAAAAGTGGGAGATCACGAGGATCTCGTTGGATTTTCCCCTTTTGCCTTTTCCCTTCTGCTTATGGTCGACATTAGAAGAGGACCTTGCTAGTCGTCCCTGCAAACTGAGGCCTAGTGACAGACTGAATCCAGCTCCGATTGGCTGCAGAGTCTAATCCAGGACCTCAGGTGCCGGCTCTGCAGTTGCTGGGACTTTCAAGATTGGTTTTGTATATTTTGTATTATTTTCTCTATTCTTATTAGTAGCATTAGTAAAACATCTTTAATTTTTTCCAACTCTCTTCACTCTGTGCTTCTTTTCCTCCCAATCGCCTCTCCTTAGAGAAAGGGGGGAGAGGGAGGGGGAAGTGTGGGAGGGGGACAGGGGGTTAACAATACATCTGCCAGGGTTTTATTGTCACCCCGCAATCTTAACCCTTCGACAGGCTCTCTCTAAATCCTCTTTCTTGTCCCAGAGAAACACTTCTTCTCAAGTTCCTCCAGGTGATTTTCATTTATCTACATACCTCCATGCCCAGCAGTATATACCCTACATTCTACATTTGTCACCTGCAGCTCTCTCCACAAAGCCACCAGTTAATACAGTTTAACAGAGAACCCATGGGACTAGCAACTTCTAATAACCCACTGAAAAGGACACAGTTAACCCAGCCAGTGATGTCAGTCTACTATAATTTTGAAATAATTCCTATTCCAAGGGTTTCTGCTCCTGGCTCATTTGTGCTAATGCAAAGTACTCCCAAATGTGTGCAAATTTCCTACTTTCAATACTCAGTCAAACCTCATTAAAGCAAATTTTTTTCCCTCCAATGATTCTCAGGTTTTCTGAATCAAACCCTGTTTATGGAATTCTCCTAAGGCTGTCTTGTGCCTTTCTTGGGAAAAAACATTTGCAAAGTTTAAACCACCTTTATTTCTATGTATGGCATTTACTTTGGTCAGCAATGCAACCTGTGTGATGACATCTTGCTTAAGAAAAACATTCCAATGACTTCAGGTGGAACCTGATTACAAGAAGACTATTTGCTTTGTACTATGAATTCTAAGCATAGTGTGGGGAAAATATAAAGTTAGCCTAAACTATAATTTTTCTATTTTCTTGTGAAACATGTGATTCTGGACGCTTCCAAAGGTACAGTGCTGGGATAAATGAGTGATCGAGCATTGCAAATTTCTGCATTGTTTTAGTTTACGTGGGCGAAATGAGAGAAGTGTTCTCGGGTCATGGTCAAACTACTCTAACCAATCAGTCTGAATTTTCCTTGCACCACTAGAATGTGAGCATCATTTTAACTAAATAAGGGCTGTACTCTTCGGTAAATTCTCCACAATGGAGAAGTGCACTTTGTTTAGCATAGCAAATTATGATGTAAGAGAATGAATAAACAAAATCATAATGAAAAAAGCCTTCTGTTATGGATGGTAAATTAAACTACACTTAAAAAAAACAAAGCCCAACAAAAAAATCCCCCCCCAAAAAACCCAAACACCAAACTTGAAATACTTTAAAGCTTCATTTCTCCATGGATTCTTATTCTTGCTTTTATTCTAACCCTTTAACATCATCTGTCTTGTCTCTTGTTTTTGCTTGAGTACTACAAAACGATCCTTCATTTTATTACTCCCCTTTACAGCCCATTATCCTGTCCAGGAGGAAGCTGCGTATCTCCCATTTCTGGCAGGAATTCCTCCGTGCTGCTCACCTTTGCCTCTCCTGCATGAAGCACTGCTCTCCGGCAGACTCCAGCTGTCTCTTATCTCTCTGATCCAGGCACAGGTGTCAGAGTGGCCCAGGGAGCCATTAATCAATGCCCCCCTCTGCCATCAGCTCCTTAGAAGCTCTCCATGAACCTGGAGTGCTTCTGGAGCTCTAGAGCAAACAGTGCAAGGAGCTTTTACCACCAATATCTTTCATAGATCACCTAACCTGATTGATGATAATACTGAGAATTAAATATTTATGGTTTAGAAGTAAGGCAAAGTTTGAAAACATATATTTTAAATTTATATGAGAGGAGTAACGTCAATGCACATAAGATGCTTTACACACTGGATTGGAAAAGGAATTCTGTCCTGCTGTGAATGCTGTCTTCATTGTATTGTCATATTACTTCATATAAAGCATATTTTCAAGAAGTTAAAAAAAAGAAAAAATATAAAAACCACAAAAAGGTAAAATAGAAGAAAGCAGTTAATCTCAAGCTTTTTGTCTATTTAATCTTTATAAACAAAGAAACAACCTGTCATGTTTCATGTTGCTGAAGTACTACTTAAGGCAGATACTATATATACATCACAATAATGAATAATTTACCACAACCATATCATCTAGGGCTATGATCTCACTCTCTCCTCCTTTTCCCACAAGAAATGTAAGTACCCACATGCCTGACAGATTGTGCCTGGAAGATCCATAGATAGAAAGGCAGAAGAAATAGAAAAACTTCTATTAGCAAATCAGTCCTGCTCTCTTCCATCAAAAAGCATCCTCTACTCACAATAATGTCCAAGATGCTGGAGGAAGCTTTAGCCTCATACCATTTAAAAAAAATCCCATGAGCTCTTCATAATATTTGGGATGCCAATAGACTTGAAGGACTTTTAACCAAATAAGCTAATTTCAGTTTTGTGAACGGCTTTTTGGTACAGATACTGTCTTCCACCCTAGCCAGGCCAAATACTACTATTATTAGGCATTCTATTTACCTTCATGATAATAAGCCAGCGCTTGTGCGAGGTTAAAGTATTTTTCATTAACTTGGAACAGTGGTGACATTTCTATAACCTAAAATGTGAAGTCCTACATATCCTAGATATGAAACCTGACAGCATAATCTTTTATTCCCATTCTAAGAAACAATTTGCATGAGTGAGCGTTCTCAGGATTAGTTGCATAGTTCAAAAATCTCCAAGGCTTGTTTAGGATTAACAGACTGAAGAAACAAGACATTTTTAAATTAAACTGCTGGGTTTTAAGGAATGTTTCTGTAATGGGTCATCATAACCTTTTTTTTCCTGACTGAATGGATTTTTCTAAAGCACATTGTACTGAGAAAGTCTGTTCATGTCAGCTAAAAATACAAAGCATTTGGCTATGTGATCTGCATAAACCAAACAAGGGAATGCTATTGAATATAATAATTTTCTTCTGTGCAGGCCAGCATATAGTCTATGCCCTACATAAAAGTTCTGAGCAGAACAGCTGATTTCACTTAGAATTATGAATTTAGACATTACATACCAAGTATACGCATTAATTGCTTCCATAGGTACCATTAATTTTCTTGCCTACCCCTTTTTTGACCTGCCATCAGACTTCAAAAAGTGAGTCCAGGAAACAAAACACCAGACTCTGAACATCCCATGGCTATATGTGACCTCTGAAAAAACTAAGCCATTATCACAGCAACACCCCAAAAATCAATGCGGCCAGGAAACTCCAAAAAGATGTTATTCTAACCAGAATTTTTTAGCACAGAACCAACAAGAAACAGGGTTTATCCAAAATTACGCAGAACTGCAACAAAATTATAAGACACAGAGTTGGATACCAGTTAGGCGCTTAATTACTACACAGCCGGCTCAGACTCAAGAGATCCCCGAACTCTAGAGGGATGACCCAAAATGCACATCTTCCCACTCATAAAAAGTGAGGCCCCCCAAGGGCAGCCACAAGATCACTTACCAGCAAGGTGTCTCAGTCCTCCAGGAACTTTCCTTTGTTAGCCAGGCTGAGAAGAAGAGTCTCCCATTGTAGACACACTGCCCTCAATATGCCAAACCACAGGTGACCTCCATCAGCAGCCATTTATGGTAGCGGTCCAGAAACTTCCCCCAACCAAAGCATTTCATTGGTCAAGAGCCCTGTCTGTCAACCAAGAGGCGTGTACATGACCATAGCAGCCCATTGGCTGGAGCAAGCTGCACCTGCCACAGCCCGAGACTGAGGTACCCTCAGTTGAGAGCGTTGTTGGTTTGAGCATGGTGCGTTCCCTTTGGTTGTGGTTCAAATTACATTTCACTCCACAATATTTGGTCCTCTTATAAAAGAAATCTGAATAGGCTTTCTGCATAACCAAGAAATAATTTTACAGTTCCGAGCGAGTTCTGCAGCTCCAATGGCCCTGCAGCACCTGCTGGGCCTCATTCCCAGCCAGTGCGGAGATCTCCTTTTCCAGCATTCCAGACATCGCTTCGGCAGAAGGTTTCCAGCACCCACTTATCTAGAGAGAAAGATTTGCCCATCTGGCATCGACATGTCGTTGTGAGATCCATATCTTTTAAGGAATGGCAAATGGTAGGATCAGCTTAGATTGTGACAAGTAAAGTGGCACATTATCTGTGTTTTTCCCGACTTTGGTGAGCTCATTTGTTAAGTCGAACATTCCACCAGGGAAGCCTGTTTTCAATATGGACACAGGCAGCATGACAGACTTAACAATGTTATAACAAGGAGAGCAGGCCCAGTTTTATCTTCATGGGAACATAGGTTCCATATTTAGTCTTTCAGCAAAGCATTTAAAACTGGAATTTGAGTAAGCATCACAGTTAAGATACTACAAACAATCGATTTTTCCTCCCTCCTAAACAATGACATTTGAGTTGGTGTGAAGACACTTTGTGCCTTGAAGGCATTACCTAAAACCAACAGATAATGTAAAGCCTTTATTCACTAGTGAACAATTACAGAAAAGCCCCTGTAGAGTATCTGTAAGCTCAATATGAGTCTCCCCACCACCATCATGGAGAGGAGTTTATGCAAAACCAAGGCTAAAACGAGTGTATGAACACAAATCAGAGGTTTTCTGTTTTGTGATGGTAGGATGCTAACACTGAAATCTAATTAGGTCTTACAAATAAAAGAATAAATTGCTAACTAAGCGATTTCTTGAATCAGAGACATTGATTAATATGCTTATCTAATGCAATTAAAAATATGAATAGGACATCTAATGTCATATTGATTTAGAAAAAAAAAAGTCAACCTTTCTCCGCAGGTTAAAACACACAAATAAAATACTTTGTTCTCATACAATATTATAATTATCGAAATATTTAGATCTTTATTATGTTATCAATAAATTCAATAGGTGCATTGAAGTATATCTATTAGAAAATTCTGGAAACTTCTGCAGCTGATTTTCAATCCTGCTTTGTACCAATCATTGTCAGGATTTTAGTTAGAAACAGAGACTCTCATCATTAACTAGTGACTTAAGTCAAGCAAGTTTAGGCGTAAGATGTTCTGGATTTAGGCCCACATGCTTACTAAGAACATCAAGCCGTGTATCAAGCTTTTAGATGTGAGTTTTGATCCTCACTGTGCATCATAAATGGGTGATTCAGTCCAGAGAGGCAAGTGGTGAGGTCCCATCATGGAAGCCAGAGCAATGTTGGGCTTATATCACTGAATGATCAAGGTCTTCAGAACTCCAGCCTCTGAAGAAAAACTCTCTTCTAGCAGCTTTGACTTCCAATCTAATTGTAGATAACTTGAGCTTAATAATCAGATCTATTTTTAAATGGATATTCCTCAGTTCTTTTTTATATTACAGCTCTGCAACCTTTGGAGTTATAGTTGTATAGAGAATAACACAACCAAGAGTAGAACGAGTTCTCTTCAATCCTAGATCACGTTAACTAAAACAAGATTGTACATGCACACAAATCTTACTTAATTCTACAAAGACTGGAAGAGAATCCTACAATTTTGGCCAACATAGTCAGAAAATATCATTGCTTCATAATTGTTGCTATGATATCAAGCCAAATTATTATTGCTTTCTTTAGGTTCAGGTTTCTTTAGGATACTTTATTGGAAAAGAACAATGTACTCTTTTTCCCCATTAATACGTAGTCTGTCTCTTCTACTTCCTGAAAAATCCAAGAAGAAATGTATAATAACACTGTGGCTGTAATGTTTGTTATGACTTACTGTTAATTTCATTGAGTTGGTAGATCTGCTTTAAAAATCACACAGTTGGTTTGTATATACTGTAACATTGTTTGGATTTCTGTTGATTGGAGAGAAGTGCCCAGGCAATCCTCAATAGACGTACAAGGCTGATAAACATTTTCCATAAATTACGTTCCCTCAGCTTTCCCTTTTCTTTTAATTGCAGTATTTCTTTTTATTGCACTGATGTTTTCCATTAGTTTTTAAACGGAGCAGATGTTTTTCCATCAGTTCGGGATTTTTCCTACCAAAATATTAACTTGTCTTCTCAGTCTTGTATATAAAGCTTATGGCTGGTAAAACTTTATGAAATAGCGGTTCCTTCCTCATGGCGCTGATGTTCTTCTAGCTTAATGCTATGTTTCATTCCCAGAACAATCTGTCACTGTAGAATTCCAAAGTAGCTTGATAGTTAAAGAAAGCATAAGCTGTTGTTTTGTTTCATTTGTTTGTTTGTTCCCCCTCCCCCCCCCCAAAAAAAAAAAGTATGATTTTTATGTTTTAGACCTTGAGTTATATAAATTAGTATAGCTTGATTGATTTCAAAATAGAGACATTAATGCTTGCTAAAGCTTTACCTTCTTCAGGCTTTTCTTGAAAATGCTTTCGTTGTAAGCAGCAGTGGATGAACATTCATTATACTGACACTTAAAACAGGTTAAGAGCATCTTATACAAATTATTTTCATGGACAAGTGTCAGAGATTCATCCCACCGACATTTCTCATTACCTCCCCAAAATCCAACCTGAAACCAAATCTCAAATTTTTCTAACACTGTTCTCTTCTCCATTTATTTAGGGGAACAAAATCCTTCATCAGCTATTGACAGCCAAAACCTCCAAATTTCTGATAAACTACTCCGTGATAGATTTTTTTTTTGAGTCAGACAGAGTCAGGCCTTAAATTTGCAATAGAAAAGTAGAAACTGTAGTGTACTTCAGAACACTCAGACATTTAAAATGGAGCATGCATTCTCTTTTCAAAGGATATTTTTTAAAAGGACCATTCTGAATCTACTACTAGTTGCTCTGAGGACCTATTTTTCATTTAAAATTCACAAGTATTTTAAAATAAAATACTAAAAACACATAATCTAAAAATCTATCTACATAAAAGAAGAAAGACTATTAGAGTAAAGCAAGACTAGATGCAAATGAAATTATTAGTGTTCTCTATGAAAGATAATGAGATGATTTTGTAAATGTTCTCAGCATTCCCACAAATCAGTGTGTTATTGATAGCTTGTATTCTGGATAGAGACTCAAAACTTCAGAGGCTTGAAATACTTTATTTTCTTTCTTGAGTCTTTAACATTCTTATTACATGTCTCTACGTTATGTTAATCAGAACTGCTCTTACACATTATAATTTTCCATTACACTTCAATTTTCTAAATGCTTAAATTGTTATGGTATAATGTAAAACTCCAAAGGTGTGTGAAAATGCTGGATCAGAAAACTGTATCATAATTAATTGTTTTATAAAATACCTTCTTTTTCATTATAGATATTAAGTATCTAAATACTTGAGGTGAAGAGTAGGTCAGGTCATGAAAAACCACTGAAAACAGTCTTTTTAAAACTGAAGGCATTCTAATAAGTGATGTTGAGAATATGAGAGAGTTCCAAGCTGCTATCCACAGTTTGTTAAACCAGAAAGAGAAAGTTCCTGTGTTTTATCTAATGCTGCTGATGATTCATTAGTCACGCGAAGAAAAAAATCAAAGGCAGATATGGGAAGAGGTACAACAATTAACTTAAGAGTTGTAGTGTTCCAAATATATTATCAACAGGAACAAAGATGAACAGTGTTTCCATTTTTGTAAAAACATGAACTTATTTTCTTTCAAATGCTTAAAGTCTTCTGTAGTGAATCTTTTGTGGACTGCTTTTCCTGTAGTCTTCGTTTTATTGACTGTATACCTGGCTTTCTTTGATTTTGATGTACTGAACTTCAGCCTTTGACAGCCCTTCAGAGTTAACTATTTTAGACATGCAGAGAAGAGTTAATTGGAGAGTAGTTTCAAAAATTTGTATACATTAAATACATACATATGTATGGTGGTTTTGAGTGACAAGGTCATTATAAAGGTTCTATTTATTAAGGTAAAAGCTACCAATGTGAACTCCAGGGTTGTTAATTAAAAATATTTTATTATGTATATGCAAAAGATTGTAGTAATTTAACCAGAACTGACGGACATGTGGAGTTTGCATCAATAAATCTTGATGGAGATTGAGGCCTGTAAGAGCACCATGTGGTTTGAATTGAGAGGGAAGGAAAGAAAGGAGGAATTTGGCAAGAAAAGCAGAAAAAAAGGTGTTTAACAGCCAGCCTGGATGGATCGTCAGCCAAGATAATCTTCTTAGTATTCAAATGTTATAAAGCAGCCAGATGTTTGGTCAGAAAAAGAAGTTGAAGACTCTAGATGCAGAGAGATTTACAGGTTGGGGTTTTCTGGTTTGGTTTTGGTTTTGTTGTTTTTTTTACTCCTAGTATGATAAGAACTTAACAATGCATATAGTTAATATTCTCTTGCATTCTCAATAGTAAAACCTCAGTTTGAACTGTGTTATTTCAGGAGCAGATGGAGTTTAAGCCTTACCAAAGCCACCGTGTCTTCAAAAAAGAGCATCCCCATAATGGATTTTGTTGACAAAACCGTATCTGTATTAACAGTAATTTCTAAGCACATTGGGGATATTCAGTCCCCAAAAAGCTCTGTACAGAAATAACAAGTGATTGATTTGATTTCTTAGATTGATAAGCTGGTTCATTCCTTAAATTTTGAAGATAATCATTAGGCAAACATATCTGATCCCTATAATGTGAGGATGTGCACGATGAAATCCTAGCCTTGGCAGAAGAGCCTAGGTATTTTTCCTTGATCCCTTCTCCTTCACGTGTCTTCTTTAAACATCCAGAGCCAAAGGATTCGCTGGACTCCAGTGCTTGTGTTCTGCATATAAACTGCTGTAACAAATCTCTTGAGCTGAAAGCTGTCCCCAATACTCTTAAAACTCTCTGAGTGCTAATACTTTCCACACATTTCTTTCAAGATGAGTGTCTCAAAGTGAATAAAGCCCTGGAATTAGGCGAGCAGCTCTATCTCAGAAAAGAAGATACACTAAGAGTCTTGAACAGGAAGTATTTTAATACCTAATTTCACCTAGCCACACTACACTTGATATATATTTCTTATCATACTTACATTATTGATATATTGATCTTTCTTTTCTCTTGCCAATTTTATGGTACATTATTGATTTAAATGAATACTACGTCTTGTTGATTAGTTTGTGCACCTAGGTAAATCAATAAACCTCCCATTTTCAGAGCTTAATAAGATGGGGTGAGAAGAATTAATGTTAGCTGAGGCCTTTTGACTAATTATCATTATGCATTGCCATAAAAATCTCCGCCTTTGAGCAAACAATCTTGATTCCATACTGGGCAAGATGTTCTATCAACTACAATTATATGTAGGCCAACCAATTTTATGTATATAGGGCAACCAAAAGGAAGGCTGGCTGTAGACACTTAATTTGAAGGTTATTATTTTTAGTCCCACCAAGGACTAGTGGCATGAAAACAATTAGGATCTTTTGTCAAGTTAATTAAATTTTACTAAGTGTAGTAATCTCAGTGGGTTTAGTACACCAGAGGAAATGCTAATTAAAACTTAAATTCTTCCTGGTATAATAAGGAGCTCTAACTCTAGAAGCAAATGAATGTTTTGCATACTGATAGATATTCAAACACTGATTTTTAACTAGATGAGGGTGAACCCTTAAATGATTCAGATCTGCTGAAGGCTCACTTGAGAACACCAATAAGTGTGTTACATCTTGGAGAAATCCACTGAAGGAACATTAAACAATCTGGAAAACTTGCCTCTTTCTTAATAGAAATGGTACCAACTTTGCAGCAGAGCACAAACATAAAAAAATTCAAATGCAAAAAAAAATTAAATATTTAAAATATGGAGGAAAAGAAAGAAAACACTTCTACTAACTATCCTTCCCTGATTACTTTTTCTGCTGATTTTCTAAGAAACAGAGTTAATGAGATGTGTTGATCTGTGGCAGGTACGGGAATACTGATTGTATGTATGTATGTTTATGCCATTTGATTTTCAATGCTCAGCCAATCAGTGTTTGACTTTTTTTTACACCACTGTCTTTGTCATTATTTTCTTAAAAGAAGACATCTCCAATAGCCTAAGGGGTAAAAAGACACAATATTATGCCATAGTAAAGCTTTTGTCTTAATTTTATGCTTCTCTTTTACCTTGTAATGTACTGAGCAAATTCAGACATGCAAAAGACATTTCTTCAAGATGTTACTCACCAACCTGGACCAACCTAGAAAACCCTTTGTCTTGAAATTTTATCTCCATTCAAAACCAGCATCATGGTCTTTCTACCTACCATAGGGCAGGATATTTAATAACTGCTTACATCCTTACCAAGGTCAGGCTGTACATCAGCATGTACATCTGTACCCTGAGACAGAAAGCATGGCTGGTACGAAGAGTCCTCTCTTCTAGAAGTGTGTGTGCTCATCTTTGCCAGAATAACATCAGTATCACGTTGCACATCTGTTCCGTTTCACTCTAAGTACAGTGAATATTGATGAAAATCTCTTTGTAGGATGGCTGGCTGCTTAAATTCATCTGATGTTCTTAGCTTGTAGTCATTTAGGCAATTAATGTTCATCTTGCAACTATTCAAAGAAAGGGTCAAACTTCGGACAGAGAGGTCTGTAAGTGACAAGAGATCTGCCTGACCGGGACGCAGAGCTGCTCCGTGTGAAAAAGAGTGGCTGTGAGAAAGAGCGAGCACATGGCTCTGCCCTCGTCACCATCATCTATGAGCTGATGCTGCCTCTCTCAGATCTTGTGTCTCTTATCCTTGTGCCCCTGGGACAGGGGAATCAAAGTTAGTTATTTCTCAGTGAGGAACCACTGCACATCCCAGTCATGGATTACTGGGCACTGCAGAAATGCAAATAGAGTTGTGGGAATTTCCAGCTGTGCAGTCCCTTTGGATCAGACAGCAAAACCACCATTTTATTATCATACTCTTTATTCCTTGAAAATAATGCCTAAAAACATACCTTTTGAAATTTCTCCCCTAATTCCTTTCCTGACTGTCCAGACTGAACAGCTGATTTTGCAGTAGTATGTGCTCTACCTATGGATTTGACAGATGTATCAATCACCTTTGACTCAGAGAAGATAATCCCCCTTGAAATTTCCTT
Source organism: Columba livia (assembly GCF_036013475.1). NCBI lineage: Eukaryota > Metazoa > Chordata > Aves > Columbiformes > Columbidae > Columba > Columba livia. The sequence continues at coordinate 17,747,934 of NC_088614.1, forward strand.
AACAAGGTGCTTTTGTTGGAACTCACTCAAAAAAAGATGCAGAATTCAAAAGCAGCCTGTAGAGAACTTTTTCTGGAAGCATTCTCCAATGTCAGACAGATTAAACAGTACAGGGAGAGCACTCCCCACAACAGATTTATTTGCTTTTGTCTGTTCCAAGGTGCTTCCAGCCAGCAGGAAAACAACAATGAAGTCTGTTGTAACCACTGAAAAACAAGGAAGGTTTTAGCCTGTTAGTGTGCTACTCAGCATAAGTTAACACTGAGAAATTCACAATTTCTAAAGATCTTGGGGCCTTGGAAGTCTGAGGCAACTTCCCTTCAGAAATGGAAATACCTTTCAAATCTGGCAGGCTGGTGGTGGATTAGCAAATGCAATTCACAAGGAAAATGCACAACAGCATATATGTCCATCTTGTATTCTGACAAGTGAAGTTTAAATTATTGATAAGAGACTTGTAAGCATACTTGTGTGTCTTGCAGATCTGACTTACTTTTTGAGGTTTTCTGATGGCTCTGCTATTCAGTCTTTTCTTCTCAGAAGCTGAAAGAAGGCAATGTATATTTTTGCAATATCAAAGTGTAACATCAGGTAGATTTTTCTGTGATGATCTATCAATAAAGAAAGAAAAAGTTTCATAAAGCTGGAATTCTTCTGTTCCTGACACACAGTACACACTTTTCTGCTTCACAGCCAACAACTCCTGTCCATAATCTAAAATTATAATTAAACCAATGAAAGAAATAAACTTGCTATTGATCTTAATTTTAAAAAGCAAAACCAACAGCAAACCTGAGTAAAACCACAGTGCAAATAACGTATTTAAAAATATCTCACCTTGTGCTTTTTAGAAAGCCAGGAGTACCACCCATATCCATCCCAGAGTAGAAACCTGACTCAAACACATTGAGAGAGACCTATCTGACTTTTTCCCTGCCTGACAAGCTATGGCAAGACACCACCTTAATTCCTAACACAGGGTAATTACATCACCTCTTTGACAAGGAATAACCAACACCAAAGCTTAATGTTCATTTGTGGAAAACAGTTTAGTTTTGGTTCTACTTCAGTTTGGTTATATATTTGATGAATAGAAATGGAATTGTTTGTGTGGTTAATGTTAAAAATTCAAGTGTTTTGCCAATTTGGCACCTCAGGCACACTGTATGTGTTGTGATAATTGTGTTGCTTTAGCAACCTTGAATGCAGCCCAGTCAATTACTGTGACACTGTCAAAATGTGCTGTGGAAGAACAGAAAACTTTTTCTTCCCGTGCCCCTAGCCTGTACTTAACCCCTGAGAAAACACAGAAGATAATAATGGTCTGAACAAAGAGTACATTCATTTAAACCACACACATGCTGCATGCCAGAATGCAGCCGTGACTCAGCTCTGAGTTCAGAACCGGCTGACAGGAACATGTCATTAAGAGAGCTCATCACAGATCACACAGTGCTTTCCAATGCATTCTAATTCTCAGGCAAGTAATACAAATAACATGGCACTGGCCACTGCAAACAAGATTTCGATAAAAACAGTTGCTTGGTCTGCCACTATCTATACTTGTTTAACCTCTAATTTATACTTCCGGAGAGATGAAGTCCTGTTTCTTTCTTAGAATTGTCATTCCAGAGTATAAATCTGAAAGGGTTGTCTACACACTGAATGACAATTTCTTCATTTCTCTGTTGCTTCCAAGGTATCTGCAATACTATACCATTCTTAATGTTAGGTATTCTTTTCAGACTCCAAGTTCAACTTTATGACCTTCAGATCTCTCCTCCCCCATTCTTAATTTTCCAATCCATTATAACATTATTATAAACATTTACAATGACTGTGCTGTTCCTCAGTTAAAGGAAAGCCAGGGAGAAAAGAAAGTAACCCTGTCGACTCAATCTTTTTTTATATTCTGGAGAATATACAATTTTGTTGCAGTGAATGGTATGAACTTCGAAATTTCAGCAACAAAAGTTCCCATATTCTCTCCCATCTTTTGGAAAGTTCAGTAAGTATAAAAGCTATTTGAGTGGCATCAGATCAGTTCAAACTATAGCTTCTGAAGATGTGTGTTATTATTATAACATTTTGCTGGTTTTCTCTTTCTTGTTTTCTGCGATTTGTATATTTGGAAACCAAAGAACACTAGCGGTGTTTAATGGCAAATATGGGAAGAAACAGGAAGTAGTACATTTCTTGGAAGTTTCTCTACTGCCTTTTGCTACCAGAGGCATGTGTGGAATGGAATTACAATGCCTATGGGAACATGCCAGCTGATTTTACTCTTTTAAGATGGGGCATGCCTTGGCTGTCCTACCATTTGATTGTGAACGAGATTTTCATTCTTCCTGGCAGGTACAGAAAAAGATTTTTGTGTGTTCAGATGGCATTTAGTAATTTTCAAGCTGGAGAGTCCACATTTCCCTATTTTTTACAGTTATCTATGTCGCACACTTAAATTCACAAAGGTTACATTATTGCAGTGAAGAAATCAATCAATATGTATCTTGGTATAACTGCACCGACTGTTTTTTTAACTTTCCCTACCTCGACAGAAATCAAGAGCTCATTGTCTTATAAAAGTGATTCATAATAGCAGCAGGACGAAGAGAACTGTACTGATGACTGATCATCTTAATATACTAAATGTTTGCAAGGATACTGAGCTGTCTGGTATACTTAGTTATAATCAGATGATAACTACTGTATTTAAGTACTTTAGTTTACCTTGGACTACATTTCACGTGTCATTCTAGCTCCATGAAACCACTGCTTTTACAAAAAAGAATTTCAATAATAAATCAACATGAGCATATCTATAAATTCAACAGAACGAAGAGATTAGAGATCCTTGGTATCAGTTCAATTTTCCACTCATAGTCAACTAAATATTTTCTACTAGGAATTGTGGAAGGGATATAGAGAATGGTTTCATTAACAATCTGTGTTTATGTATTTAAAAAGTACATTTTTTTTCTGAAGCTACGGTCAAACAGTGGAATGCAGCCAGTAAACATTTGTTAAACCTATTCAAGGGTTTGAAAGCAGCAATCATTTATCTGCATGAAGATTGCAAAATGCATTTTTATACTTCTTCAGGCTCCTAATGGTGTGGAAATTTAAATTTTCATTTTTGCTCCATCAAACATATATAATATCATTAATGATCACTTTCATTGCCTTATTACATCTGCTTCAAGCAGTGCTCAACTAATACCTCTTGGCCGAGAACTGGCAATTCCAGTTCAAAGTAGATTTCCTTAGAAGTTTTTACTATCAGACTGACGTGGAAGGCATAATTCAGCTTCATTTATAAAATATTCAAAAACCATAACACAATATCTACATCTGCTAAAGTCTTAGCAAGATAATGCATGGAAATATTTGCATGATAATACCAAAAAAGGTTCATGACTGAGAGGATGCTTGCAGGGCTAGGTGCTGCCAGATATAAACTGACTGTATATTAAAGGAATATGATGCCCCAGCTAATAAAACCAGTCATGTTATAAAGTCCTCTTTTATATATACATGGATAAAATTGTTACCTATATTTATCTGCTAGTTATGCACGTAACTTCTCATAAATTAGGCAGTCAAGCAATCATGCTATTAGGTAACGTGTGCATTTTATAAAGCTAACTAAATACATATTTTTAGTGATTTGAATTAAAAACAACGTTGCAAGACACTTCCATAGGACAGGGGAGATCACATTCTGGTCTCTCAATGAAAACCGCATTGATCTATGCCAGCCCTGTTAGCAATGCAGATATGTGGCACCCTGGGCCAAAAATTGAAAGCTCTGCTACCATGGTTAGATTTTTATATGCAACTGACACATTTCTGCAGGAGCTAAAATTCAGCTTTATCATACATCGTGAACCCTGTTCTTATAATTCCTACATCTGGGATATCTCGTCTACTTTGTGAAGGCTTAACTGAGTGCATTTAAAGGTCAAGAAATTTTCACCTCTAAGTGATAGTTGGATTTTTGTGTGGTAAATGAGAAAAACAGTCTAATGAGGAAAAAACCTGGCTAAGTGAGCTGAAATAAAAAGCTCATTCTCTTCTGAATTAGATTAATTGATGAGATTATATTTGCAAAGGTAAGTACTGAGGCTAGGACCTGTTCTTTAATCTTCTAGAAGAATGTGATGAGTGGGTGTTAATTACCATTCTACATACTCTCTGCTGCTTGTAAGAGCTTGATAAGTAGAATGTTAACATTTGTTTCCCCACTTACATTTTATTGTCTGCCCAGCTTCTGTATTATTCATTCTGCTGTGTTATTTTTTGAACAGTCAGATTTTTAGAAAAGAGAAATATAAATGCGTTTTAGCTCCTGCTGGACAGCAGCTTAGATTAAGGCCAATATTTATTTCAACATCATTTTATGCAATGAAATGTGACTCTACAGATAGAATTCTTTTTAATGTAAGTATTTCAACTTTCGTAATTAAAATGCCTATTTTACTTCATATGGAGTGTCAATTTTTTGTTACCAATACAATCAGACTGAATGAGAGAGTATAGATAATATAGTTTACAGCTAAAAAAGGGACAAGCCTCAGCTTCCTAATTTGGATCTATCACTAATCACCAGTGAAGAGGTGGGAAAAAAACTGTTTCCCCAAGACAGTGATACTTTACCAGCATAGGAATAAAGGGCACACACACGCACACACACATGCAGAATTAGCTACTATTTTAAGTTTTTTCCAAAAGTGGATAAGACACTTAATTCCAAAGTTCTCTGCCTGTTCCAACAGATTTTTACCATCTTTTAATGAACTTCATTTCCAAACATTCATACTTACGAAGTGCAGGGACAAAATGATAAAATATAACCAAATGCAAAATAAATGTAATGTCCAGCTGGTTAACTCATGTAAAATATGATTCTACATTATAAAACTCTTTGATTTTTATATCGCCAAGAAAGAACAGGATTCATAGTGATAATTTGTTTTACTCAAGAAGAGAGTGATTTCAACAGACAAAGTTGGAAGCTGAGAGTATTATGGACAATTTCGATAAGGGATTTCAATAGTAGACTTTTAAAGGTAAATAGACATCTAATCATATGTGCCTGAAGTTTTTGAATCATCCACTCTTTCTTACTAACCTAAATAAAAATGAAGCATTTAAATGAACATCAGATGTATAAGATTTGAGGCACAGAACATTTTGTGCATCGCCAAAGCAGAATAGGATCTGTTCACACGTTATGTGTAGCTGATAGTAAGATTCTACTCCTCCCTGCCCTCATCTCCATCTTGCAATCCAGAGTCCTCTCCTACATCCACCCTAGGGTGAAATCATCTTGATATAAAGGAAAATTAACCCACTCCCCACAAAGCCAAAAATAAAGAAAACGTTGAGGTTTTGTAGCTGTACAAATTGCTAGATACAGTGCACAGGAGAAGGAGAGGCACATAGAGCTCAGATTAAATGAAACAGGGAAGGAAGGGAATAAACCTTTTCCTTTCAGCTTGAAATTCTATCTTCCTTTCCACTTCAGGGCACCCACAAGTGAAGCGTGGCACTCTCAGTCCTTTCCCAGGGTGCTCAGTGGTGCAGCAGGATGATGGTACACACGGTGGTGCAGCACAGAGTCATCTGAGCTGGCTCCGACTGCTCTGGGAGTGCAGCTGCTCGATCACAGGGCCAAACATCTGCAAACCATCCCACAGTGAGCAGCTCAGGCAGAGGGTTAGCTCTAACTCATCTGATGTTACTTCTAGGATACAAACTACCCCATTCACACTGCTTCCAGGGCTTTTATGGTGCAATGTCTTGGGCATGGAAGGTATGAACTGAATTTTTGACTGTACCATTCTCACAGTGCTTCTACTCGATTGTGCGTGCCTTGTGGTGGTTCCCATATTTAGGAAGATCTCGGAGAGGCTTTTCTGAAAAGGGCTGGAGTGGAGTCAAAATTAATAATAACTTGTCTAGTCTCAGAGCACTGCTGGAGCCACTAAGTATTAACAAACAGAATTAACATTTACAGGTTAAAGATCTGTTTGGTTGGTGGTAATTTTTCAGCATTAAATATAATTTACAGCTGGCTGATTTGTGGGCATGGAATCATTTAAGATATTAAACAGTACCTAGTAGCTGCTTCATAGCTGCTGAGCAGCTTCAAGTCTTCCGCTCAGCTCCCTGTGCCATCCCTCTTAAACAAAGGGACCATTAATAAACTGTTCTGTGCAGAACAAGAAAGGACTGAGTACTGCAGCCTCATTTCAGAGGTAATAGACTTAATAATGAACAAATGACACTGGAATTCTTTTAGGCTATCATTTTTAGTAATGCATGTGCTTTGCTATAGCTCTGTATGTGGTAAGCCCAGCTCAAGAAAAACATTCCATGGTTATGCACATCACAGTCTATTTTGTGATACTTTTCTATAAAGAGACCCAGACAAAAGCTTCCAAAGGACTATGTGCCAAGGTCAGAGGCAGTTACTTACTTAAGAAAATATTGTTGAAATCGATGAGAACTGGTGTGTGGGGGAGGAGGAACTGGGGCAGCAGTCTCTCAGGGTTTCACTCCACATCTGTCTTTAAAATAAAGATACAACTCACGCTCACGTTTAGCTCTGGAATGACTGGAGGGAGGTGGATGAGGGGGGAGGGAGATGCTTACATCAGGTTTCCTTATAAAATGAAAATTTTGGCAGACAGTAAAGAAAACTATGGAATTACCAAATATTTCAAGAGACCTTTGGGTAAACACTGAACGAACATTACAGCACCTCCTGGGATCTGCATAAGGATTTATGGTAGCTATTTGAAAACAAACTATATATAGAGATTTTGCATAGTTCCAAACCCCAAGTCAGACTCTGCTGGCAGTTCAAGCTGGGTTCTCCTTTGAGCTTTCCATTTTGTTTGAATTTTAAACTCTAAGCAAAACTCAGGAGATGCAAACATATGCAGACAGTTTCCCCCTGAAGTGCTAACTGACTTGTGAACCAAAACCCAGTTGAACTTCAGTCTATTTAAAATCCATCAGGCAAACACTTAGCTCAGAACAACTCTTTATTCACTCACATACATAAAAGGAAGATAAACTGCTAGTGCAGCATCCAGCCACACAAAAGTATACTTAGAGAACAATGAGAAAGTCTCTGCGCACCATACCATACACTTTGATAGATAATCTCCTTGAACATCTCCACAAGCTATGATTTCATCTGCGGGCTGCCTTTGAAATCCAGAACATGCCCAGAATCACTACACTGTCCACCTCTGCTCCTTGTACTTCTCTAAGACAATTCCATTTTAAAGAACTCTTGGGTAAGGGGCAAAATGACCACATTTCTCCTGCTCCCAGCTGCCCAGACCCATGACTTCTATGGTGACACCTCAGCTATAAGCATACCCCAAAATGCTGTAACACTGCCAAAGCCCTCCTTAGAAAACCAAATAATGTTTATAATGAAAGTCTTTCATAGGAAACTGGAAATATGTGCCTTGAAACTAGGATAGTTTCATTGTGTGTTGCCAGTTACACGTGGCCTGATAAGCCAAGGATGCACTAGCCACACGCACACAGAAGATAAAGAGAGTTAAAACTTTGACAGCACGATGCTAAAACTCTACAAGACAGTACTCCCGTTGGGAAGAGGGGGAGAACCATCAGTCAGGAGCCTGTGCCTCACACCAAAGAGGATACCTGGCGAGTGATGGTTCAATTCAGGCAAATGAACAGGTGGATGTGCAAATCACCGGTGTGATGAACCACTTACAGGCTGTGTTTTGCTTTGTCCTTGTGACAAAGGTTGCACATCACCCGAAAGTACTCAGATGCATGAAACAGCTGACGAAAAAGTACATTTTGAGATGTAAACAGCTGCAGCTATAGAAAGAAGCAATCCTCACAAACACCTGGAAAGTGAGGAGAAGCCAGAGGAAAGAGTGAAGGTAATGACACTCTCTGCAAGAGAAATCCCAAAGCCTGAGCTGAGCTGAACTTACTGAAGAGAAAGGAATACTGGTTCTCCAGAGGGAAGCAGCAGTACAACAAACATGTCAAGAGACAGAACAGAGATGCCCAGTGTGGGACTTCTGGAAAATGAGCTCAGCCTTAAGGTTATGGTATTCCTGTCACTATTTAGTGATCAGTGCAACCGAGAGGATCACAATACAGAAACCAGCTTGTCCTCCACTACCAGTTCTCAGATGGAATCTGTTTTCAAGGCTACGGTTTGGGCTACACTTCTGAGGAAGGGTCTGCAACCTTAAGAACTGTTAAAAAGTGAAATTCATTACCATCGTAATTACCATTCCTATGTTAACAGATGGGCAGCTGAGATTATGAGAATGTTATTTGTTCAAGGTCATGCAGGAAATCTGTGGCAGAACCCTGATTCGAACACAAGTCTCTAGAGCCCAAACCAAATGCTTTCAATTCAAAGCTATTCTTTTTTCCTTTCCTCGAATAGCCCAGCTGGCACTTTGCTTGCTGAGTGCAGCAGGTAGGGGCTGACATTCCAAGTCCTTTCAGTTGATACTATTAACATATAGCAACAAAGACGTGCAGTGGAGTATTGGCAGCCAAAGGGATAAGTGATGATTTTAAGATAAAAGTGTTTGTGTTTCTAGCCATCTGTTTGCAAATAATCCAAATTATTATTTTTAGGAGTGCTGATTCTGTTATAACCATATTTCTGGTGTAGGGTAGCTCTCTTCTAGTAGTGGATGGCTGAGAAAAAGCATTTGCTTCTGGTAGAAAACAGAAACGCAAAACTTTATATATTTCTAATGCATCCTGCTGATAAAATACAAGAACTTCATGTTCACAATTTTCTTATTAAACATAACCACAAAATCTGGATAACAAAAAATAACAGTGCATTAAGAGAGCAAAAGTGCAGATGACATATACAGGATCTGAATGTGCAGAAATTTTTTGTAAGTTTTAAATAACTGTTACTGGAATTTCTGCAAAAGAAAAATAGCTTTCATAAGCAGTATCCCTTTCCCTCCACATGCCAGGTACCTTGCGCTGCCTTGCTTTCTCTAACACAGAATCACAGAATGTCAGGGATTGGAAGGGACCTGGAAAGCTCACCCAGTGCAATCCCCCCATGGAGCAGGAACACCCAGATGAGGTTACACAGGAAGGTGTCCAGGCGGGTTGGAATGTCTGCAGAGAAGGAGACTCCACAACCCCCCTGGGCAGCCTGGGCCAGGCTCTGGCACCCTCACTGAAAAGAAGTTTCTTCTCAAATTTAAGTGGAACCTCTTGTGTTCCAGTTTGAATCCATTACCCCTTGTCCTATCATTGGTTGTCACTGAGAAGAGTCTGGCTCCATCCTCCTGACACTCACCCTTTAGATATCTGTAAACATTATTGAGGTCACCCCTCAGTATCCTCTTCTCCAAGCTATAGAGCCCCAGCTCCCTCAGCCTTTCCTCATAAGGGAGATGCTCCACTCCCTAACATTCACACAAACAATTTAATTCCTACCAAAACCAACATGTTTGAGTGTCCAAACAGTGTAACAGATACTAGTCATGTCTCCTCATGTGCTATGGGAAAATAACAATAGCTGCCAGAGAAATCAGACTAGAGCAAGGAGGGAAGAAAGAACAATGATGAAGTCTCTATTTTCAGGCACACAGAAAATCTTTCTCACTTGCAGAAGAAAAAAAAAAGGCAAAACAGAAGGCAGTTCCTCTCCACCCAAAGGAGCAAAAAGAGCAGGTCAGGGAATTAAGACAGCCCGTGGCTGAGGACCAAAGCAGGAGAAAGAAGGGATGTCTCCAGCCACTGTTTTATCAGGAGCTTTTTGTAAACCAAAACTCAAAGACTTTTTCTTTGAATATCATAGGTGTCCTCCGCGGAAGTCAGTTTAGCATTCCCTTGCAATGACATAAACTCTGTGCAACTACTTCATTCTATCAGACTAAGGTACCCTCTACATGTTAAAAATCTATAAAGTTAGTGGCAAAACAAGTTATAAGTTCTGATTTATTGTCTGCTTTGGCTCAGACCAACAGGACTATACATTAAGGAGGAAAAAAACCATGCTGCCTCTATATTTATAACCTTGTCATTTAAACATTTGGCAGCCTTTCAGCTGTTCCATATGTTCACTGTATTAAGCTTTACCATAAAAGGAACTAAGAAGGAAAGTCGAGAGAAAGCTGATATTGTATGTTTTAAAAGTCTGGCAGTAAAAATAATAATCAAGGAAAATTTTCAATAACAGCCATTGGTGGTACCTCTGCTACTTCAAAGGCCCTGTAATGAAACACCGCCATCCTTAAACATTACTGGCAGACTGTCTTCATACAAGATGACTTAGAATATAAACATCAAAGCTACTGTTAAGCTTGTGCTTAACACAAATAGTAAAGTTTTTCAGAAGGTGACATTGGAAGGAGACAAAATTAGGATTTAGAAACTGGGGAAGTTCTACACCATTTCATTTTGCTGTGTAAAACAGCAAAGAAATAAACACTTTTGTAAGGAAGTTTGGAAATGGATAGCAACAGGTCTTCCACAATCCTAATGTGATAATTTAGACTTATTCGAGTATTATAAGACGTCTAAAGGCAAACTAAATTTAACAAATCCACATAATAAATACACTGTTATGCATACCTCCATGCGCATTTGCCTAAATAATGTATCAGCACCTCCCTACAGATGGGATACCTCTTCTCCCAAAGCTTCTTTCTTTGGGCAGAATTCATAGCAAATGCTCTGTTATGAGAAATATCAACAAAAAACAACCCAAAACAAACACTCTCCACCCCGCCATGCATCCCCCCTCCAAAAAAAACCCTAAAACAACAACAAAAAAAGGCAATCAAACAAAAATAACAATCATCCAACAAATCCCAACCGATCAACTAGTCAGGCTGAAGTTTAATCTCCCATCCTTCAGTTTTGCGTTGACTTTGCAGATTTACAAGTTTGTGTTTTACACTTAGGAGCTGAATCTTTGTGTTTGTGCCTTGAGATGCAAAATATTTCTTCACCATCAGCTAATTCTACTTCTCTAGTATCACAAGAATCCCTTTTGAAATATATCCCAACTACAGACAAGAGGCAGCTGAAACAACTCCTGCTTCTGCTCCAGCATCTCCCCAAAGCCCCGCAGCACTTCCTGAGAACTGGGGGCCTTCATCTGTGGAGAACAAATCATAATTGTTTCCTCTAAGAACCTTTCTACTTCAAAATTGGAATCAAAAGTGGTCTGTAACATAGTTGCCATTAAACATCATCTGTGACCACATGGAACATAAATAATCATTAGTAAGCAAGGTTGCTAATTTTGTACAATAATCCTTTGCTTCCTTTGGAGAAACTAAGCCTGGAGCATGATCCTAACACTGCACAGATGGAAAAAACAAAAAAGGATAGTTTTGTACAGTAACTTTGACTGGTGGGTGAATGGAGAGAAGCTATAACTAATAAAAGGAAAATCCAGAATTCTTTTGAGCTCAGTATTTTTCCCTCACTTTGAGGTCCCCAAAATATTTCCCATCATTTTCTATTATTACCCACAGTGTGAGGGAATGAAATATTGAGTTGAACTACCACCCTGGACAAGAGCTAAATTCTTATATTTAATATCCAATCATTCTCCATTTATTTGTCCTCTTCCTCATGCCACTCGATGTGCCTTTCCTCTGCACAAATCATCCCATGTTGCCTTACTGAAAGTGTATAAGGTAACCAAGCAAGTTTCCAATATAAGACTTGCTATAGGCACATTTAGGCAATATCGCCAAGAAGCAGAGGTAATCAACCACCACTCACTATCACAAGAAAACGCACATTTTGCACTAATAATAATAATAAATTCCTGAAGTTTAATACCTATAACAGTGGATGGTGAACCAATAAAACTTCTGGCATATTGCAAAGTTCTACCACCTAAGACATCCAGAAATGGCTATCCAGCTCTATTAAGTGACTCAAACAAATTCCAGTTGCCTTGCCATCTATTGCCTTATTCTATGCTTTTCAATATTAATTTTCTTGTGTGAAATGTCTAATGATCTGTCAGTATAATCTGTGCTATTCTTTTGGCTCATTCAGCAGCTTGTTAAGTGGAGACATCTTTTGTGAGAAACATTTGAATTATTGCCTTAAGTGCTTTATATGCAAAAAAGAAAAAATGCCTTATTTTCAGCTCTTCCAAATGGAATTCATCTGGTTTCTATTAATTGAAGAAATCATAATTTTGTTGACACATATATTTTTTTCAGTATGATTATGGGATAGTGTTTAAAGAACAAGCTGTATTTGATTAGAAAATAATCACTATCATCTCCTTATCATTAAACACATCAGGCAGAAGTATGGCGTGGGAAAACACTGCTGACTTAGGACCTTCATTAAAACTACATAGCACATTAGCAGCCTTTTCTGTTAATAACTCTGAAAGTCCACCATACTCTATTAAGGTTTCCCTAGGTAAAATATCACTGCAAGACTTTGTTATGTCCTGTGTTATAGAATCATAGAATAAATTGGGTTGGAGGAGACCTCCAAAGATCATCTATTCCAAGCTCCCTGTAATGAGCAGGGACATCTTCAACTAGATTAGGTTGCCCAGTGTATCACCTTCGATCACAGCATGTGAATAGGGATTGGTACGTGCGGATGTGATTCATTACTTCAAAGGAAACACTTAAAATTAAAACAAATCCAGTCTATCCCGAATTAAATGACTGGAGCAGCAGATAAAGCAGAACTGACAGATCAGAAATATTATTAATACTTATGCGAAACTCATTTTTCTTTGGCATGCCAAAACACTTTGGATTAAATTGTTTTAATACTTGTCTCTTCTGAAATTTGAAGTAGTCAATGAAATATGAAATTTGTCAGTAGTCTCATTATCTCTATGCTCAAAAAATTCATAAATAAATAAATACACTTTCTTGATGTTAAGTGTTTATCAGTCTTGCTTTTTTTTTGAGAGAATTATTTGATAGTACATTAGTAATGAAAGGTGGAAAAATAAACAGAATCTAAGTGAAAATGAGACAAATACACAAAACAGTTTTAGTAATTAATAGAAATTTGATGTCTTATCGTATTATCACTGTGAGTCACTGTTTTTCCCAGCTGGATCCAGGAAATATAAAAAAGTGATAACACACAAAATAATTAATGTGTTTGTACTTTTTATGAAGGCATAATAACGTGGCTGCACTTTCAAACTGTCTGCTATTTGTTTTGTGTAATTAATATGAATACTTTCTAAAAGTTGTTAGTTTTCAAACCAATGTCCTATTGTTAATTTTAAAGAATAACACTGAGCTGCATCAGGGACAACTTGTATATACATCCCTTTGTTTAGCTTGTATGTGGACACATTTGTATTTCATTTATAAACCAAGTAAAACTCCAAAATGTACCCAGCTGCTGCTGAAATTTTATTAGAGGACTTTTTGTGTGTGAACAATTACTGGTTTATGTATTTGACAAAACTGAATAGGAATTCAACTGTTTCTGTGAAAGAATAAAATACATAGCCCTGAGAAGCTTTCACAGTGCTCTTTGCACTAAACTTATTGCTATAAAATCAATTTACAGGGCACAATTTTGGTCATGGAGGAACTCTAAATAACACATAGACTTCATTATTGAAGTAAAATGCAGAACATTATTCCTTTTCCCAGATACTGTTTTAAAATAGAAGTGTCATCTGTATACAAGTATTCATATCTCCAAAACATCAGAAGTAATCTTTAAAATAACATAAGAAATTGTACCAGCCAAGCTAAGTTCTACCCTTAGAAAAGCACAAAACCTTCCCACTTCTGCTCACGTGAATTATTGTTTTGGGGTGGGAGAACTCAAGCTAATTAAATAAGCTGATTATGACCACAAAGACGGCATTACTGGCATATAAGCTCCCTTTTCATGTGCTTAATAGTCAAAAACAGCGCTACCATATACTAACATGCCCATATGAGAAGTGGCATATGCATATGAAAGTGATGTGTCTGGGGAGTTTCAGATCACCTGTGTGTGCCCACGGATGCGCTGCACACACGGCATGTTCACATATTGCGCTTTCCATTCAGGCAAGCTAGTGTTTCATCCCCATTAAAGTTTGTTTATTGTCTTAACAACTTCCAAACAGTAATGCTTAACGCATCCAAACTGTAGTTGTGCAATAACATGAAGTTATCAAATGAAAAGACTGCAAGAGTTTGCTTTCAAAAATTGTACTGATTCTGACTATGTTTGATTCTTAATGGAAATAATCATTGAAAAACGCATACCTTCATTAAAAGACAATTATAAGCTTAACAGGCTGTATATAACTATTCAGAAACAGCAGATCTTTCTATATTGACAAAACAGCAGATGATTTTAGATGATTCTCTCCAAATAGATGTGTTAAAAGTGCACAAGACTTTCCCACTATGCAATCTGGACAAAAATGGCTTTTCCCTGGAGTTATATACTTACTAGCATGGAACTGCAAATGTAGTTTGTTAGAATTGGAAGGCAATATTTTGCTGCTGTCAACTGCACAGCTTTGCTTTCTGTAAACAAAGATCCAGGGTCTCCCTACTCAATTAGGCTATACAATATTTGTGTATGATCTTTAAGGTCCCTTCCAACCCAAACCATCCTATAATTCTATGATAAATGAGCGATAAATTACCTAAAAGACTTTGAGAGAGCATTTAGTTTGGTGGTGTGGATATTCTGCTTTTTCCTACAGTACTTGAAGCAAGAGTATCGTTCATTCAGATGTCAGAAGCTGAGGACCACACTCGGATTGGAATATGGGTGGTTATATGGAAAAATGCTGGACAGTCACACTGCTGTAATTGATACTGCAGACAGAGTAGAGCAGATGGTAGGCAACTATTGCCTTCATGATACCTCCACCAGTGCTTACAATCAGTTTGTACAAAGTGGGTAAATCTCTTCTATCTCCCGTTCCTCCAACTAGATTCACAGCAATGGCTCCTGCTAACATCTACTTTCGAATGAACCTTATTTCTTATTTCTTGTACCGTTGCTTGAAGATAATGTAAATTGCCTCTTACCCACAGGCTCTTAAACGTAATCAATGTCTACTAACACCACAGACTATTAATCAAAGAGGGGTGACATATTCTTATCTAACCTCTATGAGCAAACTCTCTTAGTGATGACACTTTATTGCTTAACATCACCGTTTTGTTCCAACGTTATTCCTTTTTGGCGAAACCACAAGCCCATGGAAATCGGTGGCATAAAGGAGAGAATCTCATCCTTGAAATATGGATTCAAGATCATGCAATACAAGGCTTAACACTTGCAGGTTTATAAGCAGCAAAACTACATTTATGTTTTATCCCAA
Organism: Columba livia; assembly: GCF_036013475.1. Lineage (NCBI taxonomy): Eukaryota > Metazoa > Chordata > Aves > Columbiformes > Columbidae > Columba > Columba livia. The sequence continues at coordinate 17,763,280 of NC_088614.1, forward strand.
CAAATACGTTAACATCTGAGCAGCTATTCTTGACCATTCATTTTTGACAGACCATTACGACTATGACTTCAGTGTATTTCCTAGAGGCTCTCATGACATTTATATACTTGACACACTACTTCACCAATCAAAAGTAAAAATGTATAGACCCCAAAAGCAGAATTTGACCATGTTTTACACAGTCTTTGCATATGAAAAAATTTACTGTGCCTTTTAAAAACATAGAAACAAAATTGTGAGGTGGCTAATTCTACAATTGAAGTAGAAGAATTTCTTTAAGGAGGCAACATTTGTCTAACTTCAAAATTATACTATTTCAACATATACGTATCTTATAGATTTAAGGCCCAATTATTTCTCAAACAGCGTGCATTTGAGCAGTTGCTCTTCAAATACAGAAGAAATGTTTTCTTCCCCATGTATAAAAGCCATAACAGCTGGTCTTTTACCTTACTTGATGATTTAAGTAGAACTTATACAACGCATTAGGCCAACACACACTGGTTGACAGAGCTCCTTTGTTCTGTTTGTTATGATATAACGAGTCCAAACAACCTCTTACGGCTAAAGATCTATTACTTTGACTTATATGTAGCAGCTTAGTATAATGTAATATATTATATCTTACCCTCTATTATGGACAATGTTTATATTCCACTAAAGTCTGTTCTTTAATTTCCATAACGTTGCAAGTATTAGCTTCTGAACTACAATACTTCTTCTCTTTGCTGCTCTTGAAGCAGACAGACATGTGCTCATGCAGGATGAACATTTTTTTTACCTGAAAAGCATGAAGGAAATCTGAGCATCAGATTACCACTTGCTATGTTCTGCTGGAGCCTTAGCAACTGAAAAAGAATAAACTAAGTAAATTAATGAAGAAATCATATATACCATTTACAATGAATATTGCCTAAATCATGCAAATCCATAGCCATATTATACCAAATTTTACAATGATTCATACACAATACAAGCTTGCTAGGATACAAATTTAATATATTTCACTTGCAAAGTGTAACTGGAATCACTGTTTTCATACATCAGTTTGACTCAAACGTATTTCATAACTTCTCAGTTCCTTAAGAAATTTTTACCCCATTGGGAGCTTTTCTGCTTACAAACAATTAATTCTCCCCACTTAATGTCTTCATTGGAAGAGCAAAAAAGCCAATAGTGCTGTCTTTGTACCACAACAGAACAATTAATATTAATGTGACAATGACATACCCTGTTGTTTACACAAAGCCTTTTGCAAAGCATGCAACACCTGATGGTTTTTAGTAGGAAACACTATGACTAGGAATACTCCTCATTGCAACAGATGGGAGAGAAAGGGTTAAGTTGAAGAAATTCCAATCTCCATTGAGTCCTCACAGACATATGCAAGAGTGCTGTGGCAGGAGGGAAGAGCGCTCTGCTGAATCTGTGCCGGGTCCAGTTCACTCTGCTTAGGGATACGTTTGCAGCAGTTACTCATTTGTTCCTACCCCATGGCCTGAGCGGCAGACTGCATCAAACACATTGTGCACAGCTCAAATACCATTTGGCCAAGATACAATTTCTTAGAACATATCAATTAAATTACCTGATGGCCAATATGATGTGAATTTCGCTGCGGTATCTCATATTATACTACGAGTTCTCTTTATTTCCACATTGAAAATATCAAGGTAATACAGAAAGAAAAATAACCAACCCTATAAACAAATATTATCTTTTATAACCATAAATAGATTGCATCCCTAAAGCTGAATTACTGTGCATCTTATTCTGGATTATTTTGTACAAATACTTTTTTGATTACCAGTGTGATAATGTCAAAATGACTTTTCAAGCTTTCAAAATTAGACCTTTATACACAAATATGTTTTGCAGAGTAGTAAATGATTTAATAGTCCGTATATAACAGTAGCAGTAAAAATTGTAGCAGTCCTATAATTGAGCTAATGGAGAATCTGATGGAAAGACAAGATAACAAAGGAGAAATGATGCAGGAAAAATTGCTTCACTTTGAGTCCAAATGGTAGAAGTAGCTTGGGAAGCCTAGGATTTCATGTGCAGTTAGTTTCAAAAATGAAAGATTCAAATATAATAAAAAGACAATATGTACCACATGGCTAAAAAGAAATGAAAAAAATAGAGGAATATTCCACCTATAGTGTCATTCTTTAAAATCACTGCTATCAGGAGGCTTTCACAATTTTGGAAAGCTTACTTGAGAAGTTGTTCTTCTCCATATAAGAAAAGTGTCTTAAGGGGCATTATATTCTTCATCTAGTGAGAGTGATTTGAAAGGCTATTGAGCATCCAAAAAACATAAAATAAAGATGCCTGATTAGAGATGACAAATCGGATGCTGGATACCGGTAATGAAAGTTACTGTAGACAATATTCAGCAGAATAAAATGTCTCCTGCACAGATTTCATATTAAAATGTAAAAACGCCTCCTTCCATAACTTCTCATAAAATTTCCAATTTTCTTCATCACTTTATCTGTTTTATACAGTAGATTACAGTCTTATGGCATGGGGGTCAAATCTTTCTTGTTATAAACAATGCCATTACTTTGAAGAGACATTAAAAAGCAAATATACCACAGGTTAGCTGATAGGCTGGTTTTGAGTATTGCTTCATAGTACTTCTGCTGAACAGTTTGAAGTAAGTTCTTGCTGTTGCTAGACCTTTCAGAGGTTTGACTGCAATTTGCAAGCCATATAATTGTTACTGGAAAAATAATCATCTGTGTGCTTGCTTGGAGGGGCAGAGGACAATGGAGGGAATGGGAGGCATTTGCCAGAGAGGGTGTCAATATTAATGGTTTCTATTCAAACCATTTATCTACATCCTCAATCACATTAGCTTCCTCGAAATAAAAGCAATACAGTTTTGTGCACATATGAAATCATGCCTGTATTTGAGCTGCAGCTTTCTGTATCACTTGCTGAGCATACAGATGAGATGCTGTTCTGATCCTACTGCTGCAAGAGGACTGCAGCAAGCCCCTCTCCACAGGTATCTACCGACTACTTAGCTGTGCATCTGCTGCCATAGTAAGTCTGGCTGGGACCTCTGTAATTAAATATGTCATTTCTCAAAGCCTTTCAAGATGCACATCCCCTGTTCACTAGACACCTTTACACGGAGATGCTCTGCTCTGGCTCGTTCAGACACATAGCATAGGCTCAATTCCCCTAGGATGTTTCCCCAGTTCCAGGAACAAATGTGCAGTCATTACTATGTTTAATGACAGCAAAAAGTGCTTTCAAGTTAACGCTTTTCTAACCTTATATAACAAGAATTAAAGTATAGTGCAAGTTGTTCCATGGACTTCAGGTCTTATATGGCATAAAAATGTCAGAAACCACTTCCTCTGCAGCAAAAGTTATGCAATAATCTTACTCTGTCACTTGCTTCAGCTTGGAAAATGCGCAGTGTTTTTTCAGAACTTCTCTCTGTACTCACCCACTGGCAGCAGAGACATCACCCTTTGTGCAGTTTCACATGTGCTTAGAAATGCAGCGTGGGGTTCCTTTCATTCCAGCATGGCTGCCATAATCCAGTGGGTGACTTGTCACTGAGAGCGACAAGATAATGGAGTGTGAACACAATACCATCTGATGTGACTTCAGCTTTGAAGAGATGGATCATTTTGGTAACAGCAGGTAGAAGTAAGAAACTACCCATAAAACACTGCTATTTGCTACTACCTGAAGGCTGAAGTACTGTGTGCAATGGGTATGAGTTTGCCAGAAGCATCCCTAGTTAAACACCACAGAAATTATTGGACTACTTTTGAAAACACACCGGGGATCTAAACAACTGAGAACATTCAACAAAACTTCCACCTGCATGTATCTATTCAAGTGTCTGACTTTTCTTCAGATAATTATTTAAGCAGATATGGAAAGGAAAAATACACAACTTCATTCTAAACCACTCAAAATAAATGCAAGAATTTTCAAAGGCATGAATTTTAGAAGTAAAGACGTCATTGTGCCCTTAAGTTAATCCTATCAAGTAGCTACACTCTTTAGCTAATAAACCAGGATGCATCATACAGAAGAGTCATTTTATGGACCTGTGTTATCACTGAGGTGAAATTTTGCCAGCCAAGGAAGCCAAGATTATAATGTCGTCTATTTTTGGTGAATGAATTCAAGTGAAGACTTGCACATATAAACTTTGCATGCTGGTGCATGTTTTGTAACCGTGTTAGCTCATGTAAAAGGTAATTTTATTCTGCTATTCATGGATAAAAAAATATTACTGAAGTGCACCCATTTTTAGTAAAATGGGAGCAAAACAATGAAAAGCAAGTAGATAATTATGCAACATGTAAAGAAAAAAAAAAAAAGCAGGTATTTTGTTCTCTTTTCCTTTACTGTAACCCTCCCCTAATTAAATCACTGTTCACAACAACCAGCACTTCAGTCCATCTTGACCAGAGCTGCAGAGATCTGGCACTAGGAGTTTGTATCTGCTGGGTAAGCAGACACATATCTTTTGTAGAGATTATCCTCAGCTGCTTCATAGTGAAATGTTTTCATGCCCACTGGCACAAATGACCAAAATAAATCCTCTTCCGAAGAGGATCATTGACAGCAGTGGAAGCAACGCTGGCATATCCATTCCCCCAATGAAGCAATAAGAAAGTTTGGGTTCCCTATAGGAATCAGAGGCAGCTTGTTTGGACTGGAGCTGCACAAGCAAGAGAAACACAATATGTGCTAATGCAGTGAGTGAGTGATTCCCAGAGCTCTTGGTGCAGAGGAGAAGCTTAGGAGAGAAAGGCTTCTTAAAATTATTTATCACAATTGCTCTCTTCACCAACTCATGTCAAAATATACCCAAATATTGCTTTCATTCAGGTATGTGATCTGACAAGAGGTTCATTAGCAATGAAGTACTTCGACAATTTTGAAAATTGCAGTATAAAGCTGCCTGGAGCTGAAGTGATCATAGTAGCCATTTCTGCTTGCATTGTTCATGCCCTTTTAGCGGTACTGGGCATCCTTTAAAGCAGTTAAGTATTTAGGGATGTCCTTTACTGATTTACAGATATTGCTCAAGCATCTGAAAAGCACCACAATTGTTTTGAAATCCTGCTAACAATGATGGATCACAAAACAACACTAATTCTGCTAACAGGCTTTCTTTACATCTGCAGGGTGTTTGCTAAACCAAATCAGGTGAATAAACCTGAGTAAAATTCTCTTTAGTCTATAATAGGACTGTATGATTTTCATATAAGATTCCTTGCTTTAATTACATTATTTCAAAATGCACCAACAAAACGGATGGGATTTTGTACGTTAGCACTGTATAGGTATATAGCATAAAATACCTTTTTGCCTTTTTTGTTTGCTTACGCAGAACTCAAAAGAACATGAATGCCCCACAGTCTTACTTTGATTTAATACCTTGAAACAAGGGAACTGGCCAATAGCATTCAATAAGTTCAAAGGCTGTGAATCACCAAGGGACATCGGTTGGAGATTTTCTGACCTAGCACACATAATTCAATGTAAAAAAAGCCCAGCAAATCAGTTAAATAGTGTGTTGTTTTGGTTTTTTCTCTCAGCTAAATTAAACATCGCTAAGATTCAGATTTTCCTCAGTTTAGATGTGGACTTTTTTTTTCCTCTTTATACTCAGATAAGAAATAGAATGTCCAGGAATCATATTTTGAGCCTATAACTTCTCAAGAAAAAAGTATCTAATCACTACAAACAGCATTCAGTAGTCAGATAAGTCTGACACCTAAATCCATGAGAGTTTATTGTGATTAACATTTCAGTGTACAGACCATTTACACTGGTTGCCTAAATATGCATCTGACCACAAAATCAGTGATATATCTGAAGATTTGAAAGATACTTACGTTTCCTCTGACCTGGAAACCCACACTGAAAATATTGGCATCATACTGTAAAGTTATTTCTAAACTATCTTTCAATAGCTGCAAAATACTGAGCTTAATTTTACTAACACTGTAACCAGTAGACAACATGCAAAGGGCATCCTGAACACTACAAGCAATTAAAACAGCCATTTTTAAAAATAGACTTTTAAAATATTAAGAAGAAAGAGCTCATAAACATGTTAATTATTCTAACTTGAAAGAAAATGAAAATTTCCTTTAAAAACCCTAAAAAATTATGAGTAATTGCTCATAATCGATCTGTAGACAGATAAGCTGAAATCTGAGCAAACTAATATGTAGTTAAACAAAGTAAGCACGTATTCTATGTGTTACTGCCATAGAGAATAAACTCACAAACTTCAACTTGAGTGCTGGTTCTATTTCAAATCCAGTTATTTCAGGTAAATAACTTTGTCTACTTTGGTTTATGTCCTCGACATATCTGTCTTTTCCTTCAGAAATAAATATCACATAACCACAAAATTAAGTTTGCTTTTACTGTTAGTGTTTGCCCCTGTGGGATACTGGAGTATAAGACCCTGTTTGTCAATTCATGTTCACCTGAATTACCTTGACTTACTGTTTTTCAATAAAAATTGTTTGCATGTCCATGGTACCACAAAGATGCATCCACAGTTTCTCATGAAGATGTCAGAAGGACAATTTTCCACTAGAAACCAATGAGTCTGCAGGGACATAAAAGAGAATAGACCTGAATTTTACACTAAACCCTTCTTGCTTTATCTGGGTTTCCCCTTCATATTCAGAGGTGAGCACACCACCTTGCCATTAGTTTGATCTCTGTCACATGTTGTATGTTTAAAATCTTTAGAATTCTGACACAAAATTACTGCACAGATGCTGGGCTGTGATGGAGGTTCATAAAAAAAGAAAACACTGCCTGAAAACAGATGTTTGGATTTTGAAGCACAAATATAGCTGACACTTGGCAGATAAGCTCAGATCTCACCAAGTTTAAAGGATAAGAGACAAACATTCCTCCTTTAATCTGATTTGATTTACTCACTAGTGTCCAGATAAGTTAAAAGCAAAAAAGATCAAGGTCCTAAGTTTTGAATGATTAACCAGTAGATTTTTACTTTCTTCTACAACCCTTGGACCATCTACGTATCTAATAGAAGGCAAATCTTATATATAATAGGGATTATATGATTTACTACCAATTGCTTGTTTAAAAAATAAGGTAATTGGCAAGAGTTAAATAGAGTTGAGTTTTAACGACTTCTAATGAAAATCATACCAACTAATTAAAACCCAGTGGTATATATATTCCTCTCCAAAGTTTTGAAGATGACACAGCTAATAGACAAGAGTGGGCTACAACTATGAAGATGAAGTCTTGTTTCAAGTAGTCACTACATTTCCAGGATACAAAATAAAAGGAAACTGAAGAATAATTACCAATTAATATTATAATTAATAAACATTGTGTCAATGCTCCTATCAGTCCCCTTCACATAGAACATTTTTGCCACTAGCTGAAGCAAAAAAACAATTAATAGCAATTATGGGATATGCAAGTGAACATCTTATGATGTCAATACTAACAAGTTTTCGAGATCATTAACACTGACCTTAAAAATAAATAGACATTATGACACCATCCACAATTCACACAACTCTGTCCAAATAAAATTAGATGTGGGCGAAAACCAGCTCACTGATAGGGCACAAGCAATGGTTTGCTCATGGTGTGCAGGATGGTTGAAACAAAAGTGAGTTTCTAAAATACTCGTAATATGAGTACATTAAACTGGGTTTCAGCTAATGAAGGAGGAGTAGCTGATTTCTCTCTTCTGCTCACTTTCAAGTAGCACCTTCACAGATTTATTTTTAATTTTCAACAATTGTCATATAATTTGCAAAATTATTACACAGAAAGCTACATGACATGAAATTCATAATTTGTGACATTGATAAATATAAAGACTATTAGTCAGCTGGCTGTGTGCTAAGTGAATGCTTAAGAATTGTATTTTCACACTATCAGCAAAGCGCAAAAATTAGAGGAAGCAGAGGCAAGCAGAAGTGGGATCAAGTTCTGTTACCAGTGCTATTAGTTGGCCATTACTACTACAGAACAACAACAAAACAACAAAAAAGACACAAACAAAAACCAAACAAACCAAAATCAAACCCAATCTAAAACAAATCCTTACAACAACCACAAAACCTACAAGGAAATAAGGATGATGAATCATTCGAGGTAGTACCAATGTAACACTAATAGCACCATTGCATGCATAGTTACATAGTATAGAAAAACTATCATAAGAGTAACATTCTTCAAACTCCACAGATTGGAGCAGATCGATCAAAGAGAATATAGCAATATTGACAATACTGTCTTTACTACAATGGTGTTTATGTAAAGCAAACAATAGGATTTTATGGGTGGTCAGTGCAAATACCTCTTATTTATGCATTTCATAAGTTACAAGAATAGTAAAGAAGCTCAGTTCAGTTGAGGGAATTTTATCAGTTTATTAAGTAGGGACAAAACCAGCAAAATAGCTGATCTAACAAAAGCAGGAGGATGCCAACAGCTCCCCTAATACTGTCCTACTTCAAACAGCTGCTGCCAGGCAGCCCTCAGGCCCTCAGGCAACCCCAACTATATACATAGTTCTCTAGCTTGGCCGTTTCTCTGGTTAACCTGCCTGTAATTAGGCACTTTTTGTAGATATATAATGTCTGTGCCACTGGCCTTTTTTTTTTTCCCCTTCAGCTTTTCCTTTATATGTTTCATATGATTTAATGAAGCAACACTTTTTCTTTTAAAAGCAAATTAGGTGTTAGAAACTGAGTATCCACAGCAGGCCTCACAGTTGTCACTACTTTGACAAGAAACTCTCAGTTCTTATAAACAGAGATGAAATCCAGCAAGAAATCTGGGGAGGTGCAGCTCTCTCGTATATGCTAGTCTGAGTTTTATTCTCCTTTGTATTCCCCTGAAGAAGTCTCGTGACATGGTTACTGAGAAGCAGCAGGAGTGTGTGGTTGAGCACCCTCCTGCACACTCTCTAGTGACCCCAGAAATGGGGACCCTGCAGAGTGCTCGAGCCAGCCCTGCACAGGGTGCCTGGGGGGCTGCCAGCTGTCAGCCTGGCAAGGAGGGTCAACCCAAGCAACAGCATGGACAGAATGCCAGCTATAGGGCACATGGCCACCAACCCGGCAAACACAAGCAGAGAATGAAGAGTGAAAGTCAAAAATAGAGACTTCCCTTGGAGCTACTCATCTTTACCTACACTGCAGGATGTTCAGGGTATAGGCTTGCTGCTGTAAAGGTATGTTTGCCTGCAGTGATGGTCACAGGCTGGAACTGAAGAACAGCTATCCTGTCCACACAGCCTGTATTGCAGATTCATTCCAAATGGCCAATGTTTCTGATCAGAAATCACAGCACTCCTCCTAAGCAAAATTTAGAGTCCTACCTTAAAGCAGGTTTTATTTCTAGAGGTCTCTCCATCCCATTTGCTGGATAGCCAGAAAAAGATCTCATAAAGGCATGTCCCTGGCTAACACTGGAGGAGAACTGATGTGTTTCATTACATCGCACTCATCCAACACGTGTTTTGAGGCCATATCGGTAAAAGAGATTTGAAGTCCCTCTTATATAGGGTTATATTCAATCTACTACTCACGGAGTACATAATACTTCTAATCATAACAGTACTTTCAGAATAAAAATATACGTAGTAAAACTACACTTTCAAATTAGTAAGCCTAAATATTTAATTTACATAACTTGTTATTTAACATACTGTGCACAAGGAAAATATTCTGTTTTGAGTTATGCTCATGTATCGTCAGAAGGAACAGCTAATACAGATTCACATAGTAACAATGTATCTAAACCTGTAATTTGTAAACTTAGCAAAACTCAGCATACATTTCACCAATCCCAAGTATGTGTATATATAATCCACAGAGATTTTTCTTTTTTTTTTAAAACTGAATTAATTACATGCTTCAATGGAAATTACAAATGGAATGAAACACAAGCCATATATTCACATGTAGGATATAGCATTAAAGTTCTAATTCAAAGAATGGCCTAAAAACATCTAAATTAAATCTGACAATTCATTCTTTCCTCATATGGATTTTCCACATTATTTTTGAATGTTCATGTCTCCATTTTTAGAAGAAGCTTAATGAGGCGTATTACCTAAATGTAGTTTTTGAGGATGCATTTCCTTCAAAATGTGATTCATCAGAGTGCACAAATATATTTATTTCTCCTATAGTATTTTAAGAACAAGCCCTTGAGTTGAGTATTTCTCACTAAAATAGTAAGAATAAAATAGAAATATTATTTATTTTAGAAATAAAAGAGAAAGAAAATCTATGCTTAGATTTGTGTTTTAATGTTGGTGTTTTGAATACAGTGAGCAGCATAAAGGATGTTTTAAAGCACCTGTGACAGACAGTCAGGTTAGCCAGATTCAATATGAAATATTGTATAAACCACATGTATACTATAAATTAACTACAAACATATAATCAAGAGTTTTCTGGCTTTGCTTTTCTTCATGGTTTCATGTCTGGGGGTAAACCTTCATTGTATATTAATACATTGAGTGATAACATAACTTATTTTCATTTCCACCTTGGACCTTATTTGAGACAAACCATATTGGAAACCAAAGTCAGCCTCAAGTTCACAAAAAAATTAATAAACCTTCACTTAACTGCTAAAGTTAGTCCTAGTTTGAAGTTTCCTATTGTAATCCCTGTCTGACACTAATCTAAATATTTTAATTACTTGCTCTGTTAATAGCAGCTTACAGGCTCAGAGCAGCGGACTATACGCTCCACTATGCAATGCTGTCACTTCCTAAATTAGAAAGCAATCCTCTGATCTGTATGAAATTAAATTTATTTTTAATGAAATTTCAACCAAAATCTTCCATCAGGGATTTCATACTTTGAATACTTTGAATTCCTTTTCTCTCACTTTTTCCAGCATACTCGCATTTATCTGTGTCTCATAGAAAAAAATATGGTTGCTAAGTTGCACGTTACCTGTGTCACCCCAGATGTTGGATCTCTCCTTTCTACCCTATAAAAGTCAAAATTACTGTTCTTTCTTCAACAATCTTCATAAATTTGCACCTTGCTACTTACATTTTCTGCCTCTTCCAGTTTAGAATCAGATCTGCTCCCAGCTTCAGCTCCTCTCATTCACATTTTCCTTTTTATAACTTCTTGGTATACTGAGTCAGCTGCATGAAATTGGTTAATTTCTGCTCCTCTAAGTTTCTCTCCAATACAGCCAATATAAAAACATTGAAACATAGGTGACATTTCATTCTGCTCCTCTCCTTTTATTTCTAAACTGCAAACATCAGGATATATTGGATGTTGCCAAACACATTTTAGGTACTACTGTAAAACAAAATGATTCATTGATTCAGAAAACACTTACAGCAAAATGACTTTCCATAGGGTTTTCAAATGCCTGTCCTTCCATCAGGGTGAACACATTGAACTGAAAAAAACCCATACAAAATATTGTATATGAGATGTGCACATGCATACACACAGACATTTCATATTAGAAAAGTACAGACAATCGGATATCCTCATATGACAGGCTACTGAGGAATGCTGCTGAATGACAGTAACAGTCTCTGATTCCCCTTTCTCTAAGACAGGAATCAGTTGGCCATTTAAGCATTTTCAGGGAGAGGCATTCCCAGCTCAACAGCATTGCTGGTGGTGAAGCGACATTGTGATGCAGACAGAATTGATTTAACTATTCACAGCTGAGCTAGCTGACACTTTTTGTAGTGATCAGCTTATGTGTGAAAATACATGGACTGTGGAAGCAAAATATGAAACAGAGAGCTTAATGACTTGCGTTTTAAAATCTATCCTCTTGTTTCTTCATCAGCGTTTGATACAGTTCATGTTCACGTTCACTTCACTTAAATGACTTTCATCATTGTCATCATCATCCAATGCTACGCAGTGTAAAACACAACAGGTGCAAGGGGGGATGGCAGGGACAGTGAGGAAGACAGTGATGCAAGTCAAAAGCCATACTTCCAGAACACAGGAAAAGCTTCTGTGTGCTCAAGTGCAACGATGTACAACCATTTAACCATACGGCTAAAGAGTTACTAATATTTGCTAAACTATTACCCTTTTCTCACAGTGTGCCATCTCTTAGATGATTTTACTAATCCTGTAAAACAGCTACAAAACAGAACTTGGGAGACGACTTAGCTTGTTGAATTTGTCAATCCACTTTTCCTGCAAGAGCCAGCAGCTGAATTTCTATTTTTGCTGAAGCTGGCGAGGGAGCAGAGCCATGGGAGCAGCCTGCAGGCAGCCCCGCAGCAAAGCAGGGTGGGCACGGGGGCAGCCGAGCAGGGAGCTGGAAGCCACTGCTGCTCCATGCCTGTCAACCAGCCAGGCAGGTTAGACTCGGTCCTAGCTCCTGAAATTCCCTCACTTTCAATGAAACAGAGTCCAACACCATGGAAACATCTAAACCACACAGAGAATCTTATTTTGTGCTGCAAAGTCTGTAATAAATGATAGACTGACCATTATCAAGACTTTCAGAGGAGACTGAGTGAACCTAAAGTGAAAACGCCCTGACTCCCAAACCTGGTTTACATGTGTAGGAATATAAACTACATTAAAATGCCTAACTCAAAGCTCATTCTTTTATAATTCAACTGCATAGTCATAGAGCTGCCAATAAGTAGTTTATTGGCCATAAAAAATGGCTATTAACATTGCAGTAATAGATGTTATTAAAGTAATAAATATTTGACTTAAAATGCTAATGTCTCACCAAGCTTTAAGACTGTTCTAAAGATCAGATGTTTCATTCTTCAGTCCAGTGTTATAGCACAAAGGGATTTAGGTGGAAAGTTCTCTTCCTTTTCTGAGCATAAACTTTGTTGTTGTTGGAGTCTGATACAGTGATGAAGGAAAACAGATCACAGACACTAACTGTAAAATGGTAACTGCATGTAAAGAGCTTTCACTTCTTTGAGAAGTTGTTCTTCTGTTGTTCATTTCTGGGGCTCTCTGAAAATAAAACTAAAAGAGAAGAGTACACAACTTTCAGCTGTACATTGCGTGGATTTTTGCCTTCCCAAATCTACCACGGACTTTATAAACACAAGGCAACCATGGGCATAACAGTATTTTTCCAGTTATGAACACAAGCCACTGCCATCCTTCCATATATATGTATAAAGTAATGGAGCATTAGAGTACTCAGGATGTGTGAGACTTGGATTCAGCTCCTTCTCAAGGGGACTGAAACTCACGTGTGTTGTAACACACACATATAAAGGTATACAAAGAAGCCTTTGAAAAAGAATGTAAATGCATAATTAGAAGCGGAGTCCTAATCCGCTGCCAGTGGTGCAAAGTGGATGATGGTATAAAGGTGTGAGAGGAGAAGGAGCCGTAGCCCCTCTCATGCCTTTAAAGAAAGTGACAGTTGTCACTGTTTTCAGCGAAGAGCTCTGTTCTACAGGACTATGGTGTGTCATTGCCAAAACCTCCTATTTGAACCTGTCCCTTATTGAAAGTTAATTCGGAATTGCAAGTATTTTTTTAATTCAGTTTTGCTTACAGTAGTACATAGTCATAGCCTGCTCAAACATCTCAAGTCTGTAATGCTCTTGGTATGCAAAAGGACGACTGCGTCTATCCAGGAAACTTTACAAACAAATGAAAAGAGCTAGTATCACCAGCATGTGGAAATGGAACCAATTTTAAAACTGTTCAGGACTGAGATAGCTAGACTGCTATTCAGTCACTTCTGGATAAGGTTTTAATATCTACACAACAGCAGAAATAGTATAATTAATGGAACAAACCATTAAAGATGGGGAAAACGATGTGTGACAAACACCCAAAGCCTGACCATTTAATCTGACGCAAAGTAATTCAGTGACCAAATAGAAGTCACCCAGTTGTTGCGTGTATTTCAGCCACATTAGAAGACTGTGGAGTTCAGCGTTTCTAATTTTTAAAGTAGATTACAGCTGCCACATCGTTAAGACCTTACAATTATATTTGAACAATAAATTGTATTATTAATAGGATGGTTATGGTCTCTGAGTATTAGATACTATTGTTTGTGAATTGCACTTAAAGAGGGATTTTAATCAAGTTTACCATTCTCAAAAATTCTGGTTTGCATTTAAATAAGCATCCTTAAAAATTGATCTGTTTTGGTCGATTATACAATGCCTCATTCTGAAGCCTAGGAATAATTTATTATACAGACTGTGAGCAAGGAAGATGTATTGCATTGTACTTAATCTTATCAAATTTCTGCTGATTTTTGATGACAATGTCTGTTTATCATAATTATTATGAGTTGTCTGGGTTAATAAAACTCGAAAAACTGTGTGGGAATTAAACCAGTACGGAATGTTAAATTTACTATTTGCGTAAGGCTATCTGACACCAGCTGTCCTTCACGAGCCTATGAAGCCGTTTCTTCCAGTATTGTCCCTTGTACCACCATTGTTGAGTAGCTCAAATGTAAAAAACTCCGGTTTTGAGGAATGTATAATTTGTATTATGAACCCTTGCAGATGAAAATATTTTAAAAGGTGATAGAATATTGCAAATGAGGTATAATTTATCTAATATATTTTATAGAAAATGTTGTTTTCATTAAAAATGACCTGGTCTTCACTTGTTTTGTGCTGTAACTTTGATAAAATAGCTTCTTTGCCTCAGAGCTCACCTGTAGATAACTCATTTATTGTGCAAAGGAATTGCTTTGTTCATTTAGAGTCATAATTAGCTTCTATGCTGTAGGAAGTACTTATAGCCATTTTCTGTACTAGCTCCATACTGTACCGTAATTTTTAAGAGGTACTTTCCATGTGAAGTGCATTCAGGAGGAATTTATTTCTAAAACTAGCAAGCAAACAAAAAAAAAATAAAAGTAAATCTTGATTCAATATATCTTTCATAAGATGCAAAATACAAATGACTTTCCTTTTTTTCTAAAGAATTTAAAGCACTTTGTAAGGTTACACCAAAGGTCTTTTGCGATCTGAAATAAAGGCCCATGTTTGTCACATTCTTTGATACAGAACCATAATGATTTGCCTTAAAAGTAAATCTGTAGGCAGTGGGCAAGTTTTCAATCCCAAGCCAGGCCAATGACACTCCCAAGTAACAAGAATGCTCACAACTATATTGCACAGTAAGGAAACACGGAAAACGTAGATTCCAGCAGAAACAGTACAGACACACGAAATGCATGATTTAAAATAGGGAAAAAAAAGGTTCAAAGAAGGCTGAAAAAACTATTTGATCAGAAGCGTATGTTTTCTCTTTGAATATCAATAGCATTCCTGACCAGTCTGAAGTCCTGCTTCTGTCATTTAGGAGGCTAAAAAGTTTGGGATCGCCTCCTTGTGGCTCTGACATCAGTCTTCAGTGCTACATTTATCAGTCATAGCACTGGTCATCTTCAGAGATATGAGATGAGCATTAATTTCCAGGAGAAGGCACATGAGCTTTCTGGCAACAGGCACAGTAGAAATGCAGCACACTATTTCTGCTACAAGAACGACTTCAGAATTAAAGACATGGAGAGACAAAAGCAGTGTGTCTGTCTCCATTTCTGCTCAGGAATGCCTGGAACATACATAGTCTATTTTCATACCGAGGAGGAGAAAAAAATAGTCTAAAATTCCTGTATCAAAACAACTTTAACTTGTTAGGATAATTGTCTTGCAATGATTGATCTAGTCATGTCAAGATAATAAGGTTTTTATGGTCCTGAGGAGGACTTAATCTAATTTTTTGAGGGATTCTGATCTCGCTGTTGCTGCTTTATCACTTTTAATCTCAATACTTTTATTTGAATTTGCTCTGCAAAATTCAATATACTTTTAGTTGACAGCTGAAGACATAGAATCATCTCTTTACACTAAGTTTTCCTGTGTTGCAACTGTGTTTTAAATCTTGTTATCATTACTCTGAACAAATCCAATTATGGAGTTATTTTGCTACTTTAGACAGACAATACTCAGTATAATTTCTCCAACACAATAAAAATACCTCTTAAAGAAAAAGTGGTAGCCTGATTTCGAACTGAAGGTGGCTGCTAATGGTGTCCTTAATTATTTGGCAGAGGATCGTTTGTGATTTAAAGATATCTAAGACTTCGTGTTATTCTTTAGCAGAATCCGCTTATAGTTTTATTAGTTCAGTTTTCTAACTATATGAGGGGAAAATAAAGTCTGTATTAAAAAATAATATTGTTTAGCATTGTCTTCCTCAAGTCTCAGTTTTAATAATAAGACAACTTTTTTTTTTTAAACTCTCTAAGGCAAAATAGACAATTACCACAAATCTGGTTAATAGATAAGTCATATATTTTTATTTGTTTACACTGATCCCAGTGCTTTAGGCACGAAAATACCGTGTGGAGGAAAAAAATGCAGCACCCAGTTGAACCGAAATGAGAATAGAAGCACTGTGTCAACTGAAAACAATTTGGGGCAGGGGCTGTGAGAGTTGTTACACATGCCCTGCGTGGTGAGTCCTAGTTAACCAAGTGGTGTTCTTTCCAGATATATACTAAATAATTAACTGCCACCAATCCGCAATTTGGCCATTTCCTTTCCCTTGAGCACAGCCCCACGGGCTGGTGTGCAGCTCCCTGTGCTGGGACTGGCAAAGTCCCCTCTGCACTGCCCAACAGCAACTTGTGTCCTCTCCCCATAAGTGGGGAAAAGTACACAGTCTACTCTTCTTCTGGGATTGTGTTATTTGTTGTATTTTCTTTTCGGCTCTATCCTTTTTGATTATTTTTAGTTCTTAATCTTATTACTTCACACTTCTGTAAAACTGAGCTGAATAAGCTACTTATCCAGCCTCTAAGCTGAATCTATCCAGATCATTTTGAATTTATTTCCTCTGTATTTACTTTATCCTCCTTGCCCAATTCTATGTCATTGTCAAATTTAGGTCACTAAATTATAAAGTAAACAAGACGTTCCTTTTAACTCCTTCCTGAACTATATTTTTTTATTTACAATATTTACTCCTTCTACAAAAAGTAATTCCTTGGGAATTCATATATCCTTCTGTAAGAGCATGCTTACCTTATTTGTAGATCAAATACTTTTCCTAAAATCTACTTTAAAATAAGCACCACATTTCTCTTTTTTTCATCACCTGAATATGTATTGTCATATCCTTCAGAAGAAAGACAAAAGCCCGCAGTCACAGAGCGCAACAGCCTAAGCTGAACTCTGACATGGGTCTTTTCTGTCTGGGCAAATCACTTAACCTCCCTTGACACTCTTCCGGGAGAGAAATTCACCACTATGAGGATTATTTTTCACTAAGTGGGGTTTTTCACTAAGTGGGGTTTTTTTGGTTCCTGAGTGCTCAATACATTTTCATTTTCTTTTTTGTCATCAATATTGCCTTGCTTGCTCTTTCTCAAATAAAACATTCTCCCCTAGGTAGACACATAGAGAGCTGGTAGAAAGACACTGTCATTTGACTCACTCTGACATGTTTCAGAACACTGGATATTTAAAAGTACCAGAGAATTTGTTGGATAGAGTTTATCTTAAAGAAAGTAAAGGTGTTATGGTACACGAGGATGGAAGAGATGGACTTGCAATAATTAAAAGGCACAAAAGCATTTGTCACAACAACCCCAGAGGAATGCTTTTGGTGAAAGCGTACTCCCTACCTGGGTTTCCCCTCCAGCCTGTGTCCTCGTGATAGCTGTTGTTTGCTGGGAAAGCTCAAGGTCCATCCCTGCAGACCCTTGGTGCCCACAGCCATCACTGAGATGCCCCACGCTGCCAGTGGGACCTTCCCAGCAGCAATGGAAAGATACTTCGTGGCTCCTGCTCCCTCCAGGCACTGGTCAGATTGACAGTAGAGGAATGTGTTAGCCTCCATAACTTCACTTCTGGGCACAGCACTGGGCACAGGACATCCATCTGAAACTAATCTATTGGGCAGAGGAAAAGGGGGGAAAAAAATACATTATTGGTGAATCATAGAAGCACTGTGGTGTTTTGAGTTGCTCCGTGTTTGGAAAAGTGGGTTTGCCTTGATGGGATCTCTACAGTTTAATTACTCTCCTGCTAAAGTTATTGTGATTTTTCTCCATTAAAAAAATTTACAATGATTGAAGCTCAAAGAAAGCCAGAGAAAATGAACTCTGTCATTGAAAACTGTTTTGGAAACATATGTATGTATATATATAAGGCATTTTTAACATCAAAAGATAATTTGTCATTATTTTTTTCTGAAAAAAAATTTCCAGATTTTTTCAAAAATAATTTTAAAATATTTCCCTTACCAAGAGCCTTAAAAATAGTAGTTGAAAGGGAAACAAACGGTATTTTGAGTTTAAAATCAAAACAGTTTCTGAATTATGAAATGCTAACTGAAATGTTTTCACAGGGAAGTCAGTAGCTCTATAGGATAACAGAGTCATCAAAAAGGACCTACAGGGATCAGGAAACCTCCTCTCACTGAGAAATAAGCTACTTCTAGCTATTCCTCTCGGTTCCAGTTTTTCTTCATGCAGACTTTTCTTTTTCTGAAACCTTCTGAGGTCAGCACAACTACAGCCAAGAATCTGACATTTAATATCTAAAAGGAGGTTTAATGCGAAGGAAACACAAAGTAGAACACATAAGAAGTGCAGAGATAGAAAACACCAGAAGACAGAGTCCCATTTTTTGAAAGCTCACTAGGTGCTCAATTCTTTAATATGGTGAAACCAGAAGTTCTTGCATTTGGGAGTTCAGCTTTCGCAATCCAAGCAATTGCCCCACGTGGTGTCCAACATAAAATCAGGTACATGCAGAGCAGAGCAGCAGGAGCTCTGCCCCTGGGGCGATGCTCAGTTAGAGGGGATGTTCAAAAGACAAAGTAACTGCTGCAATTAGCTGAACCACAAGCCTCAAGTTTAGCAGCCCCACACTTAAAACAGAGAACATGACATGGAGGAACTACAGCCCCAATGAATTCACCGATCACTATAGACAACACCAAAATTTCAAACTTCACAGACTGAAACCAAATAGGATTAGCATGGCTACAACGTGTTTTTGCTCTTGGGCACACAGATCTGGCCAAGCCTCTGTGTGATCTAGCACAACCATACAGCCTTTTCACGGGCAGTCCTGCCTACGGCCGAAGCAATGTGTCCTATGACAGTCCAAAAGTAATTTATTATTAATTTTAATTGTTTCTATTTAATATACTATAAATCTCTGTGAAGAACTAATCTGCTGGCCAAACCCAAAATGGATTTCAGAAAGAAAGCTCCAGGACTATCATTAATTGAATGATGAACAGCTTCCAATACTAGAGGACAAATAGTAGCTATGAACTTGCTACACCACTGAAGCAGCACCAGAGATGAGAGGCAGGCACTCTGCACTTCTGAAAGCAGGAATATTTTGTCACACAGTCATCAGATACAATTTCTGATGTACAGTTAAATAACCTTTACTTTCATCCCTCCAGTGTAAAAGATGAAAATCTTTTAAAAGCGAGAGTCCCAAAGAAATGTAAATACAGTGTATTCACTGCTGACATTTCAAAAGATTTTGCCCCACCAGTGGAGACAGCTTTTCTCTATTATCAGGTTTCCTGTCAGTCATGTTGATTAAAGTTGATAAATACTGCAAGCCACTTGGGACAGGCTAAAGGACACAAAAGAAAAATGTAACTTGTTTCAAAAGGACCATATTTCTTGGGAAATGAAAAGAAGACCATATTGGCCTGCATTTCTCAACTTCAAGAAAAGCTAATTCCCCTATTTTTTTTTTTAATTTTCCTAGACACAGCACACAGTTATATGCTGTAATTAATGTAACTGTGCTTTGCATGGACAAAGCAGTGTGATATTGAAAAGTCAGCACAGTTTGTCTGCATTCACACAATGTTATGTTTACCAAACTCTGGGAATAAATGACAATTCACTAGACCACTTGTGGAAAATTTAGGTCCAGTAAAAGCTACGTCCTAATTGAACATGGGTCCAAGTGCATCAGGAAGACTTGAATGTGGTTTTGCAAGACTAAAGTGTCAGCCCAGAAAGCAAACTATTTTTGAAAGCATGCCATATATTCTTTATAAAACTTTCAAATGCAAAAGACAGAAGAGCAGTTTGATGTAATTCATAGGGTCAAATCAGTTACAAAGATTCTTCTGATTGCTATTGCATATGCATTATTTTTAATCCTCTAAAAGTCTTCAGCATAAGTGGCTGAAAAACTAAGAGTGAATATTAGAAAAGCATTGATTTCTGTTTGCCATCAAGGCAAGGAGAAGGAGCAACACTGCCACAAAATGAACTATGGACAGAAAAAGCTGACTGGTTTGGGTTGGTTGGTTGTTTTTTTGTTTGTTTTGGGGTTTTGTTTTTAGCATGAAGAAGCAAAAAAATGCATTGGCAAAACAGTTTAAAAAGCTAGAAGAAAAGTAAAGCCTGAATCCAAGAATACTTTGTCAATTATGACCTTCCATTAGCCATCAGTGGAACATGTGCAATGCAGCAATGCAGTGGAAAGTGTGAATGTCCAGGAGCAAGAACTTTGAATCACCAAATATTTTCCATGAAAACCGTTCTTCTTATGTTGTCAAATTTTCCAGAATACTTTTATAACTTGACTGAATATTGTCATTAGATTCAGAGAAAATACAAGATGGCAGAATCCAAGCTGGATTTCTTGGGGGGGAGGGGGAAACAATCAAACAAGAAACACACTCGAGAGAAAGCTGAAAGTTACTGTATGAGAGGAGAAATTAAACTCCCGGTAATCGAAGTAATTTTTTTAGTTAAGAAAAAAAATCTTATTTTTATAAAAATTAATTAAATTCCCTGTATGGTTATAAAAGTATTTGATGACCCACACATTTTTGGCTAATAACATGAACTCTACTGCCAGTAGAATTTGTTGATTTAAACTCAGGTGTTTTCTACAAGGACTGCAGAGCCTTAGAAAAATGAAAATGATGTGGGTTTGGAAACTCTGAACTAAGCCCAGTTTGCGTTAGTATTTTAAGAACATCACGCATACATTTACCTTTCGAAGCTTATTGTTTAGCTATATATTTCCTACAGCAGCTGGAGTAGTTGAAAATTTAATGCAATAAAACTACATTAAATTTCTGATGAACTATAAAAGAAAGATATTCGGTCCCACTCCTGTATTTCTTTGGCACAAAGCTGAGGGGCTTTCATAATGAGGTTATTTTTAAAGTGCATAGGGTGCCAAAATGAGCGTGCCTATTTAAGAATCTCTCAGTATACCATTGCAGAAATCTAGCTGAGAAAACTAGTACGCATTTTACAACAATTTTAATACAGCTACCTTGGGTCTACTTATTTGATTGGATGCTTATCCATCATAAAATCACACTGCACAGAATCAGATTACAATCCCTGATGAGAATTCTACATACGTGGCTAACTATGCCATTGTAATTAATTTAGTCAGAAAACCATTAATTGTTAACAGAGGAAAAGACACTTATATATTTTGGCTTTTTCCTTAGGCTTTAAATTGTTCTCAATAAAGAAACACAGCAATATAAAATTGGACAAGATCCTATTTTGCACAGAGTTTTATTTGTTCCCTTTTTAATAGAATTAGATTTTTAACACGCTAATCAATAGTTTTTAGGGTTTTTCATATCATGATCTAGTTCCTGAAGTTGCAATGAGAAACACCTGGTGAATGTCACGGACTGAAAATGGTGATTACCCTCTTGCAGGCCTTCGATGAGGGAAAGGGGACGACCCTGTTACTCCTTAAATCAATAGAGTCTATGGCAGTAAAAGAAATTACTGCAAGCTATTTGAGCCTAGATTATCACCTATTTTTAATGCAAACTATTGGGAACTATACTAGCAATGCTAACAAGATTTTATTTGCTCAGGATTTCCTATATGCAAGCTTCTTTCTAGCAGAAAGTGGCAGCTTAGACAGCTCTTGACCCTGTATTGTTTATTTGGAAAGTTCATTGTTATATAAAAAGGTTGAGGATTTTTTCCTAAATTAGAAGACAGACAGAAAAATACAGAAAACTTCAGTGCTGCAAGCTGCCTGTCTACCAAAATAGCTTAAGCCATTCATATCATAGAAGCAATATGAAGAGCACCTTGAGTGTTCAGAAGCAATTACGACAGTGATAACTGCAGATGAAATGAAGCAAAATGTGAAAAATTTATCTTCATGTACACTTTTCTACATAACAGAATGGCCTCCATTTATCTTACTTCTTTTTCTGTTAGACTGATTAGTTAACTGCCTTCAGAAGCAAAATATGAATGAGCTGACAAATTGTTCCCTTTGACTTTTGCACAGTCCAAGAGTAAATACCAGATTTAACATTTAATCATTTAAAACAGCAGATTGGGCTAGAAGTTTAGATGTGAATATATTAACCCAAATGTGCTGTCAGTACATGGAATGGAGTTTTACCTTTTACATACACTTTAAATGCATTACGAGGATAAACAGGTATCAGAACCTTAATTTTATCCTACATATGACCCTACTGAATTCAAACACAGTAAAAACCCAGGAATCCATTTGTTGTTTAACGTCAGAAAACAGAGACTTTTAAGGAAAAAAAAAGTTAAAATCTCTCAGCGGGGGACACAGTTGACATAAAAACACAAGCCCAAGCCTGTGTCCTACTCACCTTTACTTCTAATTACCTAAAATCAGCCACCTAAATTTGTAAAATACTTGGCCTATCATCACCTGTCTTTATTTTTAAGAACAATCTCTTTCAGGACTCCAAGTACACATCTATTAGTCATATCTTTGGAGACAGAAGTTCAAATAAATTCTGTTTATGTCAACAGAACATCATTGTCTCATGTGGATACCTGGCAAGGAGTGTCTGCATCACTTAACATAAGAGTCATTAAAATCATTAGAGTTTGCCCAAGATGGGTTTTAGGGATGCGTGTAATTCACAACTGCTTTAATGGCAGTCTAATTTCTGTGTGTTTAATATTGAGACATCTCAAAAGACCTCATCAGGTGGACTTTTTACCTCCTAGAAATTCAGATATTTTAATGGATAATCTCAAGTACAATCATAAAGATGTTCAAAATCCTTTCTGTCTGATGAAAATTTACCTTCTTTCTTAAGTTATGACCTACAGTTTTATAGGCTGTTACATTTCTTTTGCATATATTTCAGACACAGAATTGTGTGTAATATTATATATCTAAACATTTTTATTAAGCTTTTGACCACGATTTTCACCCTTCTTATTGGTCAGTTGAACATCAAAGATGAACACTTCCTTCCATATGCAGTCTTCAGCGGGTATGAATCCTTAGCTTTGGCATTGCCTCATAATTTCAGCTAAACTACATTTGCCTGAATTTCGTGGTAGATTTTATTAGCATATAGTCCGTATGTCCAGTTGTTTGGTGATATAATTCTTTATTGATGATCCCTAGCATTCGAACTACCAAGGAGTTAAACCTTCTAAGACTCTTTTCCTGGCTTGCTAAGAATCTTTTAAAAAAGGTTTTGGTTGCAACCCTATTCCTTCAATCCCTCATGCATTGTCAAAAGAGCTATTAAAAATCTGTTACTGCTACAGAAATCTACAGGCTATCCTGGAATGCTCTGGAGCTATGCCTTGAATTTAACTTACAAAAGATGTGTTCCAGTCTGATTGCTCCAGCTTGTGGTTTTCTGTGTCATAAACTGAAAATTCTGTTTCTTTTTTAGACATTTTAATCTCAACTTCCCCATGAGCATTGGAAACTGGGCTGACCGTACAGATCTTTTCCAGGCCTGTGTTCATTTCCTTCCACTGTATCTTGCTTGTCCAAGTACTTATTTTTTTGATCTCTTGCTATTTTCAGTCACTTCCCCTGAAATTCTTTTTTCCTGACATTTTTAGCTTCTATAATCTGATATTAAAAAAAAAAAAAACCCAGTCAAATCTGTCTCATGACCCCTTGTACAGTCTGACTTTTAATATATGTGTACAGATCTCTTACTTTTAGAGCTGTTCAGAGGGCAATTCTTCAAAAGACAGCGTGGCCTGGAGGCCTTCCAGCCAGCACAGGGAGAAGGAGCCTGGAGCTCCATTCCAGTTGACCTACCCTGCAAGCAACCTCCAGAAAATGATTTTGTACTTCGCATGCCTGTCTTGAGGATCTTTTTTTTTTGTATTTTTGCAAATCTTTAGGGACCTGCATTGTTTGCCTTTTTATCTTTTCACTGAGAGTTTGTACACTGTTTAGCACAGAGAGCCCATGATCTCAGGTAAGGCCTGTAAGTTCTACTGGGCTGAAGCACAGAGGGAACTATGCTGTAAGCTGGATACCTTTGTTCCAAAAATAAGCAGACCCTATACTGCCTTCACAGAATGCATCTAATTCAGGACATATTTTTTCACAAATGATATGTAGTTGAAAAAATTTGCACAACATTAGCTCTGGAATGAGTTCAAAACAATGGTATTTCAGCAAATAAAAATGCCTCTTCCCCACCCTTTTGTTTTCCGGTTTTAATGAGCACTTGCTTTCATGCAGATAATTTTTTTTCTTTTTTGGAGCCTACAGCACAACATGAGAAAGTTGATTTGGGGGGCAGACAGCAAATAGACTCCTGTGGAGCCCCAAATTCAGCTTTCTGCATTGCCAGGCACCGCCACCATCGCTGCACTCCAGGGAAACAAGTTCTATTCATGAGCAAGAGGCTGCTGCATGAGAGATGTACTGTGGTACCAACAGTCTGCCATTAGGAGATGACAAAAATACAGAGATAGATAGTTTGGGTAAAAAAAAACAACTGCATTCCATTATTTTCCCTTGCTATCTCCAAGTATATGTGCAGAACTCTTGGGTTATGCCAGTAGCACTATTGATTAAGCATAACACACTAAACTATATTTAAAAAATAATCAGATAAAGGGCTGTATGTTTTTTTCCTTGTACGTATGTTTAGATTTTCTACCAACTAAATCTGATTGTAATGCTTCATTGTAGTACAGGAATTACAAATGCAGTGAAATCATGCAAGAAACCAAAAAGAAAAGTGACCAAGTACTTTAATTTCCTTTTCATCTAAACAACAAGTAAGTGCACATTTAAACTTAAGATGTAAATAGCAGTTACCACTTGGACCGTAGTATAGTTTTAGTGTATTTTAAATGTGAACACAAATCTTTAAGGGTATTAAATCTATAAAGCTCTCCAGCTGCAGATAATGGAGTATTTAATGTAAAAGACATGGTACTGTTTGAATTTCATTTGACATGGAATTTGGTATATAAATTAAGATACCAGGCTGTAATTTGCAGCAAGAGCAACCACATAGGCTTGGTGTTATGCCACCTAAGAAAAAAATATAAAGAACTATGGCCCCTCGAACATTTTCATATGTTGGTCCTGCACTTAGTTGTGTTTCTTTACAAATATGAGAAATAGTACGGAAAAGTTTTCCAGTCCACAGCTATTTGTTTGACATTTTCCACAATGAACACATTACATTTTATATGAGTACAGCTGCTATGTATAATACCTCCATAATGATATCATCTGAGAGCTTTTCTTCACTCATCAAGGTTCATATTTAATAGGCATCAGAGATCATAGCAATTTTATGATATTATGCAATAGATTATCAAACCAACTGAAATTACCAATGTTAGAAATTAACTACACCTTTATAGCAGAGTCTCTTGAGGTAAAAAAATGAAGCAGAATGAAATGTAATGGAGAAGCATAAATTTCATATGCACTAAGAATGCATATGAATAATGTCTTTAATATGCTCTTATATGCATCTAAAATGAGAGCAAACAAAGTAATACATTTTCTAGAGAGGCTTAACATAATAATTTCCTTGAGAATGCTAAATCTATCTTTAACCTGTTTTTTTTCCCCCATTATACTCATTGATGTGAACTGGAAAAAAATGAGCAATCCTCAGATTAGCTTTTACAAGTGTTTTTGTGGTCCCAAGCCAAAAAAAGTAAGGCAGGATACTTTCCTGCTTTATTCCCAAATAAAAAAGAATATAAGGCATATTAACGTATAACGTATGTAATAAACACTCTAAATATGAATATATTTGTTAAGGTCTAGAAAGCAAATGTTGAAATGAAGCCACTTGCTGTGACAAATGGTGGTATGAGGAATATGTAGGAATTAACAAAGCAGAAGAAATATTTAACATGCCGAATGCCTTGCTTCTCTCCCGAGTCAGTGAACCTCATCAACTTCATATCTTTAGGCCATGTAGATGCCTTGTGGCAACCCAGATTCCCTGATCTTTCAGGTGTGAGGAAAACCTTTCCTGACAAATCTCCCCTGCAACTTACTGAGACTGTAGTTCCAGCCACAGCTTTTCCACCAGCAGCCCTCCAGTTCCTCTCCAGTGCCAGCTTTTGAATGAAACCTTTTCCTTATTCCTATGGACAACAGAAAAAAGACACAAAAAACACACAAACTTCATTTCTAGAACAGTGGTCCAAAGGAAGAAGCAAAGCATGGTTAGCTTTACCACCACTTCTTTCTACTACTAAAAACCAAACCAGAATGCAACGTTGCGGAAAAGCTGATTAAGACCATCAGCAAACAACTTTGTCTGAAATATTCCGTAGTCAACCAAATTTGCATGGTATGTCACACAGGAGAGATGCAGATTTTGTATAGGTCAGGGTTGTTATTTCATCAAGGCTAATATCACAACAAACAGTTTTCTAGGTCCTGGATTATGCTGGACTTCAACTATATTAAATCAAAGGTGATCAGTAACAAGAATACATATAAGGAATAAAACATCAAAACCATTAGGACTGAAAATAAAGTTAGCTCAATTCCAGCTTCAAGAATATTAAAATATAAGAATTTTATTCTATATATTGCAAAGCAAATTCCAGCTTAAACAAGAAATAGCATTAAAGGAGACTGATCTTACTCATATTTCCTTTAAAGCATAAGAGAAAAATGAACGCTGATTTGCACGCAATTAGGTAAACTAATGAGCTTCACCTATGAAGAAATACGAAGTCATTTCATAAATTCTTTCTGTTTTGTTGAAGAA
Source organism: Columba livia (assembly GCF_036013475.1). NCBI lineage: Eukaryota > Metazoa > Chordata > Aves > Columbiformes > Columbidae > Columba > Columba livia. Next base: position 17,790,318 of record NC_088614.1, read on the forward strand.
AAATTTTATCAATGCTATGGCAACAATCAATTCTGTGTTCAGAAGGCACACCCGAGCACTAGTGTACGTAGACGGTGTGTCTGCTCATAGAGCGGGATGGATGAAAGAGCTGTTCTGGAGACATGACCAACAGCCTGGCCTTCAAAGCACAGAACAGCACTGGACAGCATCTGCTTTACTCCTGTTTATAGGACATTCAAGGTCACGTAGCCCTTTTCAAGCAGCTCAAAGAACAAGCCATGTCAATACATGTATTCTCACTGGAGATCCATTTAGTCAGAGCACTGTCTACAAAAACAGGCACGAAAGGAGTCCTCAGAAGGCAGAACAATTAATTAATACTCGAAGCAATACTGACTTCGCTCTCCTGAGCTGCTTACATTGCCATTACCAACCTGATGCATGAACAGCAAAGCTTGAATCAGGCAGAAGGCTGTCAGATGTACAGTCTCCAGCAGTAGGTGGATTGAAGTCCTTTCCAAAATTTCAGTTCTTCTTAGTAGCAGCTGAACATCCTCTTGACATACCAGCGAGGTTAGGAATTATTGCTTTTTATAAGTTCTTCCACTGCTAACCTTCTACCTCTATTTTTGGCCCCTATTCTGGCAGTAAAATAGAACACAGATGGAACAAAGAGTGATGCAAACTAATTTTACTTTTAAGTGGGCATTTTTCAACACCCTATAATTTTTTAATTAATAAAGCCTGTCCTTCTAATGAATCAATTTGAAAACACTTGGAAAGATGATATTATGCCTCACTTTCTTAGATGAAAAGATGGCCAATATTAACGTGATGTCTCACTAAAAAAGTTATATTGCTTTCAACTTCTTCTTGCTCAGGTGGTGGAAAAGTAACTCAAAGTCGACAAGATGTCTTCTTGGCCTTAATGAGAGGAGCTTTTAAGACAGCCAGCTTATTATTTTAGACATTTTCTCATCTACATAGCCCTCTGCAAGAGCTCAGTTTTCGAAACAGAAATGAATACAGGATGATCAAGTATTTTTGCATGCATAAAATCACAGTGAGCTTCTGCTAATAGCATTTCATTCATATAATACAGTAACTTATTGTCTCCCATGCTGAATGTATGCTCTAAATTAGGGACTGTTTTTGCAAAAAAGAAAATTTGGAATCCATATATAGGAATTATTTTGTAGCTATTTTTGCTTATATAAAAAAGTCACACCACATAACCAAATTTGGGGCTCAAGTAATTTAATGCATTCTTTTAAAGCAATATAAATTTTAACGACTTTCTTTTCAAAACATACGCAGTCTACTGACTAAAAAGAAAACTATCCTCTAGGAATGACATAATGCCATAGCATAAATCTTAACACTGGGGAAAACAAATAGCTATAGAAAAAGATCCAAACCTGATCAAGTGTTTCACAGAAGAATGTCTGTTAATGATATTAAAGAGTAAGCACATCTGCTGCAAGTTAAAAAAAAATTGTTCATCTGCAATCCTTGTAACTCAAACAAACAAATAGTTTTGATCATTGCTCTAGTTTCCTTAATGCATGATATTAATAAGCATATGCTACACTGTTAACCTGGCACAAACCCAGGGCTCTGAGCTGTTAAGGCCACACAAATCACAGAATCCCAGAATGTCAGGGATTGGAAGGGACCTGGAAAGCTCATCCAGTGCAATCCCCCCATGGAGCAGGAACACCCAGATGAGGTTGGAGAAAAAAAAATAAACCAAGTTTATTGCAATCATTCAAAAAAAAGCTGCCATTTAACTCTTCTGTATGCTGGAGTCCAATTGCATTTCTCAGTTTCTAATAAAATGCACACTTTGTCATAAGCATCTACTCTATTTATTACTGCTTGGCAGCCTTAGCGCCATTCATTTACTGCTGGTGTGCAGTTTCATTGGTCTATGTGATGCACAACATCATTGTATTTTAAGTACGATAAAGTCTGAATCGAAAGTCTTATTCCTTCAAGAGTATGTAATTATAGAGTATGATTAAATTAGTTTGTAATTTATTAGAGAACTTATAAAGCCAACAAACACTGAAAATATATTAAACCAGCATTCTTAGTGAGCTGTGTATTTTCTATTTTCTCCCAGTGCAAATCTATATGTATATACCAAACACTATTTTTTCCGAGTTTAAGAAGTATTTTTATTAAGAGATGAATATTTTACTAATGCTAAAACACCATTACAGGTGATTTGTATGAAATATAATCAGCACTGAACCAAAACTCCTAGGACTCTTAATCCTGTGCTTTACTTTTTAAAAATACTGTGTCAACAGATTCAGATGAATAGAACTTTCTCATCACTGTTGGCAGACTTTAATTCACAGAATGAGATAAGAAAAGAGGAGCTATATTATAAGTGTTTCAAACTGCATCTATACTAACTTACTCCCCTAATTCTATCTATTCTATTGTCAAGTTAAAAAATGAGTAAAATGTAAATAAACCTGAATTGTGCTGTTCCAATCTGTCAAATTTGTTTTTTAAAAAGATGATACAGTACCAAATGAAGTATTAAGTTCTATTCCATTACAATCTTGAATTCATCTACATCAAATAGAAGTTAGATCTACACAGCCCTACACACCCACGCTGTATAACAGAACTGATTAATACAAGAGTATCAGCCAAGAATTGAAACTTCCCCCAAAACCAATACTTTGTTCAGCACAGGTTTTAAGAGGAAATAACAGTGATAAGAGAGGAAAAAAGGAAATGTAAAGTGTATAATTGAGAACTACAGAGCTCTCTTTTCCTTGGGGTAAAACTTTGAAAAGCTTACATTTCTTTCCTTAAATAAGTGTTTGTCAGTCCTGTCTGGTGCTGAATGCTTAAGGATTTAAATGGATGCAGAAGACAGGGTCTTATCTTGTTTCAAATGTGTAAAGGTTTACCCATATAAGTATTGACTTCAGGAAGCCTCTAACCAGATGCATAAATTCAAGCATATATTATTGATCTACTTTTGTACTTAAGCAGGAAGTTAAATACTTGACTGATTATTTTGACTTATGTCTGTATGAAGACAAACAAGATACAAAGGCAGATTGATGGTGTAAGCCTTTATTTTCTATATCTGGACAACTCAAATACCACCATCTGTTGCTTTCCCTAAAACAATCCAGAGGTAATGGAGATACCCTGACTATTCTGATTATGTGTGAATCATATTTTGTAGAAATATCAGAGAAATGCAAGCAACAGCAATGTGTCATTTATAATGAGGCTTCCCTATAATTACTTCTTTCAAAGTGAAAATGAAACTCATTTACGAGTTTTTTAAACTCAGGGACACAAATATGCAGAGATCAAGAGGTTAATTGTACTTGCTGTCTTGTCCTACAAACAGAACTGTTTCAAATTAGTCCACATAACTTGTTTTAGTAAAAAATGTTTCTTTCAATGTACTTTTGCATTTTAGCTCTCACTTTCTAAAATATATCAATATTTAGAGTGTTTAAATCATTTTAAAAGACATTTCCATATGCAATCATTTTGATACAATGGATTTCTGCTTTGTTATCCTACCTTGTTTTAACACTGTAGCTAGAGCTTTAACGGCTTTATCACAGATACCAACAACAGATATAGTAGTGGTTGAAGGCAGGGAAGCTATCTTGAATTCAGACCAAGCCTGTGAATGTGAAGCACATGCAGTGTTTCAGGTGTCTCAAAAGACTATGTTCTCATTTCATTTTTTCCAGCATGACTTGTTTATATTAAACAAATACTCCAGGCTTCTGTCTTTTTTTTTTCAGTGTGGCTTCTTTCACCAGATAATCCACATCCTAGAGGTCCAGAAGATAAAAAGCAGCAGTTAAGACAGTAAATGATTGCAGAGCAGTTGTCCCTCTGAACTGGAGCTGGATAGGACTGCAGGTATCTCACTGCTTCTTCATAAACTCTCCATTTCATAAACCTACCTGACCGAAATGGCTTTACTGCTCTGTCTTCCTGACAACTCACCAATTACTTCACATACTTTTTCTCTTTTCAAGGTAGCAAACATACAGCCCATCACTTTGAATTTATTAATCCCCACACTGCAGATGGCTTTTTTGCTTTTTTCCTTGTCATTTGCCTGCTTCCTCCTCCTTTTTCATCCCTCCTCCTTCTTCTCTGTTTTTCAAAGAGGACATATACACATGCCCAAATCTCATGGAGTAGCATCTAGATACGCTGTCAATCACATAATCCCTTCTCCTATCACATATTCTGCAAATTTTGATTCAATAGGCTAGAAGGTTGCATGCAATGTATAAAATATATTTTTAACCACCTGAATATTTGGAGATTATGATGATATAATGTTGTCTCTATAAACTTCTCCTTGTCAGAAGAAAAAGTATAAATGAAAGCTATACTCCAGTTAAACTACTTAATTTGGACATACAAAAAGTATAAATGATTAAATATTAGTATGTGCACTTTCAGGGGCCTCCTAGGGATGTTACAGTTCCCAAGCTTCCTTCTTGTTCTGTCTAAAATAGGATTTAGAGGTTTTTAATAGAATTTAGATGGGTTTAAAATCTCCATGTGAGAGTTGTACTTTTACTGATTTATTGCATGAATTTCCTGTTGAATTTTTATGTGACACTTGATCTCCCCTGAGGGACTTGTTCGGTTCTGATTGGATAATGTAAATTTCCAATGGAGATTAAACACAAATGAGTATGAAATTGATTTATTATAATAAGTGAAATTGAGGTCTCAGGTCCTCCTCTTTTCTTCCCCCCCACCCAACCCAAGACTGTCAGATGAAGGGTTTTTTTTTGTAATATTTTGCCAACAAAGAACAAAGAAAATTAAGAGCACATTTCTCAATTACACATTGGAAATTAGATGAAATATTGTTCCAAACTTGTTTGATTTCATTTGCACAAGAGAGTTGTTGGAATAATTTAACACAGCTATAATTACGTCATTTTGGAACCAACATATTGTCTTACATGATTTCTTCAGCATTCAAACTTATTATCACTTTAATGGAGGTAATGGAAACAGCCTTTATCAAAATATTGTGTTCACATCTCCACGTTGGAAAATTAATTCTAACCATGTTATGCAGGGCACCATTGCAAAAGTACATAGATTGACTGCAGTAAATAACTTTTTGGTAACACTTTCATTTCAGATCCAGGCTCATTGACACATAGCGGTATGTTCATCCACAAAATATCGGTCTTAGCTTCACATTCTGAAGCAATTCCAAAGAACCTGTGGTCTCCAGTGACAGTGCTCCTTGACGCACACACAAAAGCTGCCTCCACAGACACTAAACTTCAGTACAGACAAAACCACTTCTCCTGCCTGGATTTATGCATCACGAGGAATTAGAAAGCTGTGATTTGCCCCAAGAGCAATTATGAAAGGAGAATGATTGTCCGCTGTACCATGCAGTCCCAGCTGATGAAAGATCACTTCCAGAATGGCAGGGACATTCAGGGCCTGCATCACACTGTTTCTTGATTTCACAAGAAAACCTGAAAAAATCATCTTTTCTGAGTATATCTATCCCATCCAAAATGCAGATGCACATGTGCATGAAGTTATGCATACTGAAACAACTACTAGCATTTATGCCTCTAGCAGTCACAGTACATTTTCTAAAATACTTGTAGATATTATACCCCCGTCAGAGAGTTTTAAGCAGAAATTCCGTCAATTCCGCAGCATTCAGCACGCACTTTACTGTTAGCTGAAGTGAATGAATAATATGAAACATTCAGTGTCATAAGAATGGCTGATCTTCTAACCTGTTGTGTTGGAAGATGTTATTTAGCCCAGAAACCTCTAACTTCAGTGGACAGACGCAGTCAATGACCCACAAATCTGAGCTATTAATACATAAACTGAGCTTATTCTGAGTCACTGCTGTAATTTTAGGGAAAAGCTTCCTTATGATATCAAATAAAACTGAAAGAAAAAAATGTACAGCTTGCATGGAGAGCCAGCCTGTGAAATCTGCATTTGATTTAGCCAATTTATTTTTTCCCTTGGTTTAATTCCATTAACTTGATCATTAATAAGCCACCGGTAGGTAAAATGGTAAAGATCATACATCTACACAAATTGGGAAAGACTGCATAAGTACCATAAAGTACAATGGCTTTTGCTGAAAAATAATCTGGCAAATTTACTTGTGCAGTGAACTCCCTTGTCTACTGTTTGAACAAAAAATTGCTGTTTGGAAATATTAAGTTTTAAACAGCAGCTATGGCAGTGGGCACAATATTTATGCTTCTTATAACAATGTCATGGAATCAATAGTGTCATTTCTAAATGCAAAAGACTTGTATTGAAAGAGAGATGAGAATGTAAGTACAAAACCCCCAGAATACAGCCCTTAATCTCCTTGGTGGGTTTTAAAAGGGTTTCAGATTCTCTCTCGAAACATACACCAAAGTTAGGCCAGAAGAAGTCAAAGTAATTTAGATCCAATCTCTTTTCAAAAATGAAATGAACAGAAGTTTTATTAAAAGGAAATGAAGAGGAAATTGAACTTTCATATTTCATGTGCAATTGTGATGACAGAAAACAATATTCGTCGACAGAAAGTTAGCAGATAGTTATTTATACGTCTATGCTGCTGTACGGTGGGAGTCGTGTCACAACAGAGGGCAGGTAATTTTTAACAATATGATGGAGCTGTAGTAGAATTACTTGTTGGCTATTCCACACAAGTTCAGAATATAAAACTTTTTACATTCTTATGATCGGGAATCAGAAACATTAATTGAAATGTGTACTTTATGAAGAATTTTGACTGGAGATGTTTATGGGTACTGCAAATTTCACCTGCATAAAAACTGCATAGAGCTGTATCTCTACGACATAAAAAACTAAATCACTTCAAATGGAAATCATGGAGTTGAGCAAGACTGGTAATATAATGGAAACATCATAATTCTGCCATGCAGAACTGCCAGAATGAAAAGGCGAAAACATGCAGCCAGACAGAGGTGTGAATCACAGCATGTCACTGCAGAAGAACAGGGGAGATATTTGAATTTAGTCCCAAAATTTAATGGTTCCATTGTTAATCTAATGACAGGGACAACAACGGTTTGAGAAGATGACTTTTGTTCAGGGACTGCTCCTTGTGATTGTGAACTACTTGCCCTTCTCTGAGCACACAGTTAAGTCGCCTGTCATTTCTTTACAAGAAACACTGCAGTAGAAGTTTAGGCACAACTTTTCAGAAATGCCTAATAATTTTGACCTCTGACACTTCAGGCTACTTACTGATGTATTTTTACATGCAGTACATCAAGGTAGGTGATCATGAAAAAGCGGTCTGGATGACCCAGTCTGCGCCTCTTCAAAGCAAACATCTGAAAGATTGTCGTCCTACAGATTAATGTAAGCCACTATTTTGCCCCTTACTGCAATGTAGCACAGCCAAAGAATGCTCATCTATGACAGGTAAAAGGAATGAAATTTCATTCTTACTCTTTTTTTTGCAATGCTCATGCAGATAAAGCACACAGCTTGAAAAATTAAAACATAATTTTTAAATTTGCCAGTGTGAAAATAAAAGTTGAAAGCCGAACCTTTTCCATAGCCTTAATACTACAATATTTCCTGAAAAATTTAGTCAAAATATTCCTTAGAAAGAGACAAATCTATTCTGACTCACACAATTCAACAGAAAAATAATGTATTTTCCCTAACACACATATGACAGCATTACAGCTGATAGAGAAAAAGAAGAGTCTATATGCAATCAAGATTTACTCTTGCAACCTGATGTTCTTAATGCTTCAACTTCAAGTGTGTATCTTGCAAGAGTCCTTTATATTTATCAGACTGTTTTCCAAATACATTAAATATGCCTAATATGTTTGTGTTGAAAAGAAATAACTATCCACTTCAAGGCTGTTCCAACTCATACCATGGTCTGTGGCACCTGAGAGTCAATGGTGAATAATGGCAAGAAATTGCATTTTGAGGTAGTTTTTTGTCATGAAAATACAGACAAAAAATGTTACATGATGTTATTAGCATTCTTTGAGACAACTGTGGGTTCATTACCTTCTATAAGCATTAGGAACAGGTTGGAAACCAGTGCATCATCTCTCACACTGAATTCTCCATTTAGCATTTGATTTTTGATAAGTAAAGGACATTAAGAATCACATCAAAAGTTAACATTAAGTAAGGACTTGCAGAGTAGGCCAGGCAGGCAGATGAGAGCATGATGGCAGCTGAAAATCATCAGACTGACATCAGACTGAATGTTTTTCAAAATTAATTTCACCCACATGTGAGCATCCTACATGCTAAACCTGAGCTTATTTAGAAGTGATTCACATAATATTTCTTGAAGATCCAATGGGAAAATAATATTTCTTGGACAGAGGTATAGGGTGGAATTTAGGGAGATGAAGGAATTGTGTCCAGCATGAGGATAACTGAATGATAAACATTTGTCCTGTGGTGGTTGGACAAAGAAATTCATAGTAATCATATAGCCCCTGTGAAAAGGCAGGACTCCTTACTTTTCTCCCTTCTTTTGCATGCAAAACTTCCTGGATAATCAGATACATACACTGAGAAGCAGAAAGTAAAAATAAAAATATACAACACATTTAACAAGGATTTAGTCATTCCTTACATCACCGACAAAGAGGCCTCATTCTAAACTCCTTTAATATTAAATTAATTCTAAGCAGAAGGAATGCCATGCTTTTGCCATTTGTAAATTATGAGGTGTTCACCACTCTCTGGGGATTGAGCTTTTAATCGCACAGATGTCCATTATAAAACCTCTGTTTGCTTAGCAGTATAATTGGTGATCTCACAGCATCTCTGTGCTAAGATAAATCTGCAGGCTCAGAGAGAATGCTCATGATTAGCTTCTGAATTCTTTCAAGGTCATTCTACATGATTTCATGCTACATAACATCCTTTCTCAGTCCATTTCACACTGAGAAAAGATCATGATAAACATTGATTTTCCCCTGCTGGTATACCTGAATTCCACCACATCACCCCACCACTCACTAACACACACACTCTGACACACCATCTTTCAGTCATTTGATTCAAAGCTATTGTGCAGAATCTGAAAATTCAAACCCCAAATATGATAAGAGAAAAAGAAACTGTATTTAGTGCAATTATTTGAGGACTAGACTGAAAAAAGGGGGAGAAATAGGTGTTTCTTCCAGTGGGAATAGCATTACTGGAAGTAGATAAATAAATCCTCCATAAAAGTACCCAAGAACAAGCTGGGAACAGAACCAGTGAAACACATGGGGTAAAAAGTCCTTTGAACAAAGCATTACTTAAAATATATTCCAAGTCCATAGTTCGGAATGTACGCAGAAACACACTTCAAATTTTAAATGTTAAAGCAAATAGCCAAATTTAGACTGAATGTTTGCCTGCCATGTTTCAATTAGCAAATGCCCTTTATTCTCAACATCAAAAAAAAAACAAAAACATGAATGCCTGCAAGAGCACAGACATGGTTCCTCATGCATTCTGGCATGAAAGGGGTGCAGAAGGTGCTAATAATACTTCTCTCAAGAGAAAGAGATAGGATTCCTGAAAGAAATATTCACAGGCACAGGCAAAAATTAGCTGCTTGATTTCTACTGAATCTTACTGCCTCAGGTGACTCATTATCTCAATGACTTCCTGTCTATGCAGAGATTTAAGATTAATGGATTAAATTCCCCAAATTCTTGGTGAATTCATTAGCTAATATGATACCGCTGCTTGCTATTTGATTTAAAATTGTTGAGAGTTCACTTTATCCTTTTATAAAGACCAGAATTATCTTCTAGTCCAAACAATTGCTTCTCAGTGCCCCAGGAATAACAAGGACAATGTCAGCTACCCAGCAGACAGCCTCTCGTGGTTCCTAGCAGCACTTGTGGTTTGTCCTGTTCCTTTCTCCAAGGGCTACCAAAAGTCTGGGTTTTCTTCTCCTTTCCTACCTAGAAATCCTGTTTGGGAAGAATTTAAATCCCTGAAAACAGTCAACATGCAGAAAATGTTTTTCACCAGCAGCAGGTAAGGTTTGTATCACACTTTTCCCAGCTATTGTGTATACTGTGCAATGTCACCTTCTCTACCTGAACAACAATTAATACAATTGCTGTTAGTCAAGAAAGATATTGATTCAGTTTGAAAAAACATGTCATAGTGAGTAATATTTATCCCTGGACCTCTACTCATTGGTATGGCTGTCCTCAATTAACAGCCACCTCATGTAGGAAACAACTCTCTTTACAATGTGTTCTCCCAACGTGCTATTGCCATTACTCATAAAAAAGGAAATGTTTGTAAAGCTGCTTTGGTAGAAATGAAATAGTTTCACTTTTCTTGGGGCTACCTTAGGAATGAGGCTTTACTGCTAGCGTCATACTACTGTCATATGCTGGGTTTTACCCAGTTCTTGCTACACCTAAGTAAAACCCACCACACGATACCTGTTTATGGAATGTCTATCTAAGGGAAGACACATTCCCTTCTTACCACCCTAAGAAACAAATTCTTCAACAGCTCTGACGACAAGTTTAGGTACTCTCTGAGCTGGTGCTTGCTCGTAGATCATCATGTTTAGTAGGAACCAACAGATTTAGCTAAATCCTTTTTGGAACCGCTTTCAGTCTCCACAGTCTCTTAGGGTAATAAATTTTGCAACAGAACAACATGCTGTGGAAAATGTCGTACCTTTTATCTGCTTTAAACCTGAAGCTATACTTTGGATAGTGTACGGCTTTTCATCTGATATCTAAGGACAGATTCTCAATAGCTTTAGACTGTGTCAGAAAAAACAATATTTTACCTAAATGAATGACAGAATTTAATTCTTTGTTGACTAGCAAAGAACAATTCCAGTACCCCAGATCAAACATTTGACTACCAAAACTTACATTTGTCTCAGTCTCAGCACAAGAGTGTGTTCTGAATGAAAAGCAAGGAATTTCTACTGTTTTCCACGGCTAAAAAGTTCTTTTTTAAAGAGTTCTAAGATGAATACAACACAACAGAGCAGGCAGATCATGGCCTTTGAGATCACAAGTCTATACAATGCCAGTCACATGCTAAAATTCAACTCAGCATGTTACAGGCTTCAGAGAGCTGAGTTCTGGAAGGGCTCCAGGTGCTGATGACAATAGCACCCGGGGGCTGATGTGTGCAAAGGGTACCAGTGGCTTCCAGTGCGGCACCACGAGTTTGGCTTCAGCCATCCCGGCTGATCCATGTCTTCCCCTGCCTGGATCACTCAGAAACCTCTACACTGGTCACCCTGCTTTTAATGTTATTATAATAAAGAAAAGCTCACAAAGAAGAAAGTATTTAGCTCTGAGCCATTTTCTCAAGCAAGTTGTTTTTCATATTTTAAAGTAAACAAAAGAAATAACAGCAGAGGCACAATGTAGGCAAAGTTTACATTTGCAGGATGGCAGATGATCTAACAAGCAGTGCCCACTTGAGACATCACACACTTAATTTTAAAAAACACAACTGCTTGAGTTAAAACTATGACTGAAAACAAGCGGGACCACGCAAATGGGCCCAGGTAACAGAATCCCTATGTATTTTGAAAATCAAAAGTGATTTTGATCTAGTAACTAATGCGATCCATTATGTTCTTTACTGGAAATTTTTCTTAGAGTCCTGCTAAGGTTAAATCACAATTTACAAGAGCATTTGCAGGACAAGCATCTTGAAAATCTGTATAGTTAAAGAGATGTACTTTATAGTTATTCCTTGGGCATTTTTTATTGTTAAGTCTGGTTTGGGAAGGAAGGAATGCTTTGCAAGAGCAACATGTGGAAGGTTAGCTTTTCTTAATCCAGTCAGCTCCCTTGGTCTGGAATTACATGAGAGATTTCTGTTACTATAGAAATGAAAACTAAGAGATTCATAATACACATACAGCGAAATCTGTACTGAGTATATTATTAATCCACATTCCAAGTCAACATAAGAAATAGACTTCTAATGTTGCAGATATACATTATATATCTTAAACCAAAATTCAGTGTCAGAATAGGCACATTTTGAGATAAAGTTCTGAATACACAAACAGACACACACTATTCTGTTTAGAGTCTGAGCTCTCATTCTTCACTCTATCAAATCTCCCACTTAAGTCAATTGTCTTAATTTGATTTACACCTTGGCACTACTACCAATGCACACAGAGCCCATCAAATAGCCCAGATTCTTCCTTGCACAAAGACAGCTCCATGCAAAATATCTCTAGAGCGACTCTCACAAGCCATGAAGAAATGTACTGCAAGTACTGTCCATTTATGCTGCAGATCCTGTGTTGTCACACAGGCATCTCTGCTGCAATTGAGAAGAGAAGCCATTGTGACATGGCAAGGGGGATTAAGCAAAATTCTTCCCCACAATAAAGACTCCAAAGCTTTATGAAGCAGAAGTGCTACAAGCTCTGGAGGAGACACCTTCCTTGGCAATGGGTAAAAAAGAATTTCCTTCCTAACCAGGAATGCATCCACAAGCAGAAAAGGATCCTTCTGAAGCTGCAGGACAAAGAGTGAGGCAATTACTGCTGAGAAGTAGAATACAACCATCATACAATCATCACTGAGGGTTACAGGTGAATCACCAGGTCCTGGGATACTTTGAAAAGAGTCTGGGAAAAAATGATGCTACATGTAAGGAGGGAGAGGTGTTAACTGATACATCTGAATATTCTGACACATCGATTCACAGACTGATTCTATGCAACTTTCCCCCACATTTGAAAAAGTGAGCTCTTGTCAGGTATATATTTCACACTCTCAAATTTTATGCATTGGAGGGCAAACACAGGTAGCCTCATGAGACAGTAAAGTCGGGGTCTGCAAAACTAAGCCCTGTCCTAACAACTTTAGTTCCGTTAAACCTTTCATAATAATATGAAGCTCTGAAAGTTTTAAGGGCTAAAAAAATTAAATGGATCCCAGGAGAATTAATTCAACGAATAGCAAGTAGTAAGATCACCAGCTCCAGGGAAATTCAGCAAGTTTCTTGTGTTCAGAGACTTAACAGGCCCCTGTACAGAGCACACAAAGAAAAGGATGTAATTTTCTAAACCTACAGTGAAATTCAAAGTGAAAACAACATTAAAAACCATGAAGCAGTTCATGGTAAGATTACTGACTTTATACCTAGCAAAGAAGTAGGTATCGCTCTAAATGACTTTGAGCAAGCAAGTAAAAATGTACTTCTGAAGGCCATCCTTAGCCAGGAACAGATGCAACACCCCCACATCACTTGGTGATTTCTGCCACATGTCTGCAAGACATGCAATTCGAAACATTTTCCTATAATTCTGATGATGTATGAGTACATTCAGAAAATACACTAACATCTTTAGCAGTTATTTTTTGTTCTTCTCTATATAATCTCTGTTCAAGTTTCCTTCTAAGGCTGGTCTCCCAAGTGCTTATCAGAACACACTCTACCATTTGAAACATTTATTTCTCTCAGTTCTCTTGTTTCAAAGTTAAATATCTGTGGCTTTCTCCCTACAGAGCCCAGATCACACTGATGCTATGACAACAGAAAAATGAGTACCATTAGTAACACATAATTGTTTATACGTTAGAGCAGGGGTGTCAACTCATGGTCACCAGGGGCCACATCAGCCTCACGGTTGCCTTTAATTTTAGGACTGTACAAACGTAGGAGTAGTTACATTTATACAGTCCTAAAATTACATTCAGCCCTTTGAAGGCAACTGTGGGGCTGATGTGTCCCCCAGTGACCATGACTTCGACACCCCTGCATTAGAGCATGGTCTCCAGCATCAGCATGAGCACGGATAGGAAGTACCATGGGTGCAGCAATATGTCTGATACAAGGACAAATGCTCACTGAAGTAGTTGTGGACAGTTATCAATATCATAATTTGTGAAACAAACAATTTTACAATGATAACAGTGAACAGTATTCTGCAACTGTCGAAATTTTTCTAATTTCTAAAGGAATGAAGGTGCAAGAAAATAAATTTTATCTGTATTCATGCTTCAACAGCATAAAGTTTGAGGATATTAAAGTCGGGCAACAAGATATAGCATAGAAATGTCGAGCTGTAAAATTCAGCTCCAGCTGACCATCTATGTTTATAGCAATGTTCAGTTTTGCGGGGCGGCAGTAGAGATGTAGAGCCTGTTTGGATCCTTGCTTATTTTATTTCTCAGAGTTAAGAAGAATTGTAACATTATATAAATGACACCTCTTTGGCTCTTAAATCACTTTGCTGTCTATAATGGATGTAATAAATGTTTCTTGTTCCAGTGCTACAAAAAATGGTCTAGGCGGTTTTATCCATTTGGCAGTGGAACTCACTTGACTGTGATGCATAGCACACTTGTTATTTATTTGCAGAGGCTAGAAGGCAAATGCACTATATGAGAATAGTTCTTTAATGTAAAACATTAAATTAAAAGCTCACCCTAGGGACTTTGACTACCAATAGTAGTAAATTGATGCTCAAGATAACACAGGAGCTGTTACTATTTAAAAACATGCCAGTTGATATTAACCTTTTTTATTTAACAGCAGATTTCCACCCTGTCCCACTTCCTTCAGCATTGCAGACTACATCCTTCCTATGCAGGTTTACATGGGTGTTGTACAGGTACAATGAGATGAGTGTTATTCCCAACATTTTTTGTAATTTCAATACTTCTAGCCCAAGTGTTTTAACAGCTCATGTTAATACAATATTTATAATTCTTACAATTTAAAATGACCTTACCCATGAGGGCAGTGCTGCTATCCCCATGTATGGGAGCACGGTGAGGCGAAGTTTCCAGTGTTTAAAGACTGCCTTGCTCATCCTGTACTTCAAGGACTTAATCGAGTTTGGAATATTTTCTTCCAGGAATGACTCAGGACTCAACAGATTGTGGCAGATTGTTCAAGAGCGTCACCTGAACTGCAAGTCTTCCCATCCTAGCTGACATCTAACGATTATCCGCTCCAACCAAATCACATCCATTCCCATCTTATAAAGAGTCCAAATCATTTTTTAGTCAGTGTGGTTTTGTACCATTTATGTAAGAGCTGTTAAGTTTGTCCAGAGGTTCCAGCAAGCAGAAAATCAGCATCTAGTACTGTAGAATGAACTGCTATATTGAAACAACAACAAACCCCCAAACAACCAAGATTCCACAAAAGACCACAACAGCTAACCTTTACAGATCCTTCTGGAACAGTGCAAAACAGGGCTTTACTGCTCTGCAGGTTAGGATGAACTGTTGAAATAAACAATTATAATGTTATTAAGACTATTAGATATAGCAATTATATTCCCATGAGCACACCCCCCCCACACACACTTTGTGTTCTTTCAAAACAATTTTTCAAGCTACAGAATTAAAAAACAAACAAACAAAAATACAACCAAACAAAAAAAAAAACATGCAAGTAATCAAAATGTGTTTATAATTTCATTCGTTATCTTACTAATTTGTTAAAAAAACCCAGTAGGCACATTCTACAGCAGCATATTTATAAACTCAGTTATCTGCTCTTGTTATCATCTAACATTTATCACCCGGCTGTGTTCAAGTGCACCAGATGTGATTCTGAAGCAAAACCTAACCAGCAATTATCACCCTGCTACTAAAATGTATGTATATTAACAGGAAACCTGAAACATTAACACAATGCCATTATCTTTCAAAGCTTGTCAGATGAACAAGTTAAATGTATTTTTTTTTACCTTGCAAAAAGCTGCAACAGGAATATAAAAGTTTTTAAGTTTCTGTTCAGTAAGTAATGACTGCAGAAATCTTGGCTCTTTCAATTTCTTCTATATTTAAAGTAAATTTAGTGAATGTTGAAATAAGACTATTTTTGAGAGACGTCTGTGCTGATACAGATATGTTGTAGAAGTTTTCTACTGAGAGCTGGATATCTGACTATACTTGGAAATATAGCAAAAATCGGACATTAGCTAAGGGAACGTTCCACAGATAAGAAAATACAAAGAAACAAAAACCCCACAAAGCCACAACCCAAAATACCCCTGACTATTACAGATCTCTCCCCCTAAAAGGCTCATTTTTATGACCAATTCTAACAATGCAGCGAGCAATAGCAACCTGAGGAAGATATGAAGGAAGGAGATGATATTCTGCAAGGCCAAGTTTTGAAATTCCCTGGAAGATAAGCAGCCAACACCACGGATTCCAACGGTTGGGGAATTACTTCTTGTCCTAATAGAAGATTAGACAACAGAGATAAATGAAAGCAAACACAACATTTGTTCCAATTGGAGACTGAAATGAAGACTCAATATTTAAATTTCACAGCACCGTCCCCCTCTCCCAGGGCTCGTGACACGCATGGGGCTGATCCGCAGGGCCAGAGTCCTGGTGCGCCGGTGCTGGGCAGCTGTGTGCCTTGGGCAGGGATCTGGGGGGAAAAGGAAGTGGAGGGACTCAGGGATAATCCCAGAACCACATGCAAATGTGGAAACTGAAGAAATATTAGGTCTCCTGGAGATGACAGCGATCTCACCAAAGACATAACAACGCAAACCCATGCTGACAGTAACAGAGAGAGGATGGCAGCTGCAGGCATTGTAGGAGCAATTGAGGTAATAAACCAGGCAAAACCGAGGCACTAAAAACAGCAGAGAAAACAACCAGCGATCATAGCAATCAGTGGTCTGGAAACTTTACTGCCTGTCAGTGAAAGATCTTAAAGTGCATCAGTTTGCCTTGCTGGGGGTTCATTGTTCTTACAGATTAACTCACTCTGAGCTTGTGGGTGAATTTCTCAGTTGAACTCTAAACAAAATGTTGTTTAGCAACTATTAGAGGGCATAGTTAAATAGAACAAATCACCAGCATAGCAACCAAAATGAACACAAACGTTTACAACAGAAAAATCATTAGAACCATCAGCTCAGTCAATCACGTCAGAACAGCAGCGGTTCAGAAGGCAACAGGATGCTGCAGCACCTCAGAGGACGGACAGAAGGAATAAAAGGCTGATATATATTCCCCACGGGAAGTTCTCAGTTACAAAGTATTCAGAATATTAACTAAAACCTGACCACTATACCAAGAATAGATCCTATACTTTGATCAATAGCCTTTTTTTATACTACTTCTACAAAATGTATGGAGAGTTTTGATACCTTTTTTTCTAAGTATAAATTTTTTATTCTCTTGGTTTAGTTTGTCCGGACACATAACATAGGAAACATACCATTACATCAAGTACTTTACCCCTCCATTTATTTTCAGAAGTTATCGAAAGGTGTTGATAACGTTACAGATAGTTTAGGGTAAGATTAGGTTGAAATCGGAATCACGGTTTGATTTCAGTAGTACAATATTTCCTCAAGAAGTTCCCACACAGATACTTCAAAATTACCACTCTCTGGTAATCACATTACTTAAATCCATATCTAATAATATTTCTGCTGCAAATAATGGAAAAATGAAGTTAGAAAGCAGTTGATCTTGTAATATATCATCCAAATTGAATGTCAGAAATCTTGTGATAAGTCGGGCAGTCTTAAAAATTTCTGCCAAGGTCTCTTTTTGCAAACAGACCATAAAACAGTCTTAGATATAGGGTCCCAGTCTGACTCAGAGAGAGTTAGATTTAAGGATGAAAATCTGATACATGCAGCTTATAAGTCTTCTATTTATTTGTGTGCTATACCTTTAAGTTTCCATGATGTCAGTGTAGCTGAAGAGACTATATACCCAGTGGAGATTCTCCTGCTATGCTTTCTGTCATAAGCGGCTCACATCCTTTCTTTAATCTCAATTACAAGGTGGTGGAGAATGAAAATGCTTTTCCTCTCCAGGTAAAGAGAACAGGATAGATACAAAGAAGAAAGAAAGGGGAAGAGTGATGCCTCAATACAGGTTCGATTCTGTCTATATTTTAGGAGAAAACCTTGATTCAATTTTCAGATGTCAGCTTAGACAGATCTGCTGGTGGATCTGAACATGGTAAGGAGACGGCACCTTTGCTCCTGTTCTTAGTACAGGAGGTGCCAAGAATTATACTCCTGCCATCTCTTGTTGCTGTATGAGTGGGAGCGGGGAGAAAACTAGTTACTTCAAGTGCAGTAGGTACATTAGAAGGTTAAATTAAAATTTAATTTTAAAAATGTTTCCAATGACATGGTATTCCTAATGAAGAACCACAAAACCACTTCAAAAGCAGAAAGGGGAAGGGAGGTATGTAAAAGAAACTTCTTTCTTAGCAATTCCACTGTATTACACTTCAGTGCATTGCTAAACAGCACATTCACCTTCCACCTGAACAACGGCAAGCTCAGAGGTCTCACATGAAATAGGCTATTTCATCCGAGATGGTTTGAGCTGGCCTAAGGAGAGGCAAGGGAATACAGCAAGCAGTCAGTGCTAATGACAGCAAACCATTTTTATAGACTAAAGGTTGAGCAATGAATTTCAATTACAGAGTGTCAAGATGCCCAAATGCAGGTACCTGATAACAAGCCCGAAGCACCAAGCTTTTGCAGATTTCTTCTGTAGAATTTCAATGAATCCTTTTAGCCTTTAGCACTGACTTTTTTTTTTTCTTAAACCAGAAGCCACTAGATGTAATCATTTATGAGAAACTCCATCTTTGCTTCTTCTCAAGAGAAATTATGTTCAAGGTAAATGAAGTATAATTATGAAATGTGGTCAGTTATGCACTTAAAAAAATAAAATTAAAAAAACCCTTCTTGCTTTATTTGTGCTTGACATCATTTTATTTTTCTGCTAAGGTCTTCAAATTGATATTTGGAGATAATTTCTCACGCTTAAGTCAATATTTTCAACAGACCAAATTAATGAAACTTGGAAGCTATCATATTTTAAGAAAACGTTGTTCCATGAAAACGTTCACATTGGCTGAAACTACAGAAGTTTATCAGAATTTCATTTCGAGGTTCCCCCTCAAATGAATATTTTCTATTTCAGCCTATATCTAATTTTCACTGTGTTTTGATGACAATGAAAAAAGTGAAATTAAAGTAAAACTTCTTTTGTTCGGGCAATTTATTCAAGGTTTTCCTTTGCAGACCCTCATTCCCTCCTTATTCAGTTGCAGAAAAACCTTTCTAAATAGCTTTGGAAGAGAAGTAATCATATCATCTAATGCTGGGATGTAATATAGGTGCATAAAATAGGAATATACATTTCCATTGGAGAGATGTACTCACAACTTGCTGTCTAACGAAGATGATCTCTTCGCACTGATTGAACTGGGAGCCTTTACTTTTAAAACAGGCATTTTACCAAAGGCAGGCAGTATGAATAACCCACGCAATGTAAAATCTCAAGGATGTAAATGCACCACATGCATTCAAGGAAGCAGTTTCAGAAGAGCATTATGCAAACTGTACAATATGTTTATTAGAGTCTTCCCTTAAAAATAATTCTTTAAAATGAGCTTTAAAGGTCAAACACCTGCCAAAGACTTTTGCTGATCCAAGTTAATTTAGGAAGGTGGGAAAAGGTTTTGTTTGTCATTGCACCTGCTGTTCCAGCCTTCTGGAAAACTAGGCTATATGTCTTAATTTCCAACTAATAAGGGAAATACACCTAAAGAAGCACTGATGCTAAATGCATAGCTTCAGGTTAAGTCTGTTTCATGTAGACAATAATTTTTGCCATGTAAATGGATGGTCTGTCCATTTTGCTTTTTCCAGCTGTGTGAAACCAATATTTCTCACCATGTGAGATGTGAAGCACTGATGTGAAGCATACTTAAAACTAAAACTAACTTTTTAAATTGAATTCAATGGAGACCCCAGCTTTGAGTTTCATAACAGCCTTTCTGCAAAAAATCTCTCTAATAACAAGAAAATGCACTATAATGATGTACCTACTTTAATTCTAATTTGATAATATTAACATGTCCCAAACAGTAAAAAATTAAAATTTAATATCAAAGATAAAAACAACACAAGTGTCACCCAGCATGATGAGATCTGGGTCACCAGAGCACTGAAAAAGATATTCTGGACCCATCCTGACCCACTCCTTCCCAAATAAAGCAGAAAGTTTTTACACCTAAACGCTCAGTTTAGTAAACAATGAGAAAACTAGAATATTTCAAAATAAACTCAAAACAAGAGAATGAAGAGAGAGCAAAAAGTAACCCTTCCCACCTGCTGTGTCATTCGAGGCATGTCATCAACTCCAGGGTTGCTTGCAATTAAGACCTATCTGAACAGCAGTAAATTTAATCCTCTCTGGTCTATAGAAGGCTCTTCCCATCCCCTTTAATGTCCAACCAGCAGTTTGCTCCATCCCTTCTACAGGACCTGCCCCTTGCCACCATCCTTTTTCCACAGATCACAGCCATTCTGTCCCTCCAGGGATGTCTGTTCCACCCTATTATCAGAAAGGCAAGGAATTGGGAGGAAAAGTTGAAAATAAAATAAATTACACCCACCTTAATTCTTTAAGGCCTTTAGATGATTTTATAGAACTTAGCAAAGCATTGACAGAACTGAGATAAAATGGCTCACATGCTTGATAAAGAAATTAATTCAAAATAAGTATAAATTGTCCTATACACTGCTTATCAGGAAGTGTAATTTGGAACAAGGCAGAATCACTTTACCAGAGTGATATGCTATGATGAGAAATTCCAGATAAAAGATAGATTTAATAATAGAAGATGTAGTTACTGTGAAATGATAGAATTAGTCAAGGAACATGGTAAGTTTGTACATTATATGAGGCATCTGCTTTCCTTCTCATTTGCACTTAAGGTCAATAATATTGATTAATTAAAGTGGTTGAAAGATTGATATCCTTACCAATATCTTATTTTGATCACTTGGAGTTGACATTTACCCACTAAAATACATATGATAATCTTAAATAGATGAAGAATAGTGTAATGCTAGCATTGTGCTTACTTTTTTGAATGAATGACCAGTACAATAGTTATTTCCCCTCTCATTTAATGAGATACACTTAAATGTTAAAATAGTACCTCAGATTCTTCATCTATCTGAGAGTGGGTAAGGATGGGTTACCTATCCTTGGCTCATCCTGCAGTATGGCTCTGCAGGTGAGATTCAGATCATGTTCTCTTTTAGTATAGAACTGAAATGATAAATTAAAAGGTCCCAACTGTTACCTCCTACATCTGTCACTGCTTTGCCATATGGGTGGCCTGTTGGAAGGGAAAGTGTTTGCTCCTTTCTGATATTATACCTGTTATATTAAATAACTGGTAAAAAAATCATTACTGGATACCTTGAGATCTGGGAGGGGGGGGGCGGGAATCATAATCCAGGATTCAGATCCACATCCAGACTCTTCCTCTAGTCCCGTAACTGTAACTCATAAATAAGTTTACTTCTTGTTGCTTCCCTGGCAAATTCTGCTGAGCCTTTTCCAAATAATCCCACAGTCACCCACAAACATTCTCAGTCATGTGGCTGCAGCTTTACTGATGACAGGGCTTTGCATGAGGAGAAGAGAGGGCACGAAATAGTGGAGCTTCATTAGTTAGAATAAAATGACAAGTCAGAAGAGAACTCTTGGTGCATCTACCAGAGCTGTCTGGCTTGTGCAGGATTAACAGCAGCAAAATACAATTGTTTAGCTTCATGACAAATGAAGGCAAATAGAACTGAATCCACCTGGGGAACTGGTCTGCTGCAGAGTCATTCCTTACAGTAGGACTGTGCTTTAAATTGTCACATCAAGCCATCAACACAACTCTTCTTTATCACAAAGAGCCTCCCATATTGATAATACTTATCTTCTGCTTCAAACTGTTGATCTTACTTAATGAATATTTATCTTGCATAGTCCAGGAGGAAGTCTTTGTGATTATTCACACAATGCACTTTATTTATTTCATTAGAAAAAGTAATATTCTTATCTGAACAACTGTTCCACATGGTTATTAATTAAAATCCAATACTTCTTGAGTAACATTAAGCTTCAAATATGTCCTTCACTGTATTGCAAAGGCAGCAGGTTCTGATTGTTTATAAAAATGTGTATACAGCTATAAATTCATGTTATTAGATGAATACATAATATGACAAGAGTCTCCTACCCCCCTCAAGTCTCTGAATTAAAAACAGGAAACAAGCATCTATTTCAATGAATTGTTTACAGTGCTAAACTTTTAAAGGAGAAACATGAATATCCACAATTACTATAAGAACCCTAGTGGTTCTTTGCATAGTATATTGCACATTTTAAATATAGGTCAATTTGTCCAATAAAATTATGAAAAAAAAAAAATCTGTCAGTTTAATAAAGCAGGCTCACAGGACTGTAACCTCAAAATATTAGTGAACTAAACAGCTGTTTAGTGTGATTTCTCTGCCCACATGAGCAGAAAAACTCAATATCTGAATGTTCCAAAATAGAAAAAAAAAATCAAACAAAGTCTGTCGTGGTCTGACCACCCTCTCATTAAAAACAGTGAATAACTGTAAACTGCATCTTTTATTTTCAAGTGTCCTATGCATCTAAAACCAGTAGAAACTCCATGACTCTTTCCATTAGTTTTCATTGTGCTACAGGTTCAGCAGTAGATAAGAGTCTACACTGCTTTATCCCAGGGTATGTATCTCTTGATTGCCCTGGCTGCGCAGATATTCAGCTGTGGATTTCCCTCCTTCCTCTCTTTCCCAAGCCTTCAAGGAGATTAATTGTTCTAACTGTATTTTCCATTATATATTGTTTTTTTGGGCACCAACATTAATGACAACTCTGAAAAAAGCCCCACATCCCACATGCAGGACAATAATATTAACATAATCCACCATGTCAAACACTGGGGACACTAGTTGCACTCTGTATGATATAAAATTCATAAAATCTTTGTCTTTTCACTTAGTTCAAGCCTCTTGAAAACAAGTATCCTCACTGACCTCAATACTCATACAAGTAAACAGACTCAAAAAATGTCTCTTGAATGAGAAACAAGTTTGTAGTCAACTCATTTCTCAAATGAAAATACCTTCCATATAAAGAACAGTAGCATAAGGAACTCTTGCCATTTGGCTCATCACGATATTGCTATAGAGTAGCCAAAGACTGTCTTTTTCAACGTTTTAAGCCAGATATGCTGAAATAGTTTGCTAAATCCTCGTATTGTCACTAAGGTGAAACCTTCATTTTATGTGATGTAGATACTACTAAGAGAAGGATGCGAGGTGCACTTAAATTCAGTATGATGTTTCCTGTTAGAGAAATTGCACATGCTATTTTTCCGCACAATGTAGTTATCACACGCCATAGTGAAAAACTAAGGAGCTGGTTCTTCAGTCCATGAAACATGGTATAAAAATGCTTCCATACTGTTAGAAGACAAATGCACCTTAATAAAATCTGATTTTATTCTGCCTGAAACTAGGTGTGATATAGTTACCTTGCAGATGTTTGGAAAAATTACATAATGTCATAGGAAAACATTCCCACTTTGTCATGGGAAGACTTGTCCAAAATTCTCAGCTGGATTTTGTCTAGGGTTTTGAATGACAGAATATGTTATTTTTTCATTACATCATGTACAAGTAGATGCGTTCTTGCCCAAAGAAGGAACTGTCCCATTACCTCAGCTGCACTGGTATTTCAGTCTCTCCATTGCCTCATACTGTGTGAACCTTTCCCATATCTCTTGAGAACTTATTTATGAAATACAAAAATGATATGTTTATGAAAAAAAATTGACTAACCAGTAAATAGTTTTGAAGCTCATACTATTTGAAAGAGCACACTTGGGTTATTTGTCTATTGTAGACTTACTCCTACACAGCCTAAGAGAGTTTGAAATTCTTTCAACAGGACTCCAGAATAGTTAAATTTATTTTTAAAAACATATCTCTGTAATAGTAATAATCCCAACAATTATGGAAAATATAACTGAGCCTCTGTTCAAGTCAGACAGGCTGCTTGCAAAATGTGTCCTGTAATATTAGTGGATATAACTTTTAAATAGATAAAATAAATAAAGCTAGGTTCCCATTTCATCCCTTCTTTCTCTAAAAGGCATTTTGAGTTCTGTAGTCAAAAGTGCTAGGAACAAAATCAGAATTCATAGAAAGATTAAAAAAAAAAAAGGCTGGATAGGGCCTCAAGACACATACTAATCTTCTTCTATTCCTCAAAATAAACCACAGTTATGCCATTCCCAGTAGGTAGTTGTCAAGTCCGTTCAAAACTATTCCTAAATTTGGAGAATGTAACCTCCTCAGGCATTCTATTCCAGTGATAGCTTACCCAGCCATCAGAGTATTTTTCCTCATTATGTCTAACCTAAGCCATGCTTGTTAATACCACTATTCCTATCCTCTCCATGATGGACATAATGGAATAACATATACTTACTTTTTTTTACAATACCAGTTTTTGAATAATAAAACTAAAACTGTCCTGGTTTTAGTGTGCTTACCCTTAGGCTAAACTACCTTAATTCATGTACTTTTTATTCAAAAGATATGCTCTGATACCTTTTGAAGCTGTCTTAGCGGCTTTCTTCAAATAGGCCACCAGTACGTGTCCTTCTTGAAGTGCTGTGCCCCAGACAGGACACATTACTTCCGTTTGGTCTCACTAATGCTAAACAGATTTGAAATACTACTTCCCATCTCACTCTGAGTCCACATAACTACATGAATTTATATCTCAGTGAAGCTGAGACAGGAAATAAAGAGACGAAATAACTGTTCTACAGTTACAGACTTACTTGCTCTTTTGCTGAGCTGTATCTCTTTGATTCCAAAGATCAAAAGGTATTTTCATTTTCTCAGATCTAGAACTGTTTGGAATTTGTTGGAAAATAGCTTTTTCTCACCTTGATAGAAAATGTGAATGACACTTTTTCTTAATACTTCTCTAAAAGGATATGAAAATGCTTGGATGAAAAAAATTCATGTATCACCTAGTAGATCCTTATGAAATGCCCTTGTAACAGAAACATAATTATATATTTGATTTTTTTCTTTTACTCTGCCTGTTCTTTTTATATAAAATACTTATTTTGTCCACAAATATAAAATTATAAATAATTTGGAATAAAAATACTAAAGACACCTGCCTTTGCAAGCCAAGGCTGCACAGTGCTGAGCAAAGTCCACAGAGGTCGGCTAGTTGAGGATACCTGACAAAGCCCATTTGACTTTCTACTTTCCTGAGAAAGTCTAACTGAAATACTAATTTAATTTAGGTGTATGTCTATGATAATTAGTTAATGTACATCTCAAAAAATAGAAGGGTACAACAGACATTTTAATGAGAAGGACAAAGTACACAAGGTAAACACTACTATATTCAAGTAAAAAATAACATCTTAAACTGAAGCTTATTTCTCTCGTTTCTTCTATTCAGTGTTAGACAGTTTATGTACAAACTAAATAATACAAACCTCCTAACGGTCTCATTAACTTTTGATTAATTGTACTATGATAAAGAGATATCTGTGTTAAATAATGGATAGCAAAGTTACCTCTTTATTTTAAAACTCTTTCAGCTTTTCAGGTATCTGAAAATTTCCAGCTCAAATCTATTAATTAAAGTGTTTTTCTTCTTACATTGCCATCTGTTTCCAATTAAGTGATCACTATTTATAAAGCCAACAATGAAAACAATGTTTTTACTCTACCAAGAATAAAATAGCCCACTGTACAACTATAAAAAAGAAAAGTGCTCACACTGCAATAATCTGAAAGGCTGAATTAGGCTGTAGACTGTAGTTATTAAAGGAAGTCATGCAGAAACCTGCCCTTTAGCATGATACTTATTCTAAATTATATTACTCTTTTAAGAGCTTATTTTACCATGTGAATCTTTAAATTAAAAATAAGGCAGCTTTAGGTATATCTTGGAAGGGCTTGTTTTCCTCTTGTTAACCTGTAACCTTTTATCAACTAGGACCAGCCAAGTTCACTAACCACCTATGCAAAGCACTTCTGTTTGAAATCCATCACTTCTGCTCATACTTATTTTTCCTTCTTTCCTCTAAGCCTCAGGTTGTTTCCTGCACATTTAGAAATCTATGCAGCATAACCCCAAGAGATCAAGATGAATAGGAGGACAACACGATCCGTTCTGGGCTGGTGTAGTGTGCTGTAGCTAAGCCTGACTAAGGGCTATATGTTGTTATTCTGCTTCAGCTGCCTTGTGGTCATAGCAATGCAGGACTTTTTGGTTTAGTTTTAGAGGTTCATATTTTACTGAAATGAATCTAATTATTATCATTATATTAAGTATCAACTTGAAAATGAATACAGATAGGAACAGGATTGTGGAGCAAACATACCCAGGGACGTATCTTTGCAAATTTCACTTATTATATTTTAATATTGGTCCAGATTTACCCAATGAAATGGAAGACTGAAACCTTTCTGCTACCACCAGGTAAAGGACTTCCTGGGAGTGTCTGTCTTCTCTGTACACTGAGTAAGCAAGAAGAAAGTAAACTGTTCAAGTGTAGTAGTAACCTAAAAGTCTCTGCCTCAATGTAGGTGCTTAAACACAGGCATGCAGCTTTGAGTAGGCCTATATACACATATTCTTCTGCTCTGAAGAACAAAGTATGTGCGAAAAGTGTAGAATGACCAGAGGCTGAGCTCAGCTGACCATTTCAGTCAGAACAAGGGTCTGCAAGTACACAGGCTGGAAATAATTTACCACTATGCAGAAATGCAAGAAGAAAATGCAAGAAATCATACTAGATATGTTCTGCGTGTACTCAGCATGGAGAATGTCTTCCTGCTTTGAATGCTGCCTAAGTCTGAAACCAGTCCTACATCTCCATCCTTGGCACAACTGTTGTGGGACCAATACTACTCCTTCCTATGGCCCTGGCCTCTCAGGCATGCTCTCTGGAGCAGGAACCAGGACATCTCATGGTTTTTTATTTGCAAAGCATTTGTCACAGTAGGATTCTGATTTGAGCCCCCACTACTACTGCAATCCAAACATGAAATAAGAAACACAACATAACCACAGGAAGAAGCAGGGGAGTTAAATGAAGTAAGAACTTAATACATGCAACATTTTAGTGATTCTCAGTTAAGAGGAGGTCATTTCATCTAGAGTAGGTTGATTATTTGGTTGTAATAGACAAAGCCTTAGTTTACCCTCAGGGATAAAAAAAATAGGTCAGCTTTTCATTAACCAAAAAAAGTTATTTAAAAATTGCTGTGATATGTTATGCCATTAATAGCAAGATCATAAGCACAGTTAAGTAGGTAAGAAACAAGTTTCTATGAGGAAGTAGGCCAATAAAACATCATAGAGTGATTTAGCTTATCTCTAATTAATGGCATGTCTGGATCTGTTTTGTTCACAGTATACAATTTATGATTACCTCTTGACTATTTGCTTATCCTCATTCCATAAACTTTGAAGTGGCATGTCTTTTGCAACCCTGTACATCACCAAGATAACTGTCATTTGATATTAAGCCCAAGTGATCAGTTCATTCTTAGCTTTTTGTTGAAATCTATTACGTCTTCCCTACACCAGGATTTTATAAATTCAAACATAGCCTCTTTTTTTTTTTAGGTTGTTTTTTTTTTTGGTTTTCTCTTCCTGTCTAAAGAACTAAAATACAACTGGAAACTGTCTTGCTACTTTAGCATATGAAATTCTTAGCAGCTGCTTTGTGGTCCATTCTGTTGCCACCAACCATCCTTTTTTGGAAGTAGAAGAAACTTGCTTTTCATTTATGAAGAAATTTGTAATCATTAAACTGTAATTTCTTGCAAACCCAAATCACCTATTGCATCATCATCAAGACTAAATCTTCCTGCTATATCTACAGCATTTTTACTATGCATCTCAGATAGAGAAAATATCATAATATGTAATTAATTATGTCCTACAACCTTCTCTTTCCCCAAAAAAAAATAATCTTGGAACTCCTATGAACCAATTAAAAATAGTTACTGACAAATAACTACAGACTGAATTAGTCCAGCTCATACAGTCACAAGGAGAAAGGACCAAATAAATACTTCTGTAATTCTTGCAAGAGGAATCTCCAACCCAGCTACTTCAGTTTTCACATTACTTGTATTTTTATATATGAGCCAAAGTGAGTGTTAATTATAAATGAGGAAGATAAAGTGCCACAACCAGATCTGCATTAGCACACAAAATGTGTACAAACTGAAATACTCAAGGCTAGAAGTTATATGCCTATGATGCGTCATCTATGCAAGTTAACTGAAAGGAAGAAGGAAATGCTTTTAGAGCTGTACGTGGGTATCTTTTTTTTTTTCCTTTTCTTTTCTTCCCTTAAAGCAGAAAAAACAGTTGAATTTAAATATTTATTCTGATTTTTTTAATGATACTGAAAACTATTTGTGAAAGGTTTTTCTTTCTCATATGCCTTGGTGATTTGCTGGATTGAGATAGAGGCAGGGAAAATAAATTTTGGAAACATTTGCAAGTCTAGTCCCAGCTTCTTTTCGATCAATGGGAGGAATGAACGTACCTGACTATATATGTCCTACTAACATAATGTTGCACACAATAGCTTGATAAATCTGTAGATGTCTGAGAATAAAGAATAAGAATGAAATATCACAAAAAATACCTTTGAAATACTGAAACAGCATAGCCAAGCAGTCTTTTTAATGAAATATTTGAAAGCGCAAAATCCGATTGCTTTCTCAGAGCAGGCAAAAGAGTTAGAGCAATCATAGCTATGCTAAGTTTGGGAGACAAAAAGCCCCAAAACTTATTTGTTTCTTTCAGGACAAGGCAGCCAGATGGATATCTTAACTTTTCAATCAAATTTAAAAAAAACCAAAAGTTACCAGCAAACTTCAAACATTAAGAACATGTACTTTGAAAGAAGCTTCAGTACAAGAGCTTGAGCATGACAAAAATACAACTGAACAAATGATACTTCCGTAATAATACACTTCAGTGCAGCCCATTAATGGTGAAAACAGTAATGGATAATAGGAATTAACTGCTGGTCAGAAGGTTTAGGACAAAGATTGTAATATCCCTGAAAAAAAGAATTATTAATCACACAGTGATCGTTCCTTCTTTCGCTTAAAGGCATTTAAAGTATGTAGCTATTGCATGGTATAGAATTCAGAAAGACAATCCAGATTTATCATTTACATGATGGGCTTCATAGATCTAACAATAATCATAGGGTTTCAACACAGCACATGCAAGAGTCTCTTGTCACAGTCATTATAGGAATTTTACCCTGGTAGTGTTTCAGTAAATTGCAGTAATCTAAGTAATTTTAATCAGAGCAGGCTATCTAAGAGGACAGGGTTGGGGAAGGGATCATGAGTTTCCAATTGCCTCATCAGACTTAGTCAAGGCTGATTTAAAGCAAGTATCTGAAAGTAATGTGTGCAGATTTATAAAAGGAACAGATCCTTGTTTAAACAACAGCAAAACCAGGTCTTCTAAGTGGACTGTTATTTTTTCCATCTGTCCTGAACATGCAAAGTGTCTCCTCTACTGGTAGCAGCCCTTAGGCCCAGCAGCCATCATTTGAAATATTTCAGTTCACACTGTGGGCTAGTGGCAGTGTTGCCTCTTGGACTTCTACGATACATTAGCTCCATCTGTAATAATTCTACGTCTCACTGGCAGATGCAGACCCTCATTAAATAAATGAGTGAATACATTTAAAATACTTTTTTACAACTCTTCTCCTTCCTCCAGCTATACAAATGGTACATCAAAGTGCTAAAGTATCGAGTGGTGTGACTAGCACAAGTCACAAGTGGTGTGACTCCACAACTGAAAGAAGCAAAAAGAACCATCACATCCATCCAATGGAAAGGAACTTTGCTGCAGTCTTTATAGGAAACTCTGGATAACATCACTTTCACACTCTGACTTATTCTGTGCTCATTTTCATCTGGTATCTGCTGTCCCAGAGGACTCAAGAGGCAATGAGGTTTCCAAGTGGGCTTTACTTCCTTTCCACATAGGACTGCTCAAAGAAATTTCTCCACTTGAGTTAAAATGAAGATCCTTCTCTTCCAAACCAATAGACCTCAGACACATGCCTCTAACTGCTCAACACAGGAAAGCTTTTAAACAAATACTTAGCTTGAAACTCAGGACTGAGTCCAGCAAGTCACATAACCACATGGCCAGCTTCCCCTGTCTTCAGTTATTCCTGGTACACCAGCTAAGCAAATGCTTAACATACATATATGTATGAAATACTTTATGGATAGCAACAAATCCCAATCACGCATTTAAGGCCAAATGTGTAAGGTAAAATTTCTTTAAGTGAAAGAACTTAAGTAATCTCAGTAACTAGCAGTTGCATTCAAAACCTTTGGACCTTGCTGCTGATGTCTGCAGCTTTTAGGGTCCTGAAAATACTCTAAATGAGAAATACAACACCAAAATACAAAGCCATTCAATCAACCTGAGTAAAGCTGTTGACTCACATGACCTCATTGCCCCAGAAAATGAGTCAGAGAAAAAAAACCCTTCATTTTAACTAGTGTTTAAGATCTAGTATTAAGATCAACTAACTTTGAGTAACTCCATAAAAAATATGACGAGTCACTTCAGCTCCTTAGACAGACCCCAGCAGATGGCATCAGCTGGCCAGCAAAGTCATACATCCATCTTTTAGTGTAGTACAAAACTACAGCACAACAAGGCACTTATTAACAAACAAGATAATTTTTACTGCCCTAAGAAAAATCTCACCACTGAAGGACAATTGCAGGCTCTTGTGAGAAAAAGAAATAGATCATTGCTGCAGAAAAGTCTATGTCCTACACACAAGATATTATTTTTACCTATGAACAATGTGAAGTAGGAGAACACTTTTTTTTATTGCAAGTGGGGATATGGGATATATCCCAGATATTTTATCCAATATCTGGCACAAAAGGGATTCTGATTCATGACTTGGAATCTAGGTGCTAGTATAATGTAAATAATGTTACTTATTAGTAACACCTCTGTAGAAGATGAAGTAGAATTTGAAGAAATTATACAGACAGTCAGTCCAGATCATTAAAAATTACTATACTTGCCTCTCAGAGTTGGAATATAAAAAATACTTACGGCTACTACTTGATCTTAGATGAAAACACTATACAAAACAAAAATAATCTGGAGCTGATCTTCCTTAGCTAATAAAAAGTCTGGTTTTTATATTAATGCCTATGCAACAAGTGAAAGCAACAAAGGTAGATGCTCTGCCATACGGTGCTTATTGAGAGTTTTCTTTCTCACACTAGTTTTCAAAACTGGCTGCGGAGTTCCTCTCTTGCACTTTGGATTAGTTAAAATACTTCTAGCACCAAATAATTCACCATGTGACTCGAATTTGTTAATCATTCTTGTGATTAACTCCCTAAATCCTACTTGTAAATTCATTGCTGTAATCTATAGAATGATATAGCTAGAAACCTGCTTTTCTGTGATTTAACAATCTCTTGATTAAGTTCTATTTACACCTGCAACCAATAATTAAAAGGTACCTAAAGGTAGCTTTCAATTTTCTCATTTCTCTATTCACTTCCTCAAAAGCCAGAGGCTTTATAATGAAAGTCAAAGTCAGCTACAGTGAATGAGTAACAAAATGCTGTTGTTCACAGGATGTATCTATGCAACTTTTATTAATGATTTGTGCTTTTCATTTTAAAGAGTGTGATTTAGTCATTCACTTAAGAATGAGCTTAACACCAACCACATGAGAGATGCTGCTAATGTGTTTATAATTAGACAGATTTCATACACTATATTGGACCTAAAGCAGCATTTAGGTCACCGAGCCAGAAACAGGCACAACTGAACTGCTAAGGCTATGTCACAAATTTGATGATGTGGTTGATGGGAAGACTTGAAGCCTCTGACAAAGAGCAAAGTCAGGTTGGGTCTTACTCTTCTGCACTAACAAGAGCATCTTCCACTGTTACTGAGCTGGTTCCTTCAAATCCCAGAATGGAGGAGCATTTCCCCTGTTCCCCAAACCACCCCCAAAAAACATTGTTCACACCAGGGTTTGGGCAATCATGCTGCTTGGCAGAAGAATTACACTTGCCATTGTCCCTCCGTTGCCCTGTTAGGGAGGAGGAGGACAAGTCCAAAATGGCAGTTCTGTACACTTACCACCTATGCAGCCATGGAACGCTCCACTCAAAGTGGTGCTTGACTGGACACCATTCTTGAAGCAGCTGCTGGGACAGGGACCAGGTATTGACCCTTCTCCAAAGTCAATGAAAATTTGAGGATTCCAGAAATACCATCCTCTCCACATACCCATCGATGTACCAGAGAGTGACCCAATTAGCCCTCCCTGTTCCCTCACATAACAGTAACTTGGGGACCCAAAGCAGCAGGTAGTAAAAAATCATCTTATGATTTGATTGCCAAAACTAGTAAATATCTGCCTAAAGATAAGAAAAAAGCTCATGAGTTTTAGCATCAGGTACTCAACTTGAACTTTAGGAATAAAAGCCTCCTCATTTCCCTTCTACTTCCAGATACACTTTAAATACACATGAACATAGAAGCAGAAATAGGTTTTCTGTTATGGGTTACTTCACTGAATTGTTTTGAAGTATAGAGGAGAGGTTGCCCATAGCCTGCAAAAAATTAAACTTACATCATGTACTTCTAGTCTTATAACACAGCAAAAAATTGCAAGTAATCTTCTTATTCTAAAAGGCTGAAATAGAAAGAGTTGATTCTCATCAAATCTAATCGTTATGTAGGAATATTTAATTTTAAAAAAAGTAATTATGGTACAGGAAAAGAAATTACTGCTATCATTACTGTGATGTTCTTCAATAAAGAAATTAGGCATATATTTTTATTGACTGGTTTATATTAAGCATTTTCGTGCAAGAGCTTTTATTACTATTGGAAAAAAATTACTCATCTCCTGAAGCTTCATATTCATTTGTTCTTTAGATGTACACAGAATTTCTCATCTCTTCACAACCTCAGCATGCTCTCTATACATCCACAGTATGTCTCAGGTATAACTGACTGTAGGAGGGCTCTGTTCCAGTGCAAAGTCAGAACATTAATTTAAACCACAAACAGACCAAAATGCTATAAAACACATCCAAGCTGTGATTTACCTTGTACAACTTGTTCAGAAGGATGAGTTTCTCAGACAGGCAAGTTTGAGCAACGCAGATGGAGTGACCTTGGGCAGAGTATTGAGGCTCCAAGGTGCTTTGCAGTGGCTGTGCTAGGCTGGCTCCCAGGCAGACAAAATCCATCCTTTCTCAATCTACACATATGTCTGTTCCTACATTTAATCCTATATAGAAATCAGGGTTAAACTCTGGACCATTATCTAGTGCTAGATAGTATTGAGGCTGAAAATTGAAGTACATTTACCGCCACATTCAGACAGTTCCTAACCTTGTATCAAGGCTTTTCTTGAACATTTATTCCCAAAATCATGGATTTTGAATTTTTTCACAACTATTCAACTTTGAACATTTAAGATAAAACTTCTAAGCCATTCTCAGTCTTTGACTGGATTGTTTTATGGTATTATACACCAAGAAACACATGATTTGTCAGCTGTATCATACCTTTAAATAGTTACCTAGAATCAATTTATATTTAGATCTCTCTCTGTCCATATCCATGAGAATTTCTGCTAAATTTCTTTCAGAAGTTGGCAAAACATTCTACATAATTGAACTTAAAATCTCCATTTATTTCTAACTTTAGATGGAGGTTTTATTGCTCCATATTTGAAACATTTATATGTAATGAATATGTTGGCTTTTTAGTAGGCTTTACTCTATTATTTGCTTTCAGGCAAACACAAAGATGTAAAGCATTTCTGCCTTGTAAGCCTTCATTTACATTTAAAGAGTAATTTTAAGATAATAGGATTTGAGGATGGAGTTTAGCCATGGACTAGCTGTTTGCCAAGAAATGTTCTGTCTTCTAAGCAGGCAATGCTGCTGCTTCTTGGTAAGAATTTTATTTAATTCTGTATAGATGACTACAAGAAAGTCACATTGTGAACATTAAAGGTCACACTGAAATTTAGTAGAGAGATGAGAAATGCAATAATAAATAGAAACATGCACTGCCTATGAAATTAAGGTGATAGGACTGAGTTAATAAACTACTTCATTCAATACCAAAAGAGTGTCTTTCTATGGAAAAAACATTCTTTTATTGGCAACTTAGGAATTACTCAGCATCTTTTGCATTTATTTGTTTCACTTACAACTAAGATGATTTCCTAAAATGAACATACAATTGAATAAATCTTTTGGATAGCAACCAAACCTGCTTTTAATTCTCTAATATTTTCTGTTTGTATGTGTTGAGATTATTGATAGTTTCATCCACCTTGCATATCAGCCCAAAATATTTTGCATATTATCAAGCTAGACATACTTGAACAGCTTGGTATGGTACTGTGCAAGCCATTCATGCATAGACCAGCACTGTGGTAGAAGTGTATCCTGATTTGCTGAAATACCATCTAGAACTTACCCGCTAGCTGCTATCTGTCAAATGAAGCTGTTACTTGTCTATCTAATCATTTGCAGTTTGTCTTTAGATAAGATGTGAGTTTAAACTACTCTGCAGCTATATCTTAAACTGGCTGGAATACCATGCCCTGCATCTTGGAAGGGAGATAGGAAACCTGAGAACAGCTTTTAAAATCTCCTCTTGTGTATAAATATCTTTGCCAGCACTTCTAATCTCTTTCAAGTTAAAGTTGTACAGTTAGCTTAGTCCGCTTTTTGCAATGGATCAAAAATTTCCCCCTTGGATTTGCACAGAAATGGAAGAGGGGTTCTCATCATCAACACTGCCTCTCAGTTGAGGGGTCTGATTCTTAAAAGCTGCTTTGTTGCTACCACCCCGACTCCAAATGTCACAGTTCATTTCATGGAAAAAACATCAATTAATTTAAACTACTATTCCAAACTAGCAAATGTTAAGGAAGTTGCATCCTAATTTCCACTACTTCCATTTTTATCCCATCTGGAGAGAAGTAACTTAAACAACAGGGACGTGCCTCAAGCGTAACAA
Source organism: Columba livia (assembly GCF_036013475.1). Classification (NCBI taxonomy): domain Eukaryota; kingdom Metazoa; phylum Chordata; class Aves; order Columbiformes; family Columbidae; genus Columba; species Columba livia. The sequence goes on from NC_088614.1 coordinate 17,825,306, forward strand.
TGAGACACCCTGACAGGATGAGTTAGAGGGAGTGTTAAGAGTGAGCTTAATGAGAGTGAGTCATTGAAGAGAATAGACCCTTAGGTGTGCAGGTACGTGCAGATTTGCACGCTTGGTTTTGTTTTTATAGCTATAGCTTAATAGAGTTGCTTTGGAAATCTGCTGTGGTTTGGTAGAAGTTTGTCATATCCTGAATATTTTGAAAGAAATAGGCTCAATAACTTGGTATTTCTTTCATTAAACTTCCCTTTAGCAGACCATTTCCATTCCAAGTAGGTATTCCTACTTCATCCCAAGATTCAGAATTGATGAAGAATTGACTTTTCCACTGTCTATCAGTAATAGATCTGCAAATAGAAAATAAAGGCAAAATTGTGACTGAGATCCAGGACTTAAATTCCTTTGCAACTGCTAAATCAATATTTGTTTATCCAGCCAAAAACTCTTAAAAGTTCAATATAAAAAAATATAATTACTACTTTTACACTCAATGAGAGCTATAGGAACTTTACAGAGTCACGTCCCTGTGCTTCTTTATGTATTTTTTCATCCTAAATTTTGTTTAACTGCAGTTTAGATGAAGTGACAACTAATCAAAAGATATGCCTGGTAAATTCTATCTTACCGAAATCCTTAGGGCATTCCCATTCCTTAACAGTGAAAACAGCATCATATTCTATAATTTTAAGAATAATTTTGTGAACCTTGCATACGGTTGCAACCATCTAGAGCAGTTTTAATGGATTCCCCATGGTAAACATGAAGCTGAATTTTACTGACAGGAACTGATTGCCTTGGTCATCATTTCATCAGGCATTTGCAACATTAGCACATATACTCCGCAAGGAGATAATACGAGTAACAAGAGTGTAGTTATTGAAATAGCTTGCTATCTAAGTTTCCATATTGATTCCGTACAGAACTATCACAACTGGGTTAACAGAAACCTTTTTTATGTTCTAATGCATACTTGTTGATGAATAGTAGTTTATAATATTCAGGGAATTTGTCTTTTATATAGTGAAAAATACTAATGTGTCACTAACACTTAGAATATCAGCCTACTAATTAAGGAGAATAAACTGAAAAGCTGTAGGGTAGAAATATAATTACATTAAATGTATAAAATACTTCAATTTCAGCACAGATTTAACACATAACAACATCCTATGCACGCTTTTGCATGGGTGTCTAAAGGATTCTTCTTTAGGTTCTTTTATTATGTACTTTTGGAAATCAAGCTTGGTATAGTGGATATTCTAACTAACTGAAGAGATTAGGTCTATACATGAAGAAGCTAATTTAATATCTTATGTATGTTTGGAGTAAAGAGCAAGCAAAGGTGAAGTTTAGCTTGGGAAACAAAAAAGGGAAATCAAATCAGCCTTCTCAGGAGACAACAGTAATTCAAAGCATATTTTCTTTTAATGGAAGGTCAATATCTTTAGACTAATTGATCCTAAGAAAACACTTTTTCATTAAGGATTTTGCAGAGACGTTATTGAAGATTAATGAATTTAGTGAAAAGCCTCATGTAAGCATCAAACTAGGAATTCTGTTGCTAAGATAGGGCAGCTGACTTCCATTAAATCACAGTCATCCTGAGCAGGTGAGCGTATTGTTTAATGGATAACTGTTCCATCGGAATGGTGAACTCAAAAAAGTTCGGCCTGTGTTTCCAGGCAAGAAAAAAAATAGAAAATAAAGGCAATTATTGAATTGCTGTCGATTTTTACAGAAGCTGTTGCTACAAAAAAATATTTAGAACAAATAGTGGAGAAACTCTTAGTTATCAACAATTTAGGTATTTCTGAGAAAATTGTGGGGTTTTTTCAGGGGGGAAAGAAAGAAGCGACATTGTTTTTTTCCCTATTATAGTTGATATTTTTCATTTAGTTCAGTTCAAAAAAAACATATGGTGAAACAGCTTTCCTTTTTCTTCCCAGCTGATTTACTTTGGAAGTGCACTGAGTGCTAGTGTGAGATGACGGCTGACATCTGGGGGGGTTGAAATCTTCCAGCTTTATCCATTACAGGATCACAGCACCACTGCAGTCCTGTGAGTGCTTCCACAGATAACCTGTACTGCTGCCTGACAGGCTGCGTTATCTCTGGAGAAGGTTACACACACTCAGGTTTACTTGAGGGGAGTGGATAGAAGTGGTTTATCAGCGATGACAATTGAAATTAAACTCTTAAAGAAGGAACCTCTACACCCGTAGCCAGCTCAGCCTGTGGACTGTCCCACCACCAGAAGAGTAGACTACAAGTAGGCGTAGCACAATAACAAACCAAGCTTTCAGAGTCTTGGTGAATCTGGAATAAAACTGAAATTCCCAAAGGTGCTGAAAATGATGTTATGTTTACCTGTAACCTTTAGAAAAAGGCCTTCTGAATCACAAAATACTACAATAAGCTTGGTTTTCTGCTCCCAACTCTTAGCTTTTAGTAAAATGATCACATTACCATGAGTGTTCTTCAATGCTGGGTTGGAATAGTGGTGGGCTTTCTTTTATACTGGGAAAGATTGACGACAGACTAAGACAAGAGCAGAAAGTCCTTCTTGTACAATGATGTCAAGGATTTTTATCTGTATTAAACATCAATTATGCCAATTATTAGGCTAAATATGCATATTGACCACATATACACAGGAATGTATATCTCTATATACTAACATACCACATATATGGTGTGTTTAGAGTATTTCTCTGTTACTCTTTCAAGCAGAAACAAAGTTAAATAATACATACCATACAGTCCCCTATGCAGCACATCACATGTAAAAATCTGTTGTCAAAATAATTTAAAAGAAATAAAATTATATCTTAACTTTTTGAAACCATTGTGAGATGAGGACCAAATTCACAATTTTATTGCTAGGCAGCCTCTAGTATCTGGCCTTGGTGTTCCAAAAAGGTCTTTCCCATGCTTCAGTATTAACCCCATGTATGACAGGAGCAACTGCTGGTGAATGACAGTATGCTTGTCATGTAGCTGTAGTCTAGAAAATATCAGCAGTCAAAGAGTTAACGTAAGACAAAGCGTTAATGTTGCTCATCTCATTTGGGCTGCGTGCAATGTTTTTGGAATGTTATTCAAAGGCTAACCCTGTCCCCAACTCATTTTTTTAAACAAAGCCTGCAGTACTTGAACCTGTCTAATTCAAGCCTTGATTAATGTCATTAGCTGCTATGCTCGCTCTCTCCTCATAGCTGCCAGATGGAACGCTGAAGATTATTTTGCATCACTTAATTGGAGTTTATAATTAAAAAATGGTGAGTGTTATGGACTACGTTTTGCCCCTTTGATCCCTACACAGACAAACAAGCTTCTCTAATCAGTAATTCACCCCTGTCCTTTCCAGAGATTATCTAAGATCACATGCCTCTGCTGCCTACAGTATATATTATTTTTACATCATTTCCAAAAATTGTGGAGACAAATTCTGGTCATACATGTTTTTCACCTTTAGAAAAGTTATCCTACATATGGAAATATAGCCCTTCATATGGCCTCCTGTGCATACCTCCACAAACATGCAGCAATATACACTCTGTATAGAAAAATAGCAATAGGTGCCAAACTATACATACAGCTTCCGTAAAGTCAGCTTCAGGACATCTTTTTATAGTTCAGTTAAGGACAGTTTTGAGAAGTGACTTTCTGTGTGATTTTGGAGGACAGCCAAACTGAGCAAATACAATTATACCTCTGCTTCTGTTTGTAGCACCAGTCAAAATGTATGTGCACACACAGAGGAGTTGTATATATGTGGACAAAAGTTTGCATAGTGATTTTAAAGCAACTTTTACTACATTTTTCTGTGTAAGCAATAGCATTGCAGGCAGAGCTAGAATTAGAATAATGTAACATGCATCTCTTGTGAGAAAGTGGATGATCCAGACCTCTGTTTTACCTCTGACCATGCAATGCAAGCCACAAAACTCTTCTAAGAGTCTTGTAAAACACATGAGAGATGCAGTAAAAAAAAAAAAAAAAAACAAGCCACAAGGATTGAAACATCCTCATTACAGAAAGCGAGACAGAAATAAGGAATTTCTGGAAATATTATAGATCCAGGTGTTGCAAGAAAAACAAGTCTTGCATATGCAAGATTTTTCTGCATCACTTCACAGCTCTGGGAGTCTAAGTTAACAAAGTTTAGTGTATCAGGTTACTACTCATAAAAAATTGCATGCAGTCAGTTAATAAGAAATAACACAAAAATGATATGTTGGATTTAAAAGTGGTACATATTTATTTTTAAATGGCCCTGAGGTTGTGATATTCTAATTGTATCATCTTCATTAGAATAGAACTTCTTATCTGTATGAAAGAGAGAGCATGTTAAGAATACCATGGTTGTATATATGATACCATGATCAAGCCTCAAATTGCTTTTTGACTAAAGAAAGAACATTGTCAATCCTGATTTATTCTCATGAGGACTGTAGTCTTGACTCAGGGAAATATTTGAATATATGCCTCTTAAGTGCTTAAATTAAGCATTTGTTTATCTATTGCACTAAATATGTTGCTTTCTTCAAATAAAGCTAGTAATGTAATAAATCTCTAGTAGTTAAGAGAGATTGTTAACTTTTACTTCTACATGTAACTGAAGGAGGATTACACATCAGTGTAAAAGTAAAAAATGATAGCGCAGGTAGTTCTAGAGAGTGCTGAGCTCACCTCTAAGCCTCCTCTTCTCCAGACTAAACAAGCCCAACTCCCTCAGCCTCTCCCCATAGGGCTTGTGTTCAAGTCCCCTCACCAGTCTTGTTGCTCTTCTCTGGACCCGCTCCAACACTTCAATCTCTCTCCTGAGCTGAGGGGCCCTCAGCCTTGTCCTGCTGACCACGCTATTTTTGATACAGGACAGGATACCATTAGCCTTCTTGACCACCTGGGCACACTGGTGGCTCATGTTGAAGTATTCACAGTATCCACAGTGAAGGATTGCCTCCAAATGGACTTACCTATGCACACTTAGGGCCCATAACTGATTATATTGTTCTCACAGTACAGAAAAAAGAAATCTGAAGTGATCATATTGATAGCTTAATAATATAGTTTTCAAGGAAAGTTATTCAGCTTTTAACAATAATATTTAGTGTTGTTCAAGTATAATGATTAGATACTTAAGATTCAAGTCTTTATGTGTAATTAGCTTAATCCATAAATTATAATCCATGAAAGTAATAAAACCAGTTATTTTGAGAATCAGCTGACAGAGCCCATAATTTTCTGTGGTTACTGTGCTCGGTAACAGCAGCACACAGAAGTCAAAATACTGATTGTTAAGGAACGCTGCTCATCTCTATCCATATTAATGCAAATTATTTGACAAACAAGGTTGTTTTCATGTTACACTTGAGGTTTCTTTGCCCAGTTCTCCTGATAACTGGCAAAGGAGAAACTAGAAATGGAGTATGACTATTGGTTTCTCCCTTGACAGTTTCTGTACGTAGTCAAGATCTTGGCTAGAAGCAGATTTCTTCTTCTGAAATGACCATTATTTCAGCATTTTGTATTTTTCTCTGAACAGCTATGATCAGCAATAAACTCGGTACTAACCTATACTTAGCAAAAAGAGCGTTTCTTTGTAATTAGGGTGTTTCATTCCAATTTAGGCCAGAGATATGATTGAAGTACTTACCATTTTATTCAGTATTTTCCCTTTTAATTGTCTGTTCTCATAAGTTTTTTCTTTTATAAATGTTAACGTCTGTAAAATACAGTTTTATAAGAAAAATAATATGGAGCAAGAGGGCTGGAAGTGTCTTTATTCATGTGTCCATCACCCATAGCTTAAATGAGAATGCTGACCTTTTTTTTTTCATAAGGGTATTTTTTTGTGATAAGCAAGAACACACTATAGTGCTGGGTTTGTTCTTTATAAATGACAAAATTCAAACAACTTAATGAATAGTTTAGTCAAAAATAGTTTTCTAGGCCATAATCATAACATAAAGACATCTGATGTTTCTCTAGACATATCTGCAAAATTGATGGATTTGCGCCACAATACTACTGTCTGGAAGTCATTAGGACAAATTGTTTCAGTGCTTATTAAATTGCAAGCTATAACAAAATGTTTGATTATAATACCTTATAAGAACTCCTTAACATGTCATACACTGTATTACTATTTTTAAAATATACAGGTTAGAATTTTAAAAGAAGTGTTGTTTGCAAACTCATTAAAGTTGCTCATAATACTATGGATCAACCATTCCTGTCTTACACATAGGTGGAAATTTCAAACAGACATGTGCAAAAGTAAGATTGTATACTGAAATTCACACCATTTAGTAGGTATGGTTAAACCCTGAGTCTCACTGAAAATCAATGAGTTTTTTCTCCCACCAGATGGGGACTGGATTTCACTCATAATTCTTCAATGTAATAGTGTCTAATGCATTTCACAAATGGATGTGCAGAAACATTTAGACAAGCACTTTGCTGAATTAGGATTAAAGCATATGCATGATACCTCCTGTGCTTCAGGTTCAAAGGAAAGAAGTTTAACAGGGATGCTATGTGAACTGTGAGGTGTTTAAAGCTGACATTCTCTTCACCCCCAATGCCTTGGATCATCAGTTTCTAAATTGCTCCCAGTTACAATTGTATTTTTATTTTGTTTCCCAAAACCAACATCAGCAGTATATTTTTGCCAGATTTGTGATCGTATTTGTAACAGCTGTGATCCATAACATCATAAGCATTGCCTTAGCCAGAAGTCCAACCAAGAGGCATGTTTTTTTTATGTTCTACAAAAGGCAAAAGAAAACACTCTTATAGGATATATATGACATTCTTACTTTATGAGACATTTCTGGAAGGGGTGAGATTCAAGAGATTGTTTTGCATATTTTTGCACTTCTCCTCAAAATATTTTTAACTGCTATTAAACGTCTCACCTGTTTGAGCAGAACATCTGGCACATTACCTTGGGGCACAAGTGATGGAGAATCAGACTGAAACAGATGTGGCCACTGATTTGCCGCAGCTTTCCTGTTGCATTCAGGACTCCTTAGGCTGTACAACAAAGCCAACATAGACCTTTCTGAGAGACTCTGAAAACCTACATGGAGTTAGCAGAGTTCTAAAATTTCTGGTACCAACGCATCTGAGGAAAAAAAAAAACACACTGATAGGTCACTGTGCAGTTGCTATTGATTAAATTCCCTTGTCGTCAGTACAGTAATATTTCATATAACTATGAGAAATATATTTACTTTATTCATTATAATATGATGTGAACAATGTTTTTTTTAAATCCTTCAGAGCTTCTACATAATTGAAGTTCCTAATGCTTAAACCCTCTTTCTGCATAATCATACAAAGCAAGCCTAGAATTGTGTGGTCTGCTTTACTTTGAGAATTAGAAGAAAACACTACAAGGCAAAACACGATTTTTTAACAGACTGTGGTATAATGAGTTTCTGTGAGCAAGTCTTCCATTGTCTAAAGTATTTTAAACAGCACTGCTTTTTATAGCATAACAATAGAACTTCTATTTTTCTTAGTGGTAGTTTTTAAAGAATCATAATGCATAACATGTACTTTTTACTATTTGTATCTGTGTTATTAAACTGTGTTATGTTGTTATAGAGAAACAAAGACGACCAACACATCAGCCCAACTGTTCTTTATATGAAAATCAAATTCTGTAAAAAGTTCTGGTTTTGGAAACCTTCCCAAAGATTAAATATGAGAACTAGATAAAATTGTATATTGCTACCTAGAGATGTGCTTCTTAAGGCTGGTATACCTAAAATATACACCTTCTATAAGATGCCAACAAAATACATTCTTTTTTAATCCAAGATCCTGAATGCACATGAAAATAAAACCAGAAAACACATGCATTTTGCCACTTGTGATCACTAGTCTCTCTTAGTTTTAGTAAATAAAAACCTTCAACTATGATGCAAAGTGCCATGCACTAGCTAGAAAGAAAGAGAATGGGCATAGTCCTCACTATCAGTAAAAACTGCTATTTCCTTTCAGCGAGAAAAAACTTCAGAAAGACACTTCTTTATAATCTGGCCATTCTACTATCAAAGGGACAACAATTGGTTGCAATTCTCACAACACAGTTATAGGGAAATTTCAGAAAATAAACACTTAAATAATGTTGATCACACAGAGTTTTGGGCTCAGTTCCTTGCATTTCAATAAGAGCTGAGCATTCCAAAAGGGATTAATAATTGAAAGGTTAATATGTGCTACCAAGCAAGCAACAGCCTGTGATACAAATGCTGACCTCTCAATGTTGGCTTCAATACAGTGGGTTTTTTTGCAAGGCAAAATGAAAAATTGTGTTCCATGGTTATCAGTTGCAGCAGTTTCTTTCCATCTTGGCAATTTGTTCATCCTTATCGTCTCCTACTGTTAAAGAGAATTTGCAATAAAATATGGTCAAGGGTGGTCAGATACCTCAAAGGAATCAAAAACAAAGAACAGGAAAAATGCATAAATACACTTGAAAGCTAACACTAATAGAAGTCAGCTAATTCTTTCTGGTTAGATCACTGTCATTTGCAGCAAAGCATCAGCCTACTGCTGTAGAATAACAGGGAAGCAAGACCTGTTGTTGAGACCAGCCAATTAGGAGTGGTGTCTGCCTCTGTAGGGTGCTTGCATAAAAGGCTGAGCCATTTTCACAGATAATCCATTTATAAATCACTGTAATAAAACGGCCATCTTGACTGCAGCTCAGATGCATTCTTTCACATGTTCCAGTTGTAACCAGGCAACAGAAACATGTTAGTCAGATAAAAGCAGAGGTGGGAATATAGGGGTAGGGGTTCTGGCACATTTTCAGTGACTAGGGTGGAAAGGGCAAAGCACTAGAGTATTGATTAACATTTGAATCTATTAGCATATTAACATACTTTAGTTGTTTGTTTCAGATACTGAACATGATACAACTGATGTATAAAGGCACATTGAAAAATAATTTTAGATGAACAGTTAACTCTAAAATTACATCTTTCTGCTATATGGATTATTTATTTCCTGCTCTCTTCTATGCATCCTCTCTGCTATTTAATATTTCTATTGAACATTGACTTAATGGTAAGCTCAGCCCACCGTATTAGCCAAGACTGTAGGACCAGATGGCAGAAACATAGGTACACACTATGCAGGTGTTAGCAAAGGTATTTTGGTTTCCTACATATTACAGAATACTAATTATAAACAACTTACATAAAAAAGCACAATAGCAATTTTTCAAGCACAATTACAGTGAAAAAATGATGACAAGTATATCCTTCCATGAAGGAAAAGCTTTTGTAACTTCTCTATTTTATCACAGAGACAATTCAAAATCAGTGAAAACTTGGGTTCATATCCATAGATGCTTCTGAAAATAACAGTATCAGGCTTGACTGTTGCATAATACCATAAAGAAATCCCAGGTATAAAGTGAACATATTGGCAGTGTCACACGTCAGTGAATAAAATATCTCCATTTAAAACATTTACTCCATGTAATTTAGATCCCAAATTTATTTAGTTCAGTGAGTTGTCAGAACAGTTCTTCAGAATAGAAACATTTTTCTAGTTCAGAGAAAGAACTTGTATGCAAAAAAAAAAAATCCGGAACAAGGTACATATTATATGAAGCAGGCTGAAAACAGCGTAACATTGTTTTAGATTGCTGTTAAATAGCCTTCTTTTGCAGAAAATATCCTTTCTGTATACAAGTAGTCACCTGAAGTCAAGAGAATAACACCTATATGATGGATTTTACCTGCATCCTTTTGAAAAACAAAATGAAAAAAGTAATGCCCACTGCAATACTATAGCACTCAGAACTGCTAGGGAATATTACCTACCATGACATATACAGTCTAATGCCTGTGAAATGAGAGGAGTCTTCAAAAAGCACCGCACCCCAGTAGAATCTCAGCTCAGCAGGGAGCAAGCTCCAGAGCTCTCATGAAGGTGTCTCAACCGCTTTGAGTCACTCACTCTCCAGACATGTATCATGGCATATTACTCATAAATTGCTGAAAAAGCACTTAGTTCTTATTTCATCCAGTATATTAAAACATTAGGTGGATTAGAGAGCAATTTCTGTAATCTGACCGTGGCATCAGATTCTAATAGTGTTCTGACTGCCTGACTTTGGAGTAAAAGATCTTATCAGATCATGCCTGTGGCTATAGAAATAAAAAAATCTGTAGGGTTAGGATTTAGTTGGCAAAATTAAGCTGGCTAATCAAAAGGTGCTGAAGCAGCATAAGTACAAAAAAGGCTGTTCATGCTGTAGGATGTATGCTGCTCCATTTCTTATGTCTACAAAACTCTTACCTATGCATCCCTTTAACTTCTCTCAGAGAAGTATAACTTAATTGAATACTTGTGCTCTGATGTAGTCTTTGCACTTTGATCAGGGAACAGGTGGCTTGAACCAGCAGTTCAAACCCATAACAAGGGGTTTATAAATGGAAGGCTGCACAGCAAATACAAGAAAGAGGGTAAAAGATGCTTGGACAAAAAAAGCCCCACAACACTGAAGAAAAATGGTGGCATTAATTACTTTTAATATAAGCATGTTGAAAATATCTGCAGAGAATACAGAATTGACAATAAGTGGGGAACTTGTATAGACGAGGTTCTCAGGGACATGATTTAGTGCTAGAGTTAGGTTACATTTGGACTCAATGATCTTGAGGGTCTCTTCCAGCCAAAATGATTCTATGATTACTTTCTCAATAGTTTAACTACTTAACCAAACCAGGAATTGTGCTATTTGTGCTAAGGGACCACGCAAGACACCAATTTACTGTACATTTTGAGGATTTATGAGGCATGCCTTTGAACGCCCTCTTTCCTTTCAGAAAAAATTCAAGGCTGGATTTAATTCCTTAAATATAAGTGCCTATTGCCATTTCAGATGCTGTGAGGTATCCTGCCTGGCCTCATGCTGCTGATCCAAAATGGTGTGGGTCTCCTCTAAGTCCTGCACCATACCTGCCAGATGCTTGCCGATGTTTTGGAGGCCATAGGACATGCAACATGGCACTAGCTCTTCCATTGATCCCTCACTCTCTCATGCATTCCTGTCACGAAAAATCTCACATTTATTGAAGTTAATATATGCAACATAAGAGGTCAAACAGCATTGAACAACTTGGAAAAGAATTATAGAAAAAAAAATGGAGAGAGGGAAACACCCTGATGGTATTTAAAAGCACCACATGCAAAACGAGTTTTGTGTCCTACATTTGCACTGCTTTTTGTTTATAATCCCGGCCAGCAATAGCACTGTCCTGGGCCAGCGAGTCATTGAGACACAGTTTTCCTCACCACTTAATCCAGCTGGAGCAAGAGAGACTGACACATACCTCCTGTTCAGGAGCACATGCCTGTAGATCTGGCAGAGATCCAGAACAGGATCCCAGTCAGCACAAATCCTTTTCATCTCTTGGGAGCAGAAGCTGCCACACTAGACTGCTGACATATTTCAGACCACCAATATCACTATTTGGAGATATTTATTAGTGTTTGCCTAAAATAACAGTTGAAACATGGTGCATCTAGCCAAGAAGCTTCCTTTTCACAATGCCTCGAATACTTCACATAAAGTAACTTAGGCAGAATGTGAGAACTGGTCAGCCTTGAGCTTACATGTCTAAGTATACAAAGTCATAGACCATTGATTAGATATCTAATTAGATATTACTGACTTTTAAGTTATTTTGAAAATCTGACATCAAATACACACCATAAACTTCTGAGTATTAAAGAAACAGAATCACCACTCATATTTTGGAAGCATGAAATACTGTTAATAAGGCAGGTTATATAGTGTGAGAAGATAGGTGTGCAAGAAAAGGCTGAAGTGGCAGTAATTGGTCTATTAAATACTTAACATACAGCATATTTCCCTCAGTTTAAACATGTGAAATCATTTTCAATCGAAGCTGGACAACAACAACAAACTAAAATGTCAAGCTATTATATTAACATTTTCCAACTGCAGATCTTAATCAGGTTTCTGAGACAATGACCAAATCGAGTTTTCATGTCTGAACATGGCTAGCAGGATACAGTTGGTACAGCACTACTGTCAGACATCTGGATCATTCTTCACCAAGCACTGAGAAAAATGTCATCTGAGATGTTCACACAGAACTTGACATTTGGGTAACTGAACATAACCATCAGATCTGTCTTTCCTTTCACACGCAGCAGAAAAATATAGTAAGAGAGACAGGCAGAGCAGTGTCTGAAATAATCATAGCACAAGAACCTCTCATTGGTACAGATCCTACCTACAGGTTCCAGTTTAAATACTTGTACCAGGAGCTGTCACCTTGCAGAAAAAAAAAAAATAAATAAAATTAAAATAGAGAGCAATATAGTGTACTTTTCAACTTCAACCCATTCAGGTTGTGTTCTCTAAGTTCTACCAGTAAGTAGTACCCCTACATCTATTACCCTCAAACGCAGAACCTGGAAGACTCAGTCTCTGCTTTTTACTGGAGAGAGGAACTCCAGCACTCTCCAAAGAGGAGATGCTTCTCTCTTACATGTACAAGCATGTGCCTGGGAGTCTGTAAGTAAAGTCTGTAAGTTGGTAAGTTTAGCATCACCATCTATAAAGTACCCTCAATATTATATTAGTAGATTCATAATGGAGGGGGCAAACAGCATTGAAGAGTGGTAAACATCCACCATTGCAACTATTCAAGACTGAAGCATCAACCTGCATTTCTCTAAGCTTTCTATATCAAACAATTCAGCAGAAACAAAAAGTAAAGAGGGGAAAAAAGAGGGGGTGCTATTATCAGCACTGACTCCAGCTGGTGCTTCGGAAGAGTGCTATTAAAACAACCAAACCATCACAGGCAGATGCTTCATACTTGGTTTGTTTCTGTAATTCAGATAAATGCAACTCCATTTTTAAAAACCCTTTAGAGATTTGTATTATATCTTTAATAGTTTTTAGAGTTGCAAAAACTAAATTTGGGAGTTAAATTTCAGCTAAGGTCTATTTTGTCCAAAAAACTTGTGATGACATTTTATTTGAAGATTTCTCATTGATCCAATCATTTTATTGTAGGATATGCACTTCAATTACCCATTTTTTTAATTTCTTCAGATTTTTCTAGGTGTATTTTTCCCAGATACAACTTTGAAAAAGTCTTTGCTAATGCTTTATGATAGCAGAGATAAGACTATAGACATAAACCAACATTACTAAATCTTATTCCCCCAAACAAGATCTAAGAGATGCTGTCAAAATAAAATAAAGGGAAAATACTGATCAAGGCTTGTTCTTCTAAAGTACATACTTTCAGCCAGCTCACAAGTGTGGCTGAAGGTGAGGAGACAGCATCTTGCTGCAGGGCTCCACAGTCTGTAAGACTGAATTTACAACGGGTCTGAATTTACAAGGTGCTCGATAGCAAGAAAGTTTGGGCAATCTTGGCACCTTTGAAAAGTCTGTTCACTAAATGAGAATTAAGCTTCTGGAATTCTTATCTTAAATTTTCAATAGATGCAAGGAAATTCAAAATTACGTGCTTTCCATAGCTTTTCTCCATAGCAGCAGTGTGATTTCTATTGAAGACTTTTTGGAAAATATGGTCTTTCTTTTACTATAATTTTCATTAAAAAAAAAAAAAAAGACTTTGCTGATGATAGTAAACTCTAACAGCAAATAAATCAAAATTTCATCCTTCTAGGCACCGAAATCACCAAGAATCAATACAATATCTCTCTGGGGTTTTCAGCATCAAGGCACAGGAAGGATCTGAAAAACTCATCAAGGACAATTCTCCTATTCAGCCAACAAGGAAAATATTGGATCTGTCAAACCAAACATGAAAGGAAAAACAAATCATGGATTTGTGTGGATGTTAAAAGGTCTCAGATTCTCAGTGATTTTAACTCCACATGACTAATTAAAAATATTTTTCAAACTCTTTCTCCTCTGCATAAAGACTTGGTTAGTAATGAATAAGCCCGCCCATAAGACATGCAACAACATTAAAATCCCTGCACAACAGGAACTGTGGTTACATTTATTACAAATATTTGTATGACTTGTAAAATCTGTCAATGCATGGTTATATCAGAATAGAGCATATTTACATCCTAATCTTGTATCAAGAAGCCAAACATCTTTAATTACATAAAAAAGTTATCATAATCTTTGGCTAGATTTTTTTTAGTCTGTAACATCTGCTTGAAGTCAAATGGAAATTACTCAGTGATGGTCCTCACTGTTTTTTTCACATGTTATTCTGGCACTGTTTCTTTCTGACTTGTTATATTTCTGTCTCCTTGTATTATTCAGCTGAATAATTTCCTTGAAACAGGAAAAAAAGAACAAACCTAAAACTTTTCATTTCAGTAATGTCTGAGTGAAACACTGAGGTGGTTGTGTGTGTGTTTGGTTTGGTTTTGTTTCGGGGGGGTTTTGTGTGTTTGTTGCTGGTTTGTTTGTTTCAGCTGCTTGTTCTACTTTATCAGGAGGAGAAATGAAAAATCAAAACTTATTTTCATTTGCTTGTTTTCTGCTAATTGCATGAGCTTTGACTATTAGATCTCGTGTTCCTGGCTCTAAAGAACTCAAGCTATGTACACAGATGACCCAATGTAACCTTCCAAATTTTACTGAATTATCCTGAATGTCAAAGTTACTTACTACTTTCTTTTGGGTTATGTTTTACTTCAGTTTTTCTTGATGGAGAATAGCCTTATATAGAATTTGCATTTCTTTTCCTCTCTTTCCAACTTTTCTTGTCCCACACCCCTTAAGCAACATTAAGTAATGCTGTATATTTAACAAAAAAAAGGTGCTTTCGGTGCATGTCAGTAAGAATCAATATACAGCCACCTATTAGGTGCAGCTGTTGCACTAAGTGCAAGGGAGAACACTGGCAATATTAGAAGGTGATTAGGTAATAAATGATCCTATGCACTATGTACATACATAGTGGGTATCAAATTAAGTTGACATCTGACATCCAACGCTAAGCACAAAAGGTGACAATGATTATACTACCACTAAACTTTTGGTGCTCTGATTGTCTACTGTACTCAAGGCAAAATCGTTCAAAATTAATGTATTTCTCGCAGTTCCATTTTAAACCTTATAGAAAGATGACATTAAACAGACAATATTTTGTGGTTTTATGAACATTATCTCAAGACCAATAAAAAAAGTTATGCAAGAAGTTTCCAGTAAAAGCTACCTGAGGACTAAGATCACAGGAGACAACATTCTGTAAAATTAAATCCTCATAAAGAGTTTGAGATGAGGTGTGAAGTCGTTTGGAGTATTCTCATTTTCTGTTCTATGTGCCAGAGCAAAGAAGTTCAGATGTGCTTCAAATAAGGTTTAATTAGTCTTAAACTACAATAAAGGTATTCAAATATGTTAAGGATTATTAAGAAAGGAACAGTTAAGTAGATACATTTAAACAGATAACAGTTTTAGCTACAAATAATGAATTTCAGCTGAAAAAGATAGAAAAGTAAAAATTCCGGCTCATAAATAATATGATGTAATTCTAAAGGTCTATAAAACACTGGGTTTACAGCAAATTTAAGCTTTTTCTGGAAGTCCTACTTAGTTCTCTAGTCACTAGAGGTCACTGTTACAGTTTTGAATCTTACAAGTCTGCTGTCTCTTTTTATTTTCCTCTGCATACTCTGAAATCTTCCCTCTATGAAATGTATTCGTGTTTGAATAATGGTACTTGAAATATATACCTAAGTGTCTTCCTCAGAATTTAAGTCCAGAAATACCAGTCAAAAGTTCTGTTTAGGAGATCATTTTAAACCACTTCATTGTGGCTCTACCAGTGATGAGTTTATTCTAATAATTCCATCAGTAAGCATATTGACATGAGATGCACTCAAGAGCAGCAAATCTTATCTTGACATAACAACATACTCGTTCAAGCCATAACCCAACAGAAAACAAACCAAACCAACCAACCCACCCAAACAAACACACACCAAACACACCCCTCCCACCGCCCCCCCCCCCCAACAGGCTGCTGATTGGTTCTTCAGATACTCAAGTACTGACTCCTTAGGGGTCCTTAAACACAGAATGAAACACGATGGTAGATATTTTGGGAAAACAAAACGCCAGTCTGGTGAAAAATAAAGACTTTATAGGTGTATGAACCTTGTCTAATATCTATCATCACTTTGACCTATATTAAAGTAATTGGTGTGTGGATTTGCTGCAGAGCGGTCACTGCTACTGCCCCCACACCATATTTCTGACACAAAAAGTTACCTCTGGTTCTGTTTCCACTCCAGCAGAATGTTGGTAAAGGTGAAGACTAATCAAACACAAAAACCTTTTAAAATTATTTTCCTTTTCTAAATGCAAAGACAAGAAGACATTAAGTTAATGGGTCTGATGAAAAGCTCTGGTACCTCCAGCATCTCTCAGAGACTCTGAGCTGATCATTAGGTGACCTGATAGTTAATGGACCTTCAGCCTTCTATCAGAGTGGTCATAATAGCTGGGTAGGGGCCAGCCAGACAAGGCAACCACATTAGGGCATCAAAGGTCAAGGAAGAACCACACTAGCTCCAGCACACTGGAAAACCACACACAAACAAAAGAACGTCAGAGGCGAAGGTGTCAGGATAAAAGAGCGTCTATATACAATATTCAAGCACCAGGTGAGCCTAAACTGGAGTCAAAAGTCATTTTTTTTGTTTAAAAGGAATATTGAGACTCCACGTGGGCTTGAGGCTGGAGTTAGGATTCAGAGTTCACAATACAGAAAAGAAATATCAGAAATGATTATGACCATTGAGCAAATTCCCTGCCTGGGAAGGGCAGACCATCAGTAGTTAAAATATAAACCAGGTCTGAGCTGCAAGTCCCATAATTACTGCCATCTGCATTGTTTGAGTCCAAAGATGTCAATGAGGGGATTTTGTGTGTTGAAGAGAAAGCTGCAGGTGCTCTCTAAAAATGTATGACTGTTTGAGACAATTTAGAGAAGAAAAAGCTCTTTCTCACCTTTGAAGCCTTTCTGACTGGGCTGCTTCCTGGGATAATTTTACCTTGTTTATGTATGATCAAGGATCTCTAGGAACCAGAAGGTATGAATATAGTTTTTTAGTTTCTTATGTTTTCTGCTTTTATAATGACCAATGGTTTATCTAATTGACAATATTTTTCAGATTTCTGACCTTCCCTTTCAGCATGAACTTCACCTTGATTTTCATACCAAGAAAAGCAAACAACCCCCAAAACAAACAAAGCAACAAAAATCCCACAAATAACATCACAGGCGCTCTTTGTGCATCTGCTATACCTTTCATGAGACAGTGTCAGGGAACTATACACTTGACTATGAATCACAACCATGGCAGGAGTTCCCAAACTGATTTGTTTATTCAGTATATTCAGTAGGTGACTTAATGCTGTGACACAAGATGGACCCAGACATCTTAGCATCCCGTCTCCATTTCCATACTCTGTCAGTCCCTTCCTCCCACAGTGCTATATTTCTTTCCCTTCCCCCCCTCACTTAATCTTAAAATAAGAATATAAAACTATTAAAATTACAACAGCTTGTGTTGCTCAAAATTAAATCCCGCCCAGTTCTTTGTTATGTCTCTAAACAACATCGAGTGAACTTTATGAAGAAGCAGCCCTTTTAAGGGAGACTAAAAAGATTCAGCCAGATGTGCTCAGTTTGCACAACTGTTTTATGTGCTTATGCTCTCAAACAACAAATGCTTAAAAAACATAAATCTAAGAATTGATTTCACTTTCACGATAGCAGAAAATTAATCTTTCTTTACAAAGAACGAGAAGAGAGACAGCCTGAATACATGCTGTTAAAATATATGAATGGATATCTCACCCATTCATAAGTTCTTTGTGCACTAAACACAGTAAAGAAGGAAATTTAGAGAAGGAACATATTCACAGATGAAGAGAAGGGAGACAAAACATGCAGAAAAACTAAAAATACTCTGTCACAAAAAACTCCTGATTGCAGAAAATGTAATCCCGTAATCAGAGATTTGCAATCCTCACGACTGGCAAAAAAACATCGTATTTCTATTGATGACTGGAGTCTGTAGCAAAGCATTCTTTGTATACAAATTTTTCAACAAATATAATTCTGTATGTATTCAACAAATGTTAATGCAATTCTAAGAAGAATCAAAGCCAGACAGTGTGGTGAACATGAAGGTCAATCAGAGTTGCATTAAAAACATTATGTTCCATCTTTTATCCATTCAGCATCCAGGGAAGATCATTATGCTTTGGGATGAAAAGAAAAGAGAATGTATGGGTGGCAATCATTTCCTCTTACGATGGAAAGAGCTGGTAGCAAGAAAAAAAGCCTGTTTAATGGTTTTATTTGCAGACAAATGAAAGTGAGAGAACAGCTGTGCTAAAATACTGTTTGCCCTTGTTATTAAACAAAGCATAATCACTACACATGATGGATGTAGAGAGAAAATAACACAAGTTAGGTTTTGCTCAAGCCTTTGCTCATCTCCAAATCATGTTCCTGTTTCAAGCCTGTTCATTTTAGGCTCTTGCTCATAACAGAACTGTAATTCCTCTCACAATACATAGATTTTTCACTTCAACAAATTTAAGAGCTGACATTACTTTAATACGATTTTACCCTGTAGTAACATCTCTGGCTCCTAGTTAACCCTTGTTCCATAAGATAGATAAAATATGATGGAGGTATTTATTCTTCTATTTTTCACTGTTCTTGAGTTTGAATAAAGCTATCTTGCTTCAATTTTTTTTTTTTTTTCATTATATGTTTGAAATTATGGTGGCAGTAGTTGCACAAATAGACACATCAAGATCAATATTCAATTTGATCTGGAGAAGCTTTCTTCTTTTGTACCATGTCAGATAAGAGAGAATATCCATGGTTACTGCTATGAATATTTATAACACTCTCCAAAAGGAAAGAAAAATGCTAGACAGCCGACCCGGACATTGATTCCAGTTTTACAGGTTACCGAATCATAGAATCATTCTGGTTAGAAGAGACCCTCAAGATCACTGAGTCCAACCATTAACCTAATATTGGCACTAAACTATGTCCCTAACAACCTAATCAACGCATCTTTTGGACACTTCCAGGGATAGTGGCTCAATCGTTTCCCTGGGCAGCCTGTTCCAACGCCCAACAACGCTTTCCATGAAGAAATTTTTCCTAATATCCACTTTAAACATCCCCTGGTGCAACCTGAGGCCATTTCCTCTTATCGTATCGCTTGTTACTTCTGGGAAGAGACCAAATCCTTCCTTTCTACAATCCCCTTTCAGGTAGTTGTAGCCAGCAATAAGGTGGCCCCTCAACCTCCTTTTCTCCAGACTAAACAACCCTAAGGCCCTCAGTCACTCTTCATAAAAATGGGACCTTAAGATAGGTTAGTTTTCTATGTTACCTGAAGCCCAGAGAGCTGAGAAGGGATGACTGAGTAAAGCTGGTTTGTCCAGATGCAGAACATCCAATAGCTGGTGTTGAAAAGACTTCTTTCAGTCTTCTGCTTCTGAAGCACTGCAAAGCTCCTGGAGGAGGTGCTGCAAGGGCCTTTCTCAGAATGATAGGAAATGTGCAAAGTCTCTTTTAACATAGTATAAATACCTCTAGCAGAATGGTATAACTGAAGACTGGCACAAGTTCACACAAGTGTCCTGAATCAAAGTTGTTGCTGCACCTTGGCTGTTACTCAGTGCTATATGACAGTGAGGGCTGAAAAGGAGACTCTTCCAGGAAAACAGAAAATGTTAATTTTGAATGCTTTATCTCATTGGGTTGCTAGAGAACTACACTGGATGGATGGCACCAGAGAGCTGAAATCCATATACCTGCCCTACTGCCTTCCTACCAAAATATCCCCATGCCAAGAACAGGCCTTTGAAAACTGCCAGTTCAGTGTGTGGATCTGAGCAATACCAATGAACACGTAGGATACATATATATATGTATATATATGTAGGATACATATATATATGTCTGTCAAGAAAAAAAACAATGAGCACAAGAGTACTTGTGCTGAGAATTCTTATGATGGTTATTTATACATCCTTTATCATAACCTCCTATAATTGCTGAGTGTGTTTTACAGAGGTGGTTACAATAGCATCACTGAAGCTACACCTTTCCTTAGAAGGACTGCAAAATAAGCAGTTCCAGTTTAAGGAACACACAGATCAGCAAGTAACAGCATTATCCTGGAAACTTCTTCTGTAGGAGCTTCATTGTCAGTCAGATTCTGTGCATTTGACTCAGCTGCTGTGACCACCAAGCAGAAATGACACGTTTCAAATGCACATATGCAGTATGTGTATTACAAGCTCAGATGGCAAATGCAGACAGCTAAGGCAAAAACGGTTTGCTTTATTTACAAATATATATCAAGCCTAGAATATACATAAATCATTCACGGCAGATACCTGTCTCACTCTTTTCACCTCAAAAATCTCATCCTGCATCAATAAAAGCCTCATTAGCAGGAAGACTCTTCCTCCAAGAACTGTTTCTAATAAGAAAGACTGAAGCGGAAGAAAATTCTCTGCGTAGTCACCACTGCCTCTCTCCAGTGACTACTGAGTTAGCAGACTAACAATACATTTCAGCCTTTCTGGGAAAAATCAAATCTCACCTGAACACAGAAAACACTTGTAGAACTATGAGTAACAGGGCCATCTCACGTCTCCTGACATAAGAGTATTAAGTTAGGGTGGAATAGAAATGAGTGAGAAATGGTAAAGGAAGCAGCAGGAAAGGAGACAAGAACAGCAAAAAAGAACTACTGTTAGGAGACAAACTAGAAGTTGGTGACAAACAGAAGATTTATTGGTGTAGCTGTAGCAAGGAATAACACAATGGTGGGAGGCGAAGGGGAGATGCAGTCTGCAAGAAAAGCGAACACTGCTGACATCGACTGCTCTCCAGGAATGCAGCCACAGGCAGTGCCACCAGTCCCCACAACACAGATGCTGAGAAAGACTAAGAAAATTAATAAAATCAGGCTTCAGCGAGACTATTTGATATTGTTACAATAAAAAAAGATGAGGAATCATATATAGATCTACATTAAGAATCAAAACCTTCAAGCTTTATTTCAGCATTTCTACTTATTTCAATTGAACTTAATTTGAAAATACCAGCATTAATTTCTAAAACTTTTTATTTTTTGATAGGATTTGCCTTGTGTGGCTCTCAAAAGCTACCTGTAAATTACTCAAAGTTCTTCACACAGATAAATGCTCTTACCACAAGCAGCAGCCATTTTGAAAAGTGCTCAGCACTTTTTGAGAAGGAAGATGTGTGTTGACTTGTACGTGCAAAAATAGTGAACTGAAAATCACTTGTCACATTGGCAAAGCTTGGCTAATATTTGTTTAAATTCAATTAACTGTAATGACTTTAGTCTATCATACTTAAGTTGGCACTGTACAGGTACCTGCAAATAATTTTCTTTTGTTTTCATGAGAGCTAGAGAAAATTAATCTTAATTATTTTAATTGAGACTGTGCTGACTGTTTAATGTCCTGATACTTCAGCAAAACACCTACACAACATATTGCATGTTAAAAAATTACCAGTCTTTTTGGGCCAGTACTGTAGCATTTGGAGAGAAAGACAGATAACCGTTCAGGGGTGCAAAGCATCAAAGCTCCGCATTTAGTTGTCTAAAGGGGATCAAGGCAATTAGTATACTTGATGTGTAGCATTGACTTCATTAGTTGGTGCAGAAAACGTCACTCGTCTTCAGTTTGTGACATAAGGAGAATGGTAGAAAAACCTGACTGAGACCCAATCTATACTGCAGTTAATGCATTGATGATAATGACTTTTTTTAGAAAATATTTTTATTCTGTCACAATATGATACACACTCCTCTTGTCAAAAACAGCTCTATTCAAGTAGTCTGCAAAAAGAGTAACTTATCTCCTAATAGTAATTATTTTTATGATTTTTGCACCACCTTTCAAGGTCCTCAAATAGCAATAGTACTAAGGTGCTCTGATTTTCATAAGAAACACTACCTGCACATACAGAGGGAATAAAACCACATTCTTTGCATTATCTGATCCTCATGTGCATTTTTAAATCCTATTAATGATGGTAGACACTACCTTGAAAGCACTCATAAATTTGTGCTACTGCTTACATGATGTTGCTCCCCAGTGTTCTCTTGAGACTCATAGATCTCATATCCATCATCTCTTTTCATCATTTAAAAAAGGCTGATTTTCTTTACATTTTGCAAGTGCCAGGGATGAGATAGATAGATGGACTCTTAAATGACTATGTTGTTTCTCCTTCAGGTAACCCTAATTATTTTTTTTCCTGCTTAGAAATGATGATGAAAATAAAGAAAACCCATTAATTTATGCATATGAAGATCTTGTGTTGTGTGACTTGCCTTAAAGACATTCCTATTAATGTCATTACATGTACTGCAGCATTCACACTGCCTTTCTTCAACTCTAATATACAATTAATTGCCTTTTTATAAATCTGTAAATTTGGTTTTAATAACATGAGTAACCATTGCAGCTTTTCACGGACATTTTCGCATACTTTGCAGATTGCCTGGGATGGCAATCATGTGCAAGTAATAATCCCATATGGGAAGTGCAACACAGCCAGGTGGATTGCTTTCAGACTCAACCATGTTTTCTTGCTGATAGGTTCTATTGTGCCTGACAACAGGCACTTTAAAACAACCCTTCTTGGTTTTAGTCGCAGTTGAACTGTCCTGAATACAGTCACCAATTGCAGAAAGAAAGCAAATTCACAGAAGTTTGCTTAGATTAATGCTTATAAACTGATATAAAAGTAGAAAAGCAGGTGGTATTCTTCTTTGACTTAGAAAAAGATCCAGAACATGAAAATACACAACACAATATACCTTCATTTGCAATGAGTAATAAAAAGAATATATTTCTCCATGTAGTATAGCAAAGAATATTCAGCTGAAAGTAGAGAAATGGACCTTCTCTGACAAGAAAAACACTGAAATTTTCTCCTATGAACTCATGAACCCCTGGAACCAGATTCCCCATGTGTCAGAATTTTTTGACACTTTTAAAGTCGAAGACGAGCCATTACAAGATACACCAAGAAGAATAAAGTCTGTTCTGTTCTCACGGATGCTGTTACATTCAACAACTCTATGTAATAACGCTGAATACTAAGATACAAGAAGCTGCCTTTTACTCCTTTACAACAAATTACCACAAAGCAACTCTGAGGAAAAAAAAAACTAATGTAAAACCAGAACCTTCGCCAGGCACAGGAGCAAAATACACAGAGAAGTGATGTAGCAGACATGATCATGGGCACAACTGCTTTGACAACAGGTCATTATGGACTTAACAACCACCTCACATGAAAGCCTTTGAAAAAAGTAAAGGCAATCCTCTGCGCTTCTAATCCTTTGTTTTTCAACAGTGTGGATGCTAGGACCATTGTGATACAAAACAGGACCAAGACCACCAACTGCTTTAATATCAGCCATGGAAAAATAGGTGTTAGACTGACCTATTAAAGCCAGCCAACCAGCCAGAATTCAAGGTTGAAATATCAACCTTGCTACAGAAAAGAGAGTTCGCAAAGACACAACTCCATCAATTACCATTTCATACAATTCTTCATATTATTTTATGCTGGCATTTGTCATGTAAATCACAGACTCAGGAAAAAAAATGTGAGAAACTTGTATCTTGTTTCCACTGCATTCTTAACATCTGGATTTCCATTTTCTTATGTAGTCTAGAAAATATGAATCTTGGATCTTATATATGTGAAAATTATAAAAGTCACAAGAGTTGTAAACTAATTCTTAGTAAGCGTTCAGCGTTCCCTTTCCTAGTATATGAATACCAGACATAGGACACATTAAATTAAAGAGTAAGGAGAGAGACTAATCAATTTATAACATTTGAAATGTTATTATTTTTAAGCACAGAACAGTAAAGCACAGCACCAATATAAATGGAAGACTCAAGACAGGAAGAGATAATAACATTATGCTCTAAAACATGCTCTTAGACATTCTCAGATCTTTAATAAAATAATTCATCTCATCCCTAAAATGTTAACATATTCCACACAAAGTTCATTGGTGAAACTAATTTGCTAACTCCTTTTCTTGTCTTTCTCACTCTATCGTCACTTCAGTTTTACCAATGGAAAAATCAGTACCGTCCAATACCTTTAGCACAATTAGAATTATTGAAAAATCAGGTCTCATGCTACTCATGTTTTCTTTATGCCTTCTTATAACCATCTGCTATTTGTACTGTTTTGTGCTATATTTTCCTCTGTTAATTAGAAACAGTGACAGTTAGGTTGTTGTTAATTAGAAACGGTAACAGTAAGGTGGTAGCTTTCTTGTATCACTGGGATGTCTTCCAGACTTTTGTGATACCTTTCTCTTTTCCAGACTGTCCAGGAGGCATTACGTATTCTTATTATTTTTCACCTGACAGCCACTGTAGACCTAAGAGGAATCCTATGGTATTAAAATAATGTATTGCCTCCTCCTGTGCTTCTCAGCAGAACACAGTATTTTACAACTGTAATACCTTGCTTACATCTGTGAATCTGTCTCTGCATAGAGAACTCTGGAGCATCCCCACTGCAGTTCCCCAGCCCCCATGCTTCCATGTCAGGAGTCGGTAGCAAGATGCAGACACAATTTCTGCTGCTTATTATTGTTTTCCTTATTTTTTTCTCATAAAAAGTTTATTTTGTATTAAACTTCTGGTATATCCTACTGAAGCTCTAGACCAGTGCTGTAACAGCTGGCTCGTTCTTCTTTTCTAAGGCAGTACCATAATTGGTAATTATACAGTTAAGGACTAGATTTTCACATTGATTTTGTTTTCTTAGGATGGATCAGATCCTATATATATTTTTAATTCCACCACAATTCCATATAGTTCTGCCTTATTAAGGAATAGATGTTCAGTCCAAAATCACATTCATTTAATTTCCATTGATTACAACCCTCATTTGTCTAGCAGACAGTTCAGAAAGTCTCTGTTCATTTTACAAAGGACTACTTAGAGGAACAAATGGCAATTCAGCTTATTTTTTTGCTTGCCTGCCACTTGCCAACTGCAGGTTCCACAGACATTTTTCCCCTGCAGTATATGGTAGGAAGTGCACATAAACAACCAACTTTGAGTATACTGGGAAATTTTGCCATCTGGCAAATAACTCACTCAAGACCATTCTCTGTTGGATTTCACTGCATAAAGATACAGAATTCCAAACACAATAACTCATCCCTTAGAATTAACTGTCCTTGGGAAAACAGCTTTAAATTATTTCTCCCATAAGTAAATTACAAACATTTTGCACAGAAATCAATATCTGATTATGTGTGTACACACACATTCATCTTAGGATGTCTCTGAAAATAGAGATGCTATTTGGGCAAGAGAAGGATGTCACCAGGTTTCCTACAACTAAACAACAACATTAAGAAAGCCCTAGTGATTCATGTGACATCTGGCATAGCGCTTCTGAGCTGCCTGTCAGAACACAGGGTGACTTGACGGGTTGAATGAAATTGGGGCAAAAAAGGAGTGAACTACCTCAGGTTTAGGTTTACTGAGCACAGCAATATAACAGCTACTGATTGCAGGGAAACACCATGGACCTGGTTTATAAAACCTCTGAAATAATGGGATCAATCAAAAAAAGAGAACTATACAAAGTAATATGAGGCAATATATTATTACACTTCTGCATATATTATGTTAAATACACAACAACAGGTTTGTATCATTAAGACATATATTTGCTTTTGTTTAGTTTTAAAAGATACAGCAAACACAATGAAAATCAAGCAGACATAAGTGTCAGTGACATTGCTATTTCTAACCTAGACTGATTTGTTTTGATAGAAAACTGTTTACTCTGGCTTGATAATATTCTTTATGGCCACGTTCAAACTAAAGCCACTAATTTAAAGTGACATAACATTAAGGTCTAATTCAAAATGGTGCCATTAAATAGCAGAGCTGGACAGTCTGAAAAAAGATTGTTTGACAGAGGTTTACTGATGAGTGACCCTACCTCAGCTCATTTAGGAAAGAAAATTGATCTAGTTTAAAAACTAAATTGGCTTTCATGGCTGTGTATGATACAAACAAAAGAAACTGTGTGGTTAATGCACAGTGTACTGTGGATACCAGTTTAACCATTTGTGCCATCTCAACCTTTTGTAGTCTGTATCCGTCCGCTTTGGCTGATTGTGATTGTCGCGTTTTCCGCCAAGGCAAAAACGTGTTGTCCAAAGAATCCATATGTCATTTTTCTTCATAATTACAATTTATTACCCTTTCCTTTAAAGTGTGTTAAGCTGATTGAGCATTTAAATTAGTAACTAATATCCATCTAGTTGACCTGTATATGATTTTAATATAGATGAAAATTAATTAATTATTTTTAACAGAGATTTCCAACTGAGCACAAAAAATGTTCTAAATTAATAAAGGCTACTGTATCCTAGAAGTGAATTTTGAAAATTATAGCGTGACTGACAATGCCCTAAAACTAGAGGAGAGCCCAGACCTAAATTCTATATTCATCAATGAATCCACAGGCTTCTGGAATATCATATTTTTATCCTCGTCTGTGCCTTTGATTGCTCTTCTAGGTTAACCCAAATATCCTCAGATCAAACTATGATGTTCTGAAAAGTGAGATCCAAGTGGAGTAGCTTGAATTCTTTGCTGTTGCTGTCTTTTCAGATTTAGGAACAGCGTTTGAGTCAGTGTAGAAAACTGACTCTATGAAAAACGCTAAATTACGCATTAGTGATTCTGGCCCTACGCACACACTTTTCATCCGTCCATAGACATGCTAGATCTCCTGACTCCAGACTGTCACAGATATTTGTGCTTTAGCTAGTATAAAATCTCCCCTTTCTATATTTTTCCACATCTGATGAAATTATAGAAAAATTATTGAACTATAACACAGAAAAAATAAATCAGATACAACAAGAAACATATGAAATTGTAGATCAGCTCTGATGAAACAGCAGCATAACACACGGTTTACAAAAGACTTGGTCACACAGTAATATGAAAGTGTCTGATCTAAAATTCGATAAAACACCAACTGTCAGGTCTTTGTGAATGAAAGTTTTACGAGCTGGGACTCTCTCATTGTGCTTCCTATCTGTGTCTTGACCTATTGTGAAAGGAATGAACAATCCCTGCTCACAGCTCTGAGTGGTATCATACACAAGACAAAAAGCACCATAATCTGGAAAATAAAGATCTATATCCAGACATATTCCTGTCAGAATAATAGCAGCTGTACAGTCACTGAAACATTTAACTGCTCTCTCCATTGCATCCAGTAGCCCTATCTTTTTTTTAATCAAGTTTTTTAAGAACTCTGATGAGTTTCTTACAAACACTGTGCAAGTGTCCTGTAACATCAGGAAGAAATGTTACAATTCTTTGAAGAATAATATACTGGAAATGAAAAATAAGATCAAGAGTATAAATAAATAAATATAGATACATAGTAGAAAGATTATCCAATAACTATCAGAACGTCTGTTTCAGTCTTGACGTTTACAGACTAGATACACTTACCTTTGAGGTTTTTTATCAGATTCATTCTTTGATGAATAATGAATCAGGTACAATTACAATCTTTCTTGTAGAGTTCAGAAAGTTGCCAATATCTACCTTTTAAACCCCCTTCACAGTCACATAGAGTAAGACTTTAGCTGCCAATATCAATTGTCTTTCCTTTTTCTTCACCTGCACCTATCACAAATTCTTTGAGATTCATGATTTCTATGCTAAACTACTGCCATTTGAGGAAATGCAAACTAATTCCAAAACATGATGAAAGTGTGAACACAGTATCACAGAATGTCAGGGATTGGAAGAGGCCTCAAAAGATCATCTAGTTCAATCTTCTCAAATTTAAGTGGAACCTCTTGTGTTCCAGTTTGAACCCATTACCCCTTGCCCTATCATCGGTTGTCACTGAGAAGAGCCTGGCTCCATCCTCCTGACACTCACCCTTTAGATATCTGTAAACATTAACGAGGTCACCCCTCAGTCTCCTCTTCTCCAGCTCCAGAGCCCCAGCTCCCTCAGCCTTTCCTCACACGGGAGATGCTCCACTCCCTTCAGCATCTTTGTTGCCCTGCGCTGGACTCTCTCCAGCAGTTCCCTGTCCTGCTGGAACTGAGGGGCCCAGAACTGGACACAATATTCCAGATGTGGTCTCACCAGGGGAGAGCAGAGGGGCAGGAGAACCTCTCTCAACCTACTAACCACCCCCCTTCTAATCCACCCCAGGTACCATCGACCTTCCTGGCCACAAGGGCGCAGTGCTGGCTCATGGTCACCCTGCTGTCCCCAGGACCCCCAGGTCCCTTTCTCCTATGCTGCTCCCTAATAGGTCATTCCCCAACTTACACTGGAACCTGGGGTTGTTCCTACCCATATACAAGACTCTACACTTGCCCTTGTTATATTTCATTCATTTTTTCCCTGCCCAACTCTCCAGCCTGCCCATGTCTCTGGATGGCAGCACAGCCTCTGGCATGTCAGCCACTCCTCCCAGCTTGGTGTCATCAGCAAACTTGCTGATAGTGCACTCTATTCCCTCGTCCAAATCCTTGGTGATTCACAGTCCACCTCACCACCCGATCATCCAGACCGCACTCGCTCAGTTTGGCTGTGAGGATGCTGTGGGAGACTGTGGCAAATGCCTTACTGGCATACTACTTGAGTATCTTGTGTGCATCAGATGCATATTAAAACATTCCAAATACTAATTTGTTTAAGAAACCTGCCATTAAAAAAGTGAAATGAAAATCTACAAAGTAGTTATCCATGCATTTCTATATGGATCATCTCCAATGCATCACTTAAGTAACATAAATTGCTAAGTAGTTTAGTTTAGGGTTTAATCTTATATAGACTCAGAATTTTTCTCCAAAATATCACTATTCAAAATAATTACAGATCTCTGCTGAATTGTCCTCCACACATTTCTACTCCATTTTGAGAATGCTCAACATGAACAAACAACAGGTTCCTCTTCCTCCTTTTGTACACAATATCTAAATTTCTTCAGAAGAAATATGCAAGTTTAGCAGAAAAGCACAGAAAAAAAATAGTTTAAGACACTGACCTAATAGATGACTGTAAAGAGACAAACTGGATTGACATAAAATGTTGATTGGATTCAGGTTCATACAAGCCATAGTAGCCATTAAGAACAGCAATAGCAAAAATCAGAAAGAAAAACAGTAAGCATAAGAGTAATGATGATAATTGACAATGAGACAGAAGTGAAATACAGCCCATACTCACTAATCTTAGTCATTGCCATCTAAAATGTCATGGATAAAACAACAAAATAATATTATCAACTCAGATTTTGAGAGCTATGAATTTATGGCAGAAAGTGCACTATCAATGATGATCATATTGTCATAAGTTTTAAGAGATCTTCTTGCTACTAAGAATAACAGCTATAAGAAAAATCTACCAAAGCATTCACCCGTGGAAAGAAATTACAAAGGTTACCAGAGATGACTGAAGCATAGAAAGATCATTCAGCTTGTGTAATAACAGAAGTCAGCACAAGACGAAGACCAAATGTCCAAACTATTAATTCTTGTTCCTCTTAGAGTACTTGTGGTGGGTTGACCCTGGCTGGATGTCAAGTGCCAATCAAAGTTGCCCTATCATGCCCCTCCTCAACTGGACAGAGGAGAGAAAACATAACAGGATAAGGACAGAGAGATCACTCACCAATTACTGTCACAGGAAAAACAGTCTGGACTTTGGGAAATCCGTTTCAAAGAAGTGGAATGAAATACGTTATTATAAAAATCACTGGACAATATGAAGGTTCTGCCTCACTACAAAACAAACATCTCTTGAGGAAGTATAACAAGTAAGTGGCCTACAAAGCTACCTGACATTTGTGAGCAAGAGGAACTTCATCTTTCAGTGTTGTGACCTATTTAACATCAAAATTAGTGTTTACCCATATGTGGCATAATGCTGAATCATTTGGAAAAAACTAGTGGTGTGCTTAAAGCATTTACCAGAATATACCTGACATACAGAAATGCTGTTTGAAACTATCCTCCCAAGCATAACCCTTATGGCTTTCTGAAGTTCCAGAAAAAGCTACTAAAGTGTACAGGTCCATTCAAGGTGTCAAATGGCTTGAGAAATAATTTAAATCCTTACTAATTTTCTTAACAAAAAACAGACTGCTGAGTAGTAGTAGAGACTCTTAGCACAAAAATTAATCAGAAAATAAAACCTAAATTTAATGGTATGATAGCATTCTTATGCATCTGCTTTT
Organism: Columba livia; assembly: GCF_036013475.1. Lineage (NCBI taxonomy): Eukaryota > Metazoa > Chordata > Aves > Columbiformes > Columbidae > Columba > Columba livia. The sequence continues at coordinate 17,855,695 of NC_088614.1, forward strand.
GTCCAGAAGTTCCTTTTTAAACAGAATGAGTTTGTAGATGCTAAATGCCAAGCACAGTTCATCATGTGTGGGTCTCTCTGCTTTTATCTTTTCCCCAGTTGTTCTAGTGTTGACAAAATACTATGATCAACACTTGAATCCCAAAGGACTGGGAACAGATGAGTTTGCAGCAAGTATAAATTGATAATTAATGCTCTTGAAATTCCTCAATTAATGCAGACCAGTGAACCCTTACAGTGTTAAATATCTTAAATTTCTATTCTCAATTTGTCCTTTGCCAATCTTTGAGGAGTTTATTGCAAACAAGGGATGTGATTAACTAATGCTGAAAAGAGTACTGAGATTATCAGCAACAGCAATTCTGAGGAAACCAATTAAATCAGTATTTAGTTTATCACTTGATTTCCTAATTATTTATCCTAGTAGCAAAGACTGGACAATGTTATGGCATATGCAGTTAATTTTCAGTGGCATGCTTTTCTTTGCACCATTGCCTGCTTATTTAGCTGTTAGCAAGCAGCAGAAACACAAACAGCACAGGGGAAAAATATTATATCCCTGACAAAACAGAGAATCTAGAGGCTGAGTGTTCTTACTCTGTTTAGAAACAAATGAACAAGGGGGGATGTTTTATACTCATGAAAGTACTTGATTAAAGTTCATGTTCGTTTCTGGATTGTTCACACTAGAAATACCTTAACCTTAATTCTGATTATATTGGGTAGTAAGTAGTTTTTCTGAGTATTAAGTAATGTTAAAAAATAACATGTTGGAACCTTGCACACAAAATATACTAGTTACTGATGTGTTGCATACTTCTGCTGTGACAACATTCATCTACTAAGACAAGTGAGTCGACTTTCAGAAAACTGTAATGAACATCACTGCCAGTTAAGCATGACCTTTGAAATAAAGTATTTGGCCTTTAATCATCACGACTATATGCTGAAAGGTAATTAAAGAAAAAAATAAAGAAAGAGTGACACTAACATGACAGCTGTTGAGGAAGACGTAAATAAACATTTGCATTTGACAGTAGAAATATAAAGTTTAACATTTGAAGACTTATTAATGACGAGAAGTAAAAGGTCTGTCTATTCTCTAGACTGCATCTCTGTAATATCAGAAAAAGATTTTAAAGTCAACTTCTTTTGGGAAATGCATATTTTCCAAACTAAGACACAACAGTGACATTCTTAATTTACCGGTCTTGGGATGTGAAATCACATGACTTTTACCAAAAAGGCCATTAATTAATTTTGAAGAAATAAATCGAGAATGGATAGGTTGAAACTCAGGTAATGGAGCTAATTGTCTTCTTAGAGAGTAAAGCCCTCTGTGGAAGAGCAATATCTGCTATTAAAGGACTTTGTCAATGTTTTTTTAGATTAGCATTCCAGAACTTTCGCTGTCTCCTGACTGCCTACACAATAACTTCAAGCACAAATCCAAAATATTTAATCAGATTCTTCCATTTATTCAGATCATCCAATATGATTTTTATTCCATACTTCAGTTGAATACAACAAACATTTATAAAAGAGCATGATCTCTCTGTAAATTTTAGGAAGTCTCACTCCCTTTCCCAGATACTTTTGGAAGGGAAACATCTGTCTGATTATTTTCTAACATCCAAGTTACATTACATAAGCTTGTACAGCTTATAAAAAGAACAGGCATGCCTTTTCCTCTTTAGAAGGAGACTGTTATAATTAACTGAAGATATCCCAGGATTTACTTCCTCAGTGACTCCTACTAGCAACATACTCAAAACAGTTTTGGGAGAAACTGTTATCTATTCATTCAGCCCTGAACTGCTACAGATGACTTGCCTAGATTTCAGGCAGAAAAGAGCAATACTAGACTCAGATTCATCTTAAAGTCCCCTTCAAGATGACTGCCTCATTTCAAGATTAAAAAACTAAAACTAAAAACAAGCCATTCCTCCATTCCTTCATGGATCTAGCCTTTCCATGGCTGTATTTGTAACAAGAAACCATGTTTTAGGTTGACGTTACTCAGCTTCACACAGCTTCTGTGAGAGATACTGAGCCTGAACTGCTGCCAGACTAGCTGTCATCATTATACCCTCTACTGTAGTTCTGTAGTTCTAATCAGTATTCAACAACAACAGGAGATTTCCTACATTTTCTCGCTGGATGGTCTGGTTGGGACTATAAAAAGTAAGCAATGCTGTGTTCTTGTAAGCAACAGAATATACATTTTTACACATGAAGAGTTTTGTTAACAGATCAAAGGAGCTTTACAGAATGGACTCGCCCATTTGCAGCTGCACTGAGACAATCAACGAAACCGTACCCCACTCTCCTGCAAAAAAAAGCTTTAAGGACTCCAGCACGGCACATGTCTAGAGCTTGTGACCCCCATTTGGCCAAAATCTAAGAGTGAACAAGTGGTACTGGACAGAATGCAGCTCAGCTTGGATACTGACAGATGTTTCACCATGTGAGGGAAGTAATTTGGCAGAGGAGACTCACCCTACAGAGAAGTACTCCATCGATGGCACTTTGAGAAGTGCTATCTACTTCCAGCAGCTCCAAGAAATGCCTTGGAAAATATAAAAAAAAAAAATCTACATTTGCTTATTTTCTTATACATCTTCCCACAAACTGTACACATTAGAATACTAAGGTAGAAAGTGCTTTTATATTGATTGTTTTTTCCTCTTTATATTTGACAGCTGGAGTGTTAAAAGAGAATTCTGAGTAAATTAAAGCAATAACAAAATTACACAGGGCAGCTGTTTCAGCTATTTCCACAGAGCAATACTCTTTAGAAGAGCTAATGAATCTAATGGAATCTAACAGACACTGCCAAAGCAGCAATAAGTGATTTAAAATGTAGGGGAAAGTCTCATATAAACAGCCTCACCGAGCACTAAATGAAGTAACACAAAACTCTTGGGGTTTCTCACTTTTAACAAAAAATCAAATAGATCTCTGTTCATTTATTACAATGGTGCCCACAGCTCTCTACAGTACAGGACCTGTCAGAATTTCTATTATACTTCTCATTATTGAAGTGTTTGTATCTTACCTAATTACAAATTTGCTCGAGGCTGTAGCTTGCTTTCACTCACTGCCTAGTTAATCCCCACTTCCCATATCATTCCAATTTTGAAATGATTTTTTTGTTTATTCTTTGTAAAGGAATAAAGATGAGAGGTTTATTCAACTACTGAACTTCTACTGGGGTCCTCTGTTCTGCTATAAATGCTGCTTATAAGAGCTGACATGTGGGAAGTACTGCACTGTAAATCATTCAAATGTGACAAATTGGGTTTTTTTGCTGGGGGAGGAGGTAATGATCCTCATCCAGCCAGCACCAAGTTTGCTATTTGGGGAATAAGCCTGTCTGTCATAGTTCCCGTAAGAGGACTGAATGTTTGTTTTTTAACACACTGTTGGGTTGCTTTAATTTCTTACAGGGTCCACGAGGTGGAGAGAACCCACTGCCTGGGTGGATTTGAGGGGAACCATACTTCTTAACGTCTGAGGAAAGTCACTAGCAGTCCCAGCACAGATCATAACCTAAACATTACTAATTTTACAATGAATTAAGCCCAGTTAGGCTCCTAATGAGACTCTCAAGATCCTAAATGCACTTAAAAGTTCTCCCCAAAGACCCTTCACATACTGCCTTCACTTGATGTAGAGCTGTCTGCTCAGTGCCTTCAGAGGGCTGCCAAAGCACTCTGAATCAGTCTCCTGAGTGGAATTCTTGCAGACAGATGAATTGACCCCTTGTCTTGCCCAAAGGAGGCCAAAGCTCAGCCTTCTGGAGTGATGCCATTCACGCCAGTCAGGACTAGGAATAGAAAAACTAAAAAAGTCAGGTTTCAAGTGCCTATGTGGACTCCTCCTCCCGGATGCCTGCAGTTCTTCCTTAGAAATAATTGCAAGTTCTGCTATCCATTTTTAATGACTGCACACAGCAGGATCCTTACCTTTCCACTTCAGTGGGAACTAAGGGTTCTCTGCCCTTCGCAAGGTATGCTTTGCCATTGGTCCTGTACCAGTTTACCAGACCGGATGTCTCAGGAGTGCAAGATCTCTAACAAAAGAGAGAGATTTGATATTTTCACTCATCCTCACGTTAGATAAATCACTCATTCTCCTTTAAGTCAAGATTTTTCCTTCCAATGCCATTTCGTAGGTTGGATGTGAATTCTTCTGTTACTGGTACATTTTTCTAAGTCTTTAAAGCAAGAGGTTTCATATCATATGTAGGAATTCCCAATAATTTCAAATATAAAAGATTAAATTTAGAGGTAGCTTTTCCTTTTTAGCTTGAATTTTTATGCAACTAGATTTAACTCACAGTATTTACATCTTTTGGACAGAATTTATAGTATTTAATTTAGACTGCTCAAGCACAACATAAGTGGATCTGAGTACAAAATATGCTTGCATGCATTGCATTTTTATTACCTTTTTATCAGAAAGACTCATCGCTGTATTTTTACAAATTAGTTTCATTCATTTTTCAAAGTAAAGCTGCTAACAAATTACTTTCATTTGTTTTTTGAAATAAAGCTGCTATTGTGCTCAGATTTAGAAACAAAACCAAATAGTTCTATGAGTTAACACACAGAGCTAAAAATCCCTCAACAGCTAAGACTGCACAGCATGTATCAAAAAGGCAGATGTGTTGCCACATAGACTTTCAAATCATATTGGCAATGTTGACTGTAATTAATAAATAATAATCTCAGCATATGCTACAACTTGTGGCCCTGAGCAAACATGTAAAAGATAAGCTTAGTTACCATGTAAATAAAGGAAAATTATGTACATGTCTTTAAGTAATTTTGTAAGCAAGGTTTAGAACTTTGATTAATATCTAAGCAGTTATACCCTGCAACATGCAAATCAGATGTCAATTACTTGCTAAAATAGTAACATTTATAATGTTAATTGAAACTAAACCTGCTATCATTATTTATTAATCCTAGTTTTCAAACTCTCTAATTATCTTACCCATGGAAAGACCACACTCATGATTCAAGTGGTTCCATTAAATTAACATCTTGACTAGGGATGCTGAGAGACTATGTTTAAGAACTGTGCAGTTCATAAAAAACATATACTTTTATCATAATGCTAATCTCATACAGTTCCTCGATTTTATTTCTATTGAGAGATAGGAATGAGTAAACACACTGCATATAGCATAACAATCTACAAATGTATTCGTGTAGAATGCTGTTCGAATTTCAGTATTGCAGAAAAACAATGTCCGGCTGTTTCTGACACGATGAAATCACCTGCTCTTCTTAATCACAGAATGTTGATCTGATCTTGACAAAATAATAAATTCTGACTTTTTAAAAAACAGTCATAGGAGGTCAGCTGAACAGAAGATCTCTTACTATGTGCCAAGTAATCTCCAGATTTAATATCAAAATACATTATTTTGCTTTCTCTTTTATAACTTAAATTCTGTTAAGTCAGTATTAATACATAACTTCCATGCACAACAGTTATTCATGATTTAGATAAATTAATATAATCTGGGAAAACAAACAAACAAACAACAACACTCCAATTTTAATATACTGCTTTGAACCGACCTTAAAAATTGCAAATCACTTTTTCTTAAAGGCGGGTGGGTCAAAGAGAATTTTAGGGGGATTCCATATTTGAAATGACAGTGAGTCATTCTCTGTCTAGATTGCAGGTTATTTCATGCTAAATACGTAACTTACTTTTACAAACTGAAGCTTGCTCTCTCCCAATACAAACTGGAGCATGCTGGCAGCCCAGGTTTTCACTTGTGCTGAGAACCACTAAACTGGTCCTGCTAGCATGGGCAAAATACAAGCCATTGAGCACTGAACTAATTTTAAAATCCAGTTTGTTAGGGCTGGACTTTCTACTGCATGTCAGCTATAGTAAAATCATTCTTTAGTTTAGCAATGAACAAATAGAACAAAGGATCAGCAGCTTCTTCTTGTTTTTTTTTTTTTTTTTTGATAAATAGTGGGATATTTAATGAATACACTGGATACTCTCCTGTCTGGTAAACGATATCTAATGACACTAGTTTGTCAAAGAATAGCAAAGCAGTAAGAAATGGGATTCTGCTTTGTTTTCTTTACTTTTTTTCTCACTAAGCTACAAGCTTCACAAATCAGTTTCACCCAGATCTTAGCAAGCAAGAGGGCAAAGAATTTAAATCAGCTGGGATAGCCTTAAGCCATTTAAAACAACAGTCATTATTCATAGATAATGCTCTTGAAGGAGGTGTATTCATCACAGAATCACAGAATGTTAGGGATAGGAAGGAACCTCGAAAGATCATCTAGTCCAATCCACCTGCCGGAGGAGATGTTATTTTAAAAAATTAATAAAATCATATAATGGTTTGGGTTTGAAGGGACTTTTCATGATTACCCTGTCCAATTCCTCCCTGCCATGGGCAGGGGCATCTTTCATCAGATCAGATTGATCAAAGCCACATCCAACCTGACTTCAAACACTTCCAGTGATGAGGCACCCACAGCTTCTCTGGGCAACCTGTGCCAGTGTCTTGCCACCCTCGCTGTAGAAAATTTCTTATATCCAATCTAAACCAACCTTCTTTCAGCTTAGAAGCCATTATGCAGGAAGTTAGAGGAAAAAAGTTTGTTTTGCCCGTGACCCACAGGAAAAAGCTTTTTATTCTGAAGATCAGATTCAATTTTTAAAATTGAACCAGCCTCAAATTAACGATCACCTTAGTCTATTTTATGACTTCAATATTTCTTCATTGTAATTCTAAATTCCTATTAAAAAAATCATGGCTCATGTCATCCCTGTCAATGTCGACATTTTCACCTGAAATGGTGGAGTCACAAGAAAAAAAAATAAATATCTAACCCACTCAGAAACATTATGTCTAATAACACATCAAGGATGCAATAATGCACTGCAATAAATATTCCAAGGAATCTTAGTGTAACTGTGGATACAAATATAATAAATTCAAAGTACTGAAATTCTAAGCTTTACATTAATTTGCAATGTGCTCTCTCCTTACTAACATGTTTTCCTCCTTTCAGTACTTAAGTTTACAGAAAAATTTTCTTGCTTTTAAAGTTGTCTGTTTTTTTCCTAAAGAAAACGTAAAATTGCTATTAAAACACTGTCAATAGTAGAAGGATGTTCGACACAGTCTTAACAAAGAAATATAATTTACCCTGACACAGCCTAGCACAGGTGTACTGAAATCAGCTGTAGATGTTCATGTTAGGTCTTACGTTCATGGAAAGACTAAAGGTTATCCAGCTATGTTCATAAGGGAGATCTCTCATTCTGACTCTGTAACTCTACATTTAATACAATCTCCTAGGAATAAGATCTATTGAACACATGTAAGCAGAATCTGCCATGTTGTGATGAAATAGAAGATGATGGATTGAGGGTTAGGGGTACCGAAGCATAGAACAGACCTCTGTCAGATTCACTGAAGCTCTTCAGTGAATTAGGTGCCTAAACAACACTATGAGATAATGGGGGTTAGATATCTAACTCACACAAGAGCTTTAATGAATTCCCACAGGCATCCTGAACTGCCCAGTATTATTGCAAATCAAACTTCAAAAAAATGTGAGTGGAAGAAACAAAAAAAAACCCTAAAATGTGACTGTAAAACTATTCACTATCTTAAGCCAAGATTACCAGAGGGAGAGAAAGAGTGAAAAAATTGTGAAAAGCAGTGTGCAGAGCTGAATGTGAAGTGTGGAATGCAAAGAGGAAAAAAACAAAAAACAAGGAAGCTGAAGAACTATGGAGTTGAACATACAAACAATGGCTAAAGATGGAGAGGTTCTGTTCTTCCAGACTCCAAACCCTATATTGACAGTTCATATACAATATCTTGGAAGAAGATGTTCAGACAAACTCCTGTTGTTGTTCTGTTGCTCCTAGTAGCTATAATGTTTAAAATATTATTTAGTTGAAAGTATTTATTTAATTAGGATGGCAGAAATCCAAGTGAGAAGCAGCAATTTGCAAATTTAGGACTGCAGGTTTCAAGACAAACTTGCCCCAAAGACTGGTAAAAAGGAAAACACTTCATAAATATGAACATTTTCTGTCACGACTGCACTTCTATTAATTGTATACTAGATCCAGTATTCTCCAGTGTTTTGCTTATTTATTGCAATTCTTTTGCATTTGCCCTCATTTATTATACTAAATATCAAGTGTATGCAGTGGGATTTTTAAATTGCTTCTGCCCAAGTGCAATCATTACATAAAGATGTCCTTAGGGTACTGAAATATCTACAGCATCTCCTTACATCTACAGAAGACGCAAACAGATACTGTCTTTTGTAAAACTGAATTTTGTTTCTGTCCAAGAAGGAAACAAATGTTGCTCCTGGGCAGCAATATTAATCAAGGGCCACTGGCAGACAGTTAAAATAGGACAGGGAATGTGGAGAAGCAGAGAGGAAAAAAACATCTAAATCGTGACTATCTAAGCTTCCTAGCAGACTGTGAGTGACACCAAAAAGGAAACTGGGACAGCAAAAAGCATTTCTTACTGGCCCAAATCAAAAGGCCAAAAGTAGAATCAAAGAGCAACAGTTTTAGTGGTGAATACAGGAGCTTTGTGTGGGCAACAGCCTTCCCTTTCGCCTCAGCTCCTCCAGGATCTCCTCACGTTTATACTCTGTCCCTGGGCACATTTCATCTGTTGGGATCCACACAAGTCGGTGGGCCAGCACTTTTATGTCCTTGGCATTTCAAGAGATACCACCTAAGAATCTGTTTTAAAGAGTTCTCAAGGTAGTTTTGAGAAGATTTTCAAATCAGTAGCATCACTAAGAATATATATACACACTTACATCTTGTATACATATTACAATGACTGTATAGGAAAGGTGTACAAAAAAAGAAACACGAAGCAAGCACAAATTTGGCAGGCTATCATCTCCATCGATATTAAAATTCAAAATGATAAGAACCTGCCTTCAAGCGTGATGAAATGCACAAACTGAGAAAAATCTGAAAATCTGTTAAAAATATGTACAAGAACACTTTTTCTAAGGGTTATTGGAAGATCTGAACAAATTCTGAATTATATTAATGTACAGATACACACAAATCCAATTCTCTGTTTGGCAACAGTCTTTAAAAACTTGAGAGAGAAGATGGGGACCAGAGTCTGGAGGCAGGTCTGAAGAAATCATCCTTGATCTTTACGTATTTAGACACGGGAGAGAAAGATCAAATCATAATAAAATATATAATGAAAACACCTGTGTAAAACACAGATTTTTGACATCCTGTTTAGCTTTCTACTTGCTCCAAAATAAACTCCTCATAGGGACCAGTGGTAGGTGCACACTGGACTGAACTGCTCATGCTTAATTTATAGACAAAATCGCTTTATAAGTACATACAGTAGCAGGTACATGAATACATCAATTCTAGATTTCTTGCTAAAATCAACTTTTATTTTTTGGAAGGAATATTCAAAATGTGACTGTATTATATGTGTTATATATTTGATTTTGTATAGGACAGTCAGGATTAAGCATGTTGATAGGCAAAAATAATACAAATCACAAATGTTTGAATGTTGAAAATTATGTGATAAGTTTCCTAATGATTTTTGTTGTCTGCATTTCATGGATAACCCTTCAAAAATTAATTTAAGCAAAGATTCAAAGCCCAGAGTTCATCTATCATTAATAATTTTGTGGAACCGGCAATTACTAATGTGTGCACAGTACTATTTTACTTTATCAAACTGTCCTTTTAAAATTAGCCTGTCTGCAGTTCCTGATGTGCAAATTAAGCATCTAATTTATCTTGCCTGGTCTTCTTAGATGATTTGTTCAGTCCTATATTGCTAGGCAGCCGGAGAGTGAATGGTAAATGTAAAAAAGCAATCTCTCCCAAAATCTCTGAAAGGAAGCAATAACAGCCAAGGAGAAGATCAGAGGTCACCAGCCTCAGCACATGGTGAGAAGAATGAGAATGTTCCCAGTCTGAAACCGCCTCAATTAATGCAACTTCTGTCTTTGTATCTCTTGAGATCATGGATTTTCCTATAAGACATGTTGTACAATATCCTGTTCCACCACAGGTTTGCAGAAGACTACTGGAATGAGGTCTGTGTCCACATTTGGCTGCCAGTATTTGCACTAGTGACATGCTAAAGGAAGACAAGTGCCTCAACTTTCCAAATGCCCTTTGCACTCAGATGGGGCTACCAGGTCATAAAAGGGAAATTATAAGCAAGTTAAGCTCCCCTTGCTGACAGCTTCACTATCAAGCTCTAGCTCAGAGCTAGACAGAAAGATCAGATTTAGGCACACAAGAAGAAGGAAAAGAAACAAACAAAATCACTGTAGAGGACTGACAAAAATTATCTTTTTCCCCTCCTTAATTCTGTGTCTACCTTGTTTCTTCAAACTTCTTTAGTGAGGGCAAGGAACATGTGTTTCTCTAAATGCAGATAAATTTTTCCCTGCAGCAGAATGGAAGCTACATCAACCCCTTGCTAGAGTAACTTTTCACAGGGAAAAGTCTGTTTGGAGTTAAACTAAACAAGCAATACTGCAAGTTAAAAAGACCTTGCTGTCCTTGAAGATTTAGTATGAAGTGGAAATAAAAATAAGCAACAGTATTGTGTATTACTCCCTGCAATACCACATCACTCATTGCAGAGGTGTTGGACTAGGTGAACTTTGAAGGTCCCTTCCAACCCAAACTAGTCTGTGATTCTATGATCACTTCTCACAAACCACTAACAAATATAATTCCAACATGTGCAATTGCAGAAGATAATGACTTGTTAAGTAATTCATACCTGATAAAAGAACTTGTTGTAATAACTCCTCAAGAACATCTCATATGTTGAGCATTTCATTACTGCTTTCAAAATTCTTGATATTTTATGGCCATATATACATTGAAATGCTTTACATTTAACTTCTCATTCTGTTGAATTGAGGGTAGATTAGAGATAAAACTTTACCAATCAATTTCTGGTGAATATTTTCAGTTAATGTTAGCACTGATCTGGCATTTGGATAGAATTAAGAGATAAAAGTCCACAAATTGACAGTCGTAAAGACTGAACTATCTGTCAGATATTTCTTCAATAACGTTTTCTGCTTCCTGTTGTGGTTTCTTTTTCTCTTTATGTCACAACCTCCACTGTGGTTTTGTCTTTGTTTTCTTAAGAGTAATATTTTCAAAAACATACATTTCTGTTTATGTAGCTATCCAAAATATATGAAAGCTATCTGGAAACAGTAGTTCTATCTGAGAAGAATTAAGAGAAGCTGGCACTGAGGAAAGTTGGCACTGTGCCCTCTTCAAAATCTGGTCATTTATTCAGAACTCTAAACAAAAATTGTTGGGTCCTCAGCTCTTTTGTGAAGTTTGGCTTCTTCCCAACACTTGCCATGAAACCTTCACATAAATCATTTGGAACGGTTTATTTGTCTACATTAGAAAGCATTTAGCAGTAATGACTCCTGCAAACAACGGATTGGACAGCAAAGAGGAAGATTTTGCAGAATCTAAAGATTAGAATGGGAGAATAACTGCCACTGTCTTCCAAAACTGCTCACTATCTCGGTATATTTGATTTTTATGCTTCCCACACAAAGGCCTCTTTAAAGAGGACTATGTTTCCAGGGACTTGTAACCATGACCTTCCGGAATTTTCAAACATACAGCAACTATATCATAGTCATATAAGCAAATTCATTGAGTTCAGACTATCTCCCTTACCTTCATTCCAGATGAGTCTAATTAAGTGATGTTTAGTTGGTTTAATTAGACTATATTGCTGTCTGAGGGGGATTCCTAATTTATTCCTCAGTCTTCAGAACTGACTACTTTATCTAGTGAGATACTTTTGAAAGAAAAGCATAAATCAAAACAGCACCATTTTCTATGCAAGAAATAAAAAAGCACGCATATGCACACAAGCTGTCCAAGTTAAAAAGCAATATGAACGATTATGTCACCATTCTACTAGAGAGTAGACAACATCACAATGTGTGGTGGATACTAATCCAGCCATACATAATGTCAGCCACAGGGAAAGGCTGACACACTATACAGTAGGTCAAGAAGCGTTCATAAAGAAATCAGTTGGAACTCTCCTAGCTATTAGTAACATGGATGTTTCAGTGTGAGTGATCACAGTATAAAAGTAAATAAAGTATCTTAAAAATTTTGCATGTTTTCAGGTCTATAGGAGTATGTAGTTGAGCCAAATGTAAAGTTAGATGAAAAATGAGGTATACTATAATGTACCTCAGAGCTAAAAAAGCTGCAACCATATAAATCTATTTGAAATGACTGTATATCATGCACATCATAGGTGAGGAAAAAGGATCAAGACGACTGGCTAAGTTATAGGCAATACACTCAGAAGCTATTATAGCTAGACTTACTTTAAACCCAGTATTTGTGTGCAGCAAAATAAAATCAATTTTTTCTGTTTACTCACTTTGTGCTATTTTCTAAATGCTTTAGTGAAAGGCTTCAAGCTGAGAACTGCAGGGAACTGCAGCCTCAATAAACTTCCAAGACCATGGGCAACACTACTTTTTAACTATGCATTTCAACACACTCAAGTCTCATCCAATCTGCAGACTTCTTCCCAGCTTATTGCAGCAATAGATTGATCCTGTTTTGTGAAAGTGCAACGATCCTCGATCCCCTTTCAGCTGTGTTTTCTATCACGAAAATCTGGAACGCAAAGAAAGAAAACAGTAAGACACTATTTGAAACCATTTCCATAGTGGTTTCCTCACTTTCATCTCTCACTGCACTATCTGCACTTAACAGCATGACAAAAGTCTTTATTCTCTCATTCTCTGATTAGGAGCTATACCTTAATTCTGTCTGAAGGACCTTTATTTTGTTTTATATATTGTGTTAGATAAAGCAAAGGCAAAAAAAAAAAGGCAAGAATTGCAAAAATCCATATAACCTGCTGTAATTCACTGTCTTTGTCAAAATGTAAAAAAGTTTGGCTTTGATATAAGTATTTCTTACAGTGTAAGGAGTGCCCCATTACGCCAAAAGAACACAAGGTAGATACAAACTTGACAGTAGTTAATCCCTAAAACTTCAGACAAGTCTAAATAGCACATGCCTGTAGTATTACTGAAAAGTCACAAAGATTTGTTTTTCATTATTCCTTTAGTTTTCTAAGAACTGACAGCTTCACTATATCTAACTACCTACCAGTGTTTGTATCTCAGAGGTAGCATGAGGCCTTCAGAGACACAATGTATGCTAGAATGCATTAAATCACAGATACTTCTGGATCTAAGAATCAGTGATGAATACAGAACTATTCCCAAGCTACACACTGAGCTAAGTGGAGACATGTGCTTTCAACCAAAGGAAAGTTTGTGCTAGTTACTTCTAGACTTTTTCATACACTTTTTTGTCCACCTGCATTTTAATTATTTTACATATTACTAAGAGTGAAATTCAGCCAAGCTCTTCTTTACATACAAGAGAACACTGTTCATACTAATAGTAGAAACATGAACAAGTGTAAGCAGAGCTACAGATATCCTGTATATTCATGACATGTGGTAATGTTATCTGACCCCTTTCCCATCATACTTAAAAAAAAAAATACTAAAAAAAACTAAAAAAACCCTTAAAAATGAGAAATCTGGTTGTGCTAAGTGCAGTTTCTCAGCATTTCTTTTTAGCTTACTCTGTGTGGTTTCTTTTTCCATTCTGTGTTCCACTTCTGACAACACACTACCTGGAGTTATTTTTGCTCTCTTACTCGTTAAGAAGTTACCGATTAGCACTTGCACCTTCCAGTGGATGGCTTTCCATAGCCTGCATTTGCATTCCTTTTGTATTTTAGCCTCTATTTCTCTTCCCACTGGTACTGTGAGTACTGTATTTGCAATGCATGCACTAGTGCAAAGGTCACCACACTTTGCTGGACACTGCCTCAGGAATTTATTTTCACATCTCCTTAACCAAATCCTTGTAGTCCAAAGTTTTTCAGCCAGTTGCCAGAAAACCGCCATAAACAATTCCTGCAAGTTTTTGGTTATGTGATTGCTATTTGGTCAGTGCTTCCTCCCAGAATTCACCCATTTGTTTCATCACTAGTTTTCCAAATCAAATGCTTATTAACAATCATTACCTTTTGGAGATATTTTAACTTTGTCATGAACTTAAAGGTAAAGTAATTCAAAATTCTCCCTAAGGCACGAGTTTACCAGAATTCCCCTCTGGCATTTCCAACCTGCATGACTAAGGCTGTTGAGTAAAACCACTGATTTACCAGCTCACAAACAAATAAGCTGACACCTCTTTAGGTCACTAAACTTGCTAATATATGTAAAAATGTGAGCAGTACAATGTAATTAATAAACTTAAAGCAAGAACAAAAAGAAAAGCAAATATGAAATAAGGAAACAGTGTGGATTTTTCTGCAAGTTTTTTAAATATCAGTAACCAGCTGAGACACTCCTCTAGGTTGCCTTTGGCAAGGTTCAGGTTTACAGCACATGCAAATTTAACAAGGCAAATTACATAATCCAGAAGTGCTACAGAAAACCTGTACAGAAACTTTTCTGCCCGAGAGATGAATAGATGGTAGAACAGGAAATACTAGAGATAAAGTCCTTAAGTTGCCCATGAATATGAGTTTTGAAATTTTCTTTTGTTCCACGCGGAATTTATCTACCTTTAAGATTATCTCGACCCTTTGTTAAAATCTGTCCAAAATAGCCTTGTTTCATTTAATGCAAGGTGATGAGCTGGTTTCAATTTTAAACATTTAAAAATGTAGAAGTTAAAGTGCAACCAAGGTTATCAGTGCAAATGTTTTTAAACTTAATATAGGGGCCGTATCTTACTGTTTAGCTGTCTGCAGTTACATGGGAAGCAGTTAGTGCATTAACTTCCTTAAAACAGAATTTCAGTGATGTTTTATTACTTTCAGCAGACACACTGAACTGATTCAATACACAAGCTATAGAAATGGTTCCTGACAGCTAGTAGCTATACACTACAAGGACAAAAGCTTGTTAGGAATAAACTCTAAAGCAATACAAACTGATAGCAAAAGGCCTTTTTCTAATCTAGAAAAGACTGGCTTGAGATTTTTCTCCTTTTTAAAGCAAGAATAAGCTACTTGAACTCTTCATACTAAAGAAGCTGCCTGCCTTTCAGGCTTTGGTCGTTGGATTAGTATGCAACAGATTTGAATGTATAAGTTACTTAAAGATTCCACAAGAACACACCATTATTTTGTTCATTAATAAGCTCCAGGCAAAACCAGAGCATGTTTCATTTTAATTTCTGTGTGATTACTCAGACACTGTGGAAAGACAACTCTAAATAAAGTGTAGGTTGCACTCCATTACTAAACTACTGGCAACAGGTGACCATCAACTGAAAATAAGCCACTTCATAAAGAAACAAATCAAAATGCTCAGTGTCACTAAACAGCTTGATTTTAGGAGGAAAGAGCAAGCTAATTGTATATATAAAATTTGCATTATTGTGTTGGTCCAAGAGGGACTGAATGACTATGCATAATGATATGCCAAAGCTACACATGCGTCATCAATCAATTTTGCTTCAGAACACTCGCATGCAGCCTGGTGAGAAAAGCAACACATTTAAGTCAACTAGAATTTATGTCAGGTGAAAAAAAAAAATACTACAATTTAAAAAAATCAGTCTAAAGCAATGTTTGAAATTATTTTTCTCCCATATGTGATCTCCTACAATCAAACACCATCTTGTCCTTTAAACAGATAAGCGGCTTTTTAGTCTTTGATATAACAGAAGTCAAGCAACTTTTTAAGCAGAGTGATTCTGATTACATTTTTTTTCAGTTCTGCGTGGCTTTCTTTTCATGGAAAGAGCTTTTATGAGCAAAAGGTGAGCAACAATACTTTAGTTGTCTTTCTTGCAGCGAGTATTAAGACATGCTCGGTTCAGCATTTACCATATTTGCCACTCTATTCCCTCGTCCAAATCATCGATGAAAATATTGAATAATACCGGCCCCAGCACTGCCCCCTGAGGCACTGCACTAGATCCAGGCCTCAACTGGACTCTGCCCCATTGACCACAACTCTCTGGCTTCTTCCCTTCAGCCAGTTCACAGTCCACCTCACCATCCAGACCACAGTCCCTCAGTTTAGCTATGAGTATGCTGTGGGAAACTGTGTCAAATGCCTTACTCAAGTCAAGGTAGACCACGTCCACCACTCTGCCATCATCCATCCATTTTGTGGTGTCCTCATAAAAGTCAATGAGGTTGGTCAAGCACGACTTCCCCTTGGTGAAGCCATGTTGACTGCACTTAATGACCCTCTTATCCCTGATGTGCCTTGAGATGGCACCAAGGAGAAGTTCTGAAGTCCCCATATCCATCACGGTGTACCTGTGCAGCTTGCTGCAGGGATCAGAATTCAGAGTGTCACAGTTCTGCAGCAAGCTGCACAGGTACACCGTGATGGATATGGGGACTTCAGAATGGTAAGCCATCACCTTCTTTGCACTATCTTTGGGAATTTGATAAAGCCACTGTATATGGAAAATGTATTTTAATTTCTACTTTTCTTAAAGCACAATGGCCCATAAATGAGAATTGGAGATTTGCAAGTATACTACCTCATCTCATTAGTAAATCTTTGTTCACAAAATGTCACACATGTGATTTTTAAAAAGATCTATTACTTTACAAAAAACAAATAGCTTGAGATAGTTCAGAGAAGATTACATACGACTGATTGTATGCCTTCTGATTTCTAATTGCTTCAGCTATCCCTAGTCCATCTTAGCTGAATAATATCATTTAAATATTTTAGGTAGTTTTTTTAACAGGCTTTTAGACTTAATGTTTCTGCCTTGCTGCAGGACAGCATCTTTTAATTGCTTTAAATTATCAGTGATGTCTCTCGCATTTTCACTGAGCATAGATTGATTTCAATTAACTTTCTCACGCTTTAGCATAAAAGCAGTCTTATTCAATTTGCCCTAATTAGATCACACAACCTCTTGAAGCTAAAGCAATGACAGTCATTAAAGGGTTGTACAAAGAGAGAAAAAGAGAGTGAGAATCAAGGTTGTTTACTGCATCGTTTGTCCTTTTGTAATTTTGAAGTTGCAAGGAGAGTCTGTCCCTGTGACCACATTAAGGATTTAAAAATCAAATCCACAATTGAAGAATTGTGGAATTTTACAGGAACAAATTTTGTGTCAAAATCAAGATAGTTATTTTGTTACTGCTGTATTGACAAAGATCAATCTTTGCACTGCTGCCAATAATGCACCTGCACCATTCTTAGCTGCACGAGTCAGTGTTTTCCCATTTTTCAATACACTGAGAAGTACATTAGTAACTAATGGACCGGTACATAAAGAAGACAAAAGTAAGGAAACTATGATGACATGTGGTTTTAGTCTTCCTTCAGTTCATACTGCCTTAGAAATCTTCTTTTTCCTTTACTGCAAGCTGTACACAGAACAGAACTGACAAAATCAGATTATCTCTACACAGAAACTTTAGCTAGTTACTGAAATTCCCAGGCATGAGGCAGAAAATAGTGTGCTGGCTGTCGGCCAGCTGCTCTGGAAAGGGTCATAACAGGAATTTTAGAAATGTTCTTGAAATGAAACAAACAAAGAAGTTTGGCAGCCTTGGATGGGGAAAAAAGGAGAGGAAATAATGGCCTCTAGTCAAACTCATTTTCACTAAGGGCCAGGTGAGCCTCGCAGTTGCCTTCAAAGGGCCAAATGTAATTTTAGACTACATTAATGTAGGAGTAGTTACATTTTTACAGTCCTAAAATACGTTCAGCCCTTTGAAGACAATCATGAGGCTGATGTGGTTCACTGTGAAAATGAGTTTGACACCCTTGGTCTAAGAGACCATGAGACTGCAGACAGTCATTAAGCCTGGTACTCAACCATCAAGAGAATTATGTAAAAACCGCTAGCCTACAAATCCTCATGAACAGTCACCGCTTTTGTCCCACATTTCAAAATCTACAAATGCTCCAGAACCTCAAAATAAATCTCTTAATACAAAAGGCCAAAAGGTGCAGAAAAAAGAGAGAGCAAGATAGAGAGGAAGAGAGAGAACACTCTAGATGTCCAGTAATCCTACAAAAATACTCATACATGGGTAAGATAATAAGTTAGTTTATTTTCTAGGCAGAGTTCAGTGCTGACCATGCACATGGCGTTCCATGTTGCTGCTCCTTGTTACAAATATTTATAAGTAAGTTTGTGTGGATTCAAAGTTTGGTTCAGAGCCAGAAAACTATATCAAGCTATAGCACTTGAAAAGAACTCCTGTTCATTCTACCACGTAGTGTAGAAGAAAAATAATCAGAAGTGTAATCCCTTCAGCCACGGGAGTCTGGGTCAAGCACCTTCTAAGACTCAAGTAGTATAATACACATTGTTGGCTAAGCTGTGATCATTTTATGTACTCCTCATACATAAAAATGCATCCACTAACCCCCTAGCTCTCTGGAATTTGTTTATGTTCATCTTTTACAGACAGTGCATGTAACTCCACAACAGTTCTGTTTAATTAAATATTGCAATGTTGCAAAGTTATTGAGGAATAAATCTTAGTTCCAATGAAATAATACAAAAAATTATTATATTCATCTGCATCTAGAGTTCGTAAAGGACAAAATTTTACACTCTCAAAGTCACACACATAATAACATAGCTAAAATAGCAAGTATGTACCCATTATTTAGCCATCATAACCTGTTTCCAAATTCGATTTTTCCAGTGAAGATCTTTCCTAACATGAGTTCTCCAGTGCTGGCACCTTCAAACCTGCCAGAACAACAAAGTTATGGACTGCTAATTAGCAAAGCGGCTCTGCGAGGCTGTGATATTTCAAATGAAATCGAAGAGTTGTTTGTGACTTTTTCTAGGTCACACAGCTTCCATCAGCATAGCTGGTGATCACATCTGTTGTGTGGGTCACAAGTTGGTTAACACTCCGTGTTACAGTTCAGTTCTAGAAAAACACAGCACTGTCTCTTGACTCTCCCTTAGGGAGCTGTAATCAGAAAGAGTGAATGTCAGATCCCGTACAAAAACTTCTATCTTTTGTTCAACAGGGTTGGTCAATGGAGCAATAACAAGGAGTACCTTGAATTTGGCAGGAGCAATTCAGGTATGCATTTGAATCCATTTTAGAAAAGTTGCACTGGTACGACTCTGTGTGCTGAAAGACTTATTTGGGAATAAACCAGTCAGGGAAAAATCTTACTCTGGATTAAAAATTTTCACAGAGCACTTTATACCTGTAACAGCATTTCTCTTATGTGGAACAGAAAGATCACTAATATTAGGTCCTAGTACTTCTGTAGATGTGGCTGGGTCCAAATGCACTATTTTTATAGTGTCTCACAGTCTCCTTCAACATCATCTTGTTCCTTCAGTCACTTCAAACATATTTTATTTATCCTAACCTCCAGCACTTTTCTTTTTATTCTCTACCTTTATATTTCTTATCAGGTATTTTTACACTTACCTGACTTTATTCTTTAATCTTTCTACTTCTCCTTGGGTCCAGACATTTTACACCTTATAGATGTCTCTTTTTGACCCTTTATTTTTCATCTACATTGGAACTTTTCTTATTTTTGTCACAGTATATTCACTGTGAGATGAAATACCTTCATTTATCTTTCAATACTTTCCATTTCCTTTCTATGTCTTCCTCACATCGATTTTTCTCACCTTCTACCAAAATAAGATCAGATGAAATTCAACCATCCTTTTATTGTATTTTGTCTCATTTCAGTCCAAATGGCAAACTTAACATAATTACAGTAATATTTCGAACTTACTTAATACATTGTTATCAGCGATATCTTCCTCATTGCTAAAAGCATATGGATAACACCACTTATGACCGATTTATTTCTAATTGAAAGAGATAATAAATTACGATAAATCTTAATTCTTATATAGCAAATTTCTTGTGTTAATGATCAACACAAAAACGTTGATAGAACTAAACACAGAATAAGCCATATTTATGTACTTGTTTTGCAAAGCCCTAACAGTCACAGGCAGGTACATAAATGACTAAATACAAAATCTATAAGACAGTTTTCTACAAAAGTTTTCAGAAGTTTGTACAAGACTGTTGGAAGGCTGGTTTGAATTTTCTTTAAAATAAACCCGTCTGGATAAACTGCTTATACTAACCATGGGGAAAATATATTTTAAAAGTTCTGTTTTAGCAGAACAGAGAAATCCTAGTTTAACCCCTTAAGTAACTTTGCTATGCTGCATACAGAGAGCCTGCTCTGCAGGACCAATTCCATTTCATGTTTCAAGAAAGGAGGACCTAGTCTACATCAGGAGTATATTCTTCCTGTTACTCATTTTGTGTTCTTTTCCACCACTGTTTGGCAGGCTTGGAGGCAGCAGAAGGTCTAAGATTTCTCCTTTAATGGTATGAGAGCAGTGCCTTTCTCCACTGACTCCTGGAAACAATAGACAAACTGAAGCAGCTGGAGCTGAGTGCAGGTAGCTGGAACAATAACTACATAAAAGAATCAGCTGAAATAGGTGTTCAACTAGGGTCGGGAGGAAGACTGAACATGAGCTATTAAAAGCATAAGAGTGGATGTAAACATTTGCTATTGTTCAGGGCTGCAGCTGTGCTACAACCCATCACTTATTTGTCTGTTCTATTCTCTTCCTGACAGTAAATAGAAAAAATATCTTGTGGTCAGCAATTTATGACAAAACAAACAAATAAACTGAACTCTACCCACACTGGACACACCAAACAAACAAAATGGGGTCAGGATGCTTTTTTCATCAGGATGACAGAGAATAACATATTTGGAGGACAGCTTTTCTTACAGAAGAAATCATTCTGCGTTCCAAAGGATGTTGAAGGTGACAACATGGTTAATAGACTGTAGGTTACACGTCTTCATTAATTTTATATAGTGTTCCTCTTTTCTGAGTTCATTACTTTTGTTTTCAGGAATAGTGACAATATGGTAGCAGTGGATAAAGCCTTTCTGAGGATAATGCTCATGACGTGGAAACAAGCGACACAGAGCTGCACAGCAAAATCGTATCAATTGGAGCTGGAAAAAGAACAACTCAGGAATCTTCCTAGAGGATGCTCAGCATGCCCGAAGATTTTTGATTTACAATATTTCCAATTTTTGTTAATTTTTAAGTTCTGTTTGTTTTGAGCTATCGTTGACAATTTGTCAGTTTCAGTGGGAACAGATGTATGATCCATATAAAAATATAGATACCTCTTCAATCAGATCTCAGCAGTATTGCTCTTAATTCTGAACCCACTGATGTATTAAAACGTTAAGCCATAATGAAAGAGATTATTTACCTTCTACATTAAAGTATTAAGGTTATACATGTATTTTATCAACATATTATCACCATCATGTTATAACCATGTCATTCACACACCCAGTTTGACTTGATCCTTCAGGAAATCTTGCTATTCTGTGAGGTTGCCGTTAGTCTAAATAATTTTCTGTTATCAGCAATGTTCACCAATCCATCCACCAAATCAATATTAAATATACTGAAGAATGTCAGGCCTGATGTCATTACCTAGGGCAGCCGCTACTGACTGCTTTCCACTCTCAGAAAAATTATCTGCGGTTTCCAGGAAAGTGTGTATTTTAAAGCAGGTTGCCTGACTGGTATGTCACATTGAGATAACTCAATGCAAGTCACAAAATTACATCATGTAACTTTATATCATTCGACATGGCTGAGGCAACTTAACTCAAAAATATCACAGTATTAAGAATCAGCTGGAAAATCTAAATACTGTTGGTTGTTATATATGTAAGTAACACACTGAATCAGCACTAGAACCAGAATCTAAAAGCTCCTTGGGAAATGAGCTGTTGTCATGATCAGAGTCCTGTACAGAGCTCAACAAACTGCCAGGGCTAAAGAAGAGTAGATGTATGTTATTACATTAGATTAAAACTGCATATGTACTGCTGTACCTACATACAAGGCTACTGCCTTGTATTCTAATATATCTACAATTCCCCAAGCAATTCCTTTGTTCGGAAATGTGTTAAAATAATTGACAGAGCTTAAGAAACTGACATTTTGATATCTTTAGTTACATGACTATAAAACTAGTGATGATATTCTGATGCAATTAATGTCATATCACTTTTCTCTTTACTGTAGTTTCCTGTCTACTAACAAGATAAGAACTACAAGATAGATTCTGCATTTTCTGGCCCATCCACAGTTCTCCCTTCTGCAGCCTTTTCAGTTTTATAAAAATGCAACGTTATCATTGTACTAAGTTTTCAGATCAAAAAAATGAGATTGTTTATTTTCAATTATTTACAAAACAATGAATTCAGCATTCAGAGGAGAAAGCAATTTAATGGAGGCAAGGAATATTGTCACTGTGTAGAGAAAGGTGATACAGAAATTAAGCTGAGATTGATATGAGATGAAACAATGAAATTATGCTACAAAAAGTAATTTAGAAGAACCACCACACTCAGCTGAAGGTGAACCATGAGTTGACATGGACATTCCCAGACAGACAGATAGCAAATTTGATTGACTGCTATAGTTAGTTGACAAGGCAGATTAATATGGGTTCTCCCAACTGACAACGAAGAGTTGAATGCCAACAGCCAAATGAGAAGCAAGATGAAGAGCATTCATAATATATTATTGAAAACAGATATACATGAATGAAAGGTAACCAAAGGTTCCTTACTCTCTGCTCCCCCTCCCTTTCAGCCTGCAAATTGCTAGGATGACAATCACTGAAGTGGGCTGCCAGGCTAGCAGGGACCACAAAAGCCTTTAGAGTCTGTGTAGAATACATACAAGCTCTCTACCCCTAGCCCAATTCCCTTTCTATAACCAAAATGACACAGTAGTGCAATCACATTTACACTACGCATCTCATTTAGGTTGATCTTACCTTCTTTGGCATCACTTTCTGGTGTACAAGTTAACGGGATGAACGAGCAGCCTCAATGCCACACATGAGTGGGTGGGTGATGAGAGCCCCACAAGCACCCTTTCTGCAGGGAGACAGCCATTTAGAGATTTCAGACTGGCACTTATGGAAAAGGCACTTCATCATCAACACTCATTCTGCACATATTTTGGCCGGTAAGTGGCAAGAAAGGATGGGTAGAGGAGGCAACACGACGGGATCAGAAGATCCACCTGCAGCCATGAGAAAGCAGTCTGCTGGTGTTGAGAAGACAGAATGGTGTATAACAACAGTGAACAAAGCTCCAGCAAAGCACGACAATCAGCTACTGATACCCAGATACCTGCTGACTTCTAGTGAACAAAGCAGGAATCTGTTAATTTTGTTTTTTATCCAGTTCCCAGGAGCAAAAGTCAAGTCCTAAACATTGGAGCTTGGATGTAAGCATACAACATTGTGTTTGTCTCTGGGGAAGCAGTCAATTCCCCTTGAGATACACAAGTAAGTAGGTAGAGACTCTGAACTGGCACAGAAAGCCTGTCAGGCGAAGCCAATAGCCTTTTTTTGCACTTTTTGAAAGCCAAGAAATGCACATCTGAGTGACGTTTCACTCCAGTAAAATATGATTTTTGGATCCTGCAGCTTCTGGATGTACTGGGAGACAAGACACTATGCATCTGCAAGTGGAAATGCGTCACGCTAAACAACAGATTGGAGACAATAGTCAATTAATTGTTCCAGAATCTACCTGATGCTCGTGGCAGTAGTCATAATTGCTACCTAATTGCTGCTGTTCCAGATATCAAGCATCTAAAATGTCAAAGCAGCGAGTTATTCTACCTCTGTCAGCCAACCAGACAGCTATGGAAGCACTTAGAGATTTTTTTTTTTTCCCCAGCACTATAACAAGAAACTAATATAGTCCCAGAAAAAGGCTGAGTAACAGCTTCAAAGGTAGAGTGTGATAAGATGTATCCTCTGCAATGTGAGACTAATTAAAGAAAAAGTCATTAATGGGTCCACAGCCAGGACAGATTCTTGTCAAATTCAGCAGGGACTGGAGCACGTTCAAGAATCACTCAAGCTTGGTGCATTCAATTAGACAATAATTTTGAGGACAAGAATGGCTTAGCAGTGAGGAAACTGACTTGCTGCAGAAATATAACTCTGTTCATCAGTGCAGTCACAAAAAGCATTTTGGGAGAAACTTGCATGTTTATCTGCATGACTAGACATTGTGAGTGTCACATACATGATTCTATACCAGGTTGCAGTTTTCTTTTTCCAAATGCTAAAAATGTTTTTGAGAGTGAGAGATCTTGCTAGTAAATATTTCAGAGTAGAAACACAGTGGCATGGTTGAAAGAACAAAATGCTTTAGCTTGTTTTCTCACAGTTTCTTTAAAAAAGTTAAAGAAATGCAGAGGTCTACTTCCTTGAATCGTTTTGCAAATCTGAATTCAAAATCACTTTTTATAAAACAAATACACAGCAAATAATTTTCCAAGTGAAAAGAACAAAATCTGTCATCACAATAAATATAGAAACTTGAAATATATTTTAACAACCACAGGCTTAAATTTTTGTGATTTCTTATTAATATAGGGAAACAGAGGAGCTACAGCCAGAAAGAACCATTTCAAACGCTGTCTTCTAGCTTTAAGAACTTACCCAGCCTGCCCTTTGTACACTTTGAATTCTTTTCTGTTAATAATCAAAATGGGTTGTGCAGTCAATGCTCATTCCCTTGACAAGAGGCAGCAAGCAAATCAAGTTTCATAGCTGATACTTACCTCTTTCTCAGAGCATATTTTTTCATTTGCCTTTTGGAATAATCCCTGTCATGTAAAAGGCCCTAAAATAAGTAAGACTCTCTTCTTACTAGACTTGTTGATTGAGGCTGTAACATACCATACTCTTCTGAACAGTGACTATGTTAAAAGTGACTTATTTATTTTAAATAAAACTGCTCTCTGAGTGCATTCAAAATCCAATCCTATGACCTTGGTGACTACAATATTTTTTGCTACCTTCCACTCCAAGGAATAGAGCAGAATTCATGAAGCAGTCAGTGAGAGAACTCAAGTCCCTGCTTCATTTATGTTTTGTGAGCAGGAATGCTCCAGGTTTAGGATATCAGAAAATTGTTTACAACTATGCAGAACCAAGAAGAGGACTGAGCTGTCAGTGATTTTCAGCTGCCAAACTTTAATTAATTAAATGAAAGTTAGGCACTCAGCAGTTTTGAGAATCTGTACTGCGCTGCTTTACCCCTTATCTTTTGAAATTAGAGATAAGCACCATCCATTCTTTCTCCAAGGAAGAATACAAGGCAGTTTGTTCACGTCTCTAAAGTATCTTGATTTCATTAGATGGAAAGAGCTACAGGACTGCAATTTTAATGCATAGAACACTAACGTTGAAAAGAGCAGCACCAGCTTTGTCAAACATGCCCAAATCCTTCATGCTATGAGTGGAGACAGAGCTCATCTTGATTCCTTTGCCAGTTCAGTTCTCCATCTCCCTAAATAAACAACCAAAAATAGTGCCAGGTGCCTCCAGCCATACATTTTGTGCTATAAACACTGACTTAGAAGGAAAAGAATTGAAACCATTTCCTTGTAGTGCTAAGTTATGAAAACACCTCATTTCCCTAGTCTTACTTTGCATGGGCTAATTAGAATTATTTGACCCCCAAACTACATGGTTTTTGATCAGATAATGGACTTCAATTAATATAAAATGGATAGAAATATTGTACAGAGTGAGTTCATTAGCAAAATAATTTTCTGCAATCATTTTTATAGGTATTTTGAAACCACAGAAATCAGTCAGATCATAGTTCTTCAAATCCAATGCAAGTTCATTAGAGACAGCGATTGTGAGTCTGTACCTACTCCTGCTATCATCTGTAACAGGTTTGCCCTCTACTTCAATAGGAACAGCACTGAAATTCTTCAGAGATGACAATGCTGCTATGTTGTGAACAGATCGACCTGTTTTGACAGTGAGAAACAATTCTATATCAGGCTAAACCTTTTCAAGAGACTAAGATTCAGATATGAGATAATTTCACGTCTAATTGCATACCTTCTGCAGTGCAAACTGGTCAGATATCTAGAATATCTTCCTCCCGTAGTTAAAACTAGTGGCAACTTTAATGTCTTTAAGCGGAGATCCCTGCTTGCACCAAAGGCTAATGCACAAGTGTAGCACGCTTCACTTTCCGGTTTGTACCCCTCAGGGGGTGTATGTTGGTGCCAGGCTTGGGGGCAGCAGGTACACTGGCTCCATGCAGTTGCAAGGCTTCTAACTCACAACTAAGTTTAAAATTCCTGTTGGGGACTGACTCCCATTAGCCCCAGTGTAAGAGCTGGCCCTTGTTAAGACAAACAACAAACAGCTTTTCACTGTCAGCTCAGAAACACTGTATATAGTTAACTAAGAGTTCTTCTAAAAGCCCTGATTTATCAGGGAGTCTTATCACCTTACTAACAACTATGAACACTAATTTCATATATTCCTGTGAAGAAATAATCCTAAATTTTAAGACTATTTATCATTTTCCCAATTACCATTTCAGGAGAATAAGTCAGGCATAATCTAGAAGACTAGACACTCATTTCTACAGCGCTTGGAATGCCATCTCTACTGAAAACTGCAATGGTGGCACCAACTGTCTGCAAATTCTAAAGAAGTCAGGGGAATGGGAAGAGGGAAAGTGAGAGCACATGCCACAATTTTCCAATCGCTCAAAATCATTCTAGTGTGATGACTTTTGGCATATATCCATAAAGTTACATAATGAATTGAGGTCAATGCTTACACACTGGAAAAATTAAGTGTTGCTCCTGAATGAACCAGAGACTGAAAGTATTTATGCACAATCAGGATGTATCCTTCACATTCCTCATAAGTATCAGAATTACTAGAAGACCTTGCCTAAACTGAAAACATACCAAACAACTCCCATTATAAGCCACAAAAATCTAAGCAATAGAGCTGAAACCTATAATAGAAAGAGAAATGGAAATATAAAGAGTATAGATCTGTGCTGCACTTGTTTGACCATAAGACCTCACTCCTGGTCCTTCAGGCAAAAGTATATAGCAGTACAAAAATAAAAAGTAAAATAAAAAGTAACACTGACTTCAAGCTCACCCTAAGAAGATCGTCTCTATCTATGACAAAGATCCTTTTCTGCATATTGTATTATGTGAAACAATTCCAGATGGATTTGTGTATTTTTAACTCAGACATAAAATTTTGCTTCAGGCTTAAACGTGGTGTACTAGATCTCAGCCCAACAGCAACTCTTAGAAAAACCCAAAATCCAGGAGGTGAAGGAAGCCTGAAGTCTTAACCTTCAAGACTGCAGAGAAGCAATATATTTAAAGCAATGCAGAATAGGTACAAATTCTAGTTTTCCCCATGAGAGCTACAGCATACCTCTTGAAGCATGAATGGAAGTAGGGCACCACGTATGTGAAGACAATATACATTATTTCTTACAGTCTGGATACAATTTTCATGGTCATTACCAATATCTATTGTCACAGAGGGAACTTTGAAAGGTTAATTTAAAGAAATGCTGAAAGATTCTGCTTTAGATAAAGAAGTGCTAGATGTATTCAGCATGGGTTTGTGTTATGTAGATTATATAGAGGTTATATAGATTTATGAGAAGGTAAGGCTAAGAAAGAAGATAATCAAACATTCCAGTCAGACATTTTTGGTTGATGGAACTTTGCACTATCTAAAATGGTTGAATACTTAGTTCAATAGGAGTCCAAATGCTTGGAAACTGAGCAGAACACAGTAGTAGACTGAAAAATTTGTTTAAACAATAAAAAGCCTGCAGAAAATTTGTGCCATGGGCACTCTTCTCTATTTCTTAGTTTCATTCTGAGAACATTATGAACTACTGTATTAAAATGTTAGACTCTCACTGAGGGATTTATCAGGGTTGATCAATCAACCTTACTGGACCATGCCTTTTGGAAAATGTGTGATATTCCAGCAGCAGATCTTTATGGGTGTATGCACAGAAAAGAATGCCAGCATAAACTGTCAAACACTGTTATTTACTGAACAATTGCTCTGCTGTAATGTTGACTAAATATACCTAGAAAAAACTTGGGAAAACAAGAGATTCTGTGTAGGAAGGGAAAAAAAAAAAAACAGAAAAGCGTAGGTGTGATTTGTTCAATATAAAATTTGTTCCGATTTCCACATATAAAATGTAAGGAGAGCCTAGGCATACACAGCCCAGAGTAAAACAGTCTGCCTTTGAAGGGGCGTAAGTAGTCTATTTCATCTAGCTATGAGCTGGGTATATTGAACCACTCCTGCTGTGAATATTGTCTCCCACAGGCAGGCAACTGAATCAGTTAAAAGTTCGCAAAGTGTGTAACTTCTAGTACTTGCAGCAAACCGGGGTTGGTACAGGGATAGCCAAGTAATTCAAATACTCATCTGTGAGAGGTAACAAACCTCCCAGGCTGAAATGCCTTAATTTGATGTCAGGTCCGTGAAAGGACAGAAACCCTTATCACAAGGTTCTGGTGGTTCGAGAGTCTAACGGCAGTTCACAGATCATTCATCATCACAGGGGCTTTTGCAAGACCACAAGTGTGCAAGATTTCTCCAGAAAGGGTGCAGGATGCCCTGTTGTGCTGCTTTTGCCCACACTGAATCCTATTGCCAGCTTCGCAGGGCTGAGCTCAGTGCTCCTGGGCTGACTCGTGAAGCTGATACCTTTCAAAACTGCTACACTTATGCCTTGAACTGGCATGACAGAGTTAAGCATTCAGGCTCATTCAAGAGAGAGACAAGAGACACCAGGTCATGGCAATCCTGAATCAGATTTCTTAAACTTCCTTGGAACCCATCTCACATGCCAAATTCAATAAGCACATTCAACTTTTATGTCTCATGCACCCAGACACTATTGAATTCTGCTAAGACACAAGGACCAGTGCTTATTAAAAAATGATAGGCAGAGAAGGAAGAGGAGGAAATTAAAGATGCACATTCACAAGGGGCAGGAGATAGATTAACACATACATTTCTTGGCTTTTAATCAGGTAAACAAATCTTCTCTCAAAGTCCATATGAGACAGTCTCAATAGTTATGCAAATGTTTTCATTGTCAATATCATAGTGTATTATTGCACTGCTGTGTTATCACAAACTTGCCTTAATCTTAATTAAAATTTAAGAAATAATTTTTTCATAATTGAGCTGCATGGACAATACAACAGAATTTTTAATTATTATTTATTTTATTTAATAGGATGTTCAAGCTAATAAATTCCAGGTTTTTAAAAGCCAGCTTCTTTTAAAAGAACACGTTTTGTTATAAAACTGTCCACTGTATTTCCAGATACAAAAAAAAGTCCTTTAGAATTCCTCTTTCGTTCTATTTTTCTCTATGCAAGATTTTTGGCTATTGTATTTCAAACAAATATGGCAACATTTAGTGAACTTGTGTTTTCTATAATATAGTTAATTGCACATCTTAAGTGGGCTGAAAACAGTAGATTAAAACGTAGATTTTATTATTATTCCATTTAATGTTATGGACAATTTTAAACTTTCTGGTAGTCTATCAGAAGAAAACAAGTGATTAAAAAAAATAAAAGGAAAAGGGTAAAGGCTTAACATATTTACAGCATTTTAGAAAGCTCTGACCTGTGAAAAAAAGCTACTTCATAAACAAAAAATTGTCCGTCCTATATCATCAAGTCAAATTGTAAAGTGAAGATTTGTTTTACTGCAGTGCCCCATAAGAAAAAGCATTCAAAATGTGCTATAATTTTCCTAACAACGGTCACAGAATCACAGAGCCATAGAACACCTCAAGTTGGAGGGGACCGATAAAGATCACCAAGTCCAACTCCCTGCTGCTCGCAGGACTACATCGTTACCCAAAAGTTTCTCAGACCTGTGTGCAGATAGATTGAAAATACTGTTTGCATAGAAAAAAGGCAAGGTGCACAAATGCTGCTAGCAGCTGACAGACCTGTTATGAGGTACTAACCTAAAACAACTTCTAGTACATTGACAAAAACGAGCAAGTGATCTGCATTACTCTCTCCTAAGAACCTTAGCCACCCAAAAGCTGTTGTTTAGGCTTGCATCCAGGCAGGTAAAAGAAAAATAAATTTTTAAAAAGATGTTATGCAGTTGTGTATGCCATGTGTTTTCTGAACATTAAGTATTTCACTAACAGCTCATAAGACTTCTTTTTCTAAATTAGAACCATATATTTTACAACCATCTCTATTAAAATGGTAGTCTTACCCAAGATAATTCCTACAACAGATCTGAAAATGTTCGTTCTATATTTTCTTCCTATGCTGCTTAATTTTTCTCAAGAGCTGATATGAACACAGCTGTCTGAAAAGGAAAAAAAACCCAAAGTACATTGCTGTTTCCCACCAAATAATTGAGCAAATTTGCAAGGATGAAACCTTTAACCATGGCAAATAAGTGTTTTAGAAAAAACAACTGAACTTATAAATGGCAAATTCCACTAAAATACTTTACAAAACAGTGAGAAAAAAAATCAACTCCAAAAAGAATTTTGTGTTACAAAGAATCCCTTCAGTTCTACAATACAACTTTAACATTTGGGAAGTTACTTGCATTGTTATATGTGGTTTAGACATAAATCCACATGTATATTTCCACAGGGAGAGAACTGTGGCAATTAAAACAGAACCAGCAAATCTCTTTGGTTCACTGCAATCTCACAGAATTAATTTGGGAATGTTCTGTTAAGGGACAAGTTTGCTCTGTGTTCTGCATTATGAAGCATCTACAGTAAACCAAAAAATAATAGAATTTCATAAGTCTCGAATGCATAAAGTGTACTTCGTTTTTGCCTAAAGCATCCTAAATTTACCACCTTGGAGGTAAAGACATGATCAATAATTACCTTTAAGAACTCCAAAAGGAGTTTTGTGTAGAGTAGGAGGAAGCTGAAGGGAAGATCAATGAGCAAACGTCAATGTACCTGGAAGCAGAACTAATTTGAAGGGTCAAGAGGTGGACCAGCGTCAGCCAGAGGGCTCTCTCCAGCTCCACTGGTAACTCCACATGTCACACACTTGCAAACACGTTCCTTGTACGTGAAAGGAGTGGTAAATACAGGAGGTGAGCCATCCTGCTTTCACCAAGGGGATAAATTATCATAAATTACTCAACACCAACTGTGGGGAAAAAAACAGGTAGCTACCGCCAAGCAGCTGATGTGGAATGAGATCTCTCCCTAGCTCACCCACTGTATCCTTTCTGCAAGAAGCCGCACAACAGACTCAGCACCTTGCACAGTTACATGCAAGATAAATTAATTTCCTTTAAACATGACTTTTTAACATGTCTACAATGTAGAAATGAAGGATCAATTTCCTGTGAAGGCAAAAAAACTTCTTCCTTGCTTCTCAGCCACAGACTTTTTTAAAGGAAAATAAGCACGTTCCTTTTCATAATATATTGCACAATAAACTAATATATAATACATTACTTAAGAAAACTACATTACATAATAAACCATCAAACAAAACTGGAACACATGCTGTCCTTCAAAACTCAATCTGACCATCTCACCATTGCTTCTTATAAATTAGGAACAATTCCACTGATCTTAACAGAAAGACAGCCATGTGTGGTTTGGCTCCTAGTATGTAATTACTTCCCAGTCACAACAAATACATTGAGAGATGCAATATGTTATTAAATCCTCTGTAATAGTTAGAACTTAAGGCAGAGCAAGTCGCCTTCTGAAATGCTAAGAGAGTATTTAATATCTAAGTAATTTGTTCTCAATTTCTATTATGTTGTTTTTCTGGCTGTATCAGCTGAATATTAGCTCTACTTCTAAATCTCTTCTTGCCTACACATTTAAGGCATCCCAGCACATTATCATTGTGTTGGTTTCATCATTAATGTCTTCCTAGTAATAAAAGGAGTTAGTTCCTACCAAAAAGAACAACAAAAGTTCTCTTCATGCATGCACACACAGTGCAAAGGAATAAGAATAGCGATCACACACAGAGCAAAGAGTAATCATAGAAAAAAAAGACAGGACTGCACAAAATGTAAAAGCAACTAACTAAAAGCCACTAAACGCAAGCAAAATGCTATCTAACTTTAAAAGAGATTGTAGCCATTTACCCAGTTAGCTGAACATAAACCTCATAGCACAGAAACTGGCAAAAAATTGCACTAGTGAACTTCAAAGTGGGGCACATATTACGATTTTGTCATGTCTATCTGCGTACTACCAGTTCTTGATTTCCCACCAGTTGACAAGTACAATATACAGATCCATATTCTAATTTTGTCCGTGTCAGTAATGATTAAGGAGCACTTTACAACAGGTTTATATGGACTGTCTCAAAATCTGTCCCTGAAAGAGTAACTTATACAACTGTATGTTACTTCTACCAAACGATTAGCTGCTGCATGTCCTTAAAAATTTCCAGGTGATGACATTAATGACAATTAGTGCTTGAAAATGGCTGAAATCATAAATAAGAGGCAACAAGAACAAGAATCCTCCCATATACCAACCCTTTGCAGCAAAACAACGCTTAACAAATTGATACCTGGCAATTTCTGTGGTGCTTATATGCCAATTAACAACCAACCTCAAAACGTTTAAAATGATTGGTATTTACTAGTAAAGGTAAATAACTACAAGTATGAACATGCTTTTCTCTCCAGAAAATATGGTCCCTTTTCTAAAGTTTTTATGTAAAATACATAAAAATTAAAGGAAATAGTCCAAGAACATAAAGATCAGATATGGAAGTGGTCTCTGGAGTTCATCTACCCTAACCAAAACCTGACTTAATTCCGTATTGATTTGAGTGACATCTATTCTTTGTCTGTATAGACATACCTCTCTGACTAGCCCATCTCCTCTCACACAAGCAAACTCACATGCAAAATGAGGGAGGAAATGACAAATGAAGGCTAACAGAGATAAATGCACAGAATTAGGACTTATTCATTGCTCCCTGTATGAAAAACTTTTTATTAACCTCTGCTGAATTTATTGTGCAGTTGGTAGTTCTCAGCGAGGTCTTGTGTGATTTTTCTGAGCTGCCCTTGATTTTTAATATCTTAAATGTCTTGACTAACCTATGAGGCAGAAACTTTATCTTTACAGATCTATGCTGGTTCTTCCAAGGTGTATATCCCGCCCTTATAAGCCTTTACCATAGATCAGAAGGCTCAAGAGCACAACCCAGTGTGCTACAGGCTGGGGCATCCCATGTGAGAATCTATAAGCATACATGGAATTGTTTCATTCAAGCCAAGACAATTAAGCTATCAAGTCCTTACAACCTATCTACATATTTCTGGTTTGCTTCTAATTACATCAGAAGTGCTGCAAATTGAGTGGAAAAAAAATGCCAAACTACTGCTTGCTGCAATGTCGACTGTTAGAGGTAAATATATATATATTTCAAAGCAGCTTTCAAAGAATCAGTGTAAAGAAACTTTCAGTAGGGCCTGGTTTTTGTGACAGTCTGAGAAGACTTTTAAGTGAATATAAGAACCTCTACCCATCAACCAGGGTCTACGGGGTCAGATGAAAGAATTTCAAAGCCAGTAACCAGTGATTTCTTGTTTAGTAAACCAGCTACACTAACTGTCCCCTCAGCTCCCCAAACCCTAATCTCCTCATTTTCATCTTACAGTCAGGTTAATTTTAGTTCTGTGATATATCAGATGACCAGCTGTGAAGAGTGTTTCTAGCCATTATTGTTTATCAATACTTACTCCTGTAGATAAACATAAATTAAAAACTGCCTCTTGGAAAAAAAAAAAGTTTTATTTCCAATTTCCTTCATTTTTAGCAATATTAACACACATATCTTCAACAATTACTTACAACATAACAAGTACTTTTCAACATAAAAGCACGTCTTGTAGTTCAAGGTTCTCATGGTTTTACTAGAATGAATACAATCTAGAAGTTTTATAATCATGAGAATCAGCCTTCAGAGAAGGATTTTGATTACAATATCAAAGTTCCACTTAAATCTCAGTAGCTGCTTAGACTCAAAGCACTCTAACTAAAAAGAGGAATTAATTGTTTTAGAGGAGATAACAAAGAAGATAAATGAATAGTTGTTTCCATGTTTTTCCCAGTCTTTAAAGACTTATGTTGGGATAAGTAACGTAGTATACAAAGCAAAGATTTAAAAGAAAGAAACTCTTCCATCTCATTTTGCATAAATGAATTGAGAGGCAGAGGAAATGTTATTACAATATGTAAAGTATGTGCCTGCAGGAGCCAGTTCTACTCAAATTATTGGTATATGCTTAAAAAGGAAATGCAACAGCTCATTTCAGCAAGAAGCAGAAATATCTAGTACTGGAAGTATGTACACTTTACTCTAGAGACCAATATTCTTGCAAAAGGAATTATTTAAATATATGTAAGACAGTCCTTCTAAAAGCTGCATTTATCATAGATTCTCCACTAGCATCCCAGAGCAAAATATCTCACAAGGAGGAGGGACCAAAAGCAGACAACTAATGGAGCTCTAGCCCAGTTATATCTACAAGATTTCCTGAATAATTTAAGAGACAAAATGGAATAAAAAGTATTTTGAAAGGACTCTAATGTCTGATTAATTCTATCTGTTTTAACCAAATTTACATTGTTTCACAAGTTGCTACTTTTGGAAGAGACTTTCTAGTGTAATGTCAGCAATTAGAGTAAAATTACAAATATACCTATAATGCATCCAGGCAACAAGTTGCTGCATACATATTAAAAAGGAAGTCTGGTCAGGAAGGAAGAGGAACTTGAGATGGCATGAAATGCCTTCAAGTGAGAAGTGACTGAGAGAAGATTATGGAGGACATTAATAAAATGAGAAGAAAGCTGCATCACACAATGGTGGTACAGTGAAGGGGAATCAGAGGTTTTAATGTAAAATTATAGCCAAAGAGAAAGTCTAAGTGGAAATCACCAAGATTACCCTTAGGGTCATCTTAGACAAAAGGTACTATGTACACACTACTGGGTCAGCACAGGATGTAACCCCAGCACTGCTCCACGATCTGGGGAAGGCTGGGAAAGGGAAGCAAACCCACAGAGATGTTTATTGCAGAAGCGCCACTGAGTAGCTCGAATTGAAAAGGCTGGAAAAAGAGAACCACCTGTTTTTAGCAAAATAGTTCAGACTCAGTCTTCAGAAAAGGATCTCAGAGGCTACTTATATAACATAATCAATGAATTTCTGAATCACTGTATGAGCAGAAAATACTCTGTATTCCCACACTAGATGAGAAAAGGGAAAAGATATGTTCATAGGTCACCTAATATTACAAATAATGGAAATATTGAGAGCATCTTTCAGATTTACATGAATCTTACTACACTCATTCATAAGGAACAGTCTCCCTCTTGATATCATCTTCATATCATTCTATCATCTTTACGTACTCTTCATAAACCTCTGAGGAAAACAGTTTGTGAGCAACAGAAAAAAAAACAGAATTTGAAATAACTGACATGAAAATAAATAGAAAAATTACAAGATTAATGGTCTAAAGTAGATAATAAAGGTTAAAGAATAATCCTCTACTGTCAGGATAAAGTTAAAATAACAGTGCACATTTCGTTATTTTTTTTTTAAAGTCTTTTTAGTCATTCTTTGCAATATTTTTTAAAACATTATAGACCCACCCTAGCACATTCTCAGAAAATGTATATAATACAGCTAATATTACAATGTCTTAAAAATATTAGCTTGCTGGACAAATATGTACTTCTGGATAAACAGCACCTGACCTTACAACAGCCACTCTTCTAAATGTTACAGCACTACTAATAGTTTCAATTAAATAAAAATTAAAGCTGAGAAAATATCACAAAAGGGTAATCTAATATTTGATCATTAATGTGCTTATGTAAAGTGATATTTACAGCAGCATCTTGAGAACCAGGCAATGTCTCTGGAAAAAAAAAAGGCAACTTTAATAACTTTTAGTCCACTGCACGTCTGTGTTCTGCACATTATCCTCAGGAGCGTCGTCAAGCTGCATCTAAGCTCAGTTCCTCAGGCATGCAGATGAAGCTTTCTTAGAGAATAACTCTTCATCTTTGGATCAAACTAAAGGTTTCCATTGCTGGCTTCTCAGACCAGACATAATCTAACATGTGAGATGTTCCTAACATACGAGACAACCTTGGCATTACTGAAACAAGTGATTTCAGGATTTTAAAGGGGTCTATTATTCGTTTCTACTCGTAAAAATCATCACACTCTCATCTTCTGGTTTATTGCTTTTAAATTCTGTCTTCTTTTACACTTCTTAATTTCTCTGTTTCATGATGGTTTTATTTTATTAGCTTCATTTGAGAAATTAGGACCACACTAGAATTCTATTTCTTTACATAGTATACCTGTAGCTTAGTACCATAAAATGCATTTCGCATAACAAAACTTTCTAAGAAGATCCTAATGTTTCTTTCTCATGTAGTAGTTTAATATGAAATAATTTTCTGAGATTAATTTTATGCATCATTTAGATGAGCTAAATCCCAAGTAAGACAGCCTTTAGCTTAATTATTCTAAATCATTCCATAACTTTTATGTAACATAATAAATGTGGACTTTATTTGCTTCTGGGGAAATAGTTAAATTTTGCATGCATTCATAACTAACCAAAGTACAAAGTAATTAAAGCTTTTCAGCGATTTCTTATAAGCATTGCCATGACATGGCAATTAAGCCCTCAAAAAAATCACAAAGAAGATGCATGAAATTATAGTCTTTCTAAATCAGTATTAAAATATGGAATCTCTTCAACTTCCTGCAGTATATACATATGTGTATCCCAGGTGATGCTCGGAAATAAATGTATCAAAGTTCTAATATAAGGAACTGCTAGAGTTTGGCTCTAGAGAATTACTTTCAAAACTTCAAATACAATTTTCACCATTGGCAATGGGAGAGATTACAAAGTCTCTCATCTTGATGAATTCCCAGAAGTGCTACCTGTTCTAAATACCGAATTTATTGTCTTTACACACACAAAGGCTGCAGGTGCTGCCCTGAGGATGCATAAAGCAGTGTCTGAAACAACCTGGGAGCTTAGGCTGTATGGATGGGTGGCAGAAAGATCATGAGGGATCTCACATTACAGTCACTTGATGGCAGCTTCAGGAATGACACAGGCACAGTCACTGAGAACAAGGCAGTATCTCACTACATACAAGTGAAGTAAGAACACGTTGTAAGAAGAAGCCTGTTATCTAGAGTTCTTTAATTTTCCTACTTATACTATTTAGCTGGTAAACATTTTGTTCCATTATCTGAAAAAAATATGTTTGATTGTTACAAATCATGCAGAAGCCATTTAACAATTGTGTCTAAAATGCTAAACTTTTAGTCAGCAAAGACAATGACAAAAGAACTCTTGACAAAAACCAGATTTGACAGCATGCTTGTTTACTAGTATCCTTTCTTGTAGTAACAGAACAAATTAGCAATGCATGTCACTAATTACAACAAACTTGGGACCACTCTCAGACATTTGGAAAATTAAGCAGCTCATTGCCATGTCAGCCGTAGCTTATCTTTGATGCTTTTATCAGTAGGCTTCTTGCTGCTACACCAAATGCACCTCACAAACAGTGTGGTATGACCCTTAAGGAGACAATGCAGTAACATAAAGTAAAATTCCTGATTCTATGTTATTATTTACATATAAAATGTCAATAAGAAAGAATCCAAAGTGTACGACAAATACTTAACATGTCTACTTCTCATGACTGTTACTTAAACCTAATGCCTCTGAATTAAATGAGACTTTTATGCTTTTGCACCAGTATACTATTATAGCATTAGAAGTCAGATATAAATAAGAAGAAAAAAAAAGAAAAGCTTTATGGAAGTAGTGAAACGTACCAGTAGCAGTATCATAAATGTATCATTTATTTATACTAGTTACATTATACCACGTAAGGTTACCAAATGCAATGGTTTAGGGAAGTGTGCTTAGTTTGCCATCACTCATGTAGCCTTAGACTGAAATGTTCCCTGCTCCCTTTCAAGACTATGCAGACACTGAGTCTTCCCCTTGTCGCTTTTCAGAAAGTGTTTTCTTCCTCCATACCCTTCTCACTACTTCTTTTAACACTGAAAAATTAAAATAAAAAACCTAATACACACAAACCTCACCAGTCTGTACTGAGATTTCACACACTAAGTAGCAGTTAGTGTGCACAGCACTAGAAAGAAAAAGCAGATTAAATGCAATTCTTTC
The DNA here is from genome assembly GCF_036013475.1 of Columba livia. Lineage (NCBI taxonomy): Eukaryota > Metazoa > Chordata > Aves > Columbiformes > Columbidae > Columba > Columba livia. The sequence goes on from NC_088614.1 coordinate 17,893,999, forward strand.
CTAGATGTAAGGCTGACAGACCTTTAGCATTTACAGAATGCTTCCAAGTCACTAATGCTAAAGGATTACTGGAATGGAAAATATCACCCTTCTACTTTCAGTACTGCCTTGATGAATAAGAGACATGTATGGAAGAAGGTTCTCCAGTCTCATTTCAATATTAAGAAAAAAATTAAAGAGACATATTAAAACAAGTACTACTAAATTAAAGTGTTATACCAGCAGCTACATACACATGAATACAAAAGCTTAATAAAAGGGCATAATGTTGTTAACTATATAGAACTATGCAAGTTTGATACATTTTTTGGCCTATCAAAATACAAAACCCTGGAAAGGTCACCCATTTCAACTCTTCCCCACACAATTAACCATGGAGAAAAGAGAAGAGCAGTAAACAAGAAAAGTAAAATTTTCAGCAGTCCATTCATATAATATTGAAAAGGTCACAGCAATATAGTCTATTCCCCTAATTCCTTGAATATATGAGGCCTTAAAATTCCAATATTTCACTGAAGGTTGTAATGAGAACATAACACAAATGTGAACCTATTATTTTGACAGTAATTGTAATGAGAATATGAAATGTTATAAACTTAAGGTACTCCAAGGGAATCTGTAACCTTACATTTATATACTGCTATAAATATATATAAGTGCACGTGCATGTAGACAAATAGGTACTATAGATTTTAGATACATAAGTAGTGTTACAGAAATGCATTGCTTTCAATTCTAACTCATAAGATAAAAAGTAACATAAGTAGTCTTAAAAAAAAAGACATAAAATTGTTTGTTTCCTTGCCAATAGCAATACTTTGGGCACTGTGAGTTTGGACAACACAAGTTTTTCTGTGCTTTCTTATTAATAGATTATTTAGATGATAATTCTGCAGCAAATCTGAAAATTGGACAGATTTCATACAGAAGTTCATAGAATAATACTTAATAGAGCACTGAAAGTTACACAGACAAGCAATAAACTTATTGCTTTGTCTCACCTGGGGCATTTTAATGCCAACAGTTAACACTGCAATCATCATCAACACAAGAGTTAAATGAAAAAAAAAGACACTGTTGTTTAGATTCAGCAGCCGGCTTCTAATTTCACAGTAAGGGAGATATTGTGAAAAAGTTTTTGTTGTAGTTAGCAAAATAAAATATTATACTTAGTCAAAAATTCTTAAAACTTCTTCTGTCTCTGTTAAAGTGGTGCCAACTCAAACCAATCACGCCATCAGTTAGGTTGTTTTCTGTAAGTATGGTTGATAAGGAAATGAAAGATTTCATCTTTTTAAGTGAATGCAAACAAGCCTACATACATTTTTCCTTACTGTTCCCTGCTGTCTTACTGTAAGTATGCACAGGTGAATTAGTTTTAAAGAAAATGTAGGTGACAAATTTCACCACACATGCAGAATACACATAATTAGACTGCAGTATTCTCCAGTTAATTTTCTCTCATTCTGCCTTCCTTCTGCAGAAAATTTGTGGTTCTTAAGACAGTGTTATTTAAAGAGTCCTTTTTATTATTTTGCATCTGAAGTTACAAACATAAGCTAATATGATTAAGCACTTGTTCATACTATATTTCTATCTCTATAACAATTAGAATCTTGTTTCTGCTGAGGATATATAATTTTCCCCTCTGCTCACTACAACTTAAAATTTGTATTCCACTTATATTCTCAGTTTTTACTGAAAATTGCTGTTCCTGCAAACATTCTTGGCTTGCATCCTTACTTAAAGTCTACATAAGTCCAACATAAATGAATTTCTTAAATAGACAAAGAAATTCCTTGGACAAGTCTGAAGAGACACATAAATGAAAAAAAAAATTCATGCAGTGTTCATTCTGCAATATCTGTAATCATTCTAAGATTACTCATGTCTTAAACATGTTGGTCCACCATATAACAATCACCAGAGATGATTATTTATTGAAACAAGAATAAAAGGATGGTGAAGACTTTTGTCTCTATAGCAATGTTTCTGTGACAAATTTCTTCTTCAGTCATAATGTAGAGCATTAATGGACATGTGCAAGGAAGCTTTTCCAATTTCTCTCTGCATTATGTCTTCAGTGTCATTAGTTATTCACTTAGAATAATATTAAAATTTAAAACAAAAGACTTCCTCCTTGTTTTAACCTTGAAGTTATACATTAGCACTGTGCTGATGGATAAGCCTTTGAGAAATCAGCTCAGATGAACTTTAGGTTAAATGTGTAAGAGACAACTGCTAAAGAAAAGGTGCTGCAGTATCATTGTATCCTTGATTTGTTCTGTGGACTAAGGAATACTTCCTCCAGGTCAATCCAAAGAAAATGGAAAAGTATCAGAACAACAGCTCCCTCCTGTCCTAGCATAGACTATGACTAGTCAAAGATCTCTTTAGATCCAGACTACTTCAAGTTTCTCTTTACATCTAAGTCTACACAACAAGAAGCTACACTGAAAGAATTAAGAGGGATGTAAGAAGCACAGTAATGATCCGAGATCCAATTTAGTAAACAATAGTTTGGGGGTTTTTTGAATAGGGACTCAACAGCAAAAATACAATAAGGGATTAGGTAGAAATACTCCTTGACATACTAAATAGTAGGCTAAGCAATTCATGTCCAAGTGGCCACATAATTAGTAAGAAAGGTGCAACAGAAAGTTTTCTATTGTGGGCTGCTTTCTAGCAGAGGAATACACAGCCCACATTTGCTTTAAAAAGCCAGTGTTATGTTAATCCTAATTTCCATGCAGTCTTGTCACTCCTAAAGGGTTTGTTTTGTAGCGTTTTTGTTGTTGTTTTTTGTTTGTCTATTTGCTTTGTTTTGTTTTTCTGCTTCATTTATTACCATCAGGGAAGAAACGAAAAAGTGAAGGTGCATCCTGCCCCAAAAATAACAGCTACATTCTGTGTTGTTCTGATTTCCCAGTGTTTCAACATATCTACTTCCACAACATGTTTAAATTCTTTCTGTTGCACAGTTAGAAACCTAGCCAAAATGTGAACACAAATAAAACAGTTTTCCATAAGTTCAAGTGTTTCAAGACGACCATCTGGCTACTAGCAACTGTGCTCTGTAAGAGAGCTGAACTCCAAGGAGTTACACAGGAGTTACTCCTCCACCATCATGCAGAGCCTCCCTTTAAATCACAGTCTCACAAAAATGTTTCCTTTTATACCTAGTTATAAATACTGCCCATCACTCAGATGACAAACTGACAGGAAAGTAGCAAACGCTTTAGTATACAGAATCATATGTTTTTAAACGGGGTTTTGTTGAGAACTCTGGAAAGCTTACTTAAGGAATCTGGTACCTGGTTTTAACCATTGATGATGTAGGCAGACAATGACCTCTCACACAGGTGGTATCATCCAAGACAATGGTGTTATGATCTCTTTTACTATGATCATTTGTATGTCTTCAAACATCCTAAATTCATCTCCACCTCCATCATTACACTGGAATTAAACTTGAAATGTAAAAAGAAATACTGATGCTTCCTTTTGTTTTCAAAAAAAAAGTAAAAATAAAATTTTAAAACATGTACAAAACTTCCACTTCGTGGATTCCAGCAATTGGAACATCATGAAAAAGATAAAAATTTAAAAAATTAAAAATAACAGCAGTGTTTTTATCACTCTTAGTTTTCTTCACAGTTGTGAAGGAAAATTCCCCTTTAAGAGCATGAGAAAAGAAGATCTGACCTATTCTCTTGCACCCTCAAGACCTCTTTCAAACATTCAGGTCAAGATCTTTAGGGTGCTATTGGTACTAAAACAAGAAACTACTTAGTTATCCTTTCAAGGACTCTTGCCAAACAGTTTTCCCAGAGGAAATAAAAAGCCAAAGATATATTTAGAAGTGCTTGACTTAGCTTTACTTATTAAATATTTATTTGATAGAGATCACAGTAAGGTAAAATTAAGTTTGATTCTAGTCACAAGTCTCAAAATTAGATATGTTTTAGCCTTTTTTTTTTTTCCACTAAGGGATGTAGCTTCATTTGCAAGTGTATTATTCTATTCTTCTTGGAAAAATCTGTGCCTAAAATATGCATTCACACCAGACAAAGCAAGAGAAAGATCATCTACACATTTTCAAAATAGAAAACAAATACAATTCTTTTGTACAGTATGAACCAAAACAGTTGCTCTTTTGAACAGAAAGTGCTGCAGAATGACTGAAAAAAGTAAGAGTTTTCCAGATGTCCTCTAATGTTAGATCAGTAGTATTACTGGGCCATTGTCTCTGAAACCAATTCATAGATATAAGAACTCTCCTTTCTTTTCCCCATCAGAAGTTATACAAGTGAAGTTTACCTGCTATCTTATTCAAAATGAACTAAAAAGAAAGACTGGCATTCAGACACTGAGCTGTGATAATTTACAGAGATTGTAGCAGAATATTAATGACAAATGTAAGCTGTGCCAAAAAAAGGGGATGTTACTCTTTTATTGTGGGCTACTTCATTTCAGTATATGTTGGGCATTGCACCTAACTACTGTTGTTATAACAACACTAGTCTATTGGTTCCACATTTTAAAACTGTAAATGTGAAAGTAGCAAAAAAGCAACTGACACAAAAGAAATCCCAGAATGTCAGGGATTGGAAGGGACCTGGAAAGCTCATCCAGTGCAATCCCCCCATGGAGCAGGAACACCCAGATGAGGTTACACAGGAAGGTGTCCAGGCGGGTTGGAATGTCTGCAGAGAAGGAGACTCCACAACCCCCCTGGGCAGCCTGGGCCAGGCTCTGCCACCCTCACTGAGAAGAAGTTTCTTCTCAAATTTAAGTGGAACCTCTTGTGTTCCAGTTTGAACCCATTACCCCTTGTCCTACCATTGGTTGTCACCGAGAAGAGCCTGGCTCCATCCTCCTGACACTCCCCCTTTAGATATCTGTAAACATTAATGAGTCACCCCTCAGTCTCCTCTTGTCCAGCTCCAGAGCCCCAGCTCCCTCAGCCTTTCCTCACACAGGAGATGCTCCACTCCCTTCAGCATCTTTGTTGCCCTGCGCTGGACTCTCTCCAGCAGTTCCCTGTCCTGCTGGAACTGAGGGGCCACAACTGGACGCAATATTCCAGGTGTGGTCCCACCAGGGCAGAGCAGAGGGGCAGGAGAACCTCTCTCAACCTACTAACCACCCCCCTTCTAATCCACCCCAGGATGCCATTGGCTTTCCTGGCCACAAGGGCGCAGTGCTGGCTCATGGTCATTCTGCTGTCCACCAGGACCCCCAGGTCCCTTTCCCCTTTCCTTGAAGGAAACTGAACAGCACATAAGCAGTATTACAAGCTGAATTACAAGAAGAAAATTCTTTATTTTCCCTTTCCATAGATAGATTTAGGGGAAGACTGACATTCCCAGTATCTCCAAAATAGATAAATAAAATAGTGCTGACAATTCTGAGAAAAAATAGGAAAAAATATTAGGGACGCCTAAAGCTGTCAAAACAACAATATAAACAGACAGATGTAAAGACATTATTACGGATTCACAGAGAAGACAAAAAGCAACTCCAGATACAAGCTCATGGGAATATTTCAAAAAGATGAAAAATTATAATAAAACTATAGCAAACAACAAATAAGTCTTAATAGTTCATTATCCTGAATCAGCTGATGCACTGAAAAAATAAATGCAATACTTACTATACTTTCAGTATATGTTGCTTTTTATAGCACACACCATGGTGGAAATAAATGTAAGATTTCTAGAGAGCATTTGAAAAAAAAAAATAAAAAAATCTTGTTTGCCATAGTCTCTTAACTACCCAGTAAAATTACAGTAGTTAGATTTAACAGCATGTACCTCAACAGCATATACATCAAGAAGTACATGCAACTCACAGTTTAAATGAGATTTACTATGAACTTAGTTGCCTTTCTGCTGAGAGAGGGATCGAACCAACCGTTAGCAGTCTCTAAACATTAAAGCCACTTTTGAAAATAAAGGTCAATGTACCACTAAGGTTACTCATTTAGAACCATAGGAAAATTTATGCTGGAAGAAAACTCTAGAAATAACCCAGTCCAATCTCCCACTCTAAAGCAAGATGTCTAGGTCCTTGTCCAGACAAGTTTTGAAAGCCTCCACAGATGGAGGTTACACAAGCTCCCTGGGCCCTGCCCCAGGGCTAAGCAGCTCTCATGGTCACAAACTTTGTGTCCAACTGGAATTCCCTCCACTGAAGCTTTAAAATGATTGACAACCTTGTTTTTACTGTGCACACCTAAGAAAAGTTTGCCTCCGTCTTTTCTGCACCCTACTCTGTTAGGCAGCAAAAGCCCTCATTAGCCCTTATTCTCCACAGTTGGAAGAAACACAAGTCCTTTTTGTCTCTGCTCATACATGTGCTCACCACATCTTCATCCTGTCAGGCATTCCTCACTTCTGTTCCCCTCAACGCATCACGTGCTAATCCCTCACCAACATCAGTGGCTTTCTGCTGGACTCCTAACAGTTTGTCAATCTCTCCCTAGGACTGGGGGTCCCAATACTGGATGCAAAATTCCAAGTACAGCCTCACAGATGTCAGGTAGAAAGGAAGAATCACTTCTTTTTGTAGAATTACTTTGTAATGCAGCCCCATATGCATTTAGCCTACCATGAAGGTATACTAATAATACACCAATTAATCTGTGTCATTGGTCATCCTAACCAACCTGTCACCAGCCAGCACGGTTTTAGGAGGTTACGCTATCCTACACGCACAACTTGGCATTTGCCTTTGTTGAACTGCACAAGGCCTGGAACCATCCTGTCCTATCAATCGTTGCCTTCAATTTGGTAAACTTGGTTAAAAAGACTTACTTTCCTTCTGCCACAAATAATTTACCATTCACTAAAGGAGAGGAGACCTACTTAAAGCCTCAAAAAAGGTTTATACAAAATCCTCTAAATCTTTAGCTGTGGCAGTGAGAGAGATTAGACATCTATTCTAAAGGAAGTGAAGCTACAACTTTTCCTTTTGGTGTTTGTTTTCAGTACCATGCAAAATGGTATATTTTGGTGTGTGCATTGGCACTATGTGTACCCTTCTACCCCTTTCTGCAAATTCCTGTTCACAAGAACTGTGATTCTTACAAGAAGAAGTTTCTAAGAATTTTCTTCTATTTTGCACCTCCAGGAAATACAACAGCAATAATGAACACACAGAGGCCAGAGGTCCTCCTGGGTAATTCTCTAACCTGAAGGCTATTGCTTCCTGCCATCATGCTAAGATTATTTGTATGATCTATGGCAGATAAGACACGAGCAAAACAATTCATGTGTATGACTGCTTAAACAAACTTGAATCTCTAGTCACCATTAACAATGACAGCCACCACATGGAGGTGCCTAAGGCTTGCTTTACAAAGGTCAGTCATAAAGCACATTCCAATTCATTGCTTTTTACTCTTGCCATTGCCTTCTAGCACAAATCAAATTACTTCTGTTTTGTGTGTCAGTATCTTCATCAGCAACACACAGCAGAAAGCAAAACATACTTAGGTGACACTTTCTTAGCTGTAGGCAGATCTGATTAATGAGACAGGGCTGAAATTAACTTTTTTCTTCATGTCAAGCAGATTTCTCAAATAGTGCAAAATTCACTTCTTAATGCTCTTCATTAACATTTTAACCATCACCAAACATCCTGAAAGCCAACACACTTCTTGGGCTGTACTAGCCATCCATCCATGTCTTATTATCCCTGTAGATATAATGAGATATGATTTGATATTAACAGCCACAGATTTATCTATTTAGATTGCATTTTGCAACTCTCACTGCAGCACCAGCTAGCTGGAAACATGTCATTGGCTTCAATAAGGTTGCACTGATGTAAATAAGAGAAACATAGATATTTTAAAGATAACTTGATAACTTAAAAACATGACATTTGTAAACACTTAGCATTTTGATTAATACTGAAAACATTGCTTCTCCCTGCTAGCAATATTCCCCATACATACAGCCATAAAGAATTAAACCATCTATCAGTGTAAATAAGTGGTTAAAAAAAAAATGTTCCACTTAAACTTAACAAGCAAGGAAACTCTTTCCAAGCACATTCAAGTTACTGCCAATGCTTAAGAACCGTTACTGCACTATATTTCCCAAACAACATCAAGGATTGTATATTTAAATACATATACATTCTTAAGAAAGCAGTGGTTTAAGATTAAAAAGTCAAAACATTCAGGAGAAAGTTAGAACACCTCCTAGTACTTAGATGTAGTTACTTGCTGAGATGGTACCACTTCCGAATTTTGATGCCATCATTCCTCTAAACTCGAGGTCATATCATCCTTGTCAAAGCTCGACAGCATGAATAGATCATGATTATTGCACTAGCCACGAATTATAGATTATCTCTTTCCTTGTATGAATTACAAGCAGAAATTATCTGGAACTGAGCAGATGGACTGTAATGTTTCTAAATAGAAGTGGTTGGGTTTGTAAGAGTCTGGGATCCCCACCAGAACAGACATTTGCTGATATTCAGGTATCTAAGGTGGGAGTTTTGAAAGTATTTTTGAATATCAATAGTAATAGAAATAGGAAGACAATTAAATTGACCTGAGCAGTAGATTAAAATCTTCAGAATTACTGATTGTTATGGAACTTAGGGATATTACAAGAAACTCCTTTATGTTTTTCTAGCTAGAGGTTCTTATCTCCTGTGTTCATAATTTCAATAAGCCATTAGGAAAGGAGGAATGCATTTTCTAAAACATCAATGAAATAATTCTGATTGTTGTAGTCTGAAATGCACCATTTTCATCATGGATATTTGAACCACATGGGAAAGTGAATTTGAAGATCTACAGTAAAAAAAAAAATTATATTCCTTAAGGTAATAAGCTGCATTTTTTCATCTAATTATTTAAAAGGCTCCTTCTAAAACTTCCTCTGACATAATCAAAGCTTTTTTTAAAAAGCTTAATATAGACTTATGTTAGAGTTTGCATGAACATAGCCAACAAATAATGTATTTTCCCTTGGAAAATGTTATTACATTAAGTGTGCCTTATCAATAATGTACCACAATAACTCCACTGTGTCTTGACTTAAATTCTAAACCCCATATATTATTGACCAGATCCAATAGAAAAAAAAATATTTTATTTGAAGCTGCATTTAAAATAAATTTTAGATCTCTACATAGTCAAATGAAATTGTTCATAACAACACACTGTCCTACTCTAAAGAGCAGGTCAGAATTCGTCCCTTAAAGAATTTAATGTCTCAGATATCAGGGAGCATATATCAAACAGAAGCGTAACAAATAGTCTCTTATTGTCATACTGCTATTAACAACTTGTCATTATAAGCTGATCAATTATTTATATATTAGAATTCTCATTTCATTTTTGTTTCTTCTTTCTCGTGACAAGAAGCATGATACAAAACATGCCCAAAGTACTTTCTGCTTTTGCAAGTACATTGCCTTTTACAGTTATGGCTTTTTGCAGAATTTAACCCTTTCAGTTCTTCAGAATTTTATTCATCTGTCAGGAAGCACATGGACATTGCATTTCAATCCATTATTTACAGAATACCAAGTCTGGCCTATCATCCTTCTTACTAGAAGAGATGTAATCAGGGAGAAGGGAAATATTATCTTTCAGTATTCTGAAGCTATTTAGTTCAAGGTTAAATTAATAAAGTCTATGAGCTGCCAGTTAGAAGTTCACATTGTGTTATTTTATCTCTTTAAGTGCTTTATCTCTGATTATTTGTGTAGTTCTACTGTTTTCAGAAAACAGCTACACCTATCCTGTTTTCCTGCTGACACTTAAACATCACCGCTAGCCAAAATATTTTTAAATCATCTTTTTTTAAATACAAAAAATATTTTCCTTCATATATTGCAAAAGCAGAATCAGCAAGGCTTAGATTCTGTTCCACACATAAAGGACCTGTGTAAATCTCAGCACTTTAAACAGATGAAACATTCAGTGATTTTACATCATTCTCTCTGTGTGTGAGACTTACTTCACGGCTCTGTTTGTAGTAAATGTAATGGTTTTGACTATTTAAAGAGTCATTGAATCAAGTCCATCTTGTATTTGTTCTGGTATTATATCCCAGAGGAAATGAAAACAGGTGTTTTAAAGAAAAGCGCTCCATACCCTGTATAAACCGATATGGCATCATTTGTTCTCTATGAATGGTCTGCAATACCAACTAGCTAATATTTGACTTTAGAGGTGAAGATCATTGTTTATTAATGAAAATATTTTGGAAGAGGTTTTAAGCTTTACAGTTCTGAAAAAATTTTAACCTTTCTCCCATTCAGTGTCCCTCCTGAAAAGCATCTACATTTTGTTTATTATTACTTCATAAATATAAATATCAGAGCTGGGTCTAAATGTAAAGCAAATTCTGCTTATCCCAAACTAAAATGCAGCATTAGAACATCAGTGATTAATAACAGTTAACTTACAATCAATAGAAAGAACAACTCAAGCATGCGCAGAAATAAGTTAAAATAAACCCTCCTCGAATTTCTTTATGTCGATGCTAACACTGTTTTCTCCAAGTTCAGTAATTTTATAGTAAAATAAACTGCTAGGTGTTGTGTAATTATATTTTGTGCATCTGTAACAGATGCACAAAACTATGATATTTTGTTATATTGCATCTTTAGGAGGTATATAATACAATTCACTGAAGCAATTGAAATTAAAAATGTATATGCAAGGCTTAAGTACTCAAAAGAGAGCCCTAACTAAAACAAATCATGGTTCTGAAAATTTAAAGAGTTGCAATTACAGTGCCTTTGTGCTACTCAGATAAGCTGAGGTTGGGAAACAGAGCCACCGCAATCAATCTTATACAAGGTTCAAACACCTTAACGAGTGTTTTGAGGATGTAAATTCATGAGCAGCCATTTGTCCTTTCGTTATTTAATCCTATTATACCTAGAGAAGTCCCAACCAGTCCTTCTGCTGAAATACCTATGTCTATTATACCTGAAGGCATCTGTTCAGGCCTCCTGTTCTTAAACCTGGCTCGTATCTTGCCCTTTCATTCCTGCAAAGCCTCTTCAGTGAGCTGATACTCCGCAGCTAGGATCAATACAACCACCCACAGGCCAGTTTCCTGTTCTGAAATTCCATTTTTCCGCATTCCTGCTCTTCCTGTCCTCCTCTTGCACCCCAGGTGAAGTCAGGCTGCCAGAGACCAGGGTATCTCTGGGCTCGAGGAACAATATCCCCCTGCTTTTCAAGATATTTTCATCTTCACACAGGCAACTTTCACATGCAGGTGAAAGAGAAAAGTTCTACAAACTAGCAAAACACTACAGCTGGGATTTAACTGTCAAGATATACACATCTATGGCTCAGCTACTCTCCTCAATTGCTTTAAAGTCAAAGAAGAAAAATAGGCACCTTCTACAGCTTGATTCGTGCCATCCTGAAGTGAGCATCTTAGGGTAAGACAAATCATGCTACAAAAGTTCCTACTTCTCAGGTAGAAAGGCAGCCTAAACAACTAGTTCAAATGACACATATATATCTCAAGTGACATTGGCTTTATGAACATCTCCAGATCACTCCAGTTCCAAAAAATTAAAATTTTCTTGTGATCTAGGCCAGTAATTTCTACCTTTCGGGGAAACTAATTGGACTGATAACAATTTGAAGGCTGAAGCACTTAGTAACTGTACAGAAAAGCAGATCTCTAGCTATGTCTATTCCTTAATATATCTCTTGATTACAGATATAAAAGCATTACAGTATTGTTTTTTTCCTGCCAGCATGATTCACTCATAATGCAAATGTATAAAAACAGTATTCTCTAGGTGTTGAGACTGTTTGAATATCCAGGAACATAGAATATCATCATTAATTTTTTCAATCCCTGTTACTTTTCTGTGCACAGAACATGACTACAAACAGTCAAGATAGAGCAGTTGAAATAACCCTTTGTCAAGGAGTATTCTAAGCTACTTAAATCTGAAATATTATCATTTCTTTGAAGCTGTGCTATAAGCCGCTCAGTAAGGCATACGTGAAAGAAGTTATTGCGAAGGAAAGTTCTGCTTTTTACAGCATTGTCATCAAAATTTACTGGTATATTAAAAGTTTTAATTTGACAAGAAGTTTTCAGCATTTTTATGGCATGTGATATACAGATTACACTCATGCAGGAATCTAGAAACAAAATAATTAACAACTTAAAGATCTTCTAAATGCCAAAGCTATTTCATGGGCTGACCAAGAACATTAAAAAGTCATGAATGATGTTGGAGAATGTGTTCCCCAAGATTAAATTATTCCTGAAGGGGAGATTAAAGCCGTTTACAACTCTATATCTAGCACAAAAGAGAGCCATGGAAAAAAGCCAACAAAAAGCCAACACAAGTAACTAGGATAAAAATAAGAATGTACTTTAACATAGTCAGAAACTATGTTAATTTCAAAAGAAGTGGCACTACCAGGGTTTGGTTTGGTTTGTTTGGTTTTTGCTGTCTCCTCAGACCACATATGTTAGACCCTTTATGCCTTGGGGGGAAAAGGGTGGAGAAAGAAAGCAAGCAAGAAAAAAAGAAGGCTGCACTTCTTTTTTCCCTTATAGCCACACAGAGCCCCCCTGGAACAAACACCAGGTTCTTTGGCCAAATACAGCAGCAGCCTAATGCAACTAGTTAGTTCCAAGATCGTTGGCAACTAGCAGGTCTGTCGCTTGGAAGTGCAATAACTCATCCAGAAAATACACAAGGTGTTCAATCAAAGAAAGCAGCACAGATGCAGGAGTATACAAGGGACCAAAACTCACATATTTGTTTTCTACACAAATCTCATTATTGTCTTCTTCCAGGTGTTCCTCTTGCTGACTTCACTTTAACAAATCACTTCTGTCTGTTAGTAGATGCCCACATGAATAAAAATATCTCTGCTTTTATACTAGAAGAATCCTGCTTGAGCAATGACAAATATTTACTGATGCAGAATTGCGTGCAGTACTTACCAGTGAACGGTCATCTATTGCAAAGTTGATTGCAATTTTCTCTTTTCTCCTTCTTAGCTGAGAAACCTAGAAAACTAGGTTGAAAACAACATGTTTTCTTTGTTAGGATGTCTGATCTTTCTTGAATAAACAAAATAGTAAATTAGGGGTCAATAGCATTACACATAACAATAACCTTTAAAAAAAACAAACAAAAACAAAATCAACCACATTTTACCTAAGATTTACCAGGCATCAGTGGCAACTGTTGTCCCTGGGTTGCCTACACTTAATTTAGTGGTGGTGGGGAAGTTACTGGTAATACAAAATTTTGCAACTTTCAATGTAACTGCTGAAGCTTTGTTAAATACTAGCTGATAAGGTTCCATTGAATAGAAGAAGTTAACTGCACTGCCCCTTCATGTGGCTGTTACAAAATGGTTGTCAGCAAAGTGATTCAGCACAAAGAGAGCCATTTACACGTCTTCCTCATTTACAGAAGCGTATATTTCTTACTCTGCATCCTCTTTGTATAGGATACTAAAGGCAACCCTGGTAAATACCCTATGAGTCTCTCTTGTACACGAAGTCAGTCCCCAGATAGCATACCTGTGAACCAGGCATCTTTACTAACAACCTCATCCCAACCATAAGTGGAATAATCGACTCCTTCCAGCTTATCTTAAAGGAAACTCCCTTTAAGATAAACAGAGAACACCTGTGAGTAGGATTCCTTTTAAATTATTCTTTAACTGGGTCAAATATAGCATGTATTTCCTCACATAATGAATACTGAAACTATGAAAATAGGCAGCTGCTTGTTTCTCCTAAAAACCCTGTACATACGAGTATGTTTCCTCACTGTTTGCCTACTTGGGATTGAATTTATTTTAAAATGTTTTGCTGTCTTTCCCTCCCCCCTAGTTTAAACTCCCAAACTAAAATGGCAATTGTAAGACCCTTCTGCTCACTTAACATAAAAAGGCAAAATCGATGCTGGTTTGTTAAATAATTTCACAGACACCTGAGGAGAGAAACCAACCATTCATCAGGAGAGCAAGGCAGACAGCTGGGCTGGGAACAACTGCAGCCATCCAATTCTAGGCTATTTTGGCATCCAATTTCAATCTACTTCTGCAAGTTTTTCCAATATGACAGATGAATATATCATGGCCTCCAGAGAGTTTGGAATTATTACCTCCCAATTCTTTCCTTTAAACATCAAAAGGTAGAGGGGGGACCACGAAGGGAGAACTCTCTGCATCCCTGCATTTCTGCTGCACATTATCAGTATTACAAGTGCACCTTGCAACATATCTGATAATCTTTCTCAATTGTCATACGTCAGTAGTAGGTGGTCTTCATTCTTCTTGGCTCCAGGAAGCACAGAAGCTGAGATCCTGTTTAAATGCTCCAGAGGATGTAAGAGAAGCAGCATTATTCTGCTTCTACCTCTTTTGTAGAGCTGGATTTAATTTTTCATTTCTTTTGACAGCTTCTATAACAGGTAAATAGTATGTAAACCTAGCCAGGACTTTCCTCATCTGAGTCACTGCTCCTCTCTGAGGATGGTAAAAACTTTGTCCTCCTATCAATCAGTTCTATCTCCCCTCTGCCATCTTTCCTCTCTGCTAACACAATATACATCACACAATATGTTATCTTCAAATAAACTGAAGAGAAGGAAAATCAGAAACCATGGAGTTTATCGGAACTGAGGTCCATTTCCACACTATGTCTTCCAAGCCCTGCAGACACCCTGCTGTGAGAATTATGTTGTTACCATTTCTCCTCTCTGACTAGATCTTGTAGCTATAATCATTGCAATAGGCAACAAAGCTGTGTAGAAAATAATGCAGATTAACACTCTCTCAGTACTGGTGGCAACTGCAAGAATAATTGTCAGAAATATCCACACTATAATAACTGCATGCATATATTCTCAAAAACGTTTCCAGTTCCCAAGACAAAACTTTGGTTATGCTCTACAAATCAATTTCTTCAGCTGTTTCTGAAGATTGTGTGTATGTTCTACTCTGACTTCATCCCTGGCTCAGAGCTACAATTACTTAGATACACGCCTACAAATTATCAAAAGTCAGTAACATCTTCTGAATCAACAAATGTTATAAACTAAGTGTAGATTGAAGATCAAAGTATTTTCTCTGGGAAACAACCAACTAATTATGTATCAAGTCCTGGAATCCTGAAGCGAGGTATGAGGAGGAGATCTGCATTAAACAACAGAAGGTGCAGTCTTGTATCTATCCTGGAGTGATTAATTTTGAATCTTTCATAGAAGATGTAAGAAAGGATTTACAACACCGTATTAGCAGGTAAATCAGCTAACCAAATGTACTGAAGAAAACAGAGTGTCTGCCAGAGACTGAAGCAGAACTACCTTAGCTATTACAGTGCCTGTTTTGCAAGGGAGTTGATTGTGGATTATTTTCTCTGATCCCTGAATGCATGTATTTCCTCCAAAGAAGTAAAAGGTGCAAACATTCCATAGTTGTTATTTGTGTTGGGCTCATTTGTGTAAATCAAGCTCTGCCTAGGCTAGGCATTGTGGCACTAGACCACTTTAGGAAAAACATTCTCTGTGACTGGTTCAGCTCTGCAGGCACCAACCAAGCTTTTCAGCCGTGAGGCAGTCACAGGCAGGCTCAGCAGAGGGAGTCTGGATGCCTCAGAATCTTATAGGCTTAAACATCAGATACAAGATCAACATTTACCAAGCAACACGGAAGATGTGCGACCACGTAGACTCTGTAATATTGGAAAATGGAGCGGTATCCTAATTCAGCCACCCTCCTCTGAAAGTTACCGCTATGTTGTATACTCTTTATCATACAATTTTCAAAAACAAGTACAAGAAAGTTGCTTTGAATAAACAGCCAACCCAAATTATTCTATGATTCTGTGATCAGGATAGGTGGCCACAACACATTCTGCAAGGCACTGGATATTGATCTTTACTATCTCCTATGACTGAAGGGCCTACATAGGCCTGTAAGGGTTGTTAATTTCATCTCTTCAGAAGGCACAGCATTTCCTTTTCGTAAATTTTTGAATGACTTCATAAAAACAAACAAACAAACCAACCAACCAAACCAAACAAAGAAAAAAAACCCACTGCCAACCAAACAACAAACCACATACTGGTAAAATTCACCACTTGGACTTCCGGACTCAAAAAGGGATTAAGAATTACAGCCTCATCATTAATCAGTAAAAGTATTTATTTACAATAAGATAAACCTACAAATAGTTGTTCCCTTATGAAACCCTTGGTCATGTATTATCCGCTGACCTGGATTTACCACAGTTGTTGGATCTATTGACCATAGATTACCCAGATACTGAATCAGAATTTAACCATTTTTATGAAAGCATTTTTTTAAATCCCATTAAATAGCCTCAGAATCCTCAAGAGTTCTAGTGACAAAACCAAAGATCAAAGGATTTGTCCTAATTTTTACACAGTGAATTTAAATAAGAAATCTTTGTCGTACCATATCTACTCAAAAGTTAATTCTTCTGAAATACTTTTGCAAGGAACCCAAGATTTGTCATGTTAAAAGGATTTATGGTCTTGGAATGACAGCTGTGATTAATCAGAAAAACAAAACAACTTCTACTGTTTCAGAAATAAAAAAATCTGTAGTTCTAAGCTACCTGGAATTGCAGGCAGTTTATGTGTGTGTCAACAAACATCAATAACAGTCCATCTGGTAACAATTCAAATTAAGTTTGTGGCAGGTTGACCTTGGCCAGCTGCCAAGCACCCACCCAACCACTCACTCACCTTCCTCAGCAAGATAGGAGGAGAAAATAAGATGAAAAGGCTTGTGGGTCACAATAAAGACATGGGCAGCATCAGTCACCATCGTGAAGAGCAGGGTCTACTTATGGAAAATTAATTTCATTGCCAATTAAGCTAGGTTTGGGTGGTGAGAAACAAAGACAAAAACTAAAATACCTTCACTGTCCCTTTTCCACAGACACAAATTCCCTCCTTCCCTTCCAGCTCCTCTCTCCTCAGCACCCCCAGCAGCGCACAGGAATGGCACTGGAAGGTGGTAGGGTAAGGATATTTGTCCTCAGTTCTCAAGAAACATTCACAGAACCGTTTTGGCTGGAAAAAAAACCCTTTAAGTTCATTAAGTCCAACATTTAGGCTAACACTTTCACTGAACCATGTCGCTAAGAACTTGATCTACGTGTGTTTTAGACACCTCCAGGCATTGTGACTCAATCACTTCCCTGGGCAGCCTGTTCCAATACCTGACAACATTTTCTGTGAATAAAGGTTTCTTAATATCCAATCTAAACCTCCTCTGGCACAACTTGAGGCCATTTCCTCTTGTCCTATCACTTGCTACCTGGGAGAAGAGACCAACACCCTCCATGTTAACAACCTCCTCCAGGTAGTTGCAGAGAACAATAAGGTTTCCCCCCAGCCTCTTTACTCCAGGCTAAACAGCCCTAGTTCCCTCAGCCATTCCTCACAACAATTCCTCTCTCCTGCTCCTCTCTCCTCACATTTTTCCCCTGCTTCTCCATGGGCTCTCCACAGGCTACAGCTCCTTCAGGAAACACCCACCTGCTCTGTCATGGCACCCACCATGGGCTGCAGTGAGGAACTCCGCTCTGGCACGCTGTCTCCAGAGAAGTAACTACTCCAGCATCCGGAGCACCTCCTCTCCCTTCTCCTCATACACCAGTCTTCCCAGAGTTGTTTCTCATGCCTTCTTTCTCCTCCCTCCTCACTACCTGTGCGGTATTTTGCCCTTTCTTAAATGCTTTCAGCTGTGTGCTGTGGAGGCTCTATTGTGGAACTGGCTTGAACCAGCTGTGTGTGGCACAGAGCAGCACCTGGTCCCTCCTCACAGGGCCCACTCTGCAGCTCCCCCCGCTGCCAACACCCTGCAGGTAAACCCCACACAGTGTTCTCAAATCCTGCACTCTTGTCAAGAGAAAGTAATGACTTTGGGCATTTTCACCAATATACTAATTCAACTATGGGACAGGAGTTTAGTTTTGAAGGACTCCAGCAGCTCTGCTCAGTTCTAGTGAAGATGTTCTGTCTATGCAAAACCCCTACAGACAAAATTAACAAGTTCTTTACATGCCTAAAGATTAAGATAGGCAATATGATTTTTGAGAGTTTTTAAATACCCAAAATCACACCAGTCTAACTGTTCTCAGAAGCATTTTATGAGTAAATATACATAAAAGTTGTTGATTCTCCAGACAAGCAACATAACCTTTAAAAATGAATGTATAGTTGTAGTAAACATAGGAATTCAGCAAGACAAACAAGAGGGTATGAGGAAAAAAACACAGTAGGATCTAATTTACTCAAATGAATAAAGAATGTATTTTTTGGTTTATTAAGAGTAGGTCTATTTAAAATCAATATAAGTGAAATAATTGAAATATTAAATTGAAAAATAAGATGTGCTTGCCTCCTACAACTGAGAAATTACTATCCATTTGCATATTAAAGATGTTTTGAGTGCTGTTTTATAAGAATTCCATTGTTAAGATATGAACATACTAAATTTAAGACCATATGAAAGCTTGAGTCTCTTACCTGCTTTCAGTAGCAATTATTTAAAAGAATCAGTTTAGTGTATTTAATCCTGAGAGAGCACAAGAGATTAGATGACAATGACACCCTTAAAACAGAATCTGGAAGATCATTCTATACATAAAGCACATTATTTGATTTTAAGTAAGCACATTTGATGCAGCTAAACAAAGTTATATTCTAGATTCAGAGAATTCACATTCATAGACAACAAGAATTTGAACAGCTTCAAGACATGACAACCCTGATTTAACTAAGCAGTATAGTACAGAAAATCACCACTGCTTTCAATGGGCTGAAATACATGCCTAAGTGTTTTCTTAGTAGAAGAGAGATTGCTCGTACCTGCTTTGAAATGAAAGTCTGAAAAGCAAACCTGATGGAAGGATATCAGAGAGTAAAAGTGTATATAAGGCCAGATAACCATCTAGATTAGAGAAGAATTCCCAAAGAAACCTCCCAAAACCATTAGCAAACTCACCACTGAAGGAAAAAAATATATCAATTTTGACAAAAATCTAGAATTTTTAAAATAATATCATTCTATGCTATTAAAGTTGCATGTCCTCAAACTTATTTCCATTTATAAAGTTTTAAAAACTCTGGTGATCAACGTAGGGGTTAGAGACTGTAGAGTCTGCTGAAGTTTTATGGAAAGTTAGAGATGGAGTTTTAAGTGTAAACTAATTGTTCCTATAGTTCAGAGGACATGCAGCCTGACACTAGTTACATTTATTTTTCCTCTAACTTTCTGGAACAGTGAACTGGAATCGCTTGAAGCTGCCTGGGGCTGTTGGAATTTTGCAGCACTGAAAATGAGCTTGTGTTGAGCTTTGATGGATCTTTCCTAAAGACATTTCTCCTTAACAATTAGATATCAAAACATGAAACCGTGATGAAATTATCAAAGGTATAGGAAGCTGGAAACGAAGGATGGAGGTTTTTTCATACTTCTATTGCATTGATTCCTGCTATTGCAATTAGATGCATTATAGGCCAAACTGGTATCACGTAAACACAGCTGTATGGTGTACCTATATGCTGGTGCAATTCTGTTCCAATTCAAGAAAGAAAAGGAAATTCTGCTAATCCGTCCATACTGGAACCAGTCTGCCTGAGAACGATGTACAAAGCAGATGTAAGTAGAGATTTCTGGATGTGTTTTCTAAAGATCATTAAAATTATGAATCTTATTACAGAAGTATCTACATAACACTGAAAATGTTTACTACTGAAGATGATGGAATGTTAAGCAGTGCTGTAAAAGTGGACAATATTTGTTCTCTCTGTGAGTACTAAAGATTTCAAATTATACCTATTTCTCAAATGTATCACTTTTATAATACAATATAATGTTTATAAGAATACAGATGAAACCAAGTTTTATAGTATTAACATTAGCTATATAAAATTACTTTATTGGAATATATTATTAATGTATCTTTACTTCAGCTGCAAGAGAGCCATAAATGTCCAGTTTTAAATCTGAAATCTTCCTGTGTTAGCTAAATAAGGGGTACGGACTAAAAAAAACAAATCAACCAAAACCAACAATAACCATCTCCAAGTCTATACGGCATATAATAAGACTTGACTCAAAATTTGTTATATGCACATTTTTACTGACCCAGAAGAAGAATCAAAATTCTGTTCTGCACAGCTGGTACAATGTAATATTCTTTTACTGCCAAGAAATATGTGTGAGTGCAAAAAGAACTAGGTGACTTATTAATATTGTTCCTCTAACATTTAGACTTTTATGAGGACATCCAGAAATTTCAATAAAGTATAATAAAAAGTTTCACATTTGGCATATTACAGAATAGTAAATGTAACAGGCTAACCTTAAGCAAAGATGAAGAATGCAGATATTCTAACCGCTCAGACTTCCTGCTGCTGCTACTTACAAGAATTTACTCCAGGTAAGAATGTAACCTAAAAAAAAATTCTAATTGCTCAACAGGGAGTTTTTATTTTGTTTCTTTTTGTTTTTTTCCTAAATCCAAAGCTAATAAGAAATTATCAGTATCTTCCCTTTGCCCACACCACTCCCAAAATACAGAAAGAGAGCTAAGGGGAATGTAGGATATAACAAGAAATTTAGAGATTTCCTAATTCTAACTACTCAAGCTCCAGTCCAGGAAAGGAAAGTGAAATCTGGCATTTACAGTGCTCTGTGCATCATATTCAGGATGTACAAGGGTGCTTTGCAAGGTTGAGTCCAAGTTTTGAGAAACCTCTAAATAAGAGAGGTTTAGCTTCCTGATCAAATAGGTTTAGCTAAACATATTTAGCTTCTGAATCTTTGGAGTTCTGAAAGTCTGGCTTCTAAGCTTCATTCCTTGTCAACTGGAAATATTTAACAGATATTTTATGAAATTTTGACTTAAGACTTAATATCTGGTTGATTTTTGCATTGTTAACCGATGCTCACATCCACTAAATGAGAAGAGCAACAAGACGGGTGAAGGGACTTGAGCATAAGCCCTATGGGGAGAGGCTGAGGGGCTATGGAGAAAAGGAGGCTTAGAGGTGGGCTCAGCACTCTCTAGAACTACCTGAAGGGCAGTTCTAGCCAGGTGGGGATTGGTCTCTTCTCCTGGGCAGGCAGCAACAGGACAAGGGGGCATGGGCTTCAACTCTGCCAGGGGAAATTGAGGCTGGCTATTAGAAAGCAATTCTTTGCAGATAGAGTGGTCAGGCATTGGAATGGCTGCCCAGGGAGGTGCTGGACTCACCGGCCATGGAGGTTTTTAAACTGAGATTGGACATGGCACATAGTGCCATGATCTAGTCAATGGACTGGAGTTGGACCAAGGCTTGGACTTGATGATCTCTGAGGTCTTTTCCAACCCAGTCGATTCTGTGATTCTTTAATGCAGAACTTGTCAAGAAAATGAAAAAAAAAAAAAAAAAGCGCCATCTTTATCATCACCTCAGTAACTAAGACTCCTTATCTACGAATCTACCATTGTTGGCCATAATGGATACTATTAGAGCACTTAGTTCTTGTTCTTTCTGATGACATGAGGAGGGAACCAGCAGAATTGAGTGTCAGGAAAAAAAATCTACAGGCAGATAAGTTTTCTTCTTGTCTTTTCTTGCTAGAATATGTGTCCAGACAGATGTCAAAAACTCTTGTGATTTGTTGAGTGTCTCAGCTCTTTTCAAAATCAGTAGTGTATGTTATAAATTAGGTCTGAGGCCAAGTTCTACTTAAGCTAATGAGTTCTTTTTAAATTATCTACTGCAATCGCTACATTGATCAAACACACTACCCATTATTGCCCTTTGTTTTGTGTTTAGCATAAAAATTATTTTTAAAATCCTCAGAATTACATCTGAAAGAGAACATAAGGTTGTGTAAAAAAATCCCAGGCAGATTTTGGATGATGTTGCTGCTTTAAATTAAGAAACCAAGGTATAAAATCCCATCTCTAATTTTTGAAGTAGGTAAACAACCACATACTGTAAGTATGTGATAAGATAGATAGATAGATAGACAGACAGACAGATAACCGCTCCTATTTTCCCAGTTTTCTGTGTTGGAGAAATTATTTTTTGTATAATATGTTCAGAACAACTGATTTTGGAGGCCAGGTCCCAGTGTGGACAGAGCCTGCTGCGACACAAAATACATTGGTCTAAAATGTAAAAACGATACTCATAATTCAGTTGATCTGAACACATCACACACAAAAAAGCAATTTCTCCCTGCAACATCATAAGTAAATAAGTAAAAGCCTGTAGGAAAGCTCAACCTTTAAATCTTCTTTTGCTTGCAGTTTTCAGTCAGCCCTGGCAATCACTGACCACAGCAGGTGGACCCCACAGAGCTCTAACTGATTTCAGCAGGTCGGCACTCATGCTCAAGCCCTTATCAGTATGGATCCAATTCCTGGATCTTGGCCAGGGCTGCACCTATTGCAAATATTTCACTTTACTATCTGTTTCAGCGATGGAAAATGCAAGAAGAAACACTTATGCATTTTCGTTAGTGACCAACAAGAGTTTCTCCGGTATGTTATTGTGCACCCTCATTAAAACCATCTATGTTCTCTTGCATGTTTTTGCAAAGTCTGCATATGTGCTTGAACTCAGGCTTTATGCACAACACACGGAGGTATATTTGCAAAATAAAAAGCAACAATAAAGATATTTACATAAAGCATTGGTTAATAATTTAAATAAATAATGAGCCTATAATAAAACTGTTAAATCTTTCTAAGAGGTACTCGGCTTCAGAGCTGTAAAAGTCTGTGCAGCTTTTTGAAAAAAGGCAGAGAACACAAGAAAGAAATACAAAAATTGAGAAGACTGTCAGATACTAGTTAGTTCACTTATGCTGTACATGGTAAATTATGCCATGCAACAGAATATTTAAACTTGATTTTCCTCTGACTTAGCTGATGTTCCTTTCGCAATTGTACTGAACACCTGAGATACACATACATGCCAAAATGAAGGTGTTTTAATCTAACCTTTCTCACATTGTGAAGCAGGTGAATAAATATTATTCATACTTCTCTGTGAAACATACATAGTGCTACTGAAAATAACACAGAAAAAAACCAAAACCAGAATAGTTAAAAAAAAAAAAGAGAAAGAGAGAAAGAAAAATAATCATAATTCCTTATGCTGAATGCAGCTACCTACACGTAGAGAAGGGCACAGCATGCTGATGAGGCTGTTGCATTTATGTCCCAGGAGCAGTACTTTGTTCCATGATAATTTATGCCTCCAAAATCCCAGCTCATAAACTGGTATTTTACTAAAGGATACATTTGTTAAGCATTACATTCCAGTACTTGCCAGTAAATAATATTGACCCCATTGACCTCCTATGAATGTCAATGAAAAAATTCCTAATGATTCCACTGAGAAATTCTTCAGCACTATCCAAGCATAAAGGATGGCACATCTAAATAAAGAAGCTATTAACCTTGAGAATTGCTAGGCATTTTCATTCTGCACTTAACATACAATGTAATCTTTATACATTTACTGTAATATTGCTTCATATACTTTTACATATACTTCTGCCACACTTGGGTGTGGGGTTTTTTGTGTGTGTGTTTTCTGTTGTTGTTTGGTTGGTTTGTTTATTTGTTTTAATTTAGAGTATCCAATATAGTAAAAAACTCATATATCTGTTTTTCCTCCAAATAATTGTCCTGTGCCTCCAATGGGGATTGGTGATGAAAGGAAGGAAAGAATTAACAGCAGGGGGTTGTGGTACAGGGCACAGCTCCAGATCTTACACAGCCGAGACTGTAAAAATTACTAATTTTCTATTATATTAATACCACTATCATGTTATGTTCATAATCACCCCATGGGTCAGCTTTTACCCTCAAAAAGCATATTCTTTCTTAATCAATTTGAGTCTATGAGAATGCAATATTATACTTAATTTAGTTGTACATTATGTCTTTGAATGGCCGCGGAAACAAGAGTAATCATAAATAAGATTATTCTATATACAGCATTAAGAGAGACTGAATATTCATTCCATTTTTTTTCCTCCTCTACTTTTTCCTCCCCCACCTCCCCCATGCCCCAAAGGACAGATTCTGTCATCCAACTCAATGAGCTGCAAGGATCCGCTGGAAAATATTAGTTAACATTTATTCCTTTGAGGAGTATTTTCTAGCAGCTGATGGCAAAGAAACCTTATATTTACTAAGCCACATTTTCAGACACCAGCTTGGGTTTTCAAAACTGCGAACTGCTCGATGTACCTATTTGTCCTGATAACACAGGCTCACTAAATAGACAAAATCCAGTAATAAGTTAGTAGCCTAAATTCCATTTAGACTAGTGTCATGCTCAACAGAAATTTCAATAAATATACTCACATATTAAGAACATATGATAAACAAAATAAGAACAAAAAGCAATAATACAAATAGCTTTTTGTTTTTCTGATCTTCATTAGTTAATTAGGATGACAAAGAAATTATCACATACAAGACAAAACTGATTCCATGATCCTAGAAGCAAACAGTAATGTGAATGCTGCGAATAACAGGTGAAAAACGACGATTCACATAGTATGTAATGTGCTACAAAAATTAAACTTTTCCAGTCTAAAGAGGTAAAATTTAGACATTGAAACTGGTGACCAAGGAGTGGAAAGAAACCATATTCAAATAAAAGGTAAGGCAAGGCCTCTCCGCTATCACTTAGGAATCAGTAATCAGATCTTATGATCAAAGAACCAACAAGTGATCAAGTTGTGTTAATGTCTTCAGTGTTGCTTTCTTTCTCTTCTTCAGTCATCAGCCTCTCAGAAGTCTGGTTCGGTAACCCTCAGTGATACTCTCTTGTGTGTATTAGATGAGTAATTTTATTTAATTCCTGTCATTACGTTACTGTTAGAAAATAGACAAAAATGCTTTATACTGATATATTTTGATATTCTAAAATTTTCAAACAGAGATAGTGCTTATAAGTTTGTTTGATCTTGATGAAATTTATCTGACAGATAAATGAATGCTGTTAGATTCACTATTATAAAGAATTTTTGGATAGTAATAGAACAGCAATGCAGGATCCACATGCCCTGAATACCAGAGAACCAGTTCATCTATGTAATAAAATTCAGATGAACTATGAAAATATAGATTACTTGGATTTATTTGAAAGTATGTAGCTAGATATATTGAAATATGAGACCTAATCTTTATTATTCTCATACCATTGCTGTTGCAGAAAATATACAGACATAATTCTAATACACCAGTCATTGTTAAATTGATCTTCTGAGGATTTTGTGATTTTTGGACAAAACAATAGGTATCACATGGTATTATCATGAATGCTTTTGGATGAAGCTCTGCTTTTGGTATTGATCTCACCCCAATGGGCTGCTTCAATTATTTACAGCTTTTCCCTTTTCTTAATTACTTTTTATTTAATTGCGTTACAAAACACTTCCCCCTCCAACTTCTTCAGCAGTTCTGTTTCATACCATTCTGCATTCCATCCCACCAGAATCCCTCTTAAGTTTTATATGATTAAAGAAACTAAACATTTTCAGGTTTTTTTCCCTATATATGCTGCTATAGATGTTGGTTGCTCCTTGTTACCACTGTTTGTAGTTATGGATGCAGGTTAAGATGACAGATGCTCAGCCTTTGTTTAGAGTGGGGCTGTTGAGTCTACTGGCTCCAGGCTGTAGGTGGGTGGCCAGAGATTATTTGTTGGCAAGGATTGTGACAGAGACTATCACAAACTGGCAAAGTAACAAGCTTATTTCCACCCAAATGAGCTCATTACCTCCCCCTCAACCCCAGCTTCAGGATGATGATTCATTTATCAGTCAGAGTACTCTGTGGATGATTCTGATCATCCTTTGGAGGAGTTTTAAATTTACAGCCATTGCCCTGTATAACTAAGAAGACAAGGGTAATTGGTTATATCTCACATCCAGGGAGGGCGTCTGCCAATTCCTTAACTTTTGTGCAATATCTGACATACAGCGAATCAGTCTTTCATTTCACCAGGCATAATGATAAGATGTCATCAATAAGTAAATGTAGTATTTTATCAGCTTTTACTATCTAGTGACAGTAAATTGATTTTGAACTGCAGGGTATCAAGGCTTAAAAGACAATAAAGCTTAAAGCTTTCACAGGTTTGTAAGTGGGTTGATGGGTGATCTCAGGGCAACAGCAGGGTACAAAGACCAGACAAGGGCAAAGTGTGTCTCCAAAAAAGCTTCATGACTTAAGAACACACCTGTCACATTATGAACACCATTAACTGGAACAAGGAAAGATGTAGTCTCAGAGTTCAAAGTAAGTATAAAGACCTCCTAACCAAACAACATTTCCCAGTATAAGACATTCATGCCTTATTATTTAGTGATTATTACTGTTGCATATTAATGCAATATATTATAAGCCACAAATCTTTCCAATAAAACTGCAGTCTCTCCTTTTCCCCAAACAAAGTCACCTGCTTTATTCAAAACATGGCAATTTGGCAAATAATACAAACACATTCAATTATAACAGAGAAATATTCTCACTTTCTTTGATATGAATAGCAAACTAATTAGCTGCTGTAGCAGGATTTTGTGTGTTTATTTCCTGTCTAATAAAAAGCTAGCACAGTGGTCATTAGCATCTTAGGATGTACTCAGCTTAATATGCAAAGCACACAAAATTAGCATAATAATTATGTCAGAACAAATAGCATACAAAATGTTTAGATGAATTTAGCTCATTAAATAACTTTGTCTTTACACTAATGCACTGACACAGGCAATTGCAGTATTTTTCATTGTATACTACACTCAAATAAATTAAATGTACCTTGGATACCTGTTATTTGTCCTCACAGAGTCTTCCATTGAGAACAGCAGCGTGGCTGTGATGATCAACTCTAGGAAGAAATGAGTTCTCAAAAAAGAGAAATCTCTTTGCTTTATAATATCTACACACATTCACAAAGTGTTGGACCTCCAAAAGAGTAGGGTTCCTCTGCTGTTCTGAGGAAAGACACAGAGATCCTTCACTCTTATATTTCTCACGTAGCTAATTTGTTTTAAATCTAGAGGAATATTAGCTCACTTTCATCTGTTCATTTATGTTTTTTAAGCATCTTATTTTGTTCCAAAACTAAATCAAAACACAGGAAAGTTATATTAAGGTTGCCAGGTGAAATCACAAAGTTTAAGGTCATAGCTTTTCACCTGCACTGATCTCTCTCCTTTCTAAACAGCCAGAAAAGCATAGAGGGGAAAAAATACATATGTACCCACTGGCAATTCATTGTTGGAACCACAGTGCAAATTCAGCATTGTTTTGTCATTTCATTTGGGTTTTTTGAATAACAAGTAAGGACTGGGCAGGCAGAAGTACCTGTGGAGTTTCATGAATGTCTCTTTGCTGCAGCTCTGTCTAAGGTTTTTATGTAAGAGCTTTTCTAGAGTATGTATTTCCATCCTGCACAAGAACAGCCTTCACAATAGGCATTCCTGTTCTCCCTAAACTGCATGTAAGAAGAATATGCAATAGTTTCAAAACTGAAAGTCAGTATTCCTGCATTCTGCTGGAGAATTTTTAACTGACACATACAAAATTATTTATCCAAATGTTGACTTCCTTAATTTCAATGCCTTCCATCCCAGAAGTATGAGAGTGATGAGAGACAGAAATGCCAAGTGGCTCCTCAGAAGAAAGAAAAGTGCGACTAGACACATGAACACTGGAACTATTTTGACTTTCTTAAACTTCACATATGTGCTACACTTATTAATTCATAATCTGATGTGTTTCATCTTTTGATGAGAAGTAGATTTCAGAGACAATCCATTAGACTGTTCCTTCTAACTTTTGAGAGATCACTTTTACAGAAAAAACTTCCTTTGTGGCCTCTGCACAGCGTGACTATTTATATAGTGGTGACTGTGACAAGAGCCCAGATTGACCAGAGGTCTGTAGTGAAGTTATCTCAATCTTCAAGCTTTAGTACACTAACAAATTCTCAAATTTCTGAGTCTTCAACTTCAGAAATAAACCCTCTACCTTTTTATTTTAATAAAAAAATAAGAGCAAACAGAGACACCAAGTGGAATAACAGGGCTACATACACCAGTCTCCCCCACCCATTGTGAGCTTGCACACCTTTAGTATTCAGGCTTCATTTTGTTCCACTCAAAGACTAAGAACCAAAGCAAACTCTGTGCATTCTCCTCTGGTCCCCAGGGAAGTCCCCAGGAAGAGTGCTCAAGAGCTTGTGGAGAGAAGGACAGAAGGAACAACTTTCCCACATCTCACCCCATCTTGTTTTTCCTAAAGAAAAGTAACACAATTCTGGGGGAAAAAAAATATCCAAACCACAATCACCCAACAACAATGTTCAGCACACTGACATTTCTAGAACAGCTTCTTGTAACTTTGAAATAATAGCAAGCCACGACATTTTCAAATATTCTGTTTTTTATCTAGTAACTCCTAGACAATTCTATTTGATAAATTCCAATATGGCTATGTTATAATAAAATTTTAATGCAGTTTTAAACCTGGTCTGCTGATCCTCAATCAAAAGGCCTCTCTCTGTTGGCCTTGATGTCAAGGTGTTCCTAATAGCTGTCTATTTCACGGCTTTAAAACAGAACCAGGTTCTTTCAGATACCACCCTGCATGGCTGGCAGCAAAGTCTTCCATTTGTGTGCAAGAGACATTCTTTAGAGGGAAGTGATTCAGTAGTTTTAACAGTGTATGCACATCCAGGACCAACTTTCCACCTGAACCATGCAAGGTGGTGTGTCATGCCCACCTAACAAGCCAACATGAATAGATATGCATATACACAGCACAGGAGCTTTGCCATATTTGTAACCTAGATGTTAACACAAATGGGTTTGTTAAATAAAGCCCCTTAAAGCATAACTAATGTTCACTAAAATCTGCCTTCCAGAATAAAATTCAGGTTGCCTATACTAATAATCACACAAAACTTCTTACCTCTGTTTTCCTTCTGTTACCTGAACTTTTAGCTTTGTTACAAATGTCGGTTGAGGTATATGAGCAACTGAACTCTGACATTTTTGCTACATTGATCTAACATGACCCTGTTTAGCTTCCCCTTCTGCACCTACATCAAAACTGGCAAAATCCTCACACAAACTACACCATTAGGATGTTAAATAACCAGGCAGTTCTTGCACTCATAGGAGTATTTATTGTTCAACATAAAAATAACTCTTAAATATAATGGCAGGCAGGTGGAGAAAAGCTTGAATGGAAAAACAAATTTTGCATTCACCCAATGCATTTGTATTGTTTCTTTAGCAAAGAGGCAATGTCAGATGATGTGCAAATCAGACCCATTATCCCCAAAAAATTTCCTTGCCTTTATAGGGTTACTTATCCTCTTTCACAGTTTCTAAGCTCTGCAGAAGGATATCTCTAATGGTCCTAGGAGCTTTTCTTTCTCCAGAAGGACACATGAATGAAACAAAAACTCTTCAAAACTGTACTGAAATATGTATCTTCTAACTAAATAGCTCAATATCCCACCCATGGCGCAAGCCAAAAGAAGAGGTCCGTTCTGATTTATTTAGCCAGAATGTGGGACCCTGAAACCAAGTCCTCTTTACAACTCATATCCATCTTAAAATACTTCATCTGTCTTTGTGGCAAGTAATTATTGGAATTATTTTATGTAAGAACCATTTAACTAACCAAATAACTAGAAATAATAGGCTGTTACAGAGAGGAACCTCTATAGATGCCTATTAAATTTGCCTCCATATGGATACTTCTTCAATCTTTAGTTCTCTTTAAGTCTTCAATAAGACAGACTCCTTGTTCCTTGGTAGTGTTTCTGATGTGCAGCATGTTGCATGCTTATTTTAGATTGCTGACATTTCTGAGAACAGTTGGTTTGATATACATGTACTAACAAAACAGAGCTGGTGAAAGATTAATATTTTGTTGGCAAAGGTCAGTTGTGTGATAATGGCTTTTACTTACTCCACAAAACTTTTAAAGGAAGGTTACAGTAAATTAACCTGACTCTTGTCTGTCAATCAATATACGACCACATGACATGTTTGCTCTTTGATAAACTGTTATAGTTCAACAAGTATTGTACTAAGCTATAAAATAGCTAGAAGGGAAAAGCTCAAAAGGACAAATTTAGATCCTTTGATAATTTACCCAGGAAATGATCAGCTTTATTTAGACGAAGAGTCACAAATGTGCAGCTCTTACAGTCTCATTTGCCTTCAGTTGGGTTTTCCAGAATTGTTTGGGTATTACCTACACATTGTGCTACAGAATAACCTCTATCGACTGGGAGATACCCACTGTTCCTTCCCAGATAGAGGGACATACAAATTCTCTCCTAGAAAAGCTAAATGAAGTCTGAATCCAAGCCAAGGCAACACTGGGAACTTTAAACTAAAATCAGGCTTTATTTGTAAGGATGAAAATCCTTCAGAGCGCTTCAGTTCAGCAGCTACCAAGCTTCCATAAAAATAATACCATATCATTGTGCTTCTTACATCACTTTCATATAATTATTGGGAATGCAGAATAAGCAAATTACAGAAAAAGAGAAGGGATATTTCTAGTGATTATAAATTCTCTGATATTCTTGCAAGAATGATGGGCTTTGTGTACCTGGAAGTGCCTAAAACAATGTTTCAAAAACGTTTGTTCTATCTTGAGTTTATAGGAATTTAGCAATGAGGGTAATCTTAAAAACCAATGCTAATTGTAAATAAGCATGTCTATTTTGTTGAAATATAGCCAACAAAAGTAGCAGAAGATAATCAGCAAAGAATCTAGTTGGTAGCATTGCTTTAGTGTGTATCATTAAAACACTTGACTGTCATGCTATTTTACTGTGCTGCCCTTATTAAGACTTCTTAGTAGCACAATTTAAATGCCACCGCAATAGTGACAAGAGTTTAAAGTAGGATTAATTACTGACCTCAGTTGCACCACATAAACATTACCTGCTGCATTATTCAACCCCTCTACACTCAAATACGCAAAGCAACATGACAAGCACAAAAATGTAACAGTAGCGGCTGGTCTAATATTACTTTTAATTTGCTAGTTCTATTTAAAGTTAAATAAGACTGTGAATAAACATGACTTATTAAAACCTGTCATTAAGGACAACACATCAGAAAGTTATTTTTGTAATTATACAAATGATCTTCTACTTCTACTATGAAATGCACCGAACAAGCTGCTCTCTTTCACACAACACTGCTGAAATGTAGTGATTACTGGTAAGGGGAGGTGGTAACTAATTGGACAGCAAACTCCAGTACGCTGGGGAGAAAATAATCAAGTCACAAGAATAAATCTCACATCCTACGGAAAGATTATATTATTGCCAGTAATTAAACAGAGCACACAGGATTCCATTCTTGAAAGTTTCAGCTAAACCCTCAGTGCAGCGCATTCTATGAACTTCATAGAATGTAATTTATTAATCTCAGAAGGGTAACTGCTATGGTTGTGGTAGGATTGAATACACGTCTTCAGGGAGCCCAAATATTTCAAACCAGATACTTCAGATAATAAGAGATGAGAAGTAATCAAAAGAAATTTCAGCTACTCTAAATCTGACTGCATGAGAGAAAGCAAAGGAAAATTGCCAGAAGAATTGACAACGGAGAGAAACATAAACGGAAAAAGAAATTGAATTGATTGGCAATTCATAGAAATCAGGATGACCAAAAAAACCCAATGCTTATAAAAGCATAGCTTTGGCCATGGATCCAATGAAGTAAAGGCAAAAGTAAGAAAGGAAAGCAATTAAACTAAAAATAACATCATGCACATTACTTTTAACATAAATAATAATTGGATAAATATCAACAGAAGTCAATAAACCTAGAGAAACATAAAATCCACAATAAAAGCAAAATACCAGATTATAGCAAAAATTCTGTACTAGACTTCGTTATCACAGTATCGCAACAGGTCATAGATATCAGACAACATACTTGCTATAACTAGTACATTTGTGGAACAGGTAGGATTAAAAATACTAAAACCACATACAGGGAAAATAAAATCGTATCTAAACTACCACTCACTAGAGGTGGCCTGAATACATTCCATACCTTGAGAAAGATAACTTAAATAGTCTAAAATGTTATGAAAACACACCACAAATTGTTTAGTTTTGCCTTTTAGTGATTCACTGTTTCTTGGGTATCCTCTGACAGTTGTCGCACATTTCAGCATTATGGGATCAGTGACTGATGTGACTGTAATTTTCCTCTGTGGAAGAATCTATGCACAGCTTCAGTGGCATGACAACTGATAAAATACTGTAATTCTTACAGATAATATTTTGATGCCACTATCATCTACTCCTGAGAATGCCAGGTACCTTACTCAGCAGGGGAAGCATTTACCCAGGGACTAATAATAGAGCAGGTTACAATCAGAAAATTATAATTAATTGGCCATTGAAGCAACTCTGAAAAAGAGGCCTCTTACCATCTGTACTCTACAGATGATGAACAAAAGGAAAGACAACAGTCATTCACCCATTGAGTCCATAGTAGGGTCAGAAAAGAAATGCAGAAATTCCCATTTACAACACATAAACTCCCAATGTCATCGCTTTAAAAATAAATCAAACTGAGTTTTAATTATTCATTGGGATGAGGGTTTGTAAACTACCATAAAGAGCTCCACTGGGCTTAGGAGGAGTAGGGATGACACAGGCTAGAAAGACATAAGAGGACAGAGCACACTATAATATAGCAATACTAATTAATAATTCAAATATGGTTGATGTTTAATAG
Organism: Columba livia; assembly: GCF_036013475.1. Taxonomy (NCBI): domain Eukaryota; kingdom Metazoa; phylum Chordata; class Aves; order Columbiformes; family Columbidae; genus Columba; species Columba livia. Next base: position 17,926,841 of record NC_088614.1, read on the forward strand.
GTTATAAAGTGATTTGGGGTTAATAAACTGACTGACCTTCAACCTTGCAGTGCAGTAAGCACAAGATATATTGCTTCTTAAAGAACGAATGCCAAAACTTTGTCTTTGAAAATGAACATGTTATTTGATGAGTCCATTTATTACACATTATCCCTCACCTGGAAAAGTGGATAATTAATCAGCTATTTAACTCTGTTTATGTAATCCACTGTAAAATAAGTCAATATTTATATTATCTTGAGTTCAGGAGAAGATCACAAAGAAATTAGACTTGCCATAAGCAGGCCTGCCAGTAGCAGGTATAGTATTTCGGTCTCAAAGTCTGCTATCAGAACTGTTGGGTGAAGCATGGCACTCACACAATACTGAGTGTATAGAGACACATCTGCATGCAAAAGTGATTTAAACTCAGAAATTCCGAAGCCTTAAGAGGAAAGATTGCAAATCATAAATTTGCATAAGCATATATCCACAGTTATGGCGGTTTTGGCAGTGATGTTGCAAAGCACGTGCTAAAGTCCTCTGAATTCACAGTTCCTTTGCATGTAAAAAGGCTGGTATGCAAATCTCAAATCTGGGTTCTACCCAATCCTTTTTCTGTTATTGTGAGTTGTATTAGATTTAAAACTATTACCGTGAAGTCAGAGGTTTGTTAGGTAGCTTGCTGTTCTGGTTGATACTTATTCACCAAGTAAATCACCAGGATTTTTCCATAATAAAGCATGCCTATATAAATTCAGCAGCCTGTAAAGCTAGAGCATTAGAAATACTGAGAACATCATGAGAATGCGGAGGTCATAGTTGCCACGGGAACATACCTAGATTAAAGGGTTTGTCACTTGTCAACAGATCTCTGCATACAGTAGTGACTCAGATTTTATGAAAACCCATCTGGGGCCATCAGTGGGTGGTTAATGGAAACATAAGCATAAGAAACGTTATTGTTTAACCCTGCTGTTTAAGTAACATTGTGTGATCTGAAGGCACGGAATTATTTACCCTTATGAATGTGCATCCCATGTATGGTCTACCTTTAGTGATAAATCACCATATTTTTGCTAAACCAATCTATGTTTTCATTTAAGCCGTGAATTTATGAATGCCCCTTTGGATTGCATAAACTGAATCTCAGAAAAACGTTTTACCCTGTTGTACGGATCAGTATTCTCACTTTAACATATAGACATACTGAACTGTAAAATACTAAACATACTACATAAACATTGTAGTCATCATCATCCTATTCTTTTTATGCTATATACTGTATAATGTCTCAGTAGACTCTGCAACATACTGATGGAAAACAATCTGTTTAGAAACACATTGACTTATTTATCTTTTCCTATACACTTACATTCTTGAACCTATTACTATAAATTATATCTTAATTTAAGATAAAATGTGTAGATTTCTTATTTTTCTACAGCTAAATTAATTTTAATAAAGACTATGAAGCTCAGTGAGACATAAACTAGAGTAATGCATGTTTGAAAAAGGTTAACTTACACAATTGTTAACAGAAATGAGTCAAGTAGTCTAGAGGAGTAACTGGACTGTCTTCCTTACATATCCATATTTATATCAAGATATTAGAGATACTTCTCATATCAAAAGAATGACCCCTCAGAGGTTCATATTTCTGTGTTTCAGAATTATCACCTCCAGACACTCACTATTATTGGAGATTATTTAGCCCCATCCTTTTTTACAGAGTAAATTATGCACATATGTTCAGTAAGGAGCAGGTATCATTTTAAGCTATTTGCCTACCTTATGTATTTGATGAATTAGCTACTGGTGATGACTGTGTTCTTAAGTTTCCTAACTCTTGATGCATCCTCAAAGATTTTTAACTGTATTTCTGGTCTTTAAGTACATTTTTGGGAGAAAGGTTCATTTCACAGACCAATTCTTTTTCTTCTAGGACAGCCTTTCTCTGCTTCAGTTCCAGTTTGAAAAAATTTACACTAGTTGTCCAGTAAGACCATCTGTCAAGCTTGTATATTAATATTAGTGAAGCAGTATGCATTTCCCAGACTGAAAATGACTGAAAAGTACAAAGTATTTTGTTATTTCCTGAGAAAATGCTTTTTCGTATATGCATGAGAATATACAAAGAAAATACGAGCAGTTCTGAAATCTATCATGAAAAAAAATCATATCTCAAAAAGTATGTCCTAGCAGCATTTATAAATATGCTCCATATTTGTTTTCTCCCCTGCAGAGCTAATATGTACAGTGTGCTTGTTTATTATTGCATAAATTCAGCCACTTGCTGTCTGAGGATTTCAGGTAAATGCATGCAGCCTAAGCACAGAGCAGTCTAGACCTTCATTTGTGTTTTTATCCAACAACTTTATTAATACAATTACTTTCCTTATGTATGAAAACCTCTGTGAGGGCACGAGGAGCAATGCAGTTATCCAGATTATTGATGTTAAAGGAGACACTGTTACTGGCCTACACATACACGTGCAAGAACAGAAGGAGAACAGAGACCTTCTGTTCCCATATCCTCTACTCTGTCTGCATCAGTACAGTCTTCTAGCACAGTCTTGACCAGATGGTAGAGTTCACTCCTCAGAAAGTGAAAGGTGGTAGGACATCAAATGACAGCTTAGATATCCCTTATGGATCAGTCTACAAATAGAGAAAGAGTGTGTGCCAAGTATCAACCTAAGGTTGCAAAGACCATACAGCAAAGCCTGCAAAGCAAAGTCTCGCCCAGAAACTCCCTTGAGAGGAACACAGTGCAGAGTAGAGCCTTAAAAGTGCAGTCTCGCTCTTAAGGTTACATATGAGCTTCCTAAATGCTCAGTCAGCAGCAGGAACATTAATCATCGCTTCAGTCAATCACAGTTTTCAAAGGTTACAAAAGTACTGCCTGAGACGTGGTTAAGACATAACGATTTATAATATATCAATCACTGGTAGAGTCTAAACACCTTCCTTTCACAGTTACTCCTACAACAACTTCTTCTAAGCTACTACATTAAGATTGTGAATCAATTTGACACCTAAAAAAATCTCTAAAAGATGTTTTCATTAAAACATATTGGATTGGTTAAAGTCAATTTGACCTTTGCAGGTTTGTATTGTTTTCTGAGAGCTTGACTTTAATTACAGTCTTATCCAATTGTTTTCTCCAGAAAACAATATTATTTTACATGTGCCTACCAAGCACTGGTTGACTCCAATTATCGTAATCCTAATGGAACTTACACTAGATTTGTGTGTCACCATATCCGTTCTAAACTCATTAGTTAAGGAGACTACATTTGTTCCAAGCTACTTCAGATTTCTGTTCTTTAATACCTACCAGCTTCTGAACAAGATTTTGGAGTAAGATAATCTACAAACACAAATGTTTCAGAGGCATCTATGCCTAAGTAACAGGAAAATCATAAGTAAAAGCAACCCAACAAACAAGTAATAAAAATTCGTTCTTGCAGTCTTTGTGCTGCTAAAGATGATGTAATTTTATACTATAACTCACTACACCTGGCTGTAATAATCTACTCCCTATTCATCTGAATATTTAAGAGAATTGCTCTGATATGATTTACGGGATATTCATTTGTAAAAACCAATATTGTCTAAAATTTTTGAGTCTTCATTTGTCAAAATATCTTACTGCTGTTAAAGAGTTGTAATTTATAAAAGTTAATTTTACAAAATACTCCCCCTGTGAATTCCACTGAATACAGGTGGATTGTGGTTTTGCCAACTTTGAACAAAATCTTGCAAGCTTTGTATACAATATTTTGCTCACAATTATTCAGAAGCAGTTGCTAGAACTCTGTACCTGAGTAGGTTTACGTACATATATATGTTTATAGAAAAGCGCCTGACCTACTTCTTGGTGATACTTTAGCCTTAATTTCATGATAACCCATTAAAAATAAAAGAATCCCATAGTTTCCAGAAGTCTTCAGCATTTAATCTCGCTTCCAAAGGCTAACAAAAATAATATTGTGACATTTCTGTTAATTAAGACATGCTATCCAGTTTTGAAGTCCATTAATGTCAACGAAAAGACTCTCATTCAACAGGTATTGGATCAAGGCCATAGCTGGCATTCAGTCCTATTCATTAGATTGTTCTTTCTTCCATTCCTTCCAAATAATTCTTTTAAGAAACGTGCAGTTGTTTGGAATGAAACACACAGACTTTGAGGCTTTTTCCTGGTAGTTGCTGCTATTTTAATGAATTAAGTAAAAGGTGCATTAACACAGTAACGACTAGCAAGGTTATTGCTCACATTTTAGCAATGTACTGGCCAGCATGAATAATACTCTAGTAATACATTAAGAAGCAACACCTGGCAAAAGTCCCCATGCTAAACCTTCAAGCACTGCAGTGTTAATTGTAATGTTACTCCCAAATTACTACTATTACGAGTTTAAATTTATAGCTTTGAAACAGGAGGTACTTCATATTTATCAGCATCATACTTGCAGACTTTATCAAAGATGATGTGTACTGGACACCGAAGGACAAATATTACATCCTTTGAGATAAAAAAAAACCCAAAACATTTTTGGTGTGTATAAATAACTGATCTCTTTCAAGCTCCAGATCTAAACAACAAAACAAAAAATAGGACATAAAATAAGTGGAAGATATATTTTGTGAAATTCTACTAATAAAAGCTCTAAAATCCTTACACCTTCACCTTTGGCTGTTGTAAGTACAGTGAGACTTAAATCATACACTGCCTGTACAGTATCACAGATCTAGATTGTACAGGGTGTTTAAAGAAGATGGACCCAATTTGAAATCACTATTTCTCTGCAGCCACAAACCACCCATGAATGAAACTCTTCCCACTTCAAAGGGCAGATGGGTACTGCTAGATGCCTATCCCACTGCAAAAACAGCTCCTAGTTTCATTAAACCATTTGAAAATTTTTGTGTAATTGTAACACGTTGCCATCATGACATATCCTGCTTTGAAACTGGGTCCATCTCTCTGAAACACGCTGTATTTAAAACATAGAATGGATCTTTGATTTTCATAAAGCCTGTACAGGCTGAACAGTCAGACCTTCATTACACTGCTTCACAATAAGATTCTCCTAACACAATACCAAAATGCCTCTTCTGATGTTTGTAATTTGTAAATTAATAAATTCCAAATTGGGTTTTGAAGCTGCAGAATCTTGCACTGGAAATATGACTGAAAAGCTGTACCACTGTATCTTTTGTTCTGTAGAGTTTGTTCTCAAACAATTACTTTGACACTTTATATCTTGGGCTGTTTTAATCTCTACTGTGCCACTTACGTGCACTACTACAGATTCTGAGCCATTCCAGACTTCACTAGTAATGGAAAAACCTCTGAATTTCAAAAGCAAATGCATTTTTTCGCTTTCTAGTAACATCACTAAGGTTCACACTCTAAGAAATGATACCATTAAAAGAAGCCCAGGCTGCTAAGTCATGGATAAGTGGGTTAAATCAAGAAGCGTACTGCTGTCACCACCTATTGGTTATCTGCTTAGGTGTAAAAATCAAACCATTTAGAGAACGGAACTGAAGCTAATTAGAAAAACTAACAAACACAACAGAAGAATTAATAAGAAACATTAAGTTTAAAATCTCAAATTCAAGTCATTAATTGAGAGCAATTTTAAAAGCCATTTAAGCATATGCATAGGAATGAGAAACAAATGTGTCCAGCTCTTTGTGCTTATCAGTAGGAAGATTACTTCATGGCAGCTGAAACATCTGACAGAGAAATGGATCCTTAATCTAGTAACATAAATAAACTAATTTCTGACGATCCCTTTCAAGGAATTAATCTAAATCGCCAAGGTAATTAGCCTTGTTAACTGAGGTTTACCCTATTAACTTTCTCTGACATGCTAAAAAGGCAAAAGATTTCCACTAACAGAAAATACATAAGCACAGTTAATACATTTACCACCCTACTATGCACCACTGCATGATGCTGAAGCTATAATAAAGAAAATAATTAGATGAGTGTTAAGATGAAAACAGTGGTAGGGAAGACCAAGAAGTTTGTGGTCCAGTTCAAGTAAACAGGACTTTGCACAGATCAGCAACATCCAGCATGTCCAGGACACTGGGACAACCTGGACAGGATTTGCCTGTGCAAGATGGATGGGTCGGGGATGCTGTTTACACTGCCTGCACTCTGCAGACTGGCAAAGACTAATAACTCAGTTCTGAAGGAGTGCAGGCTACTCTTTATATAATGTGTTAGCAAATACTGCATTTGGCAAGAAATTCAGTAGGGTGCTTTCCAAGCTTAAAAGGGCTTTCTGGGACTGTTTCTGACCCCATTCAATTCAATTCTTTGTAGCATGGCTTCCTTCCAGGAGTTTCAACATGCGATTCATTCAGGGAAATGTACTATAAGTCAATGGAAGGTTTGCCTGCATAAGAAGTACGAGTTCTGTCTCTATTACCAATTAATCTTTGGAAGTCAGCTTGCATGCGATTTATTTTAAAAGTGAAGTTACTTTTTAATAGTTCACTTGCATTGTACACACACAGGAGTAGTGTAGGAGTAGTAAGAATTCTAAGACTGGGCTCCAAAATAGTTTGTTGTTCTTTGTTTGTTTGTTTAATATAAAATCCAGTATGATATTGATAGGAAAAATTATTATTTTTATTCTACCATTAGCTATGAAATAACTACAAAAATGTGCATAAATACTTTTAAATTGTATTTTTAAGTTGATCAAATACAGACAAGAGTCTTGACTTGTCAATATTCTATGTATATTTTCTAGTTATTGCAGTTTGCTTTGATTTAGCATTTATAAAGTGCTTTCTGTCTCTATTGAACATTATACCAGCGAACACCTGAGTGAGCAGTAAAGCAGCGTGGGTGAGGAGAGTGGGATTTCAACAAAACACGACACATGTGTCTATCTTGCCCAATTCAGCTTTCAGGGCTTCTTACTATTCATCCTGAAATCAGTTGCTGGATCTGGGTCTGAATGCACACAAAAAATAATGGATGACAAAGGGCAGGAAACTGTCACAGTGACTTGATCATGAACACCCGAGGAATGGAAATCATTCTAAATAAAGAGCAAGACCAGGATGAGCTTACTGAACTGAAACAACTGCGGTCAGTTGTAGTGGAAGCTGATTCTGCGTGTGAAGAGGCTGTTCAGATACTTTCTTAACACAGGGTGGGACTGAGCAACTGCTCCTGGAAGCCCCACCAGCGCCCCAGGAGCAGGACTCCAGGAAGAGCAGGGGCTTTGCAATCTCACCCAAACAGATGAATAAAAGTCTGCCTGCTCGCAGATAATTTTCGAGCAGAAAACAGGGCTAGATTTGTCATGTAGGAGTATTCATTCTGAATCATTCATTCTGCTCTCCACTTGAAACAAACCTCCTCTTTGTGTAACAGTAATGCTCCCTAATTATTTATGACTGACCAATTATTTAAGTGTTAAGTTAATACTATATATAGTCAATCTGCTTGCATTTTGTGTCGCACAAGGATTCTCATTTTATGGACTGTACTTCTCCACTTCCCTTAACTGATGCCAAGTAAATTAACATCAAGGTTTCTGCCTGCTAGTTTGCTCAAACAGACGTGTCTTCTTAGATATCTTTTAAACCAGTTCTGACATTTTAATGGGATATAATTATTATAATGAAAAATCCATTATAGAGATGAGATTGAGGTCATATTAGGAAAACATTTCCCCCTTTGTTATTGTATGCAATGCAGTCTGGTGATCTTTTAAAACACACTAGGATTTCTGAAACAGAAAATAAATATAAAATGTTTATGCAAGTAAAACAAAGTAAATCTTGTTGGAAGCATTTCTGTTTATATAGATCTAAGACAAAAGATTTTGTAGGTGTATTCACAGTGACTTTGAGAAACCTCTAATGCAATTCTGCAGGTATACAGCCCTTAGAGAAAAAAACAGAGGAGCTCCAAATTCCCCCTTTAATCTATCCTCTGTTCTATTACGTACATCTGTCAAACTACATAATATTTCTGATGTAATACAGGCATATAGAAAGCATTTTTTATCTCCAGCTGGCATACTTCTAAATTCCAATGCTCAGACATAATTTAGTTTTTTTTTCCCTATATGTGGATTGTTTATTTACTTTACAAACTTGCACAGAAAATGCAACTGTACACTAAACCATTAGTATTCTGTTGGAAAGATTTGTGTTTTGTGTTGGAGGCAGTTCACATTAAACTCAAGGTCTTAATACTCCTTTGAGGCTTCTGAAGCCCCATGGCAACTCTTGAAAAGACTTTTATTTCTTCAGCATATGTAAATTGGGTAGGGTGAAGTCAATGTGATTTAAAGCTAACATGTCTCCAAGAACTCAGATGAGACAAAGGTTTTATTAAATGAAATAGTAGAGGAGATTGAAGTTCCACATTTCAATGTAATGTGATCATGAAGATGGAAAATAATATTTAGTGAAATTAAAAGTGCAGACTTGGAATTTACATCACTCTAAATCTACATCTGTTCTTTTCATTTAATTTATCTGACATGCCCCATTTCTTCCAGGGGAATTACAGAACAAGATCTATTGGATATAGGGATATTAGCAAGACTGCATTGGGGTCATATATTGATTTATGCAACAACCTTTTTACTATATTAATTAGGTAAAGATAATAGCAAAGTAAAAAGAGAAGTTAAAGTTTGTATCACCCAGAGATCCTCGTCTATGCTTATAATTAAATACAATATTTATATTCACATGCCTTCATAAACTAAAACTTTTCATAAAGTTTTAGTGTGAAAAACAGACTTGGCTTCAAATTATTTCTTTCTGAAAAATGAATACATATAACTTTTACTCTGATGTCTAATTTAAATGGTGCTGCATTAGTGGCCAGTGAGTGTTGTGGTTTAACCCCAAGCTGGCAACTCGGCCCCACGCAGCTGCTCTCTCACTCCCCCCAGCCGGGATGGGGAGAGAATCAGGAGAGTAAAAGTGAGAAAACTCGTGGGCTGAGGTAAAGACAGTTTAATAGGTAAAGTAAGAGCCATGCACACAAGCAAAGCAAGACATGGAATTCATTCACCACTTCCCACTGCAGGCAGGTGTTCAGCCATCTCCAGGATGCCTGGGCTCCATCACACATAATGGTTGTTTGGGAAAGGAAAACACCATCACTCCAAATGTCCCCCCCTTCCTTCTTCTTACCCCAGCTTTATACGCCCAGCATGACATTGTATGAGATATGAGCCTTTAATCAGTTGGGGTCAGCTGTCCCAGTTGTGTCCCCTCTCAAATTCTTGTGCGCTTACTGGGGAGGTGGTGTGAGGAGCAGAAAAGGCCTCGACACCGTGTGAGCACTGCTCAGCAATAGCTACATCATCCCTGTCTTATCAATGCTGTTTCCAGCACAAATCCAAACCACAGCCCCATACCAGCTACCAGGAAGAAAATTAACTCCACCCCAGCCACAACCAGCACGAAGTATAACTGTCTGTCACAAATTGATCTATGACCTATACCAGGTTATTTGTGTCACAAAATTCCTTCATCCTCTACTATTCCTCAGACAATCATAATTAATTGTTCAGAGTTCAAAATAGTGCATTACCTGACAAAGCATTTCAAGTGTTTTTCCAGAATTTAAAAAGCAAGAGGGAACAAAATAATGCAAAACTTGTTTACAGCTACTTAAGCTTTACATTAATAATTTTCACAGCAGAAGGAAACATGGACAGTATATTCACTACAAATGTCAGAAAGTGAACTTTCATTCTTGTGGGCTTTTACACTTTAAGAGGTACCAGCAGGCATGAAACACTCAATCGAGGAGGGTCGAATTCCAGCTTGTGCCTTTCTAACTTTCTCAGGCCATTTTTACATCTGCATTATAGCAGCAGACACGGAATATTTTCAATGAATAGGAAAAAATTGTCTATAAAAGCTCCTTCTGTCTCCTCACGCAGACACACATCCAAGAAGATGTCAATCTATGTATCTCAGCACAAAATCTAACAATGCAGAACTGCAACTCAAGACTAGCTAGTTTTAAGGTATCCTTTAAAAAAATATAGTCTTCAATATTTAATTTATAAGACTGCACTTATTCTTAAAGTTGACCTTGCATGTAAGTAATACATAGTGAAACTAGGTGCAGAATATTCAGATAAAAACCATGTGCAACTGAAAACTTTATCTGCTAAGGGGGACTCTACTTCATGCATGAAGTGCCTTGTTTGATGTACATGGACTACCCTTGTCATGGTATGATCACATAAATCATAGAAAATGGGATATGGAGTAACTATCCTGCCTTTTTGGGAATCAAACCAGGCCATTTGGATTGCTTGGATCATCCCGTTACTTTCTGGAGAGAATCTGGAGAGAATGTAAATGGTGGGGCTTGCTTTCTGCTGATTTCTGTTTACCCCACTATCTTTTTCATTCAGCTAATACTGGACACAACATGTAACATTTGTACAGATTTGTCTTTTTGAATTAATAGTGCAAGGTCTTTTTTTAGGTTATGATGATTTGTTCAATTTTTTTTGTTTGCTTGTTTAGTTTTTTACATCTTGTAGATCAGTCTCTATTTAAAATGGAAGCAGATACATTTAAATTAAGTGTTCCTTAAATTATGGGGCACAAAGCCTGTCCTATAAGTCGGACTTTTCATTGTTTGATTTGAATATTAAACAATGGTTGGTTCACTTAACCGCTGTATGAAGCAAACAAATTTTGCAATTTTTACAATTAAAAAAATTTCAAATTCAAGTTTATATTCATATCAAAATCCTCTTATTCCATCTGCCTGCAGTTGGTTTCGTGGTTTTAGTAAATAATTTCAATATATGCTGGCTGCAAGCACTTTGCCTGATATCTGGGCTGTTTCCTCTTAACATTTAATGCATGATGCTTGAAGACTAGTATCTCTACAGTGTGAAGGATACAAACAGCTCAGAGAAATAACAACACACATATGCCAAGACAGTTCAAGAGATTATTTCCTTATCATGACAGCAAAATGACTTTATGCATTGTACAATCTAATGAACATACAATGAATTCTAATGAATGTATCATTCAGGAAGTTCAGAATTCCATTTCTCCCCTCTCCAATGCATACATATTTTACATTGAATTCTGGTTCCCATGACACAGTATATACCTAATTTCAACACTGTGGGAAGCCAACCAAACAAACAAAAACCCCACACCGACCAAAAACAAAAAAACACAACCAAAAATAAATCCCCCAACACTATGCTTGTGAGATGGTAAGATTTTCTGTGAAATATGATATGCCATATGCTGAGTACTCCATGTGTATGACTGAAGTCTTATCAGTCCCATACAGAGATAAGGGGTGCTTGGTATAAATGAAACATTATTCCTCAAAGTGCACTGTCCATAGATAATAAATTTTGCACTATTGCTTATACTGATCAGTTGGCCCTTCCATTGTCTGACTACTACTTTTTTCCCAGATCCACAATCCTTAAATATGCTATATAACAAATAAAGTCGTCTTGTTAAGTTGGTTCCGCCATGTAATAACACAATTCTGTTCTGCTTTGCAGATCAAAGGGAACACAAGTGACGATAACTCAGGAATATTTTGGTAAGTCATGTCAAGAACTCTCAAATAAGCAAGACTCTCTTTTCAGTTAAATCTCTGCAATTGCACTTCTTTCCAATCACCTGTCTGTGAACACCAAGTTGATATTACACATCTAACATTTGGACAGGAATGAAGAGGACATGAAAGATTACCACAAAATTCTCACCATAAAGTCAATAGTGTAAGCCTTGAGCAAGGCCAGAGTTGAAGTGTTGCTGGTAGATTTATGCCTTCATGCAGCTGAAATAATAGTTTTCTGAGGTTGAGAGAAATTATGGAACTTCATTAAAGCTGCCATCGTGGACAAATTTTGCAACGAAGACTGCACACTTGATGAATGATGCTGTGTGCCTAAGTGCACTGTCTGATTTAGAGTTCAAACCTTTTGCAGTACATTCCATGAAGATAAAACATTTTGTGGCCCTATATTTTGGGCTCTATATTTTTGACAATATGTTTCATGCCTCATTTGCCACCAAAGTAATGAGATTTCAGTCAGTGTTCAAAGACTGACTTCACATTTTTCATGGCCAAAATCCAAATGGTTTATTTTTCTATACTAGTGTGCCGCTAATTCAATGAAGTATATGTAGACCTTGAAGAAGCCAAAGTATAAAACATTGACTTCACAAAACAGAGGAGACAAGACGCAAAAACACTGATTAATGATTGTAGCTGCCCATTGGTTCCTAGAATATAGTCTCCCATTTAATTTTTTTTCCAAATAGTAGGGTGCACATGACCAATTTTCTCAGAAAGGAGACAAGTGCTCACATATACATATCTAGAAATACAGAACACAGATCTCACTTGTTAAGTGCTAGGTAAGATTTCTGTCCCAAATCTAGTTTTGCTTTCCCTAAGACACCTGAGATTAAAATTGGTTTTTCAAAATACATATTGTGAAACGAACAACAAGTCGTTATATATGAAACATTGAAGATAATTTCCCTCCTTTTTTTCATAGAATAAGTTATAGCTCCAACTATTGTCTTACTGAGTAATGAAATCGATAATGTACCCGTTTGTTCTGTCAAAACACAGAATAGTGTTTCTTTTCAAAAAAAAAAAAGGAAGATAGAGGGAATTTTATGACACTTTTACAACACCTACCATGCAAACACTAGCATGATCTTTTACCATGTAGACAAATAACCTTACTATGAAATTCTATGTATGAAGATAATAACAAAGCAAATACAGGAGAGAGGAAAACAAAACAAAAAACAACAACAACAAAAAAAAACAAACTGCACACATACTTAGAAGCCCTGGAATGGCTGGAATGGTTTTTTAATATATTAAGCTTGGCTTGCAGTGATTAACAAGGAGTTTGCCCAAATTGTAATCAAAAGTACCAACAATTTAAATTGCTATTTTTAAATCAGGTTGTGAGTGAAATACTAACCGGCCTACAAATATTGAAGAACAGGGTGAAAAAAAACGCCCATAAAAGAAAAACAAACAAAAAAACCAGCATGAACATCACTGCTGTAGCCAAACTTTCCATTACTAAACAATCTAACTTGAAGCTGTGCTTTAGCCACTTTGCGCTGTACCTAACTAGGAAAGAACTAGAGATGCAAGAGTTTCACAAGATGCTTTTAAAATATAGAAAAAAATATGTTAAAATAATAACAATGGATTGTATAAAGTGCCTTTTTTATATTATGGACTATAAAATTATATTAGAAAAGAGTAAATGTCTGGTTTCAAAAGGAAGGTGTGACCACTGTGGAAGGCCATCTCTGACATTTTAAGAAATGGCTACCAATTGCCCTTCCTTGTTAAGAAAGGCTAAATACTTGTTAACTTGCCTTGTTAGGAAAGGCAAGTTCAAATAGATTAGCAGCTACCAACTGTAAAGAAGAGTGTATCTAAATTAAGCAAAGTTTTAATGGGAGTTCAAATCTTTCTGCTTCCCCAAACTACATTTCAGTCACTAAACCTCAGGCATAGACATTTGTTAATACTACACAACATTACTATAATAGAGCTTTTTAAAGTATGCAACACACAATAGCTAAGCATGATTTTTAATTGGAGAAACACAAGCAAAATCATAAGAAAAAATCTTAGACATTTTTGATACTGTGTGAGAGTGGGCAAGCAACTGAATTGTGCTCCTCACCTGCAAGGGCTTTGGAGAGGAGACACCTTCCTGAGTTTGTCATTTGCAATGGAACTTTGCTCCATTCCAGAACTCTGTATCAGAAGATACCTCCAGAGAGTCAAATCCTGCCTTAATCTGAAGACACATCTAGGTGACATAGATTCTCAAGGCTAAAATCTTATTCCAGAGCACCTTCCTACTGCATGGCTGTGCAGGAGATGAAAAGAGTATTGCTTTCTCATGACTGTTCAGAATGTAAGGGTGGCCATGTGAACTCCAGGACAAAACAAGAGGAAAAACTATAACTAGAAACCAAATTAGTATCTGGACTATACCTGAATGTTGCAGAATTGTATTTGCAGCATGCCCTGTTGCACATTCTCTCTCCTTCCAATCTTATCCACCTTATCCTATATCCCCAATAGCAGCAGTGCACTGGGAGATGTTTGTAGGACTGGGATCTTAGAGTGGCTGATGATAACATAGAATAAGCCTATGGAGCTGCCTAGCTTTTCCCATCTATTTTTGGCATAAATCATGCCCATCTGTTCCCTTTCATGCTGCAGTCCAGAAGGAAGCAGATGGGACCTCTCTGCAGTCTTCTTCTGAAACTCATATTCATTATAACCTCATTTTAAAAATGACAGTCTTGCTGTCAGCAATGTTGCTCAACCAATTTTTTTCCCCTTTACAAAAACAAAAATAACCTTTACAATAATAGGCTTTGCCTATAAAGGTCATAATGTTAAAGAGATACTAATAAGTGAACCATCTCCTCATCCCTGGAAGCAATCTTGTTTCCATTCCAAGCCTTGGACTGGATCTGGGCATGACTGCCTAACATGTGGTGTGGCTGATGCTCCTCTGCTATTTTTCAGCAGAGGCAGGGGGTGAATGTTTCTTCTACTGTGTCAGAAACTGCTGCTGCTTGTTTCACTAGTTGCCAGATTGCCAGCTCCTCTTCTTCCTGACGTTCCGCTCTCAGGAAAGCGCTTTGCTATTTCACACAGAATCACAGAATGTCAGGGATTGGAAGGGACCTGGAAAGCTCACCCAGTGCAATCCCCCCATGGAGCAGGAACACCCAGATGAGGTTACACAGGAAGGTGTCCAGGCGGGTTGAAATGTCTGCAGAGAAGGAGACTCCACAACCCCCTGGGCAGCCTGGGCCAGGCTCTGGCACCCTCACCATGAAGAAGTTTCTTCTCAAATTTAAGTGGAACCTCTTGTGTGGGCTGCCGGGAGCTGCCGGGTCTCTCAAGAACAAAAGTGCCTGATTGAGAGAAAAAAAAAAAAAAAAAAAAAAAAAAATTCAGTAAGTCTTTAATAAGTTTTGCTTTTCCAACATCATTAAAAGACTACATAGAAAAATCTCTGGATAGATAAAGAGTTAGATATTCTGCTGCCATTCTCATTGTGGTTTTGAGTATAGGTCTATTCTTTAAACAAATTGCATTCATTTAATGATAACTTTTCACATGGACTTAATATAATTCTCCCCCTCTGCGTTGCACCTGAATCAAGCATACAGTAGTGCTCTCCTGACATCTTAATTAGCAGTTTGATATTATTTTTCAGATTTTTTTTCTCTTTTTAATAGAAAGAAGGTAAGGTCATCAGCAATTCTTTTCCCCCTGTGGTTTTCCTCAAGGAAATAATTAATCTAATGTTAAAACTTTTGCAAAGAGAATAATGGCATTTATTGCAATCAGATTAATACCTTGGTTTTTGGAACACATCTGAACGTAAGTATCTAAGACTCTTTTTTACTTCTAGTATTTTCTTCCTACAAGCTGTTTTGATGTGCTGATTCAGGCAAAAGCAGTTGCCCATTCAAATGGATTTGATGGTTCTGTGCCAGATCAGTTCAGGTTCTATCCTTCTCCTATGGTACATACATCTCAAGGACCAAACACCACATCTCATTGATCATTCCTATCCAGGTCAACATTAAATAAGTGAAAGCAAATCACAATCAAAGAGATACAGGACACTCAAGGGTTCACCCTTCTCCTGTTACCTTGAGGGTAGAACAGGCAATGCATGGTTGTGAACAAACAGAATTCTACTTCTGTGTTCATCCCTAAGTCTGAACTGTACAGGAGAACTGTAGAATATGAGAAATGTGCATAAATAGATAATAACAATCAACATTAAGAAATCCAAGCAGACAAATAGAAGTGCTGCTCATTAGCAAAGGTTCTATGAGTTCCGTATGCAATGCTCAATCTGACCTACAGTGAGAAGGCACTTACCACACTGCTTCATCTTAAGCAACAGTCCTGTTGATTGATTCCTTTATATTGTCCTGACATTTTTCCTAGGTTGGCATTTTTTAACAGGGCAGAAAAAGCAAAATATTTAGGAAGTCCAGACTGACACAATCACAGAACGCTGCCCTTCCTCTCTTTGCAGTGGAATACACAAGAAGTTGTTTTCTTTTGTTATGTTTTCTATGCATTTGACCTCAGGTTCAGAACATGTCTTTACGCTTTCTGGTAACCTTGAAGAGTATATAGGAGTATGCAGAATCTTAAACATCTCTCATTCCCTCAAGTAAACTGGAAAACGTTAGTCTGTTCCATATACATGAGTTACTGCCGTCTAGTGCTGATGAATCAGACATGCCACATACTTGCTTTTGCCAAAAGGCAAGAGTGGTTATCGCTTCCTTTTCACACAGCTTAAGTAAATTATTTATTACAAGTTGAAATGAATTTTAAAATGCAAAAATATATTACTTGCCTTAACTTTAGATTCTATTTCTTTTCCTAAATGTTTAAGGTATTTAAAACATAAAAAATAGAAAAAAACACTGAAGAAGTATTTAAAAATAAAACAATCATCCTGCACACGGTTTGTTGCTGGAGCAGAAAGATCCTAATTTACCACATATCATCATGCACCACATGCAATTAGAGCATAGCTTACATATGTACATATTTTGGTTTATATGGTATATTTAGCTTCTCAAATAAATGTGAAAAGAGCATTCAGAGCTCATGCAGAATTCTCCTCCCCAATTGCACTATCAATTCTCTCATCCTCTCTCTTTCACTTCAGGGTTATAAATCTTTGTTTCTCTTTGAAGAAGCTGCATTAATATTTAATTGAAAAACTTCACAAAATGTTAGAAAAACATTACACCAAACAGAGTAATGCCCAAGACAGTAAACAGCAGGATTTGTGTTATGTAGTTTAGTTATGCATTTGCATTTCATTCTAATATCACTGACCTACTAAAAAAAACCTGCTCTCATTCTTACTGTATGAGGGAAATTTGTTTTCCTCAAATGAAATTAAACCACTGAAAAAGTCCCATCTTACTTGGCCATTTTGGGATGGATGCTTAAAAGGTATAGACTTGTTTCCAAGGCATTAGAGAAATGCATAATCAAATAAGTAGCTCTCAGCAATTTGATATACTTTTCATTGTGTACAATTCCTCCTTTTGATTTAATAACACTCATTTTATGATGCCAGATGCACTATAACTCTGATATTAAAGGGCATTCAAGTAGTAAGGGTCAAACCCTAGAAGAATCTGAAACTATTAAAAAAAATGATAGATTTTGACAAAGAAGCATCACTGGAAAGAAAAAATAATTCATAAGGTTTATCTTGAGGTGAGCAAATTCAAGGACTACTCTTATGTAGCAACTAATATATTTAATTCATTAGTCTAAAACATTTATGTTACACAGGTTAAGAGTGAGAGGGAATATGTTGCACTTCAGATATTCTGGTTATGCGAATGATGAGTCTCCATTTCTGGATCCTCATTATGGAGAAATATATTATGAGATGATGCCCCTACAATCTACCCCTCAGCTGCACACTCATAGTGATGCTGAAACATGCATTTCATTTCAGTATCTTTTCAGTTCTAGTGCTTCTTATTAACCTTATTTATCAGCTGTCTATTAGGATTCAGGTACTGAAACAGTGCGTGTACAATGAACTAATTAAAGCTTATGGAATGTAATATTCTAAGGTCCTAGTACTGGGTGTTGTCTTATAAAAATGACATCATTTTAATACAAACCATTAACGCATTTAGTTAAGCCATTGATAAACCCTGTATTCAGATGAGCAATAGATTTTAAAATAATAATGCTAAAAACCTGCTTACGTATCCAACTGCTTGATTTTAATACCCACATTAATGATTTCATAAAACACCGCTTTAAAAATCTTAACAAACATTTGCATACCTAATGCATTTCTCGATTAAAATTTAGAATCACGTGCCAAAATGGTGACAGTTTGTGTAACAAAAAGCTTAAGAGTCATTTTTAAAAACCAAGCAAACACTTTCTCAGCCGAGACCATTTTCTCTTGATTTCACAGTCACTCAGATGTGACTCCAGGATGCATTTCTGTGTCTGTGTAGTTTGAGCTTTTTCAAACACAGAACTTCCACTGGTGTCTCAAGCGAGATCCTGCTCCATATCCTTCTAAGTCCCAAATGAGTATTTGTTCCAGTTTTGAAAGTCCAAGCTGTATCTTTCCTTCTAAAAGAACTCTGTATTTGGGACAA
Source organism: Columba livia (assembly GCF_036013475.1). Lineage (NCBI taxonomy): Eukaryota > Metazoa > Chordata > Aves > Columbiformes > Columbidae > Columba > Columba livia. The sequence continues at coordinate 17,945,084 of NC_088614.1, forward strand.
GTACAGAATATGTAATAGATCTGCTGTACAGATCCACTTTGGATTAGAAGGATAATTTTATCTTTTATCTCAACATGTCTAATTCTCTGTAGAATAACAGAATGTGAAGTTTCACTTTTGCATGTACAAATTCCTCTCTCAGACCACAGCAGAGTTAGAGAATAAATTCAGCCCCCACAACTCCCTTTGTACAGGTTTTCTGCAATAAAGCCCAATACAAATTGCCTTGTAAAGTCTTTTTTGGTCATCTTTGATTTTAGAGTGCATTCTGTTCATGTACTGAGGAAAGCCTTTGGATTTACTGAAAAACGGTCAGTATTTTGAAACGCAGTAACAATAAGTATACTTAATGATGAACAGAAATAAAGTACCTAAAATCCTCTCCAAAATCAGACGTTCCTTCGTGTTGGAACACCGTGATTGAGGCATTAAAAATATAATCACCACGTTTTAAAGACTATGGCTCTTGGATTTTTAATTTCTCCAGTTATAAGAGAGAGGTTAACAAAATACCTTTGAATTAAAAGTACTTTGGAAGCAAAAAAGCTCCATAAATTCAAAGGGTAGGTAGAACATTACTATTTTATAATTTCTTGCAGAGCTTTTCTTTCTTTCCTCCTTTCCCCTTTATTGTGGTTTCTCTTTACAACACCTGCTTTTCCTATTTTTTTCATCCATTTTTCTATTTTCTTCCCATTGCTGTCAAAGATGTTGTGAAACAGTGTGACATTGCAAAATAAATGTAACTTGTACAACGGAGGAAAAAGGTTTTCTGTTTGCTTAAAAGGCAGCAACTGATAGAAGATTGTCAAAAAGCACAAAAAATCTGCTTTGTCCTGTTGCTGGTTTTGAACTGCTCTAAATTTGTCTCCTCTGTCATGTAAGTTACATTAATGTACAAGTCACTTCTGAATTTGGCCTGTCATTTTTGTCTATGAGCTTCACTTGAAGGTTGAAATAAATCAGATGGTGAACCTGTCCTCCTACCATTTCAAAGCTTTTTATGCTGTAATTCATGCTGCCTCACCAGCATACTCCAGAATTTTATGCCTGCTGTTGCTATGATTCTATACTGTAATTCATTATTAGCAGACTTCCAGAATCCCAGAATGTCAGGGGTTGAAGGGCCCTGGAAAGCTCATCCAGTGCAATCCCCCCATGGAGCAGGAACACCCAGATGAGGTTACACAGGAAGGTGTCCAGGCGGGTTGGAATGTCTGCAGAGAAGGAGACTCCACAACCCCCCTGGGCAGCCTGGGCCAGGCTCTGCCACCCTCACTGAGAAGAAGTTTCTTCTCAAATTTAAGCGGAACCTCTTGTGTTCCAGTTTGAACCCATTACCCCTTTTCCTATCATTGGTTGTCACCGACTTCCATGATACAGTTTTGGTTGGTTTGTTTTTTTTTTTTGTTTTTGTTTTTGTTTTTTTTTTTTTTTCAAATACTAGTATCTAGCAGTGTATGCTCATCAGATCAAAGATCTTTGACCATAGTATTCACGTGCCCAGAGAATTCCATTGTTTCGTGGTGACAGAGCAGGAAGTATTCAAGTCTGCTAAAGATATGTCTCTACATAGTAACATTATTTATAAAGACGACAGCTCTTCAGTAGGATCTTCCTAAGGTTCAAGTGCGTATCCTAATTTGTAACATTTCTAGAGTACTACCGTATATATTTTTTCTCTGTCACTTCTTTATCATACTTCAGTCAGAGAAGCTCACTGCCCAAAATATCTCTCCCCCCCCCTTTTTTTTATCACGTTTCATACTTCTTTACAGCAGCAATTTGCAATGAAGATATCTGACTACTCAACTACTTTCACACTGCAGACAGTTACATTTTTCACTGTAAAAGGTATGACCTATTTTGAAAATCTTCTCCTACTGTCTTTAATTTGCTTGTATATCTCACATATTATCCTTCAATATTTATACTAATGTGCAGTTATTAATGAATTGATACAGTAACAATAGGTAAAACCTCATCACTGGCAGTTGAACTGAACAGGTAAAAGGCAGGTTTCACATTTTCCTTTAAAATAATTCTACTGTCATTCTTTTGGTCCGCCCTGCCTACTGAAGTTCTTACCATTCACTCAGATTCTTAGGCAAACAGTCTTATTTGTAAATGGAATGAGTAGAAATATAGGTATGTGTAAAACAAACACCAACCAGCCATCTCTCTCGCCTTTGTAATTTACTAAAAGTCATAAGTTATGCCAACAGCTATTAATCAACAAATTCAGTCAAAGTTGACTGAAATCAACAGAAGTCTTGGATCTGACCTTGAATGTGGTGGAATTTATGTAAGGAAAAGTTCTAGCCACACACACGTGTGCAAGTATGTAAAGTAAAGATGGTACGATCACACTGGGAGGCAAAAAATACTTATGGTCAGACTTAAATTTACTTGCTCGTGAGCATGCTCTTCCAGACTTCTAATGTTTTGAACAGTGTATTTGGCTGTAAATTGTGATGTTTCTTTTTCAATCAAGATTTCTCATAGCAGTATTGCGCTAAAAGATTACAGTAGGAACCTCGTTAACTTGTACAACATTCTAGGTTTTTTAATGACTGATAACAGATGCCAAAAAGGACATATCTAAGAGTTTTGTGAGAAATAACTGTCTTGATTTTATGCCTTTAAAATGCGGTTTAACAATATCTTCAGGATTCAGTTTGTCCATGTTCATTTTATGCTTTCATCCAACTTTAATTTTATTTTATCATTCATTTATTTCCCTTGTCATTTTAACTATATTTTTCAAGCCAGCTGTCTCATTAAGATAGCTTTTGGCCATCAACTTGCTGAAACCCCTGCTGAGAATGCAATGTTTCTCCAATAGCATATAATTTTATACACTGTAACGGAAAGATTAGCATAATTTTATCTTTTCCATATTGGCACAGACTACTCTAAATAATGTAGCTCAATTTTTTTCTATATTCTTAACAAGTTGGATCAATCTTCCACCTTATGACCCAGAAATAATTCCTAGATTCAGAATCCCACATCTAAGGAGTTGAGCTCTCCTCTATCTCATACAAGAAATAACCCTGTCCTAATCAAATCTCTGGATGAGTGTCTCTTCCCTAACAGACGTACAGGTGTTAAATACTTCAGGTATATGACCCTTCCTATCACGGACTTCAGTGGAGTATGTGCAAGATGTTATTTAAGAAGTAGATCTCCCTTTTTTACACACCAATATTTTAAGTCCTTATCACTTCTATGATCTGCTGATGCTGTGGGGCAGCAGAAGCTTTTCCTCGTACCTGAGAGAACCCGAAGTTGAGGACACGATGCTCACCTTTGTGTTCATTGCAGCAGCCACTCTGTAACTTAGGTACCGTGCTGGTCTCCAAAACTCGTGTTCCAGCCAGAATCCTGAGATACCCAGGGGGACAGTGCAGTCGGTGTTGACTCCAACACAATGATAACCAGAACACTTTAGCCATAGAAAAAGAATTCCAAAATAACAGTTGAGGATTTGTTTGTCTTATTCTTGTTTATGCTGAGAGCATTAGGGAGATTATAATATCTTTTTCAAAGGACATAGCATACACAATTGTACTTTTAGACATTAAAAGATTGATGACAAAAGTCTCCAAGAAAAGGTATTTTTGCTCAGTGATGCTTTTTTTTTTTTTGGCTGGCGTGGTGTTATAAAAAGAAATCATAGTTAAGATGGTGTTCTCTAAACTGCCAAAATGAAATACCTCTTTAGTTTGTTTTGGAAGCAATGAGAAATAGTGATTTTATTGATAATTCTCACTAGTTTAATGACTTTTCACAAATCCACTAGGACTATTGAACCAAGCAGATAGTTGCCTGAGATCTTCCTGACAAGCACAATTCTAGTACCTTGCTATCCTGCTTGTCAGAAAGCAACGTGCTTGCTCAAAGAATCAGCAATTTGGGATGAAAAAACTGTTCTCTTGTAAAACTCCCAACCAGTACTACTTATAACTGTTTTAAGAGCAGAACACTATTTCCCTCTATAGCTGTCAGAAGAACAGTTTTTACTATAATGGTTCAATAAGCAATTGTCTTTTTCCAAAAGCCCAGATGACAAAAAAGAGGATTTGAGTTCGTGCTCTGTGTGAGAAACCACACTGCACAAATTTGATAGACATATTTTAAATGCTGATCGAATGTTACCCTAAAATAACATATTATATTGAAATTTCAGATTCATGAGCTAAGGTTACTGAATTCCTCTCTGAAAATCATAATTCTGCCTGAAGCTGGGTGTGTTTGGTTTATTTAGATCCGTTGCATATTCCAGATCACATCCATAATAAAGATAAACTGAGTATGATGTGTGGTGCACTAAGACATTTCACAGGGCGTGTCAAAAAGATGGACACAATTTGATAATGAACCATTTTGAAATTGGGTCCATCTTTTTGAAACACCCTGTACTTTAAAAATACCTTTTGTACCTTATAATTCCAGCTAAATACACTGAACTTCAGAGCAATTTGTGAAAGCTCTGAAGGAAAAGAATCTTTGTGCACTCATCTAAAATGACAAGTACCGTTGTAGCATTACTATCAATAAGTTCTCATAGTCAGAAGCAATTTTAATTTTACAAGCATAAAACAATTCTATGCAAATACTCACTCAAGACAGCAAATTATAGGCAAGTCACTACTTCACATCATCTCAAGTAACTAGCTGTCTGAACTGCAACTAACAGGAATTACAATTCAGTATTCACCTATGGCTTCTATCAAAGTCATTATAAACTTACTCAAAAGATTTAAAGAGCCTATTCTCTTCACCATTTCCATGATACTTATTTACCGTTCAGTAACTCTTAATATAATTTCCTAAATATTTACAACGTGAAGATACAAGTAGAAATTCAGATCAAAATATTTTACGTTTTGGAAATGAAGTATTATTGTGACACCACATTTTTTATCATTTCTAGATGCGTTATAACTATTACTGTAACATACATCAGGGATTTGGTTTTGCATTTTTTTTGAGAAATGGGATGTCCATCATTTTAGCTGCTTAAGTGACACTTAAGAGACTCTGAAACTCCAGAAAATGGGAAAACCTGACAATTATAGGTCATTGGAAGATTAGCGCAGAAAAACTCTGTTCAGGCCTCAATCCACATCACAGGGCTTAGCTGGTGCTAATAAGTGCAGATGGTTGTCACTTGGGCCTAACAAGGCTCTGAAAGCATCTCTGTACCATGCTCTAAAGCACTTTGGATCCCGTGAGAGTCTATTAATTCAGCTAGATCACTTGTTCAGACTAAGGAGCTGCATGAAATGTCACCATCATGCCCCCTTAGAACCCAGACTGCTGGTAAGCACATCATGGAGAAATTCCAAGTGTTCCTGCACAATCAGTATAGGTCTGGCATAGGAATTTTGACTATGGCTCAGGACTAGCATTTGAAGTGTACTTGAAAAGGAAAAAAGTGAAGGACTGTATGACAGAGCAGTACTACAACGTGAAGGGCAGGTAAAAGAGGAGAGAGAATGAAGGGGAAAATATAAATGAAATGGTTAGTTCTAGTAGCCTAGAGATGATATGGGAGCTGTTATAAGATCACAGGGCTCCATCCTGTCAGTATGAATCATTTACTCAGATCCGTATGTTATACCAAACAAAAATTGAGTTGAATTACAGAACACTCATTCCATTTTGAGGGTCTGAGTACTGTTCAAGATGCTCAAACTTTGCTTTTCTGGTTTATGAGATCACCAAATCCTTTTACTGGCATTACAGACTCTTAGCTTGCGGCTGTCTACCATTTATTTTGTGTATAATCTCCGTATTTCCAGGAAGTTATAATGTGTATATGAAAGGTTCCTCTAAGGGGTGAAACCCAGTATAAAAAAAATACTCAAGCCTTGAGTGATTTATTTCACAAGATGATTTTATAAAATAAGGAAACCACTGATGCTAGTCTTGGTCTTGTTTAAACTGTAACAGAGCCTAAGTATTAATAACAGTTCTCTATTTAGGCTCCTGGAAATTGAACAGAATACCCACAACACATATATGGTCATTCCAAAAGAATCCAAAAGTCCTTTAAGAAAGTAATGGTTCAAATTTCTCAGTCAGAAATATATCGTTAATGCAAACACATGCTTACAACCTTTTAGGAACCATGACATAAATCAGGTAATAATATCTAATGGGGATCTGTTAAGTCTGTATTAATAAATAAGCAACTAATTACTTTTCTTTTAAAAAACGTTCTTTACAGCTCACAAAATGCAAAGCAGACCATAACTTGTTTGGTCTATATTTTCCTTGCTTTAGCAATTTCTTCACAGAGGGTGATGGAGGAAGCAAATTCAGAATTGCTACTCCACACACACCATAATGAATCAGAGCCATTTTAACCACATGTGAAGTGCATGTGGAGAAGACTTCCTTCACTTGCGCAGGTCAGTCACAGAAGCACCGTGAGCCTGACATTAGATGTACCACACATGGACAATTTCTCCTCTGAGCAGGCCTGTACCTTAGGGGTGCACTGAATCACAGGGACTCATGGGAAGAACAACTGCAACTTTCTTATAAACTTAACCAAACAACAGGGCTTCTAGAAATAACAGCAAGAACCATCCTGATTCATCTGTAAATTAGCTTTCCTCCTTTGTGCTTGAACCCAAAACAACAAACTAGCTTAACTGTTAAGTATATTGAGAAGAAAATGAGAAGAGCAAGACACTTAGTCCTCAAAGGCAAGAGCTAAAAGTCTGTAAATTATAAACCTGGAGGGACAGATAGAATCTGATTCTACATGAATAGAGCCAGTTCATTTCAGCAGTCTTGCCTCCTTTAATGGGAATTCTCTTTGTGTAAATAAGATTGCTTGCATCAGGCTGACTTTTCAAAGGAGCCTAAATAACTCAGGGATACAAAACCGACTGGGTAAGATTCACATATAAATTAATGTTCCTTTCTACTGCAAGGACAGTCTGTAGTCTTCTAGTGTAAATAAGAATAAAATCCTTAAGCTTTCAGTGGGAGAAAGAATAACTCAGTCAGGCTCCTTTGAAAACCCAAACCAGAATTCTCCAGACGAGAACACAGCATAAATAATAACATGTTTCTTTATTAGAGCTCTTTCATCCATCAAACGCTTGGAATTCTATACCATGCAGAAGTACTGAATAAAGGGCTGAACACTTCAGGATTAGAATAATGCAGGTGCATTTTGTATAGACAACCAGAAATCCCATTAATGTCAACTTTTTAACAGCAGTGCATGTATCTGTGTTTCATACTTAGGTAAATGTGCTCAATTCATATAGTTATTATAAATCTCCACTATGCATCTAAATAATTACGTACCTTGAATTGCAGCCTGAGGCTTATGCTTGCAGTATACTCAGCAAAGACCTTTATTCTACACTTCCTTTTTAATTCACTGTAAAGTATAGGTTGATAGAATAGCTGACCTAGTAAGAAACATTTCAGATAGTTAAATATAATTTTTTAAAAAGTATTCTTAATTTCCTTTTTTTAAAAAAAAAATATAGCTCAAAAAATCCATTAACTTATTTTTTTAAATACAGTATAATAATTGTAGCTATGACTCATACAAATCAACCTTTCAGATATCTTGTCATAAAATAAAGGTCAAGTCACAGAAAATCTTAAAAGTATTTCTTAAAGAATATAAACGGTATCATTGTAACTTTCATTAGCTTTAGCTTTTCAAACGCTTAGAACTTATTACTGAAGTTGATTTCTGATGACTGCTTTTGAAACTACAACCTTGAACTAGCTATACCATGTGGCTAATGCTACACGCAAAAAATCTTTATGATGCACACTAAAATGTTTATGGCACCCCTGTAATTTCATCAGTGGTTATCAATCAGTGTATGAAAAGGTCTGCAGTTTTATACACCATCCTTTTATAGTGCTGGCACTAACTCCCTATTTAGAATTACTCCGATCTTGTTTAAAATGAAAGAGAATACGGAAAGAAGTGTCATACAATCCAACTTTAATAATCTGTTCATCATCAATTAGCATTGAGAATAAATTGCTCTCTTAACCAAGAAATTATAGACAACCATATAAAGCTGTGCAGACTCTGGCACTAGAAATCTTTATCATATAATTATGGAGAAATATTATATTTAATTAGGCTCAATTTAGATGATTGTTGCCACAGTTCAAATGTAAAAAGGCAAAGGGATGTTGATAAGTCCATCTGCTACCACAGCTTTTTAATCTGCTGGGTTTTGCTTCCTATTTACATTCAAAAGGTAAAAACCCACACAGAACTAAAACAACTCTTCAATTGTCAGTTTAACTCAACAGAAGAGGAAATGAGTGTCATAGTGTAAGTGAAGCTCTCGGCTGAACTAGTAAATAAAACTAAATAATTTTGTCTAAAAATTAATCAGTGCGTAAGGTTTGACACGAAGGTCATTTTAGAGGCAATAAATGTGTCACTGCCACCTCTATATTCCCACCAGATTACTGTGACAATAGAATTTTATTACCTTTCTTTTAGAAAGTATAATTTAAATAAGAGTGCCTGCAATCATATTAATCCTTACTTATCTTCTTTAATTTCCTCATAGAATTTTAACACACATACAAACATACATCAAAGTGTCAAGCAAAATTTTGATTCAGGTAGTTGAGAACATAATTAAACTGATGGTATTTTTGGAAGTGTCTCTTATTAAAAATATTTAACAAAAGAAATGCATGGAGATAGCAAACCCAGAGGCAGACAGATGGTGTAATTTCCCCTTCTTCATTGCCAAAGGAGTCACTTTTTCAGTTTAGATCAGTGGTGTCAAACTCATTTTCACCAGGGGTCACATCAGCCTCATGGTTAGGGAATGACCTATTAGAGAGCAGGGTAGGGGAAAGGGACCTGGGGGTCCTGGGGACAGCAGGATGACCATGAGCCAACACTGGGCCCTTGTGGCCAGGAAGCCAATGGTACCTGGGGTGCATTAGAAGGGGAGTGGTTAGTAGATGGAGAGAGGTTCTCCTGCCCCTCTGCTCTGCCCTGGGGAGACCACACCTGGAATATTGTGTCCAGTTCTGGGCCCTTCAGTTCCAGAAGGACAGGGAACTGCTGGAGAGAGTCCAGCGCAGCCACCAAGATGCTGAAGGGAGTGGAGCATCTCCCGTGTGAGGAAAGGCTGAGGGAGCTGGGGCTCTGGAACTTGAAGAAGAGGAGACTGAGGGGTGACCTCATTAATGTCTACAGATAAATAAAGGGTGAGTGTCATGAGGATGGAGCCAGGCTCTTCTTGGTGACAACCAATGATAGGACAAGGGGTAATGGCTTCACACTGGGACACAAGAGGTTCCACTTACATTTGAGAAGGAACTTCTTCTCAGTGAGGGTGACAGAACACTGGACCAGGCTGCCCAGGGGCATTGTGGAGTCTCCTCCTCTTCTTCCCACTATTGTTAATTTCAAGACTGGATTTACTTTTGTGGAACACTTCTAAAACAATCAGTAAACTGAAAAAATTCCATTAATGATGTAAGACTGCTGCCTTACAACAGCAGAGTAGGAGTAGGTGCAGAAATCTTGCCAGGCATACAGGCTGGGAGAGAGTAAGGAGCTCAAAATCATAAAGCCTTTTTCAAGAGAGACGAACCCAATGTCCCAGGAGAAGCTGACTGCAGGATTACATTTATGCTTCTTGCACAGTAAGACTGACAACATAACAAAGTTTCATGTTTTGTACCCATTGGATACCCCGTGCAGTCAGAATTTGCTGACTTATGCAATACATCTGACTTTATTCTAAAACTCCTAAAATTGTTGATGCAAGCCAGTGATGTCTTAAAATAAACACGTAGAAATGGTGCCTGCAACACATTTAGAGCCTGTGAAAATTCACAGATAACAGACCCTATCCTGCCTTACAGCAGAAGAGCAGAACAGCCAGTTACCTCACCGAGGCGCCCAGCCTGTGCACTCCTCTTCAGGGCACACCTGATGTTCTGCTACTGAAGTGAAATATGTCATCTCAGTTATGTTTGGTTTCTTTTCATAGATGCCCTGTTACTTGTGATACTGAATTTTTCTACCTTTTAAAACACTGTCAATGCGTTGAGCGCTGAAGCCCAGGCTATACAGAATCACCTACTACTTCCTATTTCATGCAAAGTCCACATTTCTAATAGGTGCAAAAAACACATTTATTCAAAGTGGATTTCAAAGATTACCCCATTTTACATACCAACTGTAAATATCATCTCTACCATTTTTATTTCATTTTACAAGTTAGTTCAGAGAATGACAATTTAGAAACTATGTAAATTAAGCCTATACATATTTTCTATTTCAGAATAATTACTAATGAATTATATAACCTCTGATATTGTAGCAATATAAAAAGCGAAAGAAATGAAAACATGATTAATGCGAGTATTATTATTATTGCACAAGCACGCTTTAGTAAGACTAACACTGGACTGCATGTTAATCCTTTATACGGTGAAAAGTAGTGCAAGCAACATTTATGAGAAGGGATCTAAGTTTTAGTAATTTGCAGCACTGCAACTCTTCCATTTTTTCTTTTTGTTCTTTTTTCATAAATCTGCTCAGTGTAATTCAAGAGGGTTCACAGTGTCCTTTCAGAACCATCATTGCTTCTGGTTTAAATCATTCAGAGCCTGGCAGTCAGAAGAAATACATGGCAACAGAGAAAATTTGTCTCATGGGAGTCAGACTCTGAAGCTGGAATCTTCAGCACACATTTCTCTCTGAAATTTCTCGTTAAGCAACTACATAAGCAGTGCCATTGTTGTTGTCTCATTAACAATTTATTCTTTAATTCCCAGAATTAAAAAGATTCATTTGTCAAGATACTGCACAGTCAGAAGGATTAAAGGTTCCCTGGTCAGCAGGAAGTTTAAAAAGATTGTTCTACTCAAGGATATGAACTATATACTTATTTTCAGCACCTTAGTCTTTCAAAAGTAGGTCTCATTCTTTATGGTAGCTTAAGCATGGAGTTAAAATTTGCTTTCAAACCAGAAGCAGTATATAATCTCTTTTCTGAGGAGACACTTGGTATTTGGGGTTGGATTCATTAGTGCAGTTGCTAAAAAGATAGCCATGGCATGCAGTGGGACCTTCCTCTGCCTGAGCTGATTTCACATTTCCTTTCAGAGAATCATACAATCATTAAGGTTGGGAAAAGACCCTTAAAATCATTGAGTCCAACAGTAAACCTAACACTGCCAACTCCACCACTAAACCATGTCTTGACAATTTCATATCAGTAGCATAAACTAAAAGCCAACGTAAAACCAAACAAACAAAACCAACCAAACAAAACCAAACAAAACCAAACCAAACAAAAAAAACACAATCCAAAGAAAAAAAAAAATGATGGAAATTTTTTTTTCTCATGGTTTCACATTTTCTCCTAATGCTTTTATCTTCTTTCTTTAAAAGGCAAACAGATAACACTATATGCCATCTGAAAGAGTTGGAATTACTTAATTTAGAGAAGAGGAAGCTCAAGTGTAAAAAAATCAATGTGTAGAAATATCCAACAGGGCGTGGGCTGTAGCCAGACTGTTCTTGGTGATGCCCAGTGACAGGACAATAGTACTGCAAAGATGGTCAAACCCTGGAATAGGTTTCCCAGAGAAGTTGTGGAGTGTCTGACTTTAAAGGTATTAAAAATCCAACTGGACACAGCCTTGAATAACATGATGATCACTATTCTGTGGTTTTCACTTCAGCTGCATTTTCACCTTCAATTAAACAGAAGTATTCTTTGCCTACCACAGAACACATAAGAAGAAAGACTCACCCATATCTTGTCACTTGACTGATTAGTCTGGGGAAACAAGTAACCCAATAGCAGCTCCAGGAAACTACTGTAGCCTAAACCAGTGCAAGTCTGTTTGCATCTAAATAGGGATGAGAATGACTGCGCTACTGGAATGGTTTTCCTTAAAAAAAAAACAACCTGCCACCAACCAAACCCCAACCAAGATTTCATCAGTATAATCTGAGTAGTCTATGTTTTCATATTCACTGGCAGATTAACCGAAATAATAAAGAAAATATGAAGAATTTATAATCCTGTTATCACTGACTCTAGACTGCTGTCATCTGTGGCTTCTCCAGAACTATCTTTCTCCTAATGCAGTAGAGATACAGATCATCTTTTGCAAGCTATGATATCAATTGAGAGCAATTGGATGGTTCTACAATTATATGGCAAATAAGTTCCATTCTCTGTGAGATGCTTCCATTCTTTCCAACACTATTATTTTGCTAGAAAATTTGTGAATTTGTTTTTGTCCCATTTTGTGATCTAATTATTGAGATCAACTGACATTTCCTATTCCATTTCTTTATATTTATAAATGGAAATAAACTCCAACAATTATGTTTAAGGATTTGGAGTCCTTACTTCCTGCAGTGAAGTGTGGTCTTCAGTGGTGAAGGTCCATTGTTCCTCGGTAATATTCCGCATTTTCCATAAGCGGTAAGATTCATCAAAAGAACAGTAAGCAGCTGAACTTTCTAATGTCAAGCAGATAGAGCTCTAGCTGCATGCAAAAATATGGGCACACATTTAGAGTGTAAATTGATTATATAAAGAGAATATTCTTTAAATATTTGGCATTTCTTTTCTTGTTCTGTCCTTTCACTTGTGTGAAATATTGGTGGGACTTTATGTTCTATAAAAATATAAATATATATCAAGTGTTCTCAGAAAAACAGGACTTAAAATACATGCAAATATAATTATGTCCCCTTCCAACTGCCATGTGCAATGTAAAGAGCTTCTAGTGGAGGTAGAAATCAGTTCTACTAGCTTGCCTGTCTTGGATAAATTAGATAACTACGTGGATTCTTTATACAAAAAACTGAGACCTATGCTGTGCTGCAGCCTCAGGCTCTCCATAACATGGCCTTTTATTAAAATTGTATGTAATATAGATCTAGAATTATCACTTTTATTTCATTAAATCCTTCATTTTCAGCTTGTCTAGCTATTGGCAAGGGCTTTTTTGTTACTTTCATTTTTTCATTTCCAGATGAGATTATACCTGAAAATAGAATCTGAAAGCCTTTAAACAAGTTTTCATTATCTAGTGCCTAGAGAGATTTTTTTCTTTCTTTCTGATACTATAGGCTCTGTCCTCTGATTTGTTAAAACCTTAGCACTTGAAAGAAGTGGTCGAAGATATAGATAGCATTAAAAAATCCCTGCTATTGCAGTTATGTCTATTTATGTACGTCTTCACTTTTTCTTTCAATGTAGTAACAGTAATACTAACTAGCAAGTGAATATCAATGTAACAGCTGAGATGTTTCTCGTGCTGCATTGTACATCCTAATTCTTTTAAATACTAGTAGAATTCAATAAGCTAGTACATAAAATACATATAAAGGGTTAGACTGCAAAACAGGAGCACCTAGCACTGAGACACCTGTCTGCCAAAGCAGACAGAACCCAGTAGAATTCAATGATTACAGGAGACGTGACAGAGCAACCATTACTGTATTTTCTCACAGTGGAAAAGCAAAAGGCAAAAATCCAGATGTATTTGCCATGAGGTAGCAGATGTTCTGGTGCATAGAGTACGTCTCATAAACAACAGAAACTCCAAATCCACCAGTATGATTCAACAACCTGTTCTGTTTGGATATAAAACCCAGAAAGCAAATATCAAGGAATATTTCTCAAAATAATCAGAATAGTGACAGTAACATGCATCTCTTACATAGTACATTTAATCAGCCGTTCTCAAAACACTTCAAAGAATGCATAGATCAGAATCACAATTTTACTACTGGTAAAGCTCAGAGAGAAGCAGTGATTTTCATAAATGTTGAGCAGTCTGGGGCACAAATGGGAACAAAACTCAGATCTTACTGATCGTGGCACAAAGCCTCCCTTCTCATAGGTGAACCTATGCTACAGAGAACACAAAGTGTGTATGTATTGCAATAAACCAACAATCTGTCTTTACTCCTTTATGATGTATCCCAATGTAATGTTTCAGCCAAAGTATTATCCAGTAGGTAAATACTAAGAAAGTATGAAGCTAAGAAAAAACACAGTGGTATTTGAAATATAAATACTTGTGTGGTTCTGTCCAGGTCACGGAAACTATTAGGTCTGTGACTTGAACAATTTCTTAAACTCACTCTCTAACTTTCTTCAAAGCCTTCTTGACATTATTCGCATATAGATAAATTAAATTATTGCAAAAGTGTATCAAATATAAAATACATTTATATAAAAGCTTCACCTCAAATTACACATCTCTGTCACATCTAGATTCATACTGTTTCAAGTACACCAATGAATAATGCAAAACAATAGCCAGCATAATCCACAAGGGTGTCCTCATGCAAGGTTTGCTAAACGCTGATTGACCTCAGGCACTCAGAAACTTTCAGTGTCTTTAGATGCTGATATTTCTGTCAGACAATATGTGCAAATCCCTTGCCAGAGTTCTAAGGTGAACCTGCTTGGCACTTGGGATTTGTAAAAGAAGCCTCAAACCACTTGAAACACACCTGATTTCAGTTCTCATTTTATAACTCAAAGCAGAAGTGAAGTTGTTGAACCCTCTGCTGAACACCTGCTTCACGTGAAACTTTTTTCCCTACCATAGAGGCAAAGTTTCATTTGAAAATAATTCTGCAAGGCTGTTAAATCTAGAATGTGAAACTATGTACTGTACAAATCTAGAAGTATTGTTAGAAGAGAATTATTGAAAGCATTTTAACACAAATATTCAAATCACATTTAGACTTTTTAATTTCCTATTTAAAAAAGACTAATCAAAATAATTAAAGTTACCAGAGTAATGTATATTACATTCTATGCCTGAAATGATATGCCTACATATATGAATGCACATAGAGATCATAGGTTGTTAGGACTTTCACATCCAATGCATTAGGAAAGTTAAATTTTTTTAGCTTATATAAAACAGAATCAGATGGCAGTTATAAGCATATGTAGAACAAGTTATTTAAGGTATAACTGGTGTTATTTCTATTAATATTTTTATTATTTTTCTTTTAGTCTTGTATCTCTTATTTTTCTAATCATATGTAATACCAATATTTTCAGAACCATTATAGTTTCACAGAAATGAATTGTAGATTCAGTTCAAAACAGATTAATTTTACATTTTACATTTACAGTATTTTAAAGATTAGAAGAGTTCGATTTTTGTAGCATATTGGAATAGTATTATTTTACTAGAGAACATAAACAAGATTAGAAAAATACTCACAAACTCATACAGATGGACTCAGACCTCAGTCTCAGGCTGCCTCCACAGCATTTTAATAGAAGAGCCCTTATAGGTAGATCATTTATTATGGATTAATAAGTCATTTGGGCTTACACACTGTGGTGTCACTTGTTTTATTTATCAAATTCATTATGACAATTTTCACATTTAGTGAAGTAAAGCTTTACCAAAGAAGAGCTACCCCAAAATACACCCCAAACTGTGAAATCTCTAAAATTAGCTAGATTAGCACACAGTGTTTGGATTCCTTAGATGAAGTGACGTGAAGAGATTTCAGCAAAACTCTGTAAGGCTCCAAAGAATCAAAGGAGGAAGAGAAAAACTCATATATATATATATATATATATTTTTTTTTTTTTTCCTAATCTAACAGAGTTCACAATCAAAACTGAGGTTGTGAGTAAGACAGATTTCAGTTGATCTCATCTAAGATGGTCATGACTGAAAACACCCTATTTCTACCTCCTTCTCTTCAAGTAATGCAATATTGATGAACTTGGTACCAAGAGACGTGGACGGTGTAAGTGATAACATGAAAAGAACCCAGTTAGTGAGACGTGACTCTGGAGTCAGAGCTACCAACCGAATCAATCATGGAATCAATGCAGCCAGCAAGCACTGCAGCAAGCCGAGCTGTTTCTCTAATTCCCTGATCTCCTTTTTAGTTGGCAGTGGCTTCTCCCTCTTGCTTTCACTGGTTTAATTTTTTTTTTTTAATTTACAAATTAACACCTCTCATCTAAGTGTGAAGCAAAAAAAATACACATGGTGCCATAAAAAAATATTAACCACCGACAGTAGCTCACAGATGGGCTTAGAGATGTTACATGTTGTCTGGAGAAGAAAGCCATGAAAGTGAGGGGGTTAGGTGGCACAGCAGTAGGGCTGCCATTGGCTTTGCAACTAATTAAGAGCTGTGAAATGAGGTGATTCTGCAAACATGGACTGAGTAGACTGAAGGAAAAAAGTGCTTGAAAACAACTCAGGTAGTTTGTGAAAGCCCAGTTCAAGCTGAGAGGCCAGAGGAAAAGTGAGTATATATTAACTACTTATTATAGTCTGAGGGAGATTTCAGAGTGAATTAGGCTGGAGACATCTGTCCTCTTCTGGCTACAAATAGGCTGCTGAAGAGATGATTGTCCCCAGCTACTTGTTAGAGTCTCCCTGCTGGAATTTACTGCATCCACATTACTGGCAGCTGAACTCCTTGCTTAATCACTCCTTGACACACTGTTTTAATCAGCTCACCCCAATAAGACTGATATGAATCAGCGAGTGACCACAAAAGCAGCTCAGCCAGCCTATTTCAGACACCGCTGTCCTCGGGCAGGGGTGCAACGACAAGCAGAGGGGGGTGTGCATCTATTCAGCCAGCTCAGCTCCAGCCAAATAGGACACACAAAGATACCAAAGCCTGTAATTAAGTTGGGCAAATGACTTGACTGAATCACAGAAATTAAGAGGGAAAGAAGGCACTCTGAGTTCTCAATGTGAGACAGTTCAAACTGTGGATGAAGCAATATCAGGGGTAGTTTAAGTAGGACATTAAACTGAAGATCCGGAGGGGGGTAAGACACCACTGAGATGGGATGCCCACATTCATAATTGTTGCTCTAACCATTTCTGGTACATAGGTAAATATTGCTGCAAATACATAGTACGCTGATACTATTAGGTGTTAGTTTATCCTTACTACTTACACTAAAAATACTAGATCTCTGATAAAAATATATTTTTTTCAATGTATACTCATAACACTTAAAAGTTATTACTCATTTCAGAACAATCATATTCCATTTATCCTTATTTTTAAAAGCATGACCAAAAAATCCTTAAATTCCAGGAGATAACTGCAAGTTATTGTGTTTTTTCCTGAAGATGGTGAAATGAAAACAAAATAGTTTTGCTAGCAGTAGGGTAGTGTTTAATTAAATCTCGCATAGTGCTGAGGAGACGCTGTATTGACCCTGTATTCCCTTTATTTTATTCTAGCTTTTTGAGACTTGAAGATTGTAACTCAAAACCAGAGATTTTTCTGAATTTCACCACCATTTGTTTGCTCTGTATTTGCTTCCATATTTCATTACAGAGCTGCATGTCAGGCCTAGAAAACATTCTTCTCTATATATCTCCATACTTTTTGTAGGCATTTACTGTTTTTCTTTTAAATACCTAGATGCATCTATGAAACTCCCTGATGTAAACTCTAATATTCCTTTCTTCTGCTTGTATCTTGGCTATCACAACGTGATAACTGTTGCATTCTTTTCACAGTTTAGGATATATGAATACACTGTGGCTCTGGTATATCTACATTCTGGTATTTTCTTTACATTTTTGTTATGCTGTTACTTTGTTTCCCATTCTTACACTGTGCTGGTCAGTTTTTTGTACTGTGTCTACTCTTTAAAAGATGAGGAGGAATTTGAGATATCTAAGTAAACAATTCCTCTTTATGCAATTGGTAAACTATAACTTTCAGTCAATGGAAGACTATTTTATTGACTGCTTTGCAATCAACTTAATCAAAATCCTTCCTTCTCTAAGTTTTTTGGCTGCAGAAGTTGTCCATTTCATTCAGTTACCATCTGAAGTGCCCTTTCCACAGAATTCTAATGTTTTAGTTCTATGACCAGTTTGGTCCTAATATGTAGAATTATCAAATCACATCAAGTTGATGTCTTAGGATCAGACAGGATATTACCAGAAAATATTCATGGAAGTTCAGAAATGACCTGGGAAGGAATAGTGAGATAGCTGTGTTTTCAGATGGTAGAAACAGATTCGACAATATAAAAACAAATTGCACAGAACAACGAAGAAAGTAGGTACAATATACAATGGCATATCTGGAATTCAGAAAACATAAAAATTGTTCAACTTTTCCACAGTGCTAAAGCCAGAAAAAGTAGAGACATGCCAGCAGTTGCAGTAATGATGGCAAACTCAACCTTGATACCTGTTTATCTAACAGCCTGGAAGTAACACTGATGCTAATGTAAGCACATAAGCATCACTCATTACAGTAAATACATGTGTCTGACCTCCTGTGTCTGTCAGTGTTAGTTCACTGCTTTACAAGGTTTCATAGCAGTGAGGTCACTGAAGCAGACGAACAGATAAAGTGAGCAAGAAAATGCAGGGATATTTTTCTATGTAATGGAAAGCCTCAGTACAAGACTACGTCTGGTGAAAAATATGTACTGCAATTTCCTACCAGCTGGAGGTGGAAAAAAAACCCCACACCACCACTCAGCTTGTCACAGTTAACGATAGCTGTTAATTTCATTATTATCATTATTACTTTTTTTATTGCAATAGCACCTAGATGATCAGTCTGGGAATTGAGGCCCCCCCCGTGGTATGAAATGAACACATAGCACACAAATACAGCCCCTGCCCCACATCACTTACCTGCAGAGCTCTACAGAGAATTTGAATGCTGCTTGTTTTTAAAGTACAGTAGGTTTTAGTGTGGAATTCAATGTGAGCAGTTACAAAATGTGGTATGTTTTGCTAAAATAAAGACCTATACACAAAATGCGTTTGTGTCCAACCTTCTTACACTACACAAAACCGTACTTGTCTATTCTGGTCAGCCACAATTATTAAATAAGAACCAGCCCACCAGACCAATAGGAGAACAATCTCCCATTTTGTTAATTTGCAACACGTTATTAGACACCACATCAGGAATACTGCATGCATTCGATAAATAGTAGGTGTCGTTACTATTCAGTAAAACATGGCCTGCTCTCTTTTCAAGCAACCTTTTACTAGATTCCAGCAGCCATGCCTTTTCTCTGAAATTTCGTTCATCTTGTTGGCATTCACCATCATCATGAAGAAGTGTCTCTTTTTGAAGAAAGATTCCAAATACCCAGCTGCCATTTCTCAAAACATCAGTGAACACTAGAGCCTTAGCACCTGTTAACAGGATCTGCCCCTTGAGGCTATATTCTCTTAATGAATTAAAGGAACATCTGCTTTAATTCAAGAAAATATCTTAATAAAACTATAGTTTTGGCTACAGAATCTCCTGGATCTCAGTACCTCAGTTCTACAGTACAAACCAGGAGAAAAGCTGATCTGAAATGACCAATGTGCTCAGCTAGTGCTAGGCAGGTAGAGAGTTAACGCAGTCTCTTACCTCAATAGAAAAGAACTTCAGAGATACCTTAACTGATTCCTGGTTGTAAATTACCATTATGACACCTCCAAATCTGCTTAAACACCATGTCCCTGGTCTAAGTCCCTTACTGTAAGCTGTACAAATAATGTAGTGTTTGCAGTGGAGCATAGTGTGTGCTATGTTAAGAAATTAAATAGTGAATTATTAATTACATTCAGACTATTATAAAACAGACCAAGGCATTACTAAAATCCTGCCTCAAACAATGATGATGAGTACCAGATGCTTCAGAGAACAAATTATGGAACACTAAGATTTATAAAAAATCTACTTCTCAGCTTCAAAAATTATTTTCAACAGTGACTTTCATACTTTAATTACATCCTGTGTAAAACTGGCTAGTGCAGCTCATATGTACTGCTGCAAGGTTTGTTGTCACCGCCGTCATAATTTTGTACTTGTTTTTCACTGCAGAGTCCTGCCACATACTCAACTCATGATAACATCTCCTTCTCTAGGCATTCACCCAGACACTGCCATTCATTGGTATTTCTGTCAGTGACACTATTAAGAGAGAAAGTTTTTATTAAAGCGCAGGAGTTGAACTGTGAAACAACTGCCAAAGTCATATTTTGTACATGTGAAATTCACTATTTCAAGATTTTAATCTTCAGGTCTCAGAGATATAATTGCATATTACTTCAGAAGTAATGTCTATCGGGAGGTACATTCTCAAAGTCTTACATTATATCTTACAGAAGACTTTAATTTATGCTTATAGATGAGGCATAGCCATATCTTTCTTTTAGAAAACACTTCAATCTTTCTTTTCAAAATTTCATTTTAGATTTTATAAATACTGAATTTCCATTTTTACTAGGTCACCATAAAAGGAGATATTCACACATTCTGGAAGCAGAGCTACTCCATATTCCTGTCTCTTCATTGTTAGACAGAGCTCATCCAGTTCTTTCTTAATTTCGCTAATGCCAAACACTGCAGTTCTATTTCAGCCAAAGCTCCTCAAGGAAACTATTGTGTTTTGCTACCGCAGAAAACTGTACTCTCTCCTTTATAAACTTTGGGTGTCACAGGAAAGGACAGTAAGCAGAGGAGTTCTCTGTTTAGCACCTTAGAGGAAGAGCAGGGGTGCTGCAAGGATCCCCACTTACTGGTTTGCTAGTGCATCACCCCCATGAGTGATGCACTCTCACTTAGCTTAACTCAAATGGCAGCTTTATCACCTGGATCTGTGTAAAAGGAATTAGCACATGAGATGTAACATCTCAATTTTTTAACATAAAGCAGCAAGAGACCCCTGCTTTTGCCGCTCTGTGTGAGAAGAGCTCATGAAAAGGTACTTGCCTTTAGCTTAAATTTCAAGTCCTATTCATAGCTTCCCTTTCTCATCTCTGTCTTCTCAGCTGGTCATGTATAAAGAGAATTCAGAAACCATAGATTAAAAACACAAAAATACCACTTGCAGGCTCTTCTAATGGAGCAACTGGTTTTGACTCTGCCGTGGACTGGCTGCAGGCTTCCCAAGCAGCCCATATTCACAGTTTCTTCTTGTGACTCAGCTTTCCAGCCCATAACATTTCTCTGCCATGCAGAGCACTGTGAGGCTTCTCAAAGCATTTGGGGATCACTGATTAGGAGGCACTAAAGGAGTGTTTTTCTCATCCTCTTCACATTCACCGTTTTTCCCCCTAACTGAGCTTGCTTTTACCACTTTCACTCTCCCTCGGTAAAACACAGTTTGCCCTTTTCTACTCTCAGATTAAGAACTTCTCTTAGAAGGATCTGAGAGATACAGAGAATCACTCACCAGACAGAACTAGCCTGTCGCATTTGGCTAAAGGGATGAGAAATTAGTGATAAAATACTGCTCATAGTGCTCTGTCAGTATTAAAGCAAACAAACAAATACACACACACAACCACCAAAAAATGAAACAAAGAAAACCCCAAACCACTACAACTGTATTTTGGATTCGTTCAGCAGAAGGAGGGAAGCTGGCTTTCTTCTATGATATTAAATTTCCTTAAGCATCATTGAACGCTAAAAGCTGTTAAGAACAACACACCTGTATCCACTCTATTAGTATGTATCACTTCATTATTTACATGTTTTTTCATCTCTTCTGATGAAAATGGTTCAGTCAAGGACTTGCTAAAGAAAAAATTTAATTGGAAGGAAACAAGAAAAAGGATGCAAGTAACAAAACACCTAAAAGAGCCTAAATGAGTGGAAGATTCATTCTGAAGTATCTTCCCCCTAAAAGACTATGGTAATCCTGGCCGGTCAAATTTCAAGAGATGAATGACATAGGTTATTTCCTTTACAGTTCACTCCTTGTAGATGAACAATTAGAAACTGACTATAGAACTACTAAAAAATAAGTTTATTATAATGCAATTGGAAGCTCTACATGGAAGACAAAGGCAAATCAAAACAAATACTATATGCATTGTGTTGCACTCTGGTGTTAGCAGAATCCTAGAGAGTGAGTTGTAGCACCAGCCAAGTGCAAAATCTGATGTGATGATAAAAGCTGGGCATAGAATTCTAATCTAGGAATTCTAAAAGGCTGAACTGGTAGAACAAAGAATGGGTGCAGGATGAACATGGAGAAGAAACAACAGGGAATTCGACTTTTTGGATACGTTTTGAGCGGTACCTTCAGGGGCAGTATCTCTGAACAGCCCTCCCAATAAGATGTTTGAGAAATATGGAATCCCCTTGAGTTTTTTTTACAACAAATGATATATCAAAGACAAACCTGAACGGAACCTAGTCTAAATCTTGGTTTTTTAAACTAAACCATTTGCGAAGGGTAGGTACAGCTTCGGGTAATGCTGCGAGACATTTTTATAATAACATAGCAATTTCTAATGCCCATATCATAAAAATATTTTAAATAGTTAAAAAGATCATTTACCAAAGACAGTAAAAACTTACCAGTTCAAGACACTCTATTCCCTAACACCTTCTGATACTGTGGAATGAGAACCCACCCTTGGCCCTCTACCTCGTGAAAATGTTAAGAGCAAAAGTTCTTTTTCAGGACTTTCAGAGATAAACAGCCAATTTTTCTTTTTTGAAAACACTGCAAGAAAGTGCTGTCATACAGCATTTCAGAAATGGTCTATAACTCAAGGGCAGGCAGGGGGAAGCCATTAGGGATTGGAAAGAGGTGAGTCAGAACAGATGAGAGAGAAATATGTGTTTCAGCAGCAGATTTAGAAAAGGAAGAAGGCTGAAAACTTCAAAAGCTATTATAAAAAAAAAAAAAGTTAAAATTTTAAAAAAGGTTCCTCGATATATTGAAGCTTGAATCAAGCATCAGATTCAGCAAGTCTAACATTTTCTTACATGAGCAAGACTTCATAGTGATGCTTAAGGTTTCATATGCTTTTTTCTACAAATATTTTAATTGATGTTTAGAACATCATGTTCAGTAACACACACTCTTTAACAAAAATGGACACTCTAGAGCATAATGCCTCAGTTAAGTGTTTTTTAACCACAATTAAACATGGTGAATTTCAGAAAAAGGAAGCAGGGGGAAGTCCAGTGACTTTCCCACACGCTACCTCAGACAGTCCAAAGAAGCCACAAAGATGGCCAACATGAAACAATTTCTGTGATTGTGGCTGGAAGAGTGAAAAATTTTCTCCATGTGTTTACAGGTAACAAAGGATAAAGTGGCTGAAGAGCCTTGAATGGACACAGATGCAGTGAAGAGAGAAATGAGGATAAAGTTAATTGACAGGAGGAGTCACTTCAGAAGGTAGGAAAAATTCTTGGTTGATCTTGTATTGGAATGCAGGCTAGATGACAGCAACACAGTTTACAGTGAACCACCTGTTTGCAACACTTGTTTGCAATTGCAGGTAATGACACCACAGTGGAACATGATACACTTGTGGATGGAGTTCAGATTTTGGAAGACTTTGGTGTTGCTATTATGTCAAGTTCCTTAACGTTAATCTCTACCCTTCTAGCACTTCTTTTATCTTTCTATACACACTTGGTTCCCAGGCAGCTACAGTGTACACAGACCGTAAGGGTAACTATTTACAGAAACAATACTTGTTGACAACACCAGCAGCAGCAAAAATACTAATGAGCTTGTGCCTCTTCTAAGCACCACTGAGCATATTGTCAGCCTTCGCTATCAGCTCAGTATCTTGCAGCAATACCCATCAAATCGTTCTGCATTCATTCCAATGGAAGGAGCTTTTTATCATGAGGTGTTGGTTTCGCTGTAATACAATGGGATGAAAAAACAATTGCTTCTTGGTATTGCAGAGAAGAAGTACTGATGTATCTTACAAGCACTGCTGATGTTAATCAAGCCAATAGCCTTACCTATCAAAATACCATAACACATTCTATCTAAACAAGAGCTGACCCAGATTAACAAAAATCAGGTTTTGAATACATTTTAAACTGGAACACATTGTTGTTCCTTCTCTGTTTAACTAAATGGATTTTAAAAGAACTGATTTCTGACCAATTTAGAAATTCCTATGACTTTATAAAACTTTTATGAACACCAACTCGCAGTAAGTGGATATCTTGTATTTCAAGTATAATTTATAAACTAATGAAGCAGAAATAAGAGGACGCATGGTACGTTTCCTTAGTTACTGAAATTAATCCAACATATAAAATATATTGCTCTAAGAAAGCCTGTTCTCAAACAGAATGAGCATGAAGCACCTACCTGGCTGTAAGTTATGTGAAACAAATGAAAAAGATAAAGCATTTTTCTTCTTTCCATATTTGCTTTCAGTCATGGGGACTAAAAGATTCTTTTAAAAGTAGCACTGATTCCACACCTCTGTAAAAAGTTTTGGATCTAGCAGATGTTCCTCCCATGTCCACCTGTCACGGTCCATTCAGTGATGGACTCGTGATGGTTCTTTTACCTTGATCTCAGAGCATAAAATTAAGGCGACTAAAATGCCGAGGGGTTGTAACTCAATCAAGCAGTGTTACTTTATTAATTTGCCCGTAAAGCGGCACATGATAGAGAGAAAGAAAGTAAGAAAGAGAAAAGGGAAAAGAAATGGGGAAAAAGTAAAAGTAAAGATGAGAAATTAGGTTGTGTTTATCACCAGTCCAGTTCCAGAAGTGTCCCTCTGGTCCCCAGTCCCGTGAAGTCTAGCTGGTCTTCCATCATGGTTCAGGATCCTCTGGTGGGAAGATCTTCAATGGTGTCCATTCTGGAGTCATCATTTTATGCTTCTTCACCCCCCCCTTGCTACCATTGTTTTAGCCCAGTCTCCGCCTCGATTTCGCAACCCAGGCTCGTACTGCACAGGCTCGAAAGATTCACGCTTTCTTTTGCCAACGCTTACGTGTCCAGCATTCAGGGGTCTTTCTCTGGTCCATTGGGTGACCTCAGGACCCTTGGCGAGGTGCTGGGCATGCTCCTTTTCGTTGGCCATTGTTTGGGGAAGCAGGTGAGGGACACGTGTAACTGAGGCTGCAGGTGAGAACACATCTTCTGGACGGCAGCTATTGTTCCTGGGTCGAAGAGACCTTCATAACAATCACTTTCAGGAGGCTCTGGCTGGGTTGGCTGAAGCAGCAGGCAAAGTGTAAGCAGCAGCCCCCGCGTATCGGAGAAACCAGTGCAACACAGTGCTTCTCCTCGGGCCTCTCTCCAAATCATTGTCCATGCGTTCTTTCTGTCAGGGTCTCAGTTCTCTAAGTACTTGTTGGCAATGTTCAGGCAAATACTGCTCCATCTTCGGACCGACTCCCACACCCCCTGATTACTTTAGCTTCTCTTCTGTGATCTCAGTGATCTAGTTTTAGCCCAGTAGCCTGTATTTGGTTTTGTAATATGAAAGCCAGGTCACTTATTTCTATATTTTTATATATCATAAAAATACAAAGAAACATAGCTTTTCTATGACTCAACTATTACTTTTAGGAGGCTTTCAAATGCCATTTCAATGCCTCCCACATTTCAGTGTTGGAAACAAAAACATCATGTCTACTTATGGGTATTCACGAGCTTTTAAAATTTCTAAGTTTCAGCTTTAAAAACTGTACACGTCACTATGTCTATATTTTTGTGAAACAGGCATTCCCCAACAGTATTTGGAATTCAATAGTCTATTAGTCTTGAGTCTACAGATGAAAGCAACTATGGAGGTTTGATACTGGGTGTGCGAGTATCTCCTCAGAGAATTGCCTGTCTTTCTAACTTGCTTCTTTGGGTGGAGATCACAAGTGGAACCTGGGCAGAAAACACTTTGTGTACCCTTTGTGACCTCCCCAAGGTGCTACCATGTGCCATTAGGTTAATTTAAGTGCTTTCCCTGGGGCTACGAAGCACCATTTTTAGGTTCTAAAATTGACTAGTAATGTAGCTTAAAACATTGAGTTGAAACATTCAATGATAAATGTTCACTAAATTACTATCATTATGTAAAATATATTACCCTTAATAGCCTGATGGTATACAATAAAGAGTTCAGAAATATCTTGCAATTAGAAGCTTAATTTCAAACTCTCATTACACTATAAGGTTTTTCTTCAAACTTAGTTTTGAACAGAATAGTTTCTTCAGAAATTGCAAACAAAAAACAAAAAAACAAACCAAACAAACAAAAAACCAAAACCCACCACCAAGCTTCTTTAATGTCCAGAATCTGAAGATCATATCTCAAAATAACTAAACAGTTTTATTTTCTATTTGGTTAAGCAGAAGGTAACATAATAGAGTAACACCATTATTTTGAGATGCAATTAGGGTATCTTTTATAGTTGTGACAGGCCAATGTAAATGTAATCACATACCAATTAACGGGTAATTATTCTCTTACTACCTAGTTTCATGCCTTGAGTTAGTAAATACACTTAACTTACTTTCTTATACATAAATCCAATTATTTAATTTTATTAGATGTATACACACCAAAGAAAGAAACAGAAAATTTTATGCACAAAGATATGCATAGCCACTATATTGCAAGACCATGATGGTCACATATCTTAAATAGTCAGAAAAAACTACTAGTAGTAATGATTAATATTAAATATTAACACTGACAGGCCTTGCTCTTCTTGCAGAAGCAAAATGGCATGAATCTGACCCATTAACCATGTAAAACATAAAGCTACCTGCTTAAAGATTCTGTGGGCTTCATTCCTTACTCACTAGCAGTAACTCAGGAATAACCTTATTAACATGGAGAGAAGAAACAAGCTGGGAAGAAGTAGGTCCCTCATCAGCATTGTGACCTGTGTTTATTATGTCAACTTTAATTTCTGTTTCATTTGGTTCTGGAGATAACTTCACCACAGTGGACATTCTTTCTTGAGTGTACTAACAGCCATCTTATCTCATCCAGCCTAATAAAAGCACTGACCAAAACCATTTTCCAGGTTACAGGTGTAAACTGGAAGTTAAAATACTAAAGCTTACAATAAAGTGCAAAGGAAAAAAAATGTATGGCTTAAGGGAAATCAAACTCAACTTACTGTCTGCCTGCTATTAAAGATGAGTGATGGTCTAATCTTCTGTATGTTTTCCAAGAGTTTTGGGTCATTTGGAAAATGGTCTTCACTGCTGCAACTATGACCACAAGTTAAAAAGCTTAATCAAGATAAATATAAAATCATTCCAGGTCACCTTCCTTGCTCATAGGAGACATTTTTCTTTGTTTTGTTTTCAGTGTTACTGCTTTGGGAGGTGCTTTTTCTCACATATCTATTTCAATTTATTCTACTCTCCCACAAGAAATTGTCTGGATCTGGGAAACTGGCTTTTTTTAAACAATTAAAAAATGAAGGTAAATCATAGCTTAAACTGTTCTCTATGTCATAGCATGTATTTTACTTTTTTTTTTAACTTCTCTGTCAAATTCCAATCACATGTTGCAGCTAATTACACATTGCAAATCAGCATCAATCTAGACGTTGGATTCCCAGTCTTTAGTATTTGTACAAGTGACAAAAAAAATGCACTTCCCATCAAAAGTGAACCTGTAGAGTCATAACTCACTGGATGCTTAGTACAACTTTTTAATCTCACTCATCTAAAGATGTCTATTTTTTAATTTGCAGCTTTACAACCCAATAGTTTAAAAATATTTTTTCAAAGCAAGGATTTGTGTTTGCCCAAAAGTCACAGAAAAAAACATAAAAGATAACAAAATGTAGATCTTTGTGTGAATTGTGACTTTTCACTTTTTTTATCTAGCTAACAGCAATCAAAATCATCTTCAACATGGCTATCACTGCTCTCGTGTTAATGACACCTTGACAAGTCGGGAGAGAAATGAAAAACATTGATTTCTGAAGGACTTTTCTGAATTCACAGCCAAATAGCGTTTGAATAAATTAGCTTCTAACATTTTAATAAAATGAAATATTTTGTGATTTTTCCTCAATAGTTTATGACTCATCCTATATAAGAGTGCAATAGCACAGCAGATTAATGAACAGCTGCTTCTCAACAGGTTGCTTTCATCTGCTTTTATTCACAATAAAAGTATAGAACAACCCTTTCATGAAATACAAAGCATGCTTAAATAAGAAGTTCCCCATTTAGATTGCCTTTAACATGCTTAAAATGCAATTCTTTAACTGAAACTAGGCACCCAAAAATGAAACTAGAATCACTGTAGATCATTAAGGTTTTTCTTTGATCTCACCAATCATTAATATTTTCTAGTTTCAAACTTAAAAGATAAGGCAACAAATGTTTCAATTATAACTTCTATGAACCAAGTCACAACAGGAATAAGTTTTACATTAAAAATATTTAGAGCTAAGACATTCTATTTTTGAAAAAAAGCAAAATACAATAGCGATACAGAATTGTACTTTACAAGCCTTCAGGAGCAGTAAATGCCTTTTGAAATGAAATATTACCCTGAAAGGAAAACCACAAAAAAACCCTGCAGAGAGATTCTGGGTTTCTTACAGGTGATTTTACAGACTTTATTAGATTTGTTAAACTTACATTTACTGTAACTTTTGTCAGCTTAAAGCATTGTACTGAATTTCTATAAAATGTTGTGCATACAGAAGTATTGGAGAATTAAACACTTAGAAAACGTCTTTACATCTTAAGATCCCTGATTTCTAATAATCTCTATTTCCTGCATGAAAAAAACAACAACAACAACAAACCCCCCAAAATAAACCCAAAAAACAAAACCAAAAAGCACAATCAAGCCGCCTTCTTGCATCAGCAAAAACCTCAGAAATGTAACTAAAATGTCTGTTTCAGATATGACAATGACAAAAAGGAGACTTAAAGATAATTTATTCTTTGTATGGTCAGCAAAACATCACAAAGAAGCTTTCTGATGAGGAAATAGTTAGGAAATCACTTGTTCAAAATGGAGACAGAGCTGCTGAAGTGAATGCAAGAGTTCATTCTTTACTTAGAACTAGCGCTTTTTTTTAATATAATAGGAATAAGAAACTAATCAGGAGATTAAAATCTTAATCTCTATGGCAAAACAGGCACCTTCAAGCCATTAAACAAAACAGTTTACTATTAGCCACCATGAAAAAAAACCCTTTCCTGCTTCCAAAAAAATAAATCAGCCAAATACTATCTCATAAATTTACCATTTTCATTCTTGACCTCATCACCTCATCCTACAGTTTTGGGTTCACAGAGACATGGTTTTGTTGAATTCATTTCCTAGTAGGCTTCTCAGTACAATGTTTTGACCATGTATGATTATATGCTCTCTAAGAATGCAGAAAATTACCAGTAATTTAGGAAGAAATTCTACAACGAGGGCTGCAAGAATGTGCTCTTCAATTTAAAAAGGTTTTCACAGAACCTGCTTGTTTGTGCTAGTTGTAAGCGCTGTTTAAATCCACCATAGCCCAATGCATCATTCAAATAAATAACATTTTATATCTTTGTTACTTTCTCCTTCTCCAGTGAATTTAAATCAGCTTGCAGAAATCTTTCTATTGCCACTGAACACGTAACCCCAACATTCATTTAATTATACATACAGCAGCAGGGAAGAAAACCAAGGAATATGTCTGTACTGTGATGAAACACACTGTGTGACAGAGGAGAAAAAAAAGAAATACATTTATTAAACTGAGACACTGTTTTGGGCTTGATTCACTGAGGAAAAAGTGATCCTTCTTGGCTCTGTTTAAAGATTCTGTTAGGGGTTTTTTGTAGAAACAGATCATCCACAAAGAAAACAGAACTCAATCAGCAATCAACAACCCATGATCATCAGTTGTATTAATATATACTGGAATTGCACCCAGACTTTAGATGCTAGCTTCCACCTTAATTGCTCTTCCATTTTCTACTATAATTCAGTTACTGTATAGAGTAACTTCTCACTGCTTTGGACTGAAATCCACTTTTTCTATTCCACCCACCCCCCCCCTTTTTTTTTAACCAGACTACAGATACTTTTTTGTATGGAATAGACAAAACTCTATGCCACAATTTTTCTACAGTCTATTGCTTGTCAGCCCTGCTGATGATGATACACAGAGGATGCTAGGGGTCAAGTCACAGCTGAATTAAGACATCAAGGAGCTTATTTCATCCACCTGCACTTCCCTGCTTCTTCTAAACATTTTTGAAGAGTCACTAGTAGACCAGAGATATAACTACTCTGTGGTTCAACTCAGATGCAGTCTGACCTTTCACTGTCTGTTCACCATCCTTCAAAAGCACAAGGGTAATGAAAAAAAAACAAGTAAAAGGTTGCAGACAGAACCGTGCATCTGATAACATAACATGACTTACCTCTGGCCATGGAAAGATCCTGTAGAAAACTGCAAACAGGTATAATTTTGACACTTGATGTAAATGATCAATTACAACTAATATCATCTTTCCAACCAGTCTTTCTGGACACATAGGCTGCAGGGCAGGTGTGTATTGTGGTCTGTCTCCAGATATCTCATAAGAAAGCCGGAAGGCTCCCTCCACACCACACACCCAAGTTTTCTTCCTGTGGAAACCACAGCAGGCAGGTAGATGGAAAGACCTTGTCTTGACTACATATGGCCACAGTATCCATCCTTACATTTTAGAAAGAGCCTCCACATTTCAGCGCAGTATTATGGTGCAGCAAGTTTCCGTATTATCTTACGCCTTAATTAAGCAAATAGAAGTACCTCATCTCTTCTGGAACATAAACCATGGCTTTGTTACTCTATACATTTTCATTTATCACTCTGTTTTCAACAATGTTTATGTTATTTCTACTACCAATCTGAGTTCGAACAGGACCAAGCCCTTCTGTGATTTCAGATCTTTGTTCCCAGCATAGTACACAATGATACATAAGACAGGATTATTGTTCTGCATTTTAGGAATCTTTAAAGTCAAAATAAAGAGCAAGATTGTTAGATCAATGAAAATCTGTAAGTGAACAAGAGCCTTAATTCACAGTCTGCATGTTGTTCTGAGAATAGAAATCATATCAGAATAGTCTTACCTCCACTCCACAGGAAAGGGAGATTCAGTGCCATGAGACAGAGGGAGCAGTGCATGAAATCCATGAGTTGAAGGTAATTAACGGGTCAATTAAAAACCAATAAAGGCCATATACAGACATGTACTTTACAGAAAAATAACCTCAGGGTTGTGGTGGTGGTTTTTGCTTTGGTTTTTGTTTGTTTGTTTCCTGGTTGTTGTTGTTTTGTTAGATTAAAACATTTATGTAGTACAGGATATTATGTTAATATATGTACATAACAACCTCAGTAAATCTGACATAGGTGACATTACTCAAATAAATACTAGAAAGAAAAGGTTAAAACAATATTTACCTGCTGAGTGAGCAGCACTTTCAAAAGGAGACTCACAGCTCTATTCACTCTGGATATAGTCCACTATAGTTCCTTTATCCTAGAAGACAGATGGGAGATAAACAGGGCTGCCTCCACATGATGGTTCTCTTCCTTAGCCTCATTTTTTTCCC
Source organism: Columba livia (assembly GCF_036013475.1). Lineage (NCBI taxonomy): Eukaryota > Metazoa > Chordata > Aves > Columbiformes > Columbidae > Columba > Columba livia. Next base: position 17,976,455 of record NC_088614.1, read on the forward strand.
CACACATACTCTTTGTATATTCTTGGGTGTATTCAAGTATGCTTTGACATTACTAGGTGGTTTCAACATTCAGTTCTTTATCTGTAGCATGACTACACAAGCATTAGGAAATACTGGAAAGCTTATCATTTTGGTGATCTGGATTTCATTTTCTACCCTGATACTTTGAGGTTAAAGATGTCATTTACGACAGCTTCCAAATGTCAATTACAACAGCTTCAATTTCATTTAGGTTTCACAGTCACTATCAGATTTGCTGACATGACTGCAAGCCATTCCCAGTTTTTTGGTAGATTTGATTTCAATTGTAGCAGCCAATTGATCCAACTAAACCAGGGAACGCACGGGAGCGCAAGTGGCTGCATCATTTCAGGGTCAGACAACAGTCTGGTGTTGGGCTCATTCATTTCCAAATAAACAGCAGAGCAGCAAACTTCTGTAAGTTATGTATACATATGATTTTAGATATTGAGTAATCCTGTGGATTTTAAAGAGGATAAAATAACTCTAGGAGGAACACCCACCACAGGAGGGTTTTAGCCGGTTTCCATCAGGTGATGTTTGTACTGCTTGCCTCAGGAAAGAAAATGTCTAAGCATGGTTGAGTTACCAGAATTAAGAAGAAGCTAAAGACAGCTCCAACTCCACAGTCATCTTTTTGACACCCACCACTACAGCAGCAGTTTCGCTCAGCTTACCCTGCGCTCCAAACCGCTCGTCTGCTGCTGCCCATGGTGGGGAGTTTGCTACATGGATATTGAACTGTTTTATGCTTTGCTATCTAGCAAGAAAACATCCTCACTTTCTGTTTCTGTTCATATTTCTTCCATGTCAGCATAGCTAGTCACCTTTCTTGTGCTTCAACAGCATCTCCCTTTGCACTCTTTTCCAAGTTACAACTCCTTCTAGAAACTTAAAGTATGTTGCATGTTTTCATCCAAAACCAATTATCTAACTACCTAAATATCTGCAGTACGATACATCTCAGCAGAACTGTAAATTTATTTCAATGTCAAGAGAACACATACAATCTACCTAGGGTTTATCCTCAGGTTACTAAGGATAGCATGACATATTCTCAAGTGTGACCATGCAAACTGTCCTTTAAAACCCTCTTATTTTAACAAAAAGTAAGGAAATAATTCTGTATAGACATCTATAGGTCCCTGACTGCCATCTACGATTTACTCCAGTCAACAGAAGATAAGCAGATTACTATGAAACTGTCTCAGCGGCAATATACCTACAATTCTCCTGATCAATATTTGCCCTGTAGTCTGGACAGACTCTAAAAACCTGACAACTTGATGGACCTTAAGGTGATGCATAACCATTTGCAAGAAAACAAGCAGTCAATACTAAAATTTTCTTTCAAAAGAATGTGCCTTCACCATTTTACTAGGAAGTCAGCACAGCATATGATTTCTTGACTAATCTAAAAAACTCCTAATGACATCTGTGGATACTGAGTCTCACTGACTGAGCAGTTGGGCCAGCAACGATTCATTAAGTTCCCAGGGCTCGGCCGAAATAAAGCATCTCTCACCCACCTTGGCTTCATTTGTAACCTCGGATGGAGCCTGTGGTAATACATAGCCTTTGATGTGTTGCTCCTTTGCTTCAGTGTGCTCCAACCACTGCCACCCAAGGGTATGCATCCCATTTGGCATGGCAACCATTTCCTCTTTTGGATGTGTTGTTACAGCAGCACAGGAAAAAAGTAATTGGAAACTGCAGAAGATGCCATACATAATGGCAGAATGCCACAGTGAAGCAAAGAAAACTCCTACAGCAGATTCTCCTTATGTAGATGCTGATTCTCCTGAAAACACTGGCGTTATGGGCTGTTGTTTCCACTTTTCTCCTCTACATTAAAGTTCACTATAATTCTTACTTGCAATACTTACAGAGATCTGGGCACTTTCTGATGATTTGCTATTATGTGATATGGTCTATTCGCCACAAGCAACACGCATACTAAGATGAATAAAAATAAATTTCTTCAAATTCTCCAGAACTACTTCATTCCTCCTTCTACGCTATTTCTCAGGAGGTGTGGCAGCTTTTAAATGTACTCAGGAAAACACATAATCAACTGATTTTATGTTGAACAAAACGGGATTAAGTGATTTGCTGCAAGACACATTTGCTTGCCAAATTTTTGAAGGTCGTTTTGCCGTATTAATTATATTAATTTTTTTAATTTATTTTTTGACAGAACACAAAACAAATTGTAAAATAACAGCTGGGTGGACAGGAAAACAAATACTTTGTCAAGGGAAGGCAGAGTATTATAGGCAGAACAGTTCAACTTAAAACTACATTATTTAAGGGGTTTTTTGTGAGGTCTCTTCCACTCAAAAGAATAAACCTACATATTCATGTCAGCCTTTCTGAGATCTCAAATACATACTTGCAATGTACATTTCAATCAATTTTCTACACAATCAAGAGATTATATCTTCTATACACAGCAGATTTATTACCCAAATTGCATCCTCCTATTTAGCTGTTTTAACTGCAGAACCGTTTTGATTTTCTTAAATTGGGTGTAGTATCAGGCTTAAGACAGCAATATGTGAACACACAGAACAGAAGGCTCTCATTATAATAAATCAGAATACAACACAAGAGCCCATAAGCTTTTCCCTTCTTTCATCTTGGCACAAACTCAGCTTTCAAAAATATGTACCAAAAAGCTGGGACATGGGCAAGTATTTGGGAGACCGGTGGTCCTGATAGAAAGTTATTTCTTTACCTGATTTTTAAAAAATTATAAATATTTATTTGCAATCATGTTTGAGCCCCTGGAACTATATAGAACTTTGGTTTTAATAGCCTAATTTAAGGTCTTTAAAATGCAAATTGTAATCAGGACTGAGCAGATTCTGAACTCAGCTTGGATTCAGGAGCTGGATCTAGTGGCCATTACTTTTCTCATTGTATACTAAACTGCCCACCTCATCATGGTTTCATTTTCCTCATCCTCTTCACTCACCGCAGAACCCAACCCAATGTCAAGTGGGCTTTCAGCTGCAGAAAGAGTGAAGAATTAGAGCAGGAAGTGAGAATGCATGAGGCAAGATGGTATTCCTCCTCCAGTGAGTGATTTAAAGGATCACAGAGTGTTAGGGATTGGAAGGGACCTCGAAAGATCATTAGTCCAATCCTGGTATACGAACAGGATTTGTGCCACTTCAACATAATCTTTCAAGCTTATTCAATAACAAGAACAACTCTTCTCAATTGCCTAAGTCATCTGTCATTCAACATTTAAAAAAAAGTATTATAGCCATCTTTCGATAATTATCATTGACTTAGAAAGTTTTAACTCATTATGAATCAATAGGAATGAAAGATGATTATCAGTTTTCCATATCCTCCAGTGCTAAGTAGTTTTGGACCGAACACCACTGAGCTAGCATAATGGGATTTGTATTTGCAATGATGGTCACATTTGTCTCTTCAAATAAATGAAGCCTCAATAAAAGATTATGGGAATACAGAAAAAATAATTGAAACAAGGCCTCAGGGAACATTAAGCAGCAAGAGATTATTATCATACGTTTTTTAAAGAAAATAATGAAAGCTTGGAAACAAGTGATTTCCTTCTTAGGCACTTTTATACATGGAAAAGATAGATTCTTTTTCTTTATTCCTGCCTAACCATTGTTTTTAGAAGCACAGACTATGCTTACAGAATACATTATTATACCAACACACCTCGAGTAGCTTAAAAGATGGGAAATACATTTCCATGTAGATTCCTGAAAGTAAAGCACTGCCAACGTAAGTTATTTTTCACACAGTACTCATTTCTATGAAGCTGCCAGCTATGCCACTATTTATCTCCCAACTATGAATCTTTCCCATACATACAGCTAATCATCTGCCAAATTGGTATCCTTGTTCATCCTGCATTCTGCATTAAAATGTCATGACCTGCATATATCATTGAACTGAGGAAGTAAATCTCCAGCTTTCTCTAGCACAATTATGTCCATGCCTCCCAAATCAACTGTCATGTTGGCCGATTCTTAATAGCTCTAAAAATAAACCATTAAGAAAGTATAATTAGAGAATGACTAAGAATTAAGAAACACTCAAGTAAAAATGAGTCTATCCATCCATCAGTAAATATCCATTGGCCAGTTGGATACATTACACTGTAGAGCTGAAGATACAATTTGCAAAGTAAATCTTTTATAAAATTATGCAAACCCTGAAATTCACAGTTAAAGACAAAATAACCTGATCCATGCCCATTAGTTCTATTCTTAAAATATATTTATGTACATTTTAGAAGAGATACACAGATTTTAAAACCAAGAAGTGTCCTCATTTTCATTGCAAATAATTTCTGTTGATGGTTGTGATGCTTGGTTGCTTTTTAATAATCACTTTTTTGTAGTAAAAAAATGAAGTTATGTAGATCCAGGTCCCTTTTTGGTGAAATACTGTTCAGATTTGACCCGATACTGTGTCCTAGATCTTGGAAAATGTCACTGTAAAAGCAATATTTTTTAATGATTTGCTGACATGATATGAAAATGTTCAGCTTTCTAATTAGAGGTTGTCTAATTCCAACAGTTACACAACTGCATGATCAAGGCAGGACAGCTGAATTTGATACTCAGCCATGTAGAATGTATATTCAGTGTGAAAAACTAGTGAGAGTTAGAAAAGCTTGACATAGTGAGGAAAGAATTGTTAGGAGGATTCTTACAAAAATTATTATCTGTATTTACACATGCAGGAATATATTCTCATTTGTCATAACTAAACCATCAGCTTAGGTTTTGTGGGTTTTTATGGAGAATATATAATAGCACTGGAACATTTCCCAGAGAGTTTTTAGGGCCTGACACTAGAAACATTAAAAAAGAATCTAAGGACTTTGTTGATTAATCATAAAATACTTTGGGGATTATGTTTCTGCAAGATGATAAACCAGTGGTATATTTAAGGGCTGACTGAAGCCCAAGAAACTGTGCTCAGGCTGAAAAAGAAATGCTGCAAACTTTTGAGTACTTTCATGAATACAGAAAAGCCAAAATCAGTCAGGAAAGCAGTGGACTACAAATCATTGGAAGCTACATTACAGAATCCTCTGTGCAAAACACCACCTACACATCGACAGAGGATTGTGAAATTGCAGGAGCATTTGTCAAATATGAAATACTTCCCCAGTGAGCAACTTCATGTAGTGGACACATTTTCAAGAGCACTATAAACATGGGAATGAAGGATATATAGAGTGTTTGAAGCAAGTATAAAAATAATATATTAAAAAAAATACACTACCGTTGTGATTTAACCCCAGCTGGCAACTAAGCACCATGCAGGCACTTGCTCACTCCTCCCTTCCCTGGCAGGACTGGAAAGAGAATGAAAAACAAAGTCAAACTCATGGGTTGAGATAAAACCAGTTCAATAGGACAGCAAAGAAAGAGAAAACTACTACTACTACTAAATCATATTACAATATACAAAACAAGTGATGTACGGTGCAATTGCTCACCACCCGTTGATCAATGCCCATTCTGTTCCTGACCAGCGATCCACTGGCTAACTTCTTCCTGGTTTATAAACTGAGCATGACATGATATAGTATGGAATACCCCTTTGGACAGTCTGGGTCAGTTGTCCTGGCTGGGCCCTCTCCCAATGTCTTGTGCATCTCCAACCTACTCACTGAAAAGTCCTTGATTTGGTATAAACATTGCTTAGCAGCAACCAAACAATCAGTGTATTCTTCACATTCTTTTCATCCTAAATCCAAAGCACGCTACTGTACTGGCTACCAGGAAGAAAATGCACCCTATTCCAGCCAAAACCAGGACAGTATCCACCCCTTATTCCATACCATGTTCATCATGCCCAGGTCCCACTCTCTCCAATACATTCCAATTAAATTGCCACCACTTCTGTCTTTGGATATATACACACAGATCTCATTTTACTTTATTCAGCACTCTTAATATCCTGTGAAAAGACAAGTTAATCAACTGGAAAGAGTCTAGAGGAGACAGTAAGAATGACTGGAGGTCTAGGAAATAATCATTTGTTTATCTTAGGGAAGTACTGAAACAGTAGTTCTGATAATGCAGAGAAGCAAATACCAAAGTCAGACAGTAAGAAAATCTTTACAGATGTAGAAGGCAGATGCAAATCAGACAAACAAAACCCACACAAACAAAAACCTGATTTTTCTAATCCACACAGGTTTAAGAGACCTAGCAATGTTCATTAATTGTGATAAGTAAGAATAAGAATGTATATTAGGGGAAAAACACATATACATCTCCCAGAGTTATAAATCCTAGTCTTGAGCAAAGGAATGGACCTAATCACCTTTCCGTGTATTGCTAATATTATTTTTAACTATCCTGTGGTGCTAAAAGAGCAAAAAAAGCCCTAACCAGTTGAAATCTACAATTGTTTGCTTGATGGTGAAGTGACCAACAGAGAAGTCCTGGTGTAGTCAAAACCCCTCAAATTTAGGAAGATGACAGAAAAGCCTAGCCAGAACAGTCTTATGAAAATTCCAATATGTCTAATGCATTGAATGCTAATTTAACTAGTATACAACACTTCCAAATGAGGCAAAAAAAGAAAAAATCATACTTATCTTCCTCATGTTTACAAGGCAGCTTTTTAAGCTTATACCCTTTGAAAGTTTCCTTATGTAATAAAGTTAACATGCTCTCTAACACCAACACAGGAGGATTCGATGGGTGTTTTATGATTTATCATCATGACATCTAAATATGGTACAGTGAAGGATGTTTATCTCCAAATCTTCGAAATTGGCTGAAATCCTAGATCACAGAAAAAAAAAGATGAGGGAGTAACTGTGCAGATATTGACATGAAAAACATCATTATCGTCTGGGTACTTTGTACAATAGCACACAAAGATGCAATAGTCACTCAACAGTAACAGCTTGAAATATCTGGTGGTTTATTGGTAAATGTATATAGAATGTCTTTTTAGTGTCTCTTTAAAACATATGCAGGTCATACTCTCTAAAGGTCTTATAAAATCATGTTTATTTTCTACCTGTGCCTCCCAATATAGTGTTTTCAGAACTAAGAAGAAAGGATATTATTCTTTTGGCCTTAATTTCACCTCAGGACAGACTAAGTTAAAAATCAAAACACGTAATTTAATGTTGGCTGATGTCAGTAGAGTCTGATAAAGCTATGCTCTATTTATTTTCTTTCAGTTGAGGAAACCGCAAATATTTTTTTCAGTTTCAAGTTTGGACGCTGCATTCTCTATGATGCTACGCATTCCATTTGAAAAACATGCAGAATACTTCTGTCAGTTTATGAATAATACAACTAGGGATGCACACCCAAATAAGCAGAATTGTGGTGAACTCAGATTAGACAAATAAATAGTACCTAGAATTGTACTGCTTTGTCATACTGTCTGTAGTGTCCTCTTCAAAGCAAAACAAACCAAACAAATGTTTTTGTTTGGCAAACCAAACCTGTGCACTCTAACATACAGGTAACTTCCACGGTAACTGGTTTGCAACTAAAGTCAAGTATGCGCTCTTCAGCAATGTGAAGTGGGGCTTGTTTGGTTGGTTTTTTACTAATCATTTCAGCACTTCTACCTGAATGAGATGACAGTGTCCTGGTTTTGTTAAAAACAAGTATCTCTTTCAGTGAATTTGCCTGTCAGCTAAAGCCTTCATATTAACTGCATTTTCCTGGAGAACCAGACACATGTTTTGGTAAACCTAGCAATGGAATGCAAACTTATTGATAAGCACGGATGGACAACTCGCGAGAGGGGCGAAGAGAAGCAAGTGAGCAAGAAACTGACCAACTGTGTATAACATTCCATTCACGTGAATACTTCATATAAAAGTGGGAGATCACGAGGATCTTGGGTGCTTTTCCCTTTTCCCTTCTGCTTATGGCCGACATTAGGAGAGGACCTTGCTAGTCGTCCCTACGAACTGAGGCCTAGTGAGAGACTGAATCCAGCTCCAGTTGGCTGCAGAGTCTAATCCAGGACTTCAGGTGCCAGCTCTGCAGTTGCTGAGACTTTCAAGATTGGTTTTGTATATTTTGTATTATTTTCTCTATTCTTATTAGTAGCATTAGTAAAACATCTTTAATTTTTTCCAACTCTCTTCACTCTGTGCTTCTTTTCCTCACAATCGCCTCTCCTTAGTGAAAAGGGGGGAGAGGGAGGGGGAAGTGTGTGGGGGGGGAGAGGGGGCTAACAATACATCTGCCAGGGTTTTATTGTCACCCCGCAATCTTAACCCTCGACAGACAGTTACAAAATTTGCCATTTTATTCCACTCTGACTTGATTCAGCTTCAGCACACATTGTCCCAAGATGTGAAATCATAAGCTTTTCACTTAATGTCTGTAAGTCCTCCTTTCTGGCTCAGAAACCTGGCTTTCAGGGCTACAAAGAGTACCTGGATGCATGCCAGACAATGAAAAAGGATATCTGTGTTGCTAGTACTGTCCCAGAATGTCCTGTTTCACTGCTGTCTGATTGCTAATCTCTGACACAATGCATGTTCTGCCTAACTCAAAACAAAGCTTAAGGACACAAAAAGACAGTATCTGCTTTTGACTGGGTTTAGCTGTCATCTCAAGTTGGTACACTCAGCCTTTTCCCCTTGATAATTGCAGACAGAGATTAAAATACAAAGTAAAAATAGACTAGCCAATGTCACTGCTCCTGAAGCCAGACATAAGCAGGTGATCTTGCACGAGTCATCTGCTTTCTGTGCTTTCCCCCTTGTAAGGTGACCAAAGACATTAACCTTCTGAATTCTATTGGAGCTTTGCAGCAAAAGCTGTTTATAGAGCTAAGCTCTTTTATACCCTAAGAGGCTGCTGAACACCATTAAAAAGCTTAATGTTTAAATAGTTAATAAATCTAATTGTTTCTCTCTGTTGAATTTAAGACTTTAAAAGTACAACAGAGTAGATGAATCGAGTCAATTATACTCATCCTTTCTCTGCTTTATAGATTCCCCTTTCTCTGTAGCAAGTCAAATTCATTATTAAATACAGATTTTAAACTCTTTACATTTCACTGCAAATAAGATTTGAACTGCAGATTCTTGTTGGGATGACAAAGTCAGCATAAATAGCCCATCTTGCCATACTGTTTGTTTTTTCTTGTTACTCTTTTACACTAGCATAAGGCAGAAAATTCATGCACACAAAATTATTTCTTTATAATAGTGTTGCAATGGAAACAGAATATTCTGTTCATTTTACACATACACCTGTTGGTAATGTTATTAGTTGTAAGCTAATGTATCTTCATCTTATGTAATAGAAGAGGTGCAAAAATAATGACATTTTTAACCATCTAGACATTTCAATTCCAACGCAGATTTTTTTATGGGTGAGTTTACACTAATCTATTTTACTTTGGTCTGACAAGAAAAGGAAACATGTAAATGATGTGAAGATGGAAAAAGAGAGTAGTTGCAATTTAGTTTCTTAAACTACTCCAAATAGATCACCAAGGGCACAGCTGTCTAAACTCAGTATTTTAATCTGCATGCACAAAAAGGAACAAATTTTAGTTCCACAGGTGTTTGATTTGGTGTCTCTATGCATTCCCCATAAATCTACCCAGTACCTCTAAATCAAAAGAAACTTACTGAAAATATGCAATTTAAAAATAGATGATCTGGGGAAAATACGTTTGAATTGTGAATGTGACAAGTGTTACAGGCTAAATATAAAAATCTCACAAATAAACAACTTCAGCTCTTTGTTTAAATAATTTCCAATAATCCAGATTTTGAAGACTACAGTGTTTTGCATAAGCTATTCAAATTTCAAATGCGCTCAGTAAGAACAGATAGAACAGTTCCCATCGTAAGTGAATCAACAATTGGTCTTGCGACAGGTATTGCATTTGGTAACCACGGGCTTAAATCTCTGATGGAGTTAGGCTCTGAATAGAATATGAACTGAGCAATCTTGAAACATCATCAACTCAACTTCATTTTTTCCTCTTTGCCTCTTGTTTGTATCCATGTTAAATGCTACTTTGTTTAGCACAGGTGGGAAAACTGCAGGAAACCTTTGTATTAAAGAATATTCGAGGTGGGAATTCAGAACTCAGGGACATGTTCTAGGGTATTAGCCTTCATATAAAATTTGACATACACAGAGACATGGAGAAAGAAGAGAGATAAAGAGACTCAAAAATATACACTGTTCTTGGAGCAATGTAGAGTTACAGGAGATTTAAAGCAACCTAGGTAAATACTTGGCTATATCAATATTGTAAGTAATCATACTACCCTGTCAAGGAGAATTACAAGGTAGCCTAAGGTGTCTTTTCCATTGCTAAGCTTGCCATTTCTGTCCCTGAACTAGAGTAAACCTCCCTCCCCACTCCCAATTATCTGGACTAATTCCTAAGGAAACTGATTTTTCTGTAAAATGTTGAAAGTGTCAGTATTGCACTTTTCTTGAGGGCGATGACGTAGTAGCCCTGATAACTGGTGCAGCAAAACATTAAAGGGGGCAGAAAAAGCCTGAAGGCCGGGAAAATGCTAGATAAAGTTACACAAATAAAGTGATTCTTCCTTAACCTGAAACTCCTGCTGACATTCTGATCCTATTATGGCTTTGTGAATATTACTGTGCAAGAGGTTATTAGAAACTGCCAGCAACCTACCTGTAGAGATCATGGACCTTCCTACAGTTATTGCCCTGCTGTCTATTCCTCATCCTGACTCACTGGCTCACTCCTCTTCTGCAGGAAGCAGAAAAGGTGAAACAATAGTCCCAATCCACTGAGTGCTCATAATTTGAGCAAAAAGCAACTCAAGATGAACAAAACTCTTTTCACTGGATACATGACCAGTGGAGGGCCTGAGGCGCTGACTACAGTGTAGTTTTATGGTTTTGTCAGAAGGAAAAAAAAAGAATACAGCTACCCAAAAATGCAAATAGATAGGCATAGCTAGCCCTGTTAGCCACTGCCAAGTGAAGTCAGTGTTTACGTGGATTCGTGCATTTCCAAACTATGCTAAAGTATACAAGCAGATGCTATTTTGGTATGTATTTATCGATTACACTGTGTTGTGGATAGCAACATCACAGGATGATGTTTACTGTCGCACAGTGAATTCTTATACCCTATTCCTCCCTTACTCTGTTCATATCACAGCTATTACAGAGTTGTAGAATCAATTGCATTCCTAAAACTTAATTATCAATAGAAATTGCCAATATACAGTTTGTTGATATTACTGAAGGATGTCTTGATTCCAAATTAACATACTGTAGGGTTTCAATTTTTAAAAATTATTAAGAAATTGTGCTGTAGAAACAATACTAGCAACCTGATCTGCAAGGAGAAACAATGCTATAAAAGTATCAAATGTGACAAACATCTGCACAGGAGATAATTTCCAGAGAAATATTAATTGAAATGGCTCTGTAATAATAGTATTGAATGGAAGCACCACCTAATTAATTTTTAGCCATTTCATTAATTTTATTAGTAGATGGATTGCAAGAATTAAATAATCCATCCTGAAGGATACTTGAAGGTATTATGGAAGTCTTAGAAATACCATGATCTGTCTTGGTGGCTGGCCAAACCATGAAGACTGTCATTCTACATTAGATACAAAAATTAACAGTCAGCATTTATGAGCTGTTCAGAAATTACCAAAAATTTAATGCACCTCTTTATTGTCTGGCTGAAATAGCCACTTCTAATATTTCAAGAGAAGAGAAGTATTATAAGCATATTCTCAGACACATGAAGGTATCAAAAACATAAGGCTTAGCATGCACTGATCTTTACAAGTCTGAAGCAGCAAGAAATTGTGTTTAATTCTACAAAAGAAGGTACAGAACACAGAAAGTAAGAAAACTGGGGGGAAAAAAAAAAAAAAAAAAAAAAAAAAAATCACACAAGCAGCTGGACTCTGAGATCCATTCCAATAACCAGGGTAAACCCTTTCCTTTAAGCTCTTTTCCTGATAGCTTTGTTACCTAGCTTTGTAGCCCATCCTCAACTCTCCATACTGATGAATGGACATTCACTCGAGGGATTTGCTTTGGCAAGTTTTTTTCACCTGTCATACACGTGCAACAACCTTCATGCGTATAACACGCACTAATTCACTGCTGTGAGGCAGAGCCTCCCAACTGAAATTGTAATATCGAACCACTTAAGGAAAGGTCTTTTGTTTATAATATTTACAGAAGGGGAAGCCAGCTATCCCTCATCTTACCGCCATTTTAGGGCAACAAAGATGCTGCAGGGAGTGGAGCATCTCCCATATGAGGAAAGGCTGAGGGAGCTGGGGCTCTGGAGCTGGAGGAGACTGAGGGGTGACCTCATTCATGTTTACAGATATCTAAAGGGTGAGTGTCAGGAGGATGGAGCCAGGCTCTTCTCGGTGACAACCAGTGACAGGACAAGGGGCAATGGGTTCAAACTGGAACACAAGAGGTTCCACTTAAATTTGAGAAGAAACTTCTTCCCAGTGAGGGTGGCAGAGCCTGGCCCAGGCTGCCCAGGGGGGTTGTGGAGTCTCCTTCTCTGCAGACATTCCAACCCGCCTGGACACCTTCCTGTGTAACCTCATCTGGGTGTTCCTGCTCCATGGGGGGATTGCACTGGATGAGCTTTCCAGGTCCCTTCCAATCCCTGACACTCTGGGATTCTGTGATTTTCCCCCAATTTGAAAAACTGCAGCAGTATTTCCAAGAGCTTCAGTTCTAGTATATGCTTCATCTGTTTTTTTCTGTGGATAAAGTTTCCTACATGAAATGCAACTCACTAGACTCATTTAAAAAAAAAGGAGATTTCCATCCTCCGCGGGATAATGGTCATCAGACACTTGTGCATCCAATAAGAGGAAGGAATTGCATCTTTTTATGGGTAACTTTCTTGGCAGGTGGGTCAGTGCATGAAGACTGAGATGACCACAAACCCCTTCTCTTTCAAAAATATTTTCAAAAATATAATAATGTAAAAATAATGTAAATAATGTAAATAATGTAATAAATAAATAAATAATAATGTAAATAATGTAAAAAATGTAAAAATATGATAATATTAAAATTATATATGCTTGTAAATTACAAATATTATTTTCACTTGCAAGTTTAAGTAGGTGCAAAGAGTATTTATTTCTTCAGAATTTCCCTTCTTGAGTGGTGGAGAGCTCTCCTCAGGCTCAGAATAAGGAAAAGGATCTGGACAACCTGCAGTTGTTAATGAGACAGAGTCAGGTTTGCTGAGGCTTTCTTAGTCAAACCTTTACTACTTGGGACATATATGTGCCACTAACAACCATATAATCTCAATTGTGACTTTAGGGTTAGCTTTGGAAATGATATTGCAGATAGATTACAAGAAAACTACAATTTCACAGTCATGCTATGAAAATATTCATTGTGTGACCTTGGCATCTTCAAACATCTTCATTTCTCCCCTTGGCATCTTCAAACATAACTTCATTTCTCCCCAGAATTTTTAAACTAAATTCATAACCTGTTTTAGTACATGCTTGCACTGATTTAAGCTTTTTATTTCTTGAAAAAGATCAGAGTTTTGTGTAATTCAAGTTAATTAGAACTTTAAGAAAAATTAATCAAGTTGTAATTAAATGTGTTAGAATATCTTTCTCAGTGAACTTCTAAAGTTCAGTTCTACAAATTAATAACCACCTTAATTAGAATTAACTTCTTATATTTTCCATTTTAAGTTTAGGTTTAATAAGGACCCTGATTTATCTAAATTAATTGTCTATACTGACTCAAGCCTCTTGCCAAGATCCCATTTTGCTTTAAATTAACCATTTTTCACGATCATGATTTGTTTCTTCAGTACATTAATATAGCATAACATATTGAAAATATCAACTTGTACAATGTTGTATTTAAAATATCAGATCAACCAACATCTGGAGATTATTGTGGCCATTTCCTTTGAAACTTTTTTATTTGGCCACGTGAAAATTACTCTATTCCTTTTTGTTCACAAAAAAGAAAAAAGAAAGAAAGATTAGATAATGACTTGGGGGACTAAAAGCAGATAAAGTAGTAAGGAGGGAATGGACCATATTTCTGCATTTAAAAAATAAATAAAAATGAAGTCTGCAGTTTTTGAATCTTAACAGAAATTAATTATTCACAATGCTGAAAAAATTATCCATACCTGAACTAAAAAGCTGATCTCACATTATCACTTCTCCTTTATCAGCATGCTTATCATGTAGGTATTTATTCTTTACATTAAAATAGTAATGATTAAAACAAAGCAAAACTGTTAATTTATAATAACAGGACAATTAATACACCCCAATGCAGACTCACTCCATGGAAAGAGTTATAGCCTGTGTTTATTCAGGTGTCTGCACTGATTAGACTATTTTGATGAAAGCAACTGGGCATAACATTCTTACAATTCTTCATCACAGTAGATCTTGTCCACTCTCTCCCTCATCCATGTTCCTGTAACTCTCACGACCATGCAGTTCTTCAAAGAAAACTTCTCTTATTTGGACAAACTTCAGATAGACAGGAATGAGAATTATTTACCCCTTTTTGATTACTGATTACCAAATGACCATTGAGTAATTCACAGAACAAGGTCTATTTCATCTGCCAGTTCCCTGCAAGACAGACTGGACTTACAGTTCAGCAGGAGAAAGCCCAAATGTTTAATCCATGTTAGGGGTAAGTCTGACTGACTTTTTTACTCATAAAACTTCAAAAGGAATATGGAACTAATTAGTAATGATTATCACTGGACTAGAGAAATAAAAATTGAGTGGTCAATATTTTTCCCCCCACTATATGATGGAGATTTAACTTTTACAGCTCCAAGAAACTGATTTCAGAAAGAGATCCAGCTGCTCCTTTTTTTAGCCCCCCTCCCCATTTCCCCAGACAAGGATAGTAGCATATTCCTCAGTCCAACAGCTAAAAATAATGGGAACTTCAGCAGCCACTCAAGTTGGAATCAGAGCTCCAGAGTATGGAGCTATTACATCTCCCCAAATCATTGTCAGAAGGAAGTACTAGAGCATGGGCAGGACTTGGGAAGGAGTTGTTCGTTATTTGTGCCTCAGGAACAGAAGGGGATTAATTTGGAAGGCACTTGTCATCTAGAAACATCAAGTGGCAGAAACTGCAGTAAGACATGCTACTGAAAGAAAAAAACAACATGCTGGCACTTCCAGATGGCACATCTCCCACAGATCCACACTTTCTGGGTATAACAAGCAACAAGAAAGCTGAAGCTGAGAGCAGGAGGCAAAACCAACATGGTTACAAACAGAAGGTTCAATGTCAGTGGGGAAAAGAAAGGCAAAGTGAATACCAGAAAGAGACAAAGGCCCTATTCTAATACAGAATATAAGAAATATGAGCTTTAGGTGAGATGATTTGGGTGAACATACTCAGGCCTTCTTTTAGGCAAGGATTTATCAAGGAAGGATTTACTCAATCCTTCCACTATGAGTAAAATTTAGTTCTCTCTGTACCAAAGCCCAAGCAAATATGCAGGAGAGACAGATCTTTCAATGCTCCATAATCCATATGGTATCTTAGCAACTGTTCTCTATCTATGGGAAAGAGATGCTACTGTTCCTCTTAACCCCTGGATTTAACTATATACATACAGCTTGCTTTCAACAGATGCTGGGTTTAGATAGCAAAGCATTTTGCATGGACTTTATAAGCGGAGCAGATTGTTTAATTTCATCATAGCCAGAAAGGCTATGATGCCCCTACTCTTTAGGGGGCATCTGACATGAATTTCCATATTGAAACCACTTGTAATCACTGAGATGTATATAAGGAAAGTTCATATTTTTATTCAAATATATATGTCTGCAAGTAATTTGAAGAAGCTCTATTAACATCAGTTGCAAGAACATTATTATAGTGGGAAAAGTCAACTTCCAACACCAAAGTACAAAAGGACAAGTACTGTGCCACCTGCAGCTTATGTGAATGTTTATTTCAATTTTTATTATTATCTTCTTTCATCTATGAGTTGCTCATTGCCGTACTCATCTCTGGTACTCTTTTAAAGAACTGTGAATAAAAATACTAACCAGATACTACAAAGGGCATATTCCTAAGAGCCACTGTGCTTTGGTTTCATCCTGCAAGCAATTTTGATTGTTGCTTAAGAACAAGCCATTTACACTTTGACCATTGCTTACATTACACGTATTATGTGTTATGAACCGTTTTGGAGAATTGAGGCAGAAAAAAATTAGCTTATTTGCCAGTAAAAACTGCAGACATCAAGAGTTTGTTCTGCACCTTTACAGCATCTGAGTAATGTGACAGATTTCATAAGTGGTCCTAGTGAGATACTGTTGTCTGATTGCTCCAGCATCAGCATGCAGATTATGACTAGGCTTAATGCTTTCAGATAACAACTAAAGCTGTGTATGACATTCACTCTGCAGTGAATTTTGCAACTAAAATGATTATTGATGCCTTCCAGCTCTCACTTTATGAACTTTTTCTAGTATGTGGATGTATTTTATAGACAAGGGAAACTGATTAAGAAGAAGCACATTTGTTGCAGTCCAGAGATTTCCCTATCTCTGTTAATGTATTTTTTTTCACTAATGTAAAGTTGCTATTCTTGTTGAACAACCTGCTTCTTATCACCATGTGGACAGAAGAAGAATTTCTACTTAAAGATGAATTCAGGCAATAAGTTTCCTGTAAGAAAGGAAAAACAGAAAACATTATGTTACCTAAAAATGCTGTAACTCTCCACACACCCCCAACGCCTCACCCTTGATGACAAAAGAACTCTCACACCTTCATTCCTTTTTCCCCATCTCCTTTTACGTGCTATCAAAATCTACTACTCTGAAGACAAGTTTCAGTACATCTAACATTTAAATCTCCTGATCCAAATACTACTCCTATGATGCTTCTATGTAAGAATCGCTTTAGGTACATGTATACTATTGCTCTGTAGAGAAATCATTGCTGTATGACTGTAGGGCAGGTTATGCTGGCTAAGAATCCATTACAGTGAAGTACAGTGACATCATTCCAAGGATGCTGTTATCAAAATTGAAAAGCTACATCCTCCTTGGGTGTTATTGAAATAAGCAGTCATCCAGACAATAATTAACCAACAGCAGGTAAAGATGTGTTCCAAAAACATCCTAATTGCACTGCTTCCAAATATACTTTCTGGAAACCAAAAGAACACTATGGATAATATCCAGTACTTCAGAGAAGCACAGGAGTGTTAGCACTGGGATCTAGAAGACAGTTCTCAACCTTTATATTTTAAGAAACCTTTTATTCACCAAAAAAAACCCTTAAAGTAGCTTATAAAAAGAAACATGAACAGTAAGCATGGAGAATTATATGTATTATTACACTGAAAGACTGTAAGTTTCTTTAGTGGTAAATTAGAACAACTGTGACATATACTGCAAGCTGAGAGCCTTGTTTTCTGACTTTGCTCATAATGTCTTACACTGTGGGTAATACCGTTTTCTCTGTACAGCTTAATATTAACTAAATAGTAAATTTAACATAATTCTAGCCCTTAGAAGTTGCTTCTATAAATAATTCTACCTGAAGGAATCTGTACTTCGATACATTATCTTTTAAATTTTCAACCCATATAGTTTAAGTATTGATGGATGAGAAAAGACCACAGTTTGTGCACGGGAAAGCCAAGATATGCTGTACTGAAGGCATCTGTCAAGAAAAGGTCTTCGGAATGTGCAACACGGATGGTGAAAGAGCACTAGAGCAGTCAGTGCACAGGTCTGCTGGGAAGAGGGATTTCTTTCTCCTGTACCTGTCTGTCAACTGAATCAATTCCCCACAATGTCTCTCTCTTCCACTTCTTTGTTAAGAATACCAAGATGAAGACATTCATCTGATTGAACATACTTCAGAGATCTGCGCTTTAAACGGAGATTAAGTCATTAACTACCATAACTATCTATGTACCACCCTTGGAAACCCAGCGACTGCTGCAGTCACTTTCCATGTGCTGCATTCACTGACCCAGTTAGTCAGCTTTGTATCTCTGTTCCCCAAGAGACACAGATGTGAATCTGTCTCAGCTTAGTGGCATCTCTAGAGAACTACATCATATATATTTAACTAGAAGAAAAGTAATTTTGGAACACTTGCCTGTTACTGATTTTTCCCTTTCCTATTTCATGAAATGTATAATCCTAATTTAACATTAAGCTGTATTATATTTCATTCTTTGGGAGCATATTTTGTCTTTGTACATCTTTATCTATAAAGGTTTCAATATGCATTCTGTTAAAGAAAGCATCTTATTTTTATTAACATGTTGTCTTAGATCTTCATGATTCAGGCTAATAGGAAGCATGCAAATGCAGCTACAGAGAGAATTTAGCTCAAGTTCAGAAATGTGGTTCTTGTAGAAAATAAGACTGAAAAGCATCAGATGTACTGGAAAAGTATCACTAGGATTCTAGTGGGTCCTAAATTCACTGAAGTAAAGAGGAAAATCTCCTTTGATTTGAACAGGCTTAGAATCAGAGGAAATTATCTATGGCTCTCACCAGTTTTACCATGAACCATGAATTCCCCAGCAACAAGGTCACTCCTTTGACTACAAAACACAGACTACATGGAAACTGGAGCAGTTGAAGAATGTTGCAATGTATTTTGTTATGTTGAGGTTATTCATGTCCCCAGATTAGCAAGTACGCTATAAGCTGAAATAACTGCATCCAATTAAAACATAAATAACTTTTCCTTTAACAACATTTACCATATAATCTATATTTTTAGAATAATTAGTTGATTTGGCAAATTTATATTTGCTGATTAAGTTATATATGCTTGATTAATTTAATGGCTTTTCTCTCTCTTCTATATCATTAAACATCTATCAAGAAGCATGAAAAGTACAAGCTAAATAAAACCTATGTTTTTCCCTTTAGTTCATTCTGGTTTTCATTTTGTTTTCAAGTTAGCCTACCAGTTATTAGGACACACTCATGTTGCCCTTTTTTCATGATTTTAAGCAGGAAAAATACAGTGCATACATTGTCCTACCAAACAAAGCTATCCTTCCTTTATAGTTGAGACACAGAGCATCCATAAGATGATACGCTTAAGTAAATAAAGCTTTAACAAGTATTTCAGTGCAGAGAAACAAACCAGTGCCACACCCTGTGTCAGACACTAAAATCTACATCTTGCCTATTCCTTAAAACATCAAGGGATCATTAACTACAATTTTTCTCAAGAGAGGCTTTTAACTCCTATGTAAAGGAAGTATTTTAACAGTTGTCAAATTATCCAAAGGTTTCATTTCTGTAGATGCGGTCGACTCAAGCTCTACCCAAGAATCTGCAGAACCTGGGCAAAGTGCAGATCAGTTGGTGCCTCGGTTGGATTACTTGTTCTTGCTCTCCCTGGAACACTTTCAGACATAACCCATTAGAGCCTCTGGTAGCATCTTATCCTGAATAAATGTGGAAGCAGCTTACACTGTTGCATGAACCAGTTTCAGGCTCCACACTGTAATGTATTTTTCAAACATTTTGTTTCATCTGCTGCTTGCTTCGTGCACATGTCCCACTCTCACCATGAGTAAGAAATTAATTTAATACACTGGGATTTTCTTTCTTGAAAAAGAGACATCTCCCACATCAATGTGAAAAGCTCATGCCTTTTTAAAAACTATTTTAAGCTGCTGCTGTAATGAATGCAGTGTCCTCAGTAAGGTTGCTGCTATGCTTATTTTGCCATCTACCATACAAAATGTGTAATCCTTTCATTCTTTGGGTCTTAAATTTTTATTTTGTACTGTATTTATAGAGCAAGGAACACAGCATGGTTCACATTCCATGTCTAGGATACTTCAAAGAAGATCAAACTGATGACAATGTCACCAGTGCTTGAACACCAGCTGGTAACTCACAGCAAACTAGATTCTTTATGCCAGATTCTGTCACGGAACTACAGGTCAGATTTTGAGACACAGTGCAACAATTTAATAATAAAGCAGAAGCAGACT
Organism: Columba livia; assembly: GCF_036013475.1. Lineage (NCBI taxonomy): Eukaryota > Metazoa > Chordata > Aves > Columbiformes > Columbidae > Columba > Columba livia. The sequence goes on from NC_088614.1 coordinate 17,996,501, forward strand.
GAACATGCTGTGATTTCTATCAAGCAGGTTGCTTTATCTGAACTGGAAGTGATCAGCTCATTCTGATCATGCTACATTCTTTTTGAGAGATTAATTACAGTAGTTTAGAAAAACAGCAATACTACCTGACAAAAGTTAAGTTCTACAACTACTCAAGGCAAGATAAAGAAGGCTATATACTCAATATCTTAAGCCAAGAGAAGAAGTAGCAGCAAAATGATTCTGTCAAGTAAAAGAAGGAGATATTTACAAGAGATAAAAAGAATAATGAAATAATAATAATAATAAAAAAGTGTAAGGCAAGAAAATAAGTAACATCCAAAAAAAACATCTGGTGCTGCAGCAATACATGAGAATGTTCTAATAGACTACTGAAGGATTCATTAGACATAAAAATCCAAAAGCAAACACGAAAACAACTTATCAGGGTCTTAATACCTTTTGACCAATTCCTTGGTCAAAAAAAATTGCTCATGTAACACTTTAATGAAAACCAAGGCCAAGAAGTATCCTGGCCCAGTTATCTAGAAAAATATTAAATAAAAAGTTGAAATCAGATTCTGAGAACTACAAGGCAGAAGACCCATTTGCACTGGCCAGCATTTGTTCTGCCCTCTTATTTAGCATGAAAACACAAAAGAAAACAGTAGTGTAATAAATAAAAAACAAACAGAAGAAACATAGGCAGACTATGGCCTGATAGCAAGAAGTACTTTTTCACTAGCCCTGCATAATATTTAAGTACAAATCCACAAGTGGCATATAAAAGACGTTGCTTTCAAATCAGCCACAAAGCATTTAGAATTCCAGGGTGTTTGAGGAAAAACTCATTTTCATTCATGAGAAGGAGTCTTTCAATTTTCATTTCTCAGGAAATCGATAATTTTGAAAAACCAACAGTTTTGGTTTTCCTCAAAGAAATATATTAATTTTCAGAGAGACAAATATTTCCTGAAGTAGTTTCTGAGTATTCTCCTTTGTGTCTCTTTTTATGAGTACTGCTAAGACTTTAAGAATGAGAAGAATCTTGATCTGAATATCTTTATATGTAGCCTTTCGGTAAGAAGAAATGAGGTATCTTCCTTCAAGATTCTTCTCTTAGGAGTCCCTAAATCAGGAAAAGGAGCAGCAAGAGCAAGAAAACACATTCCGTGATGTTGGCACTCCTTAGCTCCATCCCTTCAGCTCGGGGTTTTGTTTCCCTCAGGTTATGAGAGGACTGGGATGCAAGAAGGGGATCACTAAAAGAATTTGTAATGTTGTGAACCCAGTGTCAACCATCCATTCATTGTGAGCCATTAAATGATCTCAGAACCAGAACATGAAGTAGGGAAAAAAAATGTGACAGTCACCACTTCACTTTCTAATCCATGGAAGAAGAAAGATATGTAAGTGCAGTTTGACAACATGAACCTTCTTTGCCCATTACGTGTGATTAAAAATGTACAAAATACACGAGACAAAGAAGCAAGTAGGGACTGGCACTGTTCTGGAAAATGTAATAGTTTAGTTGAGAGGAATTAGAGGCTGCTATTTAGCTAGAAGAAAAAGAAGACAATGGACTGACCTGGAAGGCAAACTGGCTGAACTTACCTTTTATATTAAAAGAAAAAGACAAAAACTACAACTCTACTCATTAACAGCTGAGCTGGGATCAGTCATAAACCAAAGATGATAAAGGCTTTGTAGGGAAAATTCTCAGGTCTAAGGGCAGCTGTCAGCTGCAACCCTGTGCACACTGGAGATGGTCCCTAAAGCTGAATATGCCTAAACCAATGTCATCTCATTTGCCCAATGGCAAAAAATAAGTTTCTTAAATATGGCTGTTTTCCAGTGTGAAGCTAATTACAGGATCACATAGAAATAAAGTGATCTGTTTTGTGAGTTGTTTGAAGACTGAGAAGTTTTAGATTTATGAAGGCGCACAAAAAGTTGAGTACATTCAAAACTCGCTTCCCCAAATTTGTCACCCATAATGAAGACAAATTCTCACCCCCTCAAAAACAAGATTGCATTTCAGACATAGCTTTTTATGCACAACAGTGTGTTTAAAGATTATTTTACTGGTTTAATGTGGCATGAAACATGGAGAATGCTTTGAGGATTTTCATTTAATTTAGAAAAAGCAATTGAACAAGTAGAGCTAGGCTATCTCAGGGATGTTAGTAACAGGAAAAGAAGTCCATACCTTTATATGTGTATAAAGAGTTCAACTCCAGAACTAGTCCAACAGTCACCAAGGAGTCCTTATTTCTGTACTATTTGAGCTATTCATTCATTTCAGGAGATGATCAAGCAGAAGCCAAGTGAGAGCACCTTTACTTATGCCAATGATATAAAAATGCAGGTACATAAGTGAGAAGTCTAACAAGTCTAATCAAAAACTACTTCCACTAGGTTACAACTGTTTAATAAAATGGATATGAAATAAGCGGGAGGAAATATGGATGCTTAGAACAGTTTTAGTTGCAAGTGTAGCAATTTATAAGGAAGAAATATGAGCATAAAGACCCAATACTCAAACCCACATTTTTTTTTACATGCCATGTAGAGCCCTATGCACCACTTCAAATCTTCACAAGGTCCATAAAACAGCTGCACTCTCTTCTTGGTAGGATATATATCAAAGCAGCAAGCTATTACTCGTTGTCCTAAAGCAAACTATGGGTGAAAAATGACATATTTACATGTGCCAATGAGCTCAAGAACTCATAATAGTAGTCCATGAGGTGGGTGAAATTAATACCTTTTCCAGAGGTACAGATGGACTGTTCCTCCTTCCTCATATTTCTAAAATAGGATAACATGTCAAGTACACAATCAATATATTTAGAAATGTCTGCTTTCTATTCTGTCTGATAAAATGTAAACCATGATATTTCTGCAGCGTGATAGTTTTTTTTCCTATTCTTAACTGCTATTTAAGCTCTAATGGGGGAAAAACAGTACTCATCTGAATATCACACACACATGCCTGTTACACCCAAATATCAAAACGTGACAATATGTGGAGGTAAATGTGTATGTGCAAGTAGATATTTTCTAGATGAGGTGCTTACAGTGGAGTTTATGAAAAGGTGTAACAAGCTCAGGGTATCACCTGGTACTGCAAGTTCTGGCTTCTAAAATAAGTGGCATAGAATTGTTAACTCGGGAATTATTTTAACAAAGAGGTCATTTATACGCACTGGACCTGATGTTGTCGTCTTCTTTTATGAGTTCTTCCATTAAAAACAATGGCCCATAACTATACGGAGGACACCTACCAAACTGCAGGAAATCAATACTTAGAAAAATAATTGAACAAAATGAAACAGTTGCATTTGAAGATTAACTTTTTGTTTATCTCTCCTTATAAAACTAGTTTTAGCTGGAGCTATATATAGCATTTACCTTAGGGAAATAAAGTAGTGCATTTTTCATTGCCTTCAAATCTCTTTTATGCTCTGCTAAAGTTAGCACTAAATTTGAACCAGAAAAACATGGATAGCAGCCATTGAGCACAAAGTTTGGCAGAAGGATCTAATGGAAAAGTTGGTGGCTTTTATATGAAACTGCTGATATATACAAATGGAATCCCCCTGCCTATATCTTCAGCCAGCTGTACAGCCAGCACATAGCAGCCAAAACATAGATGCTAGATTAAAAGCTCTCATCATACCAGAAGCCACAAGGCATTAAGTTCAAGTCTGAAATTATTCCAAATACAAAAAGGTTGGGGGATGGGGGGGTGCAGGAGAAGCTATAAATTTCTCTATGCCCTGTCTCTAGCAAGTAATCCTTTAAGAACAATTAATTATTTAACAATGTTATTTATAGCAATAATTCCCACTTCATGTCTTTGAGGAAGCAGAACACCATCAGCATGAAGAAAATGTTGTGTCTATGTTAGTTTGTTCTAAAGAACAAATCATTATATGGCCCTGACCCAGAACACTTTAGAACTGCATTTAGAACTAGAGTCAACCATGGGACTTTGCCTTTTTTCATGTAGATTGGGCACTGTATGTTAACTTTACATTTCAGTTTTACTGGCTTTTTCTGATTTCATATTACAACTTCTTTTCCATCTTTTAACCAATTCTGTTTTGGATGGGTAAGCTGTTAACAACACTGTGCTTGCTTAAGTGAATGTTGAAGGGGTTTGTTCTCAAGTATATATCTCTCTCTCTCTCTCTCTCTGCAAGGAATGAAGTGAACCATGTCACCAGCTGAGGACTAAACTGTGGCATTTGCGTGACAAAACAATCCAGCACTCAATCTTAAGATGATAACTCCTGTAAATAGGATGCAGAAAGCAAAAAAACCCAATACCCAGAGCTAAATAAGGTTTCACTTAATCAGTGTCTCCATGGGATGCAGAACTGAAGAGGATCAATATTATTGTAAATTGACTTTCTATTAAAATTCAGATATAAACTGTTACTTAATTCATTTAACCAAACTAGCCCCTTCTCTATTCCTGAATTTTCCTATCTTTCTTTATTTGTTATAGAATATTCCCCTAAAATCTTGATTCAGGAAGCATGTTGGATATAGATGAAAGGCAATTTGATGTAGGAAAAATAAATAATTTACTGTAATTGCACTGTCAATATGTGTTTGCAGCAGGACAATAAAATGTTCATAGAGTATAAACCAGATCGGAAAAAGCCTTATTTATGGTTGAATTCTAAACAGATGCCTCCAAGATGCTTTTATTTCCACAAGGTAAATTCACAGCAATAGTTTCATTACTTGCAAAGAAGGTAAAAAATTAAAACCTTAGTATTTTCTCATCTACACCTAAGACTGCACAGAGTCACACTGTTTCTGTATGCTGTATTTCACATTCCTGTAAGTTCCCAAGGAGTGACTTTTCACAAAAGTCATTCAATTTAGTGATCTCTGCATCCATCTTAACCTGTACTCCATAGGAGGGGTAAGCATTGGCCTTTAGAATTCAGACTTTAGTGGAATGCAAAATGAGTTCACAAAACTTGGCTACAAACCAATTATGAACAGGAAACCAACAGCAGAAGAATACTAAAGATTCAGTTAAGCAAATGACAACTGTTTTTTTCTTAAAAAATGTATACATATAAATTTATATGCAATAAAGAGTCTATCTAAAAAAACTGAAGTAAATGAATCTGTTTCATTTTGTTGTGTGGTGCAGAACTGCATCACAGACAAAAAGAAACACAAAATAAAATGTTGAAAGTCAGCTTATTAAAACGTATTAGCAAACTACACATATATACATGCTTAAAGTGACTTTCTGAAGTGCTTCTCGTATGCTGAATTATAGATTCCTATAGGGAACCTGCACATTAGTTAGAAGTAATATTGCTTCTAATCTGTTCCTCTGTCTAGGTTTCTAGTAGGTACTTCAGGGAAATTTATAGAAATTCTGTAATAAAATAAGCCACTTTTAAAATAAATTTCATCATTACTCTGCTTAGTGTGTTGCTACCTTGTGTTTGATGCACTGAAATTTCTCCAACTCTTCGACTCTACCTACTGCAAAGATCAACATTTTATAGTACACCCAGAATGGAAACCATCCAATACTCTACAGTTTGTGGCAGCAAGTTCCCCAGACTGTTTTTATGTTTTGATGAAAAAGTACACACTCAGTTATAAAAGAAATAAAAATGAATTTTTTGGGTAGTTGTTGTTTTCATGGCATCTTATGTCTTATTTCACTCCTCTGCTCCACTATGAGGGTTCTAATTGTTCCAAATCTAGCCTTTCACGAAGTAATCCCAGGTCTATGATTATACTGTCACCCTTCTCTGGACCTTTTCTAATTCTGCTAAATGTTTTTCAAGTACCTCCTCTGACATTTTAATTTACATTTTTTGAAGAGAGTTACAAATCACTTAGCTTTTCCACATAAACCTTATGCACCTTAAGTGCTCCCTTCACTCTTTGGTGGGCCCCGTGACCCAGCAGCTCTCTCACAGACCGCATGTGTCCAAAATACTAATTTCTTATTAACTGCTTCTCTGAAATAATTCCATCAGAGCCCTCCTAATTCCTACCATTTCAACTATAGTGGGTAGACCTTGCAGATCTAGTTGAGCGCATTAATAAGATATATTTCCATTTGAAGAAGATTTTTCTTAAACCCTCCTACCGTATACTTGTTTAGTTGCAATGTGAAAGGGTTACTGCACATTCCCTCTTCATTTTAGAGCCCTTCTGTTGTGTTCAGGGGTTGGTTTTTGCTTCAAGCTAAACATACTTCTGCTTTGAAGAGATACTAACTTTTCATACTAAATGCCATCTAAATAAGGACTCTGACTGAAGGTTCTGGAATCCTGAAATGAGCTGCCAATCCTGAAGGCCTGATTCTCACCCAAAAGTTTATTGGACGGCTCAGAGGTTTTCAAATCAAAAAGGACAGATTAGCAGAAGCACTAAAACTTCAAAGTAAGAACAAATATTCAGGATGGGGGCGGGAGTGGGTAGGGAAGAGGCTGGGGGGAGTCAGGGAAGTATATACGTGCTCTCTTCCAAATACTGAATAAAGGAAAATATGCACCACATTTAAAAGATATTTTTTATGACAATTTAATGGCAATAGTAGGTCAATATTCTAATTTCTCTATAAATTAGAACTGATGAATTAACAAGTATCTTTTCTTTTCATATAGCATATAAGTGTATATTAAGTTGTGTACCTTGCATATATTCTAAAGTCAAATGGACTATCTTAAGCCTCATGGACATTAAAAAAAGAGATATTTTATAATCCTGCAATATACCTTACACAGAGTGGAAATACGACAATTATAGAAAACAATAAATTTAGACACCATTAACTTTGCTTACAGCCAACTTCAGGGACAATGGAGCATCTCAATTATGCCACTTCCAAAACTGTAGACTGAATAAAGACATTTTAGTTAAATGGCACTGAAAGAACCAGGAGCATTTGCTGACTGCCCTTGGTACTAAAGGCATTTTCAGACGACAAATGTTCAAAAAGACTCCCTAAAGATAAATGAAGAACAGGACCTAAAAAGGGGCACAGAAACCACTACAGGGAAGTGCCTATTTTTCTCCACTGACACCAATTAACAAACTAACAATGTGTGATGTCATAATTAAATATTTGTTGAATGGGTAGGTAATAGTATCGCATTCTTAGAGGCTTTTCTTCATGCAAATTCTTCATAATTCAGACCCCAGTAAGACTGGTCTGCATTTTCCCTTCCAAGTGTCACACACACTTGAGTACCATTAATACCTTTCCTGTGTAATACATATGGCTCAGATGACAATGACTCAATAGATGTATGAAAATGACAGGTCTTTGATGTAGTTTCCTACAATACTTTCAGCATGACGTAGACTCAGTAATAGAATAACTTCTGTAATTGCATAGCTGAAGATAAAAGTCAAAATTTATAAGTATTCTGCTGTTAAAGAACCAAAAGGATAGTCTTGTCAAAGAAAAGAATAATCAGGAAGCATCTGCTATTAGAGATGTACATCTGACTGCTTTGCCAGCATTTGGAGGAAAAATGAAATTAATTCATAACTGGAAATATGAAAAGGCTTTGAAAAATCTTTTTCTGCAGTGGTATTGAGTGTAATACTGTACACAGAAAAATTACTGTCTTCCTTACACACATGTGAACCTCTATTTTTTGTCTTTAATTTTTGATATTCCTATACTTGATAATCTTTATTTTTAAAAGTATATGAACTTACATGTAGGATAAATGCCAATGTTTAATTGTGTTCCCTGACATGCTTTTGGAACAGAGCTTTGCAATTTTATCATTCAGTGCTTTTGTTTACTCTTTCCCATTTACTGATTGCTGGCAGCATTTACCTATTAAGAGTTATCTTCTGGTGCACAGAATGATGACGTTAGAAGGATCATAGATAAAATAACCACTTATAAGCAGCTGAATTCCCAAAGTCCCTTGAATATAGCATACTAGCACGAAAACATTTTTGTCCCAGAAGCTTTTGAAATGCAGTGGTCTCATTGAGTTCTCAGGCAGGGTGTTACAGAACCTGTTAATACACTCTTAGTTCATCCAATTCTTCTTTTGTAATTTCATGTCCCCTTCTTCCAAAGGATATATCTCACCAGCCAATCTGAAAGGCCGAAGAGCTCATTTGAGTACTAGATTGGAGGAAACATTAGCTTTCCATGCCCTAACTTCCTTAACCTTCCTTAGACTGTCTTGGCATTTACACTTAAATTAACTTACTTTAATATTGCACCTGAGTGCATTTCATGGCTAGCAATCTCAGATTGCTTATTCCAGATATAAGTCTGAATCCAAATTATACTTCAAGCACAAGGAATTTCAGCACTCAGTTTTTTTTCTGTATTTGAAGTCACCCTCCTCAGCCTTGACTATGTGGATGAAGTTTAATAAAATAATTTACATGTCCCACAGACAAATATCACATCAGAAAAATTGTCATAGGCCCTTTGTTCACATTTGTTGTATTGTAGTGCTTCTTGGCACTCCTGTTAAATATAATAAGTAATTTTCTACATATACTTTTCATGTTTTATTATAGCTCAATAAAAATTTTGGTACAATTTTTAGCTCTTTGTTATATCAATCCTTGAAGAAAAAAATAAAACAGGTTCAGAAACAGTCATTACTATAATATCTCATGTTTCATGTTTTTTTTGTAGAATAGATGCAAATTTCTATCATTTTATTATCCAGAAAATTGTAAATGAAATAGATATACACATGGAGACCAGAGAAATTATTTTAACCTGGCTAAAAAAAAAACAAAAAGAGGGTCATTAGGGGCAGTCAACATGGCTTCACCAATGGGAAGTCGTGCTTGACCAACCTCATTGACTGGACTATAAATGTACTCCCAGGTCATCCAAATATTTATAGTGATTAAAAGTAATCACACATATTCTCATTGAATATCACTAGTGAAATACAGGATTATACATTTGAAAATGCTTAGACTATCTTACCTACCTTTTCTTTATCAAAATCTTATTACTGGGGAATTCTGGTGAAGGTCTTAAATAGAAATCCCTTCAGAAATAATTAGTCAGCACACAAGTCTTAAGTCCACCATTGGAAAAAAGTTTATGGCCAGAGCTGACCTCCAAAAATGATCAGTAGCATATTTTCTCACTCAAAATCCACAAAAGAAAATAATGTGTTACTACAGCTCTGTGTCTCTAGTCAAAGATATCTACACATTCTCTTTCAAGTGCTAGAAAACTGCAGTATGGTTTGGGTTGTGTTACTTTGGCTGGGCCAATCCTAGCATCCCATCTGTGGTGAAAAAACAACCCCGGGGTACTTTTATTGCTGATTAGTTATAAAGAAGCATATGAAAATATTTACAGGAAGCAGTTTCAGGGACAAGTTAAATGATGTTCTTTTGAGCGAATTATGTAAATATGAACACAGAAGCTGCCATTTGGCGAAAGTATTAGTATCTGAATAATTTTCTTAGAGAAGAGTACTAATGCTCTTCCAAATTTTCTATTGCTTTAATATCACATCATTGATGAAATGCTTACAGTAGAAATAGTAGGAAAACAAATTGCTTTGCAAAAGAAAACCAAGCAAAAAAACCAAACAAACCTGAAAAACAGATTCATTCATTTTAACAGATCATTTTTAAAAAGGTTCTTTAATTAACTTTGTTTTTCATCAGTCATGAAAAATGAGTATTTCAATGCCTTTCATTTGTTGTACTTACAGTTAAATAATGTATAAAAATATAATGTTAGATCTAATTTAGGTTACTACAGGTCTAGTTTTCAGAATTGCAAAGTGAACACATACCACTTATTGAAAACTCAGGCTATTGATTTAGGACATATTGTTCTATGCTGCTCTTCCACCCCCTACCCCGACCCCAGTCTAACAGTTTAAGTGAAATTGTCTAGCAAGAAATCGGTGGAACAGTTTTCACTATGCCAAAATATACCTGATGAGTTTAGGTACTGAAATTTTCCAGAATTTGTGGAAAGCTTGTTACTTCAGCAGGAATAAATTGTATGCATATTAGGGTACTTGATAGCACTTTGACAGGCATATAATCGGAAGTTTGTAAAAGCACAGGACTTGACTTCACTTAAACTGTGTTTCTATGAGCTTATACCCAGAACCTCAAAATGCTCAGCAATTTAGACTGAAGTACATTGCATCATTTTTATGATTTACATCACTTTGAAAGTCTGCATTAATGTTTAATGGAAAGAGTTTGTGCCGCTGCTTTTCTTGAGATAAGAAACACAAGCCTCTCTAAAGAATTAATTCTCTTTTTCTTTTGGTTACAATACAAAGACGTAACGGCTTGTCTTATCCAACCAACACCAAAGAACTTCTATCAACTCAAAATTATGAATCCTCTCAAATAAAAATTAATAGTGTAGGTCATATTTTATAATACTGTCTCAAAAGCCTGGTTCTCAGTCTACACCTTGTTTCACAGCTTTCACCACCAAGTTACATCTTACACCATGAAGTTACTGTTTAAACCTTAATGATGAGTACTAAAGCACATAAAATAATTCCTTTTCAGGATACATATAAAATTTATATCCTGAATCAGTTAGTTTTACTTTCAATATGCAATTCAGAAAAGTAAGAACAATGAGGAACTAAGTTAAACTTCCTAGAACATTACCAAGGATTTCAGCACAACGGAGGACTGGCCGGACTCCACTGGACCGGAGACCACAGGGACGCTTCTGGAACTGGACTGGTGATAAACACAACCTCATTTCTCATCTTGACTTTTACTTTTCCCCGTTTCTTTTCCCTTGTCTCTTTCTTACTCTATCGTGTGCCGCTTTATGGGCAAATTAATAAAGCAACACTGCTTGATTGAATTATAACCCCTTGGCATTTTGGTCGCCTTAATTTTGCGCTCTGAGATAAAGGTAAAATAACCATCACAAGTCCATCATCGAAGGGACTGTGACACAAGGCAAACACAGTAGCCCACCTGCTCACTTATTGGCCTCCTCTTCCACATTACTGCTATGTAGCCTTCATCCTACCAGCAAGCCTGGCAGGGACAAACCATTTATCAGCTTTTTCACACATCTCCGCACTTGCTTCCAAATCACACTCTCTGACCTGCGATTCCTCCAGCTATCGTACGAAATACAATAAGAAGATTCTGCAGAGCACTGCATCTTCAATACATATTCTTTATACTGACCTGTCTTAAGATGCTTAAGATAGCAATTGGGAACCTGGAACTGGTAGCAGTTCAAATTAAAGCCACCTAATGCTTCACATTATAGAAAATTTTTAAATTTAATTTAATACCTTAGGATTTTTAAAACTGAAAGTTTCCAACAGAGCTTTGGACTCTGGCTTAAAGGTAGTTTTGGGGTCACCGAACAAAAGTACTTTGCTGGCCTCGTGAAATGCCATTTAGATTTGGCAGTTATAAACTACAGAGAGTCATGATTTCCCATCTGTGATTTCAATTATAAAACCTGTTTTTGCCAACATGTGAGAATGCCAGAGCTTCTCGAAGCCATGCTCACATACCATGCACAGGCCCCTTCAGCTTTCAGCACAGAGCTCATTCCCAAAGAGGCCATTGTGAGTGAGGAGCTCCCAGGGGTAAACCTCAAGCAAAAAAAAGGCCACAGGAGTGGAAGATCATTAACTAGAAAGTGTGACCATCATCTCTTTGTTTATTCAATTATTCTGATTGCTTCCATTAGAAATTCATTAGTCCAAATGCTGCCAGCCACAGCCCTCCTCCCATCTTCTCCTAGAATCTAGCACTCCGGAAATTACAATTGCATTTCTATTTTACCTTTTTACAAGCCCAGAATTTTTATTTTTTTTTTTTTTTTTACTTCAGCATTCTGACCTGCAAGAATGCATTAGTCTCACAGCACTTTTTATAGCTGAACATTTCTTTGTCATTTGAGAGTAATTTAACTCTCATTTAACTGCATTCTCCTTTCTGTAATATGATTTGGTTTAGCACAGTACACAGAAAATGTCTTCATTTCAGAGAATCAATTGCAGTGAAAGAAAAGGAACACAGAAGTCAGGTTATAGAAAATAATTTAAGACTACTCTAGCTAATATCATACTACCCTTAGTCTTTTAATAAACTAAATTTGCACTATTAAATTGTATTAGCAATATTAATGTTCAACAACAGTAACATACTGGCATACAATTTTTATTTCCCTGTTAGTTCATTGTAATCCAGCTCACTATAGAGCTATGTAAAGATAACGGAAAAATAGGTTGAAAGGTCTCATTAGAATACTCTGTTCAATGGGTATACTATAGTATCCTACAACACATTTGAGGCCAAATCCTTTTAAGTCTGTGCAAAGTTACCAGTAAACGTAACACAAATTAAGAAGGTGACTACTAGTGACGACCAGTGCTCAGCTTTCTATACCCAAAGTTAAGGTATTTTGAAAGAGCTCGGCTTCAGAAAGGATGGACAAATACCCCTTAAATTAAGGACAACATTTTCTAAAGAACAGCCTTCTTCAAAAGATGTCAAACTAGGAATTCCTTTAGTCATTAATAACACCTGAAAATCTAGACTAGACTTCAAGGTGAATCCAAAGGCAAATCTTCCCTTACAGCATTATCCACATCTACACACGTAGTGAAGTGGTACTAGCTGAAGAGCTTCTTGTTTGATCTCTTGGTTTTATAATAGTAGTTGGTTGCTTTTATTTTTGAAATGTCAGCCTTAATTATGTTCTTGGACTGATTCAGGAATTAATTAATTTGAGTGGGCAGTTTATTAGATATTAAGCTACAGTGTTTTCACCTAAATGCATAGCCTACAGTTATAGCTTTGTGGTTATACATCTGTTACACATACATATATATAATAGCCTAACATGTTATTGCAAAGACGAAAACTAAGTCTACTACAGTCATAAATAAGAATTTCTACCAATTTTCTACTCCTTTTCCTGCTGTCAGATGAATTACATTCCCAAAAGGTGTGGGTTTAGCTTTGTAGCACAAATCTGAATTCCACATCAATAGCTTTTCTTTCCTACTTACTGCCTCTAAGCCATTTTACTAAAAAAGAGATATACGATGAAACTGCTGCTACTTCCCTCATATTTTGACTCTTTCAAAGAATAAGTAAACAAATCCTTCCATTTTTCTTTCTCTGCAATTAATCAGAAACAGAAGACAGAAAAGCTGCAACCAATGCAAAGTAAAGCTTGTTTATCTCATTCTGAATTTTAAAACTAACCCAAAAAGAAAACCCAGAGAAGTGACTTCAAGGGTTAATTTGAGGAGGGATTTTTGTCTGGGTCATACAACAAGGACAAAAGCACTAAGCAGAGAAAGTCATAGACATGTTTCACTTGATCTTTGAGCAATCTGATACAATGCTGTGTGTAAGGGCAATGATTATAATATTGGCGCTGCTGAGCTGCTTGAGTGGATAATGGACCAGCTTGGTTATTAAAGACAAGCGCTCATAAAAGAATTCAGAGCAGAGGGAAAATACTAACAGCAAGCTATGAAGATCAATACCAGACCACTTTTGTTTGATTTATTTAATCAGTGACCCCAGAGATACAACATGCAAGGAGAAAGAAAATCTGCTGATCGTGGAGTAGAGGGGTTGGGCATTGGCACGTGGGGATGGGGGAACAGAGCTCGGCTTGGGGGGAAAGAGCTCGGCACAGACTGCTGGGACAGAACCGGGCAGAGGAAGGAAATGAACCTGTGCAAGTCCCTTCCAACCCAAACTATTCTATGATGTTGTAAATCCTGGTGACCCAAAACAAGCAGTGGATTATTTATAAAACACTGATTTCAGTCATATTATATAGAGATTGAACAAATTCTTCCATTTTGCAGTTTTGTGACTATTGACCAAGAAAACCACCCCCCAAAAAAACACCCCCAAAAAAAACCCACAAACAAAAGAAAAAACAAATAAATCACAATAAACAAACCAAAACAACAACAACAACAGCAAACCCAAAACCCAAACCAAAAACCTCCTCAAAGCCTTTTCTAATCCCCCCGCCAAAAAATTTAATTTTCTTTCTTATTTATCTGGCTATTAAAAAATGAGCTCATTTTCATCTCTCTGTCCAAATCAGAAGTCTGATACAATGGAAGCTGAATAGTCTATGACATAGACCACAAACATGATCAGTATTGGAAATTCAGATAAATTCATATAAATCTGTCTTTTTTTTTAATCAATTCTGGACAATGCAATTCTGTATTTTCTTCAGAGGAAATAAATATTTCTACAAGGATAAGAATATTCATTAATAGCTTATGGGTTGCTGGTTTTGATTTCTTGTTCCTCATCTATTGAAAGCTCAAATCATTATCAAGCAGAAAACTATATTCATTTTCTTTCAGGTACAAACCAAGCAAGCACAATAGGGAGCAAAAAATAACTCAGAAAATGATTCATGTATCCCTATACGTGAAGAATAATCTATTTGCTGAAACACATGAAGTACTTGGCAAATACTTGATAAAACTGTACCCAACTGGGATCAGTCTCTGAGTAACACACATAAGGCAGAAGACCAGCAACATTATCCAAGGCTGACAAGTCAAAGAGAGACTTTTGTCATGTCAACCTCAATGGATTTTCGATTAAGCCCTAAAAACTGTATAATAAACCTAGCACGCTGTGCTCAAGGGTGAGCCTTAAATTGAAATGTACGCTATGCCAAGAACAGCCCGGGAGCTTCAACTGGAAGTTTAATACATTACAGATGAAAGAAATAAAGATTTAAAAGGGTGCTCTGCAGAAGTAATTATGAAAATACAGTCAATCTTTCTTGTAACTATAATCACGAAGATATATACAACTCAAAATGTCTAATTAATGTCTACGCAAATACTAGGCATTGTCAATAAAAGTACCAACAGCAGTCAGTCAAATTCTGTGATAATCTCTAAAGACTTTCTGAAAATATGGGGACAGAAGACAAACACAAATGATCTGGATGAAAAACTGAGCTCAGAAGTTACACACGATGTGATAGTACATGAAGTATCTGCTCTTGCTGTCCTCATTTGTTCTGTTCAGTGAATATGGATTAGCAATTAACCACTGCTACGCTTGAAGTTAAGATATATTACAAGAATAAATTCAATGTGGATTATACGATGTGAACTTCTTATTGATCAACTTGCAGAAAATGACCTCAAAACTACTGCCCACCTTAAATGATCGGAACTACTTGTTGTTGTATCCAATTGTGTTAGATCTGTCGTTATAGATGTGCTAGTGCTGCTAGGAAGCAATTAGGATTAAAATAGTTCCAGTAATTCCACACATCCCCTCCCCAACAGGCATTAAATTTTCTTCTATTCTTCTGCATGAAGTACCTGAGGGAGAAAAACGGTGGCATCTTATACAGCTCACTTCTTTTGGCACAAAAGTCATGCATTTGCAAATAAAAAACTGTAGCTATGGTGCATATATTGCAGTTTACATAGCTTCAAAATGAGAAGTCCATATTTCAGTTACCTGTGAATATTCTATAGAAAAATAATCAAACCAAAACCTTTTCTTTGTTGTGTAAGCACCATGAGACTCTATGTAATATAATATTAGGAAAACTGCTCTGATTCCATAGCTCTAAATGGCACTGAGCCATGCCATACCATAAAACACTGTCAAATAAATTGAAACACAACCAACCACAAGAAAGGAATTACAAAAATATTCTACCCAACTTCAAATTCTAGTACACTGAACAGCTGAAAGAGGTTTAAATAGCACACTACACTGTACCTGTCATGAGTAAATACCATGGAAAGGTAAAATTGTCAAAATAGTTCCTCATCACTGAATGATACCAAGGCCCCTACTTGTAAATTAAGTTGAACAGAGTAGGATAATTACAAAATGATATTATAAACACCTAAGTGGCATAAACACAAAAAATTAGTTTTGGTCACAATCTAAAAAAGAAAGGGAATTACTTATAACAAAAAATATTCAGTTCATCTTTTGGATACTGGGCATTCTTAAGGGACTAACTCCTAAACAAGGTATATGGCAAACACAAGACAACCACAAGGCTCAGAACAAATCCTTGACAAAGCAATCAGAAATTTATAAATAAATGAAGTTACCCATTTCAGAATGAAGCTTAAGCGTCAACAATCCTTTGATCCTATCAAAGCTACACTACAGCAAATGTTACCAGTCTGACATTTACGAAAAGCTGTTCCTGTTGCAGTTTTAGCCTCATGTCCTGGTTTTGTAAAAAAAAACAAGTTTCTCTTTTAGTGAATTTGCCTGTCAGCTAAAGCTTCATATTAGCTGCATTTTCCTGAAGAACCAGATACGTGTTTTGGTAAACATAGCAATGGAATGCAAAGTTATTGCTAAGCACAGATGGACATCTCGCAAGACGGGCAACGAGAAACAGCTGAGCAA
Source organism: Columba livia (assembly GCF_036013475.1). Taxonomy (NCBI): domain Eukaryota; kingdom Metazoa; phylum Chordata; class Aves; order Columbiformes; family Columbidae; genus Columba; species Columba livia. The sequence goes on from NC_088614.1 coordinate 18,012,899, forward strand.
GAAACTGACCAACTGTGTATAACATTCCATTCACATGAATACTTCATATAAAAGTGGGAGATCATGAGGATCTCGTCCCTTTTTCCACTTATGGCCGACGTTAGGAGAGGACCTCGTGAGTCAGCCCTGTGAACTGAGGCCTAGTGAGAGGCTGAATCCAGCTCCGGTTGGCTTCAGAGTCCAGTCCAGGACTTTGGGTGCCGGCTCTGCAGTTGCCGAGACTTTCAAGATTGATTTTGTATATTTTGTATTATTTTCTCTATTCTTATTAGTAGCACTAGTAAAACATTTTACATTTTTCCAACTCTCTTCTCTCTTTCTTTTCCTCCTGATCGCCTGTCCTGAGTGGGAAGTGGGGAGAGGGAGGTGGAAAAGGGGTAGGAAGAGGAGGTTAACAATAAATCTGCCACAGTTTGATTGTCACCCTGCAATCAAACCCCTCAACACCTCATTTCCAAGATCACTAGTAAAGCAGACACAGCAAAGATGGTAACAGTAGTAGCACTGATTCAAAAAAAATATTCAGATGGACAAAGAACTCTATAAAAATAATATACAATGGAGAAAAGGTAAAGTCAATGTACAGACAATTCGCATGACTCCCAGTTAATAAGAAAAGGGCACAAAGAATTTTAGCTTTAGTCCCAGGTGTGAATAGGGTCCTGGCTTCACTGAAGAGGAAACAACTGCTCTGCGACAGCAAGCGCACAGCACCTGCCACAGCAAGCCAAGCGAGCCCACGGCCAAAGAAAAGATCTGGTAGTCCAAACGACTAAAGGCATGAATAAATTGTACCACACTACTAACAGGTTGCCACCTTTTGACACTGTTTGTGGCAAGACTGTGAAAACAAAACCACCATGACAGTATAAACATGTCAAAGTCTCTACAGTATCACAGATATATTGGGAGAAGAACAAAAGACAACATAATTCGGGCTCCAGGAACTGCCGTCAATTCATGTATCTAAAAACAAGAGAGCAGAAGAATCTGGAAAAAACCCTGCAGCTAGATAAACTGGTGACTCCAGAAGGACACATTCTGCTCCAAATTGTTTTACTACTGTTCCTAAGCCTCAGTAGGTTTCGGACTTGTAACACCCTATTTAAGAAGAAAATGCACTAAAATTTGGTTGCAGCATCTATTTCAATGGGTTTACATTTTTATTTGAAGTGCAACAATTTGGAATGCCTCCTCAGGAGCATCTCAGCTTATCTAACCAATTAACAACCCTTTAGGGTGATTCCTGAAGTGGCTTTTTCATCAAGTCACTGCATTGTATCTTTAAATACTTGGCTGCAGAAACATAAACATTTATGCTCATAGAGTAGCATTGAATTTGTGAATATATGGCTCTAATAAATGTCAGTCACTGATCAATACCAGTCCTTCAGCTGTAATAGCACCTTGAAGAAATACTGTTTAAAAATGTTATTATAAGTAAGACAGGAACTGTTGTGTTGATGATTCAGTCAGCCAAGAAACTCTTGACTGCAACTGTCTACACTACAAGAATTAAATTCAGGCAATTTTCCACCAAACAGGCTCAAATTCTGAGGCACAGTGGATCAAAAACCACCTAGAAGTCTAGAACTGCTTGAAGTTCCTTCTAAATTATTCAAGTGCTGTAAATTAAACAGCTGGACACTGCATCAACCTGCTCTAAGCAGATTATATAAAATGGCACCATATGGCTACTTGAGCATTCCCAGGCATGTCGCAAAGGTCAGGTGCTCCAGGAGTCAGGCAAGGCTGATCTGCAAGAATGAAACAATCTTGACTGCTTATGGGTCTGACTTTGTCAAAGGAAGGTCATGGCAGTTGTCCCTAAATTAAAACTCAAATCATCCTTCATTCTTTCACAAATAGTGGCCTTTTGCAAAATAATAAAGTAAAAAGAGTGAAGATATGCAATAACCAAAGTTACAACAAATCAGAAAATTATATTTATTTTTAATGAAGTCTTCTTATGAGTTCAACAACTCTAAAGTCTTCTAAATGACATTTAACTATTTTCATTAAAAAAAAATATTTTAACTGCAATATGTTAAAATTTAGGACAAAAAAATAAATGCTGCTATACTATTTTGGGAAACAAAATATACATTTCTCATTTAGCTCGAATAACAGAGTTCATACAAAACAAGTACAGTAGAGGGCAAAATCATCCTAATTGAGGAAAGCAGAGAGAATATCAAAGGATTTGTTTAAAACTCAACACCAAAACTCTATTCCTAACCAAAGCCACTGTGCCTCGAGCTCCTATGAACATTTTTCTGTGTCAGGGCACTAGTCGACCATCAGCCGACTTTTTAAAACTAGAAGCAATCCACATGATATCACCTCTGAGGTCAGCCACTATTACTAACAAAAAGAAATTAAGAAGAAAAGGGGAAAAAGTCCAAGTATTTCTGGTTATCAGTTTCTGCTCAGAGGAATTTGTTTTTAAAGGATCAATAAGAATAACTACTAAAAAGTAATTTCTGTATGTCTGGAAGGTTAATTAGTTCCTTTTATTTCAGTTATTAGGTCTGTCTTTGTTCCATCTCCTGTGTTTTCTCCTATTCTTTTTGACACTGTTTCATGGAAAACAGCAAGTGTGGAAAATAGCATTGATTTATTTCATTGTAATGAGCAGTAGCACATAAGTAATCACATACTATCAAGTCAACAACATTAAAAAATTGGGTAAATTTGCATAAGTTATCACCATTCTGTGACCTCATGAAAACATAAATTAAAGTGACATTACTACTATTTTTTTTTTTTTTTTAATCACACGGAATAATATCTTTTAATCTGAAAAAGCTGCAGACTAAAGGACAGAACAGAGAAAGAATTCAAAGTCAAAATCAGAGCCAGAGCAGGGCAGTTGGCCCAGATGACCTCCAAAGGTCACTTCCAACCTCAACTAAACTGTGATTCTGAAATCTCAGAATGTTAGAGATGCCTCTGAATGAAATCTCTGTGAATGTTAGCCTTTTCCCCCAAGACAAGGCTCTCGCTCATGGGAGAATGACGATAGTGATTATTTCATCTAGCTTATGGGTTTTGAGATGACTGCAATCTCACTTACAAGCTACCAGGGAGCAGGGATGGCTGGCAGCTCTCTGTGGAACTTAGAATAATAACTCACCTGGCAGGGCAAGGATCTTCACCACCCAGAGTTCATCCCATCATGAGCAGGCTGGCCAGAGAGGGGACAGAGACTGCCCAGAGTCAAGGTCATCAGGCACCTTCAGGGTGACAAGGCAGGTCCAAGGTCCCATCAAAACGTCAAACCAGAGATCAGAAATAACAAAGTTCTAGACTGAGCTAGAGACTGTTTCCCACCCATCACAGCCCAGAGAAGGAACTGATAGCTGAGCTTAAGTGGGCAGGGCATGACTGGGGCCCCAGGTGAGGCTGAGCAGGATCATTAAGGCCACTTGACACAGTCAGGGCTCTACCATGGTCATTTTGTTGCTACAAACACTAAGTGCCTCGAGCTTTTCTCCAACATTACTCATGTGCAGAAAGAATAAATGCAATTTGTTCTTATTTCTTTCAAGTACTGCTAATGAAGGTTATCTAAGCTCAATACGTATAAAAATTAAATGATAAAATTAAATTTTACACCCATAGACATTTATATAAATTTTCTCTAAACTTTATTTTCATACAAGTGGTCTGTAAACTCTTAAGCAATAGTAAACTGCGGTCAGAAGGAAAAAAACTTCAAGTTGTTTGTTATATTTCTTGCAACAGAGTTTGCATCTAGAATTTCCGAGTTTACTGCTAGTTTATTGAGTTAATCCACTGTATTTATGAACTTAGAGTTTAGAATTTACTAATGGAAAACAGTAAAGTACCTGTAGCCAATCAATCTATTTTTCACTCTATCCAAATTCATGATTTTGAACTTTTCTTACTTTTTGTATAGTATAGACTTCGAAACTTTACTATGTATTTCCTTCATTTTTTTTAGGTCCAGTGTTCATGGACAAAGAATATACAGTATTGAGGCTCTGCACCAGAAGGGAGAATATGATTACTGATGAAGTAGATACAAATTTGAGGCAAAAGGAAGAAATTTTTAGCATTTTTCATTTCTGGATATTAAGGATGAATCTAGTAAGACAGATGTTACTTCTGGAAAAGCGAGCAGAGTTCCTATATTTTCTTCTCACAAGGGGAGTATCAGCCTGATTCTCACCTCTTGCAAACCACACCATCTTTGTGGTAAGCATGAATTTGCCCAGAAATGCACTCAGGTACCATTACTTGGTTCTATACATTTTCTTTAAGTACTAGAGTTGTGCACTATCTCAGCTTCTTTTGTCAAAGCTGACTTTCATGATTTTAAAAGTGGATTAACATTTTTCAAGGCAACCTTTCTGGGCCAGAAATAATGCAGCTAAGAGAAGTAAGACTCTTGTGCTTCTTTAAAAATGTTTTATGTAGTCAGATCAACATCCACCATTCTTGTTCCTCACCAGTCATATTTCATGTTCAATGAATAGTGTATTTCTACAGTACTCCTTTGGTAGGTTGATTAGAGTTATCACTGCAGGACTACACTAATAGATGGTATTTCATATTCCAAACTACAATACACTAAAGAGCTTGCATTCTCGAGCAAACAGCCATGCCACTTAACTAGTATAAATAACAGGCCCTGCTGTGATCTGAACAGTGTGTATTCAGCAAAGGTCCCCTTTTGGCAGACATTCCCTAGCATTTCCACTAATGCTGGGGGATTTGGGTTTGGTATTTTCAGCTGCATGCTTTTAAAATGGAAGTTTCCTGTTAATTTTTCTCTGTATTGTAAAGCTGCTACATTAAACGTTTAAACATAACAATATAGGATACGCTGCATTTATTTATATTCAGTCCTTAATAATACAATTTATTCACCCCAACAGTACTGAAAGGATTACTCAACTGTGGGGTTTGGGTCTTTACGTTATGTTTTGTTCAAAACTTTAGCAATTAAAAAAGCTCAGCAAGACAATCAGGTGCTTGTTTCCACTTTGCGTTAACCTTCAACTTTAGGAAACCTCCCACAAACTTCAGGATCATATCCTGATTCATATAATATGCATGGAGGAATATACCACATATTATCAAGTTAACAACTCTGAAAAATTCTGCATTCTGGAAAATGATGCAGTCAAACAGATGTCTCCCTTATGGGAATCTATTATCTATAAGATTAAAATACAAGCCCTTGTAAAAGTTTATTTGATTCTAAAAGTTTCCAAAATCTATTGAAGATACTTGTGACTGATCACCACAATCAAAGAGGTTTGTTCCTTGTAGGTCAGGAAATAGGAAGGTAAGTCAAAATTTTATCTTTTGCAACTAAACTATTACCTAGACCAAATGTTTCCATTTTTAGTGGAGCTAAAGTTAACTAAGTTTAAGTTAACTTAGATGACAGCAGAAGATGCCACAGAAAACTCTTGATTTCCAGGCCCCATTAACTGCTCTTTATTTAACTTCAAGAAATAACTACAGCATGCCACATCTTTAATAGGTCTTTGTATTTTACATTGAAAATCCTAATTTCTGTACTCACTATATGACTGAAAAGAAATATTATTTTAATTGTCCTTGGTCCTGAAAGTAACACTGACAGGCACAGGGCAGCTGCCTTTGTTCTCTTACAGGATCTATGAAAGTCTCCTAAAAAGACAAGAAAAGTTTCACAAAAACCAATGTAACATTGAAATTGCAAATTAAAATGTTGTTGTGATGTTTTATGATAACTTAACAATGGCGATGTTTTTAAAAGTCCTAAATCATGATGATACAGCTTTTCAGGTGTTATTGCACTTTTACAAGACATATTCAATCTGTTCCTAAAACCATAAAACCAGCCCAACCTGGGAAGAGAAAATGATCCAAGGCTTGCTTTACTCCAGAATATTGTGTAACATCTGGACAAAAATTCCTCTGGCTATCAGCAAGCACCTATGCTGCAGTAAGGGGATTAACAGAAAAGGCTCTTCACTTTCATTCATGACTTGAAATGAATTTAGATGTTAACCTTTTATTGAATTCTCCTTAAAGAGATTTCTGCTAAATGCCGCAGATACGAATTTCCTTTACCCAGGTTGAAGAAAGTTTGCACTTCTTCCATGCTCATCTAAATGTTTTTGGAAAACATAAGCTGTTCCTCCGCTCTCAAAGGGAAAAATCGGTACCTAATTCATATCTGCCCACGGTGTACACACGTGCACTATCTTGCACACCAGTGCTTGCTTCTGAAGCAGCTGCCAGAATGTTTACCAGACATCTGCAAACAGATGCATCGGTGCACTTGCTTTAAAACAGAGCTATGAAGGATAGCAAGGAGAGGATCCAAGGGGAAGGTAGATCACCCAAAGGTTCCAATGCCTCCCTTTCTCACATTAGTTTTGGATTTTTTTTGCTGTTTTTTTATTTTTGTTTTTAACTAATATTTGAGTGATAATAACATTCACAAATCTGACTTCTTCCATGTAAGAAACAGAGGAAAGATTAGCAAGAGCATCAGTTAATGGAAATATGTCCTCTTGTTCCTAGCTACATCTGCTGGATGGAAGAGGAGCACAGCTAGACCCTGCCCTCTGTACAGCTGCAGAACAGAACAGGAAGAAAGGAGTTAAATCTGTACTAGTGTTAGTATGTGCTAGTATGGATAACATGCTTGTAGCTGGACTTACTTCACAGAATCAAATAATCACAGAATGTCAGGGATTGGAAGGGACCTCAAAAGATCATCTAGTCCAATCCCCCTGCCGGAGCAGGAACACTCAGATGAGGTTACACAGGAAGATGTCCGTTCCTCTCAGAAGGGAATTGCCTACTGCAATTACCCTTCCTTCTTTCTTATTTGAGGCGGTCTTGAGGCGTGGGGTCAACTGCCTCTTTCTATGTGACCTCGTAGGTGGGCCTTGCACCATGTCCTCACCTACCTCCTCTTCAAGATCCAGGGCCTCAAACCTATTATAGAGGGGCACCTGGGGAAGCAAAGCAGGTAGGGAGGGGGATTGCCCACGGCCCCAAACTGGAACTTCCAACCCTCATCATCTTTTCTGTCCCCTACCTCTGTCCAACAGCGACAGGGCAGGGGCTGTCTCAGGTCTTCTCCCGCTGCCCGACAGGGCAAGGGGTTCATCACCTTTTGTGGGGTATCCCCCTGGAGCCTCTCTGAGCGGCACACCAGGGAGTTACTCCACCAGTCCATTTCCTTTTCACCCTCCCTGATGGTCCTCAGTGTCTCAACCTCCTCCTTAAGCTTTGCAGCCATGCTGAGCAGACCTTGCACCTGCTCACCCCTCACACAGGTGGGATGCTGGCCATCCTCACCCGGCAGCAGCAGCCTCTGGCACTCCCTGCAGCCGGAAACCTGAACAGCCACGGTTCGGGGCAGACTGTCTGTCTGAGTGGCTACAATTTCTTCAGATAAGCTCTCTTTCTGGTCAACGCCATGGTCAGCAACAGTTTGAGACAGTGGCGACAGGTGAGAGGGTCTAACTAGCAACAGGTGACAACCTCTACACCCCAGTGCACGAGTTACACACCCGCTGCTGCAGCACAGCGTGGGTGCTACTCACCCGCGGCACAAGACGATGGCCCTTCCAGCACCTGGTGGCAGCGACGCGTCGCTGACCTCCCGGAGGCTTTTTCAAGATGAGCGGCGGGGGTGAACTTCCAAAGTTCTCTCCTTACCACTGCTTCTGTGGGTGACTTTCAAACACATTCCAGTGTCCTCACTTATATCACAGACTGAAACGGTCATGTTCAGTTAGTTCAAAATACAGTTTAAACTCAGGAAGGAAGAGGCTACAGAAAATACAGTATTATTGCTTTCAGATGTCAATTTTGATATCAGACAGTTAATGTTCATAAAATGGTACAAAGCAAGAAAATAATCTGAAAGGAGAAACAAAAAAGTAGGAAAAGTGAGAGACAGATGTTAACTAATGCCATTAATATTTCAGTATGTAAATTAAAGAAAAACAAAACTATTCCAAACCTCAAGTAGTGTAATGCACAAAGCTGTGAATGAACAAGCTAATTTTGTCAATCTTTTGTTTGTTTTGTATTACAAAGGCTTGTAAAAAGTTCATATATTCCAGACGTTTGTTATAAATGTGGAATGCCTAGATGTTCATTTTCTAGGGACTGACTACACATATATATTGTAGACAAATAAAAAATATCAGAATGTAAAAAAAAAAAATCACATAAACACAACAAACATAATTCTAACCAACACGTCAGCTGACCAATTAACTGACTGGTAAGTCTGTTCTGAAAAATAACAAAGTAGGAATCAGTTTCTAGTGAAGGAATAAACTCCTAGAAAGACTTAATAGTTGCCATTTATTTCCTTTCTTCACCATCTCGAAAGGATGCTCAGGGATCAAAACCATTCTTCCTTCTGTATACTGAAGCCTCATACTCGTATTCTACAGAGACTTTGTAATGGCAAGTCAAGGAGAAATGTTGCTTTACAGGGATATTGCCTACATCTACCCAGACCACAGAGCTTCAGTGAATGGTAGTTGTAACCAAAAAAGGAACGCTGATTTCATCCCAGAATTTTGCTTCATGTTTCTCCTTTTAGCTTCCCAAATCTGAAGGCCGGAAAAAGCTATAGCAGAGATTCCCCACAAGTCACCATTGAGTCATCTTGATATCAAAACAGGATGGAAGTATCTAATTGGGCTTCTGTCTTCTTTCAGGTTAGAACAGAAAACAGGACATGACTAATAAAGCCAAACTGAATTCATCAATGAGATATATCTTCTGCTATCTCAAATTACTTCATTTGTATAGTGTGCTGTGTTTTCTCTAAGGTAGGCTTCACATTTTCTAATATTTCTTGCATTGTCAGAGGAAACAGAATTTCTCTCTTATTACATTCTCTCTTATTACATCTGTCATTTATCTATTTATTGCACTCTATACATAAATTCTCCTGAATTTATTATTGACAGAACAAACAGAAAGGATGCTCATTTCTTCCTAATTCTTAACTTGTGCAAGCTCTCTAAACTCGAATCCAAATGCCTAAAGGACAGGAGTTTAGTGTTACTAGCTGCCAGTAAAAAGGGGTCAGATCCTGTTCCCCACTCACCAGAGCATACCAGGACTGGTCCAGGGAACTTAGCAATTAATCAGAAGGCATACATTTTCAAGACAGTATCACTGTTTGTTGAGAAAAATACAAATAACCTAAAGTGAGCTAGAGGATGTTCCTTTGCCACTGCTGAGGGCTACATTTAAAGACAAAATTTTGTCTGAGCTAATTAGCACAAGCAAGCAAATGTCTCAGATCATTGGCTCCTGTAAATCACATTCTTGAAAGGAGCTACTTACTATATACTACGTTACAAATGGAAGTGCTCTTTCATTTTAGTTGTTAGGGAATATTTTATTACACATTGTAAATCACAGCTAGACTTCTACCCTTGCATAGCTCTTGGCACTGATAAAGTAATTCTAAAAAATTATCGGTAAAATTTCAGCAAATGTTAATAGTGCAATGTTCCTAAATTTATAGGATCTTTGGCTTAGATGAATGTTGCTTCAAGCAACAATTAACTGGGAAGGAGAGTTTGGTAATCATCCCACATAACATGTGATGCAGATGCTGAATGATAAGTAAATTAGAAAATAAATCCACTCAATCCATGCAATGTGATTTACTAGCTGACAAAAGATATGCAAACTTCAGAGTCCAAGGCCAGAAAGGCAAAAAACCATACTTGGGCAATCTTCTCTCTCTTGAGGTAGTAATTCAACAGCCCCTGGTGCCAAGGAGGAGATTCCAGGTAGTCCACCCATGCCAGCCTTCCAGCCACAGTGGCTACTGCTTGGCTGCATTTGTCCTTTCAGTGCAAATGAACTGCAGCTCCCATTCCCAGCCTCCAGAAAGAAGCAAACTTACCATCATTTTTATGTTACTGGTTTCTTAGCGCTGGAGAAGGGACTTAAACTGCTCTTCGCACTGAAAATATTCCTCTTAGAGTAACAAGAACAAATCTATTTTTTGCCTGTAGCAGGTGTTATTCAGAAATCTCAAACAAAAGTGTTTAAATTGCTATAAAAGTAAAAATTTTGAAGTTTTACATAGTTTTCTGCATAAATGATATTAAAATAATTTGTTCTTGCACCTGCCTATTAGCATAATTATTCCTATCTTAACAAATACATGCATGGCATTTGGTTATATGAAAAAAAAATATAGGAGCTTTGTCCATCTGCTATGACAGGAAAACTGTCTATTAATTATGAAAATAAAACAGAGAAAAAGTGAAGGTTAGTTGTTTTTGTTGGGGGTTGTGTTTGGTTTGTTTTGCTTTTTCCTTCCTTTTTAATCAGAACTTCCAAGAAATAGTAGGTCCTCTTTCTTATTTTCTTAAACTTCATCTAGGAACCACAAGGTCTTATTACACTGAGACGTGTTCTCATGAGTTTCTAAACAATGAGATTACAACCATATTTATAGCCATCACCATAGTCAACCATAGTATCTACTGGCCAACATCATTATGAGCGTTATATGATCTTGACTTGAAAAAGAAGTCCCTAGTGAAAGTATATTTATCTCAGATGTGCATACAACGGGAAGAGGGAACGTAATTTCTCAGAGAGCTTTGGGCATGTGTAGCCTCTGTATGAAGATGACATAATAGCCACTGGATACAGAAAAAATCAGTTGGTTGTACAGGAATTTTACACTAGGCAAGTGAAAGCTTTCCATACAGATTTTCAAATGTATGTGAAAATATTATTCACATTGCCTAGAACTAGCTTCTGGATGTTGTGTACTTGATATAATTCATAAAGACATTTTACTACCATGTGGAAAAACTCTTACAGGAGACTTGCAGCAATAGCAGAAAAATGTGTCCCTTCTGCCATCATCTCGGTGCTGGATCATTAGGAATATTTCTGTTTGAATGGTATTTCAACTTAGTCACTTTCACAGGAGATTTTTTCACAATAAATTTGAAAGTTCAGTCTAGGAAGGGAAATGAATGTTTAAATTCATGTTACATAAAGAACAATGCCTCTGAGGCTGTGACAGCAGGATATTAATTGACTTGAATGATGGCTTTGTAATACTTTGACACATTTTTGGAGAGCAAAAAAGATTTACAATACACAACAAGAAATACCAAGTTATTTTGTGACAAAAAAAAATTGTGTGTTTATATAATTTCAAAAACATTCCAAAGGAAAATTTAGGACAGGGGACATTTTATTCCCATTGCTTATAAGCTTAAAAATTAGAATTTAGGAAAAAACATATACTCCTCTGGCTGCTCTTTATTGTTCTGTTTTTTAAATTATTTTTCTGGTATTTCAGTCTAATGTCGGGATTGTCAAAGACATGTAAGTAGTGTTAAGAAATGTGTCAAACTGCCACAAAATATTTTATATGGCTTTACTTTTTCTAGTTATAGTGTATCTTATTTGGTAAGCTTTCTTACATCCTACAATGAATTTGCAAGTGCTAACTATTTCATCATTCAGCCTTATCACATAAAAATCATGCCAAGAACAAAATCTACATAAAAGTTGAGCAACAAATTCTGTGATCATTTCAGCTTTCAGGATGTAATCGACTGTAGTCTATTACTGTAATCAGTAGTTCAATAATAATGCAGAGACTATTCCAATCAATTCATCTTGGTTTACATTATGTGTATATAACATATTATACAAACAGAATAATAAAAACACGACCCAGTCAAGTGTTTTGTTCCACCAATGTGCTTTGGTTTGTATTTGAAAACAAAGGTACTCAATATCTCTCAGAAATGACTTCTAAATCTCCAGAGGCACCTAAAGTAGAAAAATAATTTAAGATCTGACGCTTGTTTTTTAAGCCTTTGCATACAAGAGCAGGGAGGTGTGCAAAAGAAACAAAACTACAATACTATAAGAAAGAATAGCTACATTTATGGTTGGGCATTTATCTACAGATTATAATGTCATATCTCAGCCTCTGAACTCAAATTTCACTGTCAGTAGCCACTTCTTATAACTGCTACTCCTTATCACAAATAATCTTGAAGTAAATAGAGCATAATCCAATGGGGGAAAAAAAGCCTATGTATCTTTCGTTGCTAATTAAAAATGGCCTTTTTAGCCTTAAAAGAGGAAATATTTTCTACATTTATTTAAAAAAGAGCATTCATTTCTGCTTAAACATGAGACTCTGTGGACAAAGGGACTAAGACCCTGAAGATAGTGTGTTATGTTATTTGGGGAGCTCTCAACACAAAATTGAAACCTGATTTATTCAATCTCCGCTAGACACCACACAAACGTTCGTCAGGTATCAAAGTAATTTAACTAAAATAATGAAACAATTAGTGATTTGCTTTGTTTTCTGCTGTCCTGTGTAATCTTCTAAGCTACAGCAAACTGTATAACAAGCCATCCCTTCTGCTGGTCATCTCAGTATTATTCCTTTATTTGCTCTTGTTGATTGCTTGCTCCCTGAAAACCATAACACTGAAATAAGCATTTGTCCCAAGGAGTTTTTTTAATCATAGGATGTCATGGTAGATGACGTTTCATCAAGACCTCAGAAGGCAGCCAACACATTTTGCTAGCAATTTTCATTTTCATCAGCTTCACATTAAGGTTGTCTGCAACAATCAGAGACCATTTCAGAGCATGCAAGGAAAGGTAGGATTTAATATTCCTTACACTACTGATAAAGCTTTAATAAGAAAATTTTTAATTAAATCTCCTCTAAAAACCCTGGAAGTCAGCAAATGGTTTGCAAGAGGTTGGTAACCCAAAGAAATGGCCACAGTGAATCAATGTGCCTGAATTTAGTAAGATTTTTATTAAGATGATCTTAAAATTTCAAGTGCAAGATCACAACTTAGCACATAAGGACTGTATGCATATTTGTAATATATAATATATTCGACTGATCACTTCCAAACATACGTTGAGTTTATAAAGGCAGAACCATTTGCTGATTTAAGCTTTCCTTCCTTGTATTCAACTTCTCAATGTCTGCTTATATCAAAACTACTATTTTTCACAGAATATAAAATTAAATATAAAGTTTTGCCATTGATAATTTAACAATGCACTAACACAGATTTACAGTGGAGAGCACCAAATTAACTTAGAAAGAAAAGGTAAGTTTCCCTCCCACACAATTTGATACATATTTTCCTATTCCTTACCTGCTTTAGCATCGATAATTTTTTTTGTGCTTCTGGTAATCTATATACAATGACACATATGGATCAGTTTTAATGATTAAAAACCTTACATTAATTCAGACTTGGGAGAAAATCTCCCTGGCTGCCTATATAAAATAGAATGAGCATACTAAATTGTTTAGTAACAGTCATGAAGCTTAGACACAAATCTTTAAAAGCATACAGGCTTCAAACACATTTGTTTCTTTTTCTCTGATGACTTCGCGTACTTTTGACCTTGTGGTATAACTACTGAACCAAAGGAAAGAGGCAGAAAAGAAAAAGATATGCCTTCAAATGAAAACACAAACTTTTAAACATGTGTTTGATGGTTAGATTTATTGCTCAAAAGCCAATCATTAATAGAAACTTTGAGGCTCTATCTGTTCACATGGGGAAAAGGCTTTTGTTTAGAAGTCAACACACCAGAGGGAAATCAGAGAACAATAGCATCATGATGGAGGTCCATAGGGAAAAATTCTGACGATGCAGTCGTGTTTTCAATCACATGTACTTAAAACCCTATTCCTAAATAAAAGTGATCTTATTAATTGCTCCTGATTATCATCCAAAACCTGAGACACTAATTTTGCTAGAAAAGAAATCTGAAGTATCATCTATATTTTTCCTTTGTTATGCTAATCAACATCAAAGGCTAGGTTACTTATTTCTAATCAGTACCACTTGTTAACTGTCCGTTTATTTTTTCACCTGGACGAACACAAGAAGACTTTGAATTTCTCGAGCCATTATTTATTAAATCAAAGAGACCTAGCTCGTCCTGAGATGAAAGACCAGTTAGGATTGGTTTTAGTACTACTCCATTTGGGTGGAAATATTCCCTTTTCTTATTTGAAAAATGTCTATAGAAACTAGTTCGTCATCATGTTTGTGGAAACAAGAGTAAGGAAAATAACTTTTCCCCATGTTAAAAAACCTATGGTGACTTTTCTTCCATCATTTTTGTCATTTGTAATGTTGAAATTTGGCAGAGATTACTGTGCATGTCAAGGCTAGACCTTTCGCCATCCACTTGAAAGTCACCTAAGTCCGACAGTTACAGCCTTTAAAAATTGCGGTTTGCCTGCGCTCAAGAGATAATTACTAGTTCCCCAAACCTACATTTCTTTAAGAATTCAAACATTACAACTCCAGGTAACTGTAGGTCAAGGTGGGTACTTTAACCAAGGAGAAGCAATGTACTTTTCAATTTTTCCAGAAAGAAAAAGAAAGAAATATAAAGGGGATAAGATCAAAGTATCAAAGTATCGTAAGTATCAAAGCCATGAAGCCGAGTATGGTAGGTAAGGAACAGTAAACAATGGCACAAAGTTCTTTGAAGTGGGCAGTCTAAGGATGTTGGAGAGAGTCAAGGACTTGGAACAAAGACAAGTGGAGACCAGAATATTTCCACAAGGAAATTTGTACAGAATATTGGGACGATGAATTAAAACATGTTCACAAGAGAGGTATGCATCAAAAAGTAGCAATGTAAAAAGACTGGAAATGGGAACCAATCAAGAGGAATTAAATCCTATCAGTTGAGGAAAAGGACGATGGTGGAGAAAAAGAGCAGTTCAAAAGCTAGATGGAAATAAGAAAATAACTTGGTCAGGAAAAGTTTATACTTATAAAGAGGATAACGCTCTCCATGTAGGGTTAATAGAATGGGAGAGAGAAGCAAGAGCAGAGAAAATACAATAGTAGTAGGCTAGAGGGCATGAACCATAAGATAGGAAGCTAAAACAACAACAAAAACCACCTTATTTTGTTAATAAAAATGTTCAATACCAGAACCTGGAAAATAATCCATTAATTACTTTCCGTTTACTGTCTTTGAAGCCTATTATCAGAGAGTTACACACCACATCAGTAGTATGTAGGATGTCTTATTGTGCTGGTTGCTCAGGATTTGGTGAATGCCTACATGGCCAGCATGAATGTAGTGAATCAAATATATTACCTTACTGATAATACTCCAGGAGTGAATGTGTTGTCACATTCCAGCTCATTTTTCTTAATTATAAACACTGAAAATCTGTACTACAGAACAATTAACAAACTTACCATAGAAATGTCATCACTAAAATCTGTGCAACCGACAGCTAGGAAGTGACCTACATTTAGGATTGTAGCACACTATACTGCATATTTTTCCCACTGTGTTTCCCCATAGGACTCATGACATGTTTTGCTGACTTGCTTAATTAAACTCAACTGAAGGATGTTGTAAATAGGACTTCTGCTTCATTTATTGTAGGAGGTGAAAAATTAATAATGAATGAGGCAGGAGATTCAAGAATCAGAAAGGTTGTTTTACAGTCTACATAAGGTTTACACAAACAATGTCACCTGACAGAGCTAAGTTGCTTGTGAAGCCCTATCCATGGTTTGTCCAAAGGATTACTAGTTGTTTCTCACAGCCTAGAAGCAAACTAGAGGACTTAGAACTGAAACCAAAAGCATTGGAAGTCACTGAAAAAAAAACTGAAATACCTTACAGCTAAACTGAGGGAGTGCGGTCTGGGTGAGCGGGTAGTGAGGTGGACTGCGAACTGGCTGAAGGGAAGAAGCCAGAGAGTCGTGGTCAGTGGGGCAGAGTCCAGTTGAGGCCTGGATCTAGTGCAGTGCCTCAGGGGGCAGTACTGGGGCCGGTATTGTTCAATATATTCATCAATGATTTGGACGAGGGAATAGAGTGACTGTCAGCAAGTGAGTGTCAGGAGGATGGAGCCAGGCTCTTCTCAGTGACAAACAATGATAGGACAAGGGGTAATGGGTTCAAACTGGAACACAAGAGGTTCCACTTGAATTTGAGAAGAAACTTCTTCTCAGTGAGGGTGGCAGAGCCTGGCCCAGGCTGCCCAGGGGGGTTGTGGAGTCTCCTCTGCAGACATTCCAACCCGCCTGGACACCTTCCTGTGTAACCTCATCTGGGTGTTCCTGCTCCAGTGGGGGGATTAGACTGGATGAGCTTTCGAGGTCCCTTCCAATCCCTAACATTCTATGATTCTGTTAGGCTCTCAGATGTTGTACAGATAAACATTAGAGAAACACGGAATCACGGAATCATATAATAATTCAGATCAGAAGAGAAAACAGGAAGTCACCTACACCACTCCTCCAGCCTCAGATGCACCAAAGGGTAGGTCTATCTTGGGGGACCATTTCCATCAATTTGGTATCATTGCAAACTTGATGATCAGTGAATATTAATATCAGAACCATATTGTCTAAGTGCTATAGGTGATGACACAAAAAACCCTTGTATTAATACGTATGGAAAATACATATGGAATTGGATAGTATTGGCAGTGGATAATATTGATTTATCTAAGTAAAATTTAGAAAACGTTCCTTTCCCGCTTTTCTCATGCTCCAAGACATACTCTCGTTACACTGTGTATGGCCTGAATGGGAGTGTTCTGCGGCAGATGCCTAAATTCCATGAAAACCAGAATATGCATTAACACAGAGCAAAGGCAACTGTTAGTTGTATAGGATAAAAATATTAGTTACTGTATCACTTTAAAAGTACCCAAACAGGGGAATATTTTATTTTGTCAAAAACATCGGGCCCCCTAAATTTAAACAAAATTGTTATTGGTTTTCATGACTGCAAATGAGACTCATGCCCAATAAACAAACTCAAAATACCAGGAAAGGAAAAGAATCTAAAACCCTAATACAATGAAAACATTGAAACTTATAACATGCTCCAATTAAGAAGCCCAAAGTAAAGTATCTGATGTTATATCAAGTGTTTGAAAAACACTCTCTGTCACCATTAATTTAATCAGTTAATTACCCAGTAAGGCCTTTATTTATTAGAAGTGACAGCAGAATGTGATGGAAGGAACTTGGGAAACCTCAAGGAAGTAACTAAATAACATCCCCAGCACTTGAACATACCAATGAGCTCTGGTAGGGATAACTGAACTGGACTGCATACTCACAGAAAGTGAGAGATGACACCAGCAACATCCATTTCCCAAGGTTTACGTTAAAGAAGACCTAACATATCATTTGCCATTTACGTATGATAAACTGTAAGATTGTACAGACACAACTCAGAGTTGTCTATCTGGGTCAAAAATATAGCTGGCTTAAGCCTTAGAATGCATTATGATTTTTTTCTGCATTTACACAGCCCTGAGTACTTTAAAAAGCATCTTACTCTGTCCCCCTATACGCCTGATCTTCATATGAATGAAAACCAGCCTCATATTCAAAGGAATATATCCAACTCCTTATTTCTTATGAGGGAGTGGAAAGCACACAGACATTTTTGTATTGGTTGCAAGAGCATATTGAGTATAGAATTCACAGTTACAATCCATTGCTTAATCTACAGTATTCATGATTTTCAAAGGAATCAAACAAAAGCATCCAACTCTTGCATATTCTTTATGCAGAAGATTAGATTATGTCTATAGCCTAAAAATCAAACTTTTGCATTTTTTTTCTCTTTTCATTTTCATAAGGATTGTCAGCTGGATTCTAAAAATGCTGCTCTGGTTTCTGTTGATGAAATTATACATTCGTCTAAATTGTGGTTTACATCAAGTTACGGCTCCCATGGGTGTAGCAGGAACACTAATTTTTGCTTGTTTGCTATTTTTGTGCCATCGTGTCTATGGCATGTAGGTTCACTACATAAACTGCATATAATCATGGAGTCATATGGTAGTTTGGGTTGGAAAGATTAGTTTAAGACACTTATAAAAGGAAGACATAAACACCAGGTATGATCACCTGCTACTTCTCTGATATGCTGATTAACCACTGCAGCTACCCAGAGACAGTTCACACTCATGCAAATACCTTGAAGATAAAAAGCCAGCAAAGCAAACCAAAGCCTTAGGCTGTGGCAAATTCCCAAGAAGAGATGCTGAAATGAAACAATTACGCTCTCATGGAAGAGGGCCGTAACAGCTATATAAGCAGGTAGTTGCACTAAATGGACATCCCTCCCCTAACCCCCATTTCCCAAATATTGGCACACTTAAACGTTGAACCAAAGAAAAAGCCATTGTGATTCCTAATGTACCTTGCAGTCCATGAGGTATCCGATGTACAGAATCACATTCAGTCACCTCTAAGCAGACAGGTTGTCAGCTTCTGGGATAGGTGAGACTTCACAGTAGCTTTTTAGCACTTGTGAGGGAACACCACAGAAATCCAGAAGGAAAACTAACTAGCTCAATATTGGCCTCTACAAGACAGAACAAAAGATTGTCACTAGCTGATTAGGGAAAATACTGAAAGATAGTACAGTTATTACTAATCCCCTTACTAGAAGGGATTTATTAGATTTTGAGTAATAAAGAGCATAAGTGAGAGGTTTTCGCTGTTTTGAGGAACAAAAACTGCTTTTTTCCAGGAGGGTTAAGGCAAGATGTGATGTGAAACTCATTTCAGCCATTTCTGCTTTTGCTGCTTCTAAATTTTATTATTAGAAGGCAATATAATAGCGGTTATATGCATTTATAAATTACTGTACATTATAACTTCTAGGAGATAAGAATCATAGAAAGACTGTTTAGCAAGAAGCGATGCAGTTGCCACGGTTCTGTTAGTGTGGGGACCATATTACACCCGTTTTCTCCTAGTTCATGCTGTGTCTTAGTTTGTTCTGTATTTGTTCAGACTGCCAATATCAACCTTCCAACATTTACCGTTGCATTCTACAGGTAGATGAGCTGTTGGAAGAGCAAGTAATGCTGTATAATGGAAACATTATGGGCATTCTCAATCTCTTATGACACTCTTATATGCAGCTTTAAATATACCTGTACTCTCAAACTTCTGTGTAACATACATATAACTAATGTTTCCATGGGAATCAATTATAAATAATAACATAAGATGGATCATGTGTGTCACTGCAGTACAGATGGATTTGGGAATGATTAGTTGCCATAGTGATGACTTGGCTGGGGCACACCGGGAGAGGTTAGTCAAAGAATAGAGGAGGTTATGTTTTGCATATACAGTCAACTTAATTAATCTTGACATCATGTAGAATAGAGCAAGAGTCCCTTGAAAGAACTTTTTCTGTGAGGCATTTCTTATGTCCTTGAACACTGGAGTCAGAAGGTAGTTATGCTAAAATGTTTTATCTTTTTTATGCATTTTTACTTAATAAGAGGTAATTTTTTTTCGCATTTTCCATCCTACATTTATACTTTAAATCACTGAAGCAAATGGCTTTTTATTGTATAAATCTCACTTTAACAGTTTGTACTGATTGACTAAGATGTAGCTTGTGCTTTTCCAGTAGGCTTTAGCTAATGCTTTAAATTTTGTAAAAGAAAATTTGTGCATATACTACACAGAATTCAAACTGAAGAATAATATAAAATTCTTGCAATGCTTCCCACTCCTGACCAAATGGAATTAAAAGGTCTGTATCACTTTCCAAGGGCAAAATGTTAACGTGCTTACAACTCTGAATATCTGAAGAATTAGTATTTCTTTCCCTAGTTGATTTGCACAGAGATAGTCTTGCCTCTTCAATGGGATATCATTTTTACCCTTCAGAAAAACAACAAAAATACTCTCTGCACTTATCTGTATGACATATAAGGTTGTATGTTGCTTTAAGTGTGTCCTTCAGCTGTCTACTAATTAACTCAAGGAAAAAAGCATTTTTTTCTTTCAAGATATAGTCAACCATTTTCTTAGATATATCAGAATGAAAAACATGCATAAGCAAAGATGCTAGGATTTTGTGGAAAACTCAACACCAAATATATGATTTTGTTTTTTTTCCCCTTAACTTTTACAATGAGAAAAAATAGCAAAAGCACTGTAAACATTGCTTGTACCATGAAGAAAAAACAAATCCTCTGAGCCACAATTCCTCATAGTCTCTTCTGATACCAGTGCAGATAACAATCCTGACCAGTGAGTGCAAACCCTGACATTTCCTCGTGTCTCCCACACACAGTCATGGGGCTGCCCACAAATAAGCTCTGCTGCAATCTACAAGACTACGTAAAAACTTCTTGTCCTCTTCTCTGTACATGCAGTCTCACAACATTACTCCCAACAATTGTCATGACTCATCATAATAGCCCTTTCTTCCTTTAGTAAAATAATTTCTAACCTAATGTTTTATCTAAATTAATGTATTTCTTCACCACCACTCTCTTTCCTTAGGAAACGTTCAAAAAGACATTTATAAACATTTATTTCTAGTTACTACTTAATCAGCATCTGTTTCATTATTATGCTTCACTTCTGTAAGTGTCTTTATGTAATTTGGACTTTATTTCTCTGACATATTTAAGACTTTTTTCCCTTTTAACTGCAATTGCTTAGAAATTTCACCATGTTAGCACAATTTTCCCTTGGATTAAGTATTTTTTATTTATGAGTTATTACATATCATACTAGTTTCCTGCAATTAATAGTACGATCCATAGAAAATGATCTGCTTTACCAATATAGTAACGTTTTCTGGAAGCCATACCTCAGGTTTTCAGCGTCCTGAATCACAGAAATAAAATATGTGAACCATGAAGCATTCATGAAAGGCACTTTCTACTTTTCATATATATCTAGTTTTCATATCTGGGACACATAAATTGGATATACGGGATGCATTCTATTTTACTTTTTAATAACCACTAACATATTCTCTTCAATTTTCCTTCTACAGAAACAAAGGAAATGAGTTAAAGTTACTAATAAAACTCTAAACACATATAAAGAAACACCTAGCTGTGACCCTTAGCTAGAAATTGGTTTGGGTGGCTTCCTCCATCAAAATTTACAACATGTCATTTTTATATATGAAAGGAGCAAGAAAGGAAATAAGATAAAGATAAGAAAGTCAAATAAAGGATTGCTTGAGAAACTTAATTTAACTTGGAGATAATTGTTTCATCCCTGCATCTTAGAAACAGTAATTTGGCATGCCTAGCGACAGGAAATGCAGATAGAATAATGAAATGAGATGTAAAGATTGAAGACCACATTTTGAAAGCTTATAACTTTAACATAAAGACCTTTTTTGGTAGAAGAGCTGAACCATGTTCTGTTACAACTGCTCTTTCAAATCCTCAAAAAATCTGTTCTACCAGTAGCTCTTCCCAATACTGCCCTCTTTGTATGGACACTTTGTTTAAAGAGGCACAAAGCACCTAGAACAACCTGGTTGACTGCTCTGACATGGCATTAGCAGCCAAATGGGACCTACCTCTCACTTCCTCCAAAGCCCTTTGCTCTAATGCTGATTAAACTAACCGGTTAAAAGATTCATAAGCTTTAACTCAGTTTTCATTACAAGCCACTTAAAAACGTGTTTCTCTCTAATTGCTGAAATTACATCTTAAAAAAAAAATAAATAAAAGAAAAAAAATAAAGAGAAAAAACACAGCTCTGCACCTGGAATGTCTTTAATAAATGTAATGAAAAATGTCCTATGATGACTGGAAATCCTCAAATGACTTTAGGAGTGAGAGTTATTCCAACCACCTGATTTTTCTTACAACTTTTAAAGAAAGAACCTTGACATCTTACCCAAGAAGAATCCAAGGCTTTAGATATCTGTAGAAGGAAATGCATATTTGGTGAAAATGTCCAGGCTAAGGATGGGATGAGACCAAGGTCCTGAACGTGACCTACTTTTAAGTAACTGGAGTGTAGTGCCAGTTCCAGGCTGCACCCTGAGCATGCAGGTCAGCACTGAGTAGGCTGGGAGCCGACTTCAAGGCTACTCACTCTGGTGTAGAGATTCTTGTCTGGAATTCAAGGTGTTTAAAGAATTTAACAATTGGAAGCTTATAAAGAAATACATAAAGGAAATAAATGGTCATATGTGTATACTATGATACGTTCTCCATGTACCTAGGAAGGGAAATACATTTTATCTTCCTATATCCTTACAGAATATGAACTGCTACTGCATTAATTTCTGTTACATAGCTACAATAACGTAGCCACACATGAAGTTAGATTTTACAAGGTTTCAGTCAAACTTATGGTTGAATATGTGTAGTAAACCTGAATACAAATGCTGCTGTCTTTTATCAAACTGGAGGTTTGCCTGATTTGTTTTTCATTTATTTTTCCCAGTTAATTTCAGACGTCTTTGGAAACAAGATAGTCATGAAGCTTAATTGTAATGCATCAGCTCACATTAGAGTGAAGGGCACTGAGGCTACTTGCACCTCACAAAATGCGATTGCTTTCATGACAGATTAGATCCATTATACAAGGGGTGAAAATGACGTACAAATATACAAGTTATTTGGACAACAATTAGTCTAAGTAACTTTTTACATTTTGATGACACCTTCCCTATTAGCTGACTTATCCATTCAAAACAAATATAGAAGAATCATATTTGGAGACTTGAAGTAAGTTTTTTGCTGCCAGAGTGCACTAATGAGATGGGCTAAAGAAGACTGACCTTAGTTCTAATTGGACTCAGAATGAAGCTTTTTACATATTTTCTTTGAAAGGTCCCTATGACTAATTCTAATTCAAAGCTGTCTAAGCAATGCATACTCTCAATTACCAGCAGCAAAGGTTACACTAAATGGGTAACTGCTGGTTTAACCATGCGTTATTAGAGCCTGCTAAAATTACATTTTGGAAAGTGTCAGTTACTGATATAGCTTGACTCGGAAAATAACTTGGACTCATTTAAAGCCCATAGGAAAGTAAACTTCATTTGGCTTCATTCCTGTTTCTTATTCATAGAAAGTATTTTAGACTCCATGCCTGGGAAGCACTAGATATGTCTTCAGATATAATCATCTAAGAATGATTTATTTCTTCAGAATTACCTGATACTTAAGCCACTGGTAGAGCTTCTATATAGTGATGGAGCTGGCCATATTCCTTGTACTGGTGCAGAAGTAAGGTGATATACAGTATCTCTAATCTTCATTTTAAAGTTTTGGGTATTGAAAGTTAAGGATTACACATAGGTATTAAGACCTTCAATTTATCCTTAGTAGCCAAGGCTGTGCAAACATTTTCTTTGTTTTACAGCTGTCTCCTGGGCTCTGCTTGTGTTATTTTTCATAGGATATGGTTAGATATTATAATACAGTACAAATGATGGAATGGTTTGTTATCATCAAAAAGGATGATCCCAAGCCATTGCTCTGTTTCTGCTCCTTTTTCTCTTTGTCTCGGTCCTCGTCATGCCTGTCCCTCTCTTCTGGTCACTTAGTGGTGTGGTGGGCTGAGACCCAGTCAGGAGGTAAGCGCCACAGAAACACTTGCTCACTTGCCCTGCTCAGCAGGACAAGGAAGTGAGAAACTCATGCAGCTAGCTAATGGTTTGAATCATCGCACTGTGGAGTTGGATGAGCACTGGTCAGAGAAATGGATGAAAAACAAAGAAGCAAAAGGGTTTCATTAAGGCCTTAGCTCAGCAGTGTCATGCACTTCCATCCTTAATTCAGTTTTAAGTTGCTTGGGTTTCTTGTCTCCACAGTAGCTGTTAAAATTGGTATTCCCATTAGCTTTCATAGAACTTAATCACTGAAGTTTGCGTTTTGACTAAAGGATGACAACTATGCGTGCTATGTCCTAGCACGTCCTTCATAATGATGTCACAGCCTGGTCCACTGGTCAAACAGAATTCACACAAAGAATTAATCATTAAATCCTGTGCTTTGGTACATTTAAATATATTTCACTATCAGGAATTTATCAGGTAAACAATTACATCACTTCAAATCATGCCAATTAAAAAGCAGATGCATCTACTACATAGTAAATCTTAAATATGTCTGATGTGATTTCAAGTAATTCAAATCTCAAGTCAGTTCATCAAAGACTGCAAATCCTTAATCAGTGACTTTTATACTTAATTAAAATTAGATGTGGCTAGTAAAGGGTCTCAAAACAATTTATTTTTTGCATATTGTGTTTGCAGTTACTGGACTAAACAAGGTGCATAAACACTTCCAAAATAAGTTTTCTCATTGAGAACAATGATTAACTTAACATGAGCAGAGTTAAGCTCATCCTTGCTCAGCTAACCATTAAATTCAATCTCCCAGTCCCCCGGGGATGAAGCGCAGACAAGGAGAATGCTAGCCCGTAAGGCAGAATACTTCAAAAGGAAGGATATGCACTGAAGTGTCAGGTCGTCTGTTGTGATTTCATGTAATAAGTTCACTAGAGCATCCATTGATTATCAATCAGAATTCATCACATTATATTCCTTATGCTCTTCAGCATTCCGGGTCCCATTAAAAAGATAAAAAAATACAAAAAATATTCAAATTAAATTCATTCTGCTTCTGCAAGGATGCATTAGTACAGCTTCAGAGATCCAGTTTTGGTCTTATTTTCATATTGCAATAGAATTCTCCTTTACACCAGCAAAACTTAAATCAGGCCACGCTTGATTGCTCACTAAACTCAAACTATTAAGGCTGTGCACGTATGGCTTCATGTTCTGGGGAATTCATGCTGAGTCCCTGAGGAGTGAAGTATTCCAGAAATGGTCACAGCTGTGGCAAGACTCAGTAAAGCAATTTAAAATACACACATATATGATGCTGAAAACTCCAGTTCAGCATATACTTCAGTGTGCAGATTCATAAGCTCCATTCACACCGCACAGTTTGACTTTAAAGTACCTTGGGTAGCTGGACTGCCACTGCTGTTTGCACCTGGACTTTCCCTCAGACTCCAGCATTGTGCATCACGCCAGAGCTCATGCCTGAGTTCAGAATGGGATACAGAAATGAGAGGAAGCTTCTTGAGGGATTTGAGTTGGAGACAAATT
Source organism: Columba livia (assembly GCF_036013475.1). Taxonomy (NCBI): domain Eukaryota; kingdom Metazoa; phylum Chordata; class Aves; order Columbiformes; family Columbidae; genus Columba; species Columba livia. Next base: position 18,037,877 of record NC_088614.1, read on the forward strand.
CTGAAAACGCCATACAAATGCCAACAACCTTCCAATTGAACAGAGTACTTGCCAGAACAAAAATTAAAAGCACTGTGTGAGGAATGGACCAATATATACAGACCGAACCAGAACGAACCCATCAAAGAACGTAACACAAAACTGTACATCAGAATCAAAAACCTGTGATTTGGGACAAAAAAAAAAAAAAAAAAAAAAGGAACTTGTACTTTAGCACCCATACTTCGTTTTTAAACTGTAAGCAATGTGGACTGTGGTACCACTGCTCAGAATGGTCTGCTCAAGAAATCAGTACAATAGCAAGGAGCTATGAAAGCTTCCCAATATAAAACTCTGAAGATAAATCACAGAATGGATGGGGTGGGAAGGGACCTATAACAGTTGTCTAACCCTACCATCCGCCCAAGGTAGGACTAGTTACAGCAGGCTGCCGGTTGGGTTTTGACCATCTCCATGGACAAAGCCTCCACAATCTCTATAGGCAACCTGCTCTCCTGTTGGACCACCATAACAGTAAAACACCTTTTTCTTATGTTTAAATAGAACATGCTATATTTCAATGTGTGTCCATTGTCTCTTGTCCCATCACCGGTTACAATTAAAAAGAGTCTGGCTGTATCTTCTTTACTTCAACCATTGGTTATTTATACACAGAGATAAGATCTCCTGAGCCTTCTCTTCTCCAGGCTGAACAGTTTCAGTTCTCTCAGCTTCTTCTCATTTGTCACAAAGGCATATTGCTTTCTCATGTGCACGTGTTGTGCACCAGGACCACCAGGTTCTTTTTTGAAAAGCTGCTTTCCATATGGTTGGCCCCCATCCAACTTGAGCTGATGCGTGGGATTTTTTCCTTCCAAATGCAAGACTTGGCGTTTCCCTTTGTTAAACTTCATGAGATTCCTGTCAGCATGATTATCTGACCTGAATCATTCAGGTCCCTCTGATTGGTAGCACATCTATCTGACATATCAACCAGTTCTCCCAGTTTTGTGTAATCTGCAAATTTCTGAGGGTTCATTCAATCCCATCATTCAGGTCATTAAGAAAAATATTAAACAGTATTGGCCACAACATTGACACCTGGGATATATAACTCATGATTAGCCTCCAGCTGGGCTTTGTGTCTCTGATCACAACCTGTTTGAGCCCAGCAGTTCAGCCAGTTTTGAATCCACTTCACTGTCTCTCTCATCTTTATTTCAACTGTTTGTCAGTTATGTTATGGGAGACCATGTCAAAGACCTTACCAAAGTCAAGACAAGCAGCATCTACTGTTCTCACTTCATCCACTGAGCCAGTCATTTCACTGTCAAAGGCCATGACATTGCTCAAACATGACTTCCTCATCATAAATTCATTTTAACTACTTCCAAGTACCTTCTTGTCCTTAATAAGATGTCTTAAAACTGTCAGCAAATGTGTCCTGGTTATAACTTTGCTGTCTGGTTTTATGGCCAGTTTCTTGACATCAACAGGGAAAAAGCCAAAGCTGGGGAATTCTAACTTTAGCCACAGAAAGTACTGATACATGTGCAAATTATCTTCAACATCAGCAAAATATGAGCTAGGAATGAGGTGTTCTTCAGCACTTATTATATGCTTGTGGGTACAGTAAGAACTTTCCATAGAAATTAAATACGAACTACACAAGCCACAAGTCATTTAGTTTGAAGTTTCATTGCCAACTCAAAACTTAAACCAGGGTCAACGGAGGCCAAGTCTCTTCAATTAACTTCAAAGGAGGCTCCACTATGTATGATGCTTCATTGAATTAATGAGAAATATAATATACCAGTTTGAGTTTTACACTTGCTGAAATCTAAATTCACGGCAAATGTTAGAGATTCCTATTTCCCTCAAAGTAGAAATGGTGAATTTCTATAGTTATAAGCAGTTCTGCAGGAGACAATGAAAGGGGCTGATCTGAACAGGTGAAAAAAAAGAGCGAGCAAAGCTGTGTAGCCTGGGATTTAAGGAACTCTCCCAAGGAGTGTGTAATGGTGATTGCATTTGTAGGTTCAAAACCAAACCCTTGAATGCATATTCCTAACTGCTTGCTCTGATTTCCAAAAGACTGGTAGGGAGGGAGAGAAAAGAAGACAGGAATTGCCTGTCACCAATCTCCTGAAAGTAGCAGCTAATCCTCTGTTATTTTTTAAGGGAATTAGAAGTCTACTTTCATGAGAGACTGTGAGCTGTGAGCTACAACTGAAGATACAAAGGGGATACAAAGGCCAGATCTATATTAATGAACCCGGCTACCCATATGAGGCTTCTAAGGCAGCAGGGTGGTCGATATGAATGCCTTGCTCTGTCAGCACTGAAGAACCCCTTCCATTAGAGGTTTATTTGCCTTCTCAATGTATCTATCTTTCTGCATGACCTATGCAGAGGATATGAAAAAGGCTGTGTCCTCCAATGAACTTGGGTGTCTCAGTGATGTAGAAAGCCAGAGAAGGCAGAAGAAAGAGAACATCCTCTCTGTTTTTTAAAGAGACAGGTTTGCCTATCTCTTTTTTCTTCATGCTGATCTGCATATGCCTCATCCTGAAGTGTAAGATTCTGCCTGTAGATCATATAAGTAGTCTCAGCTCAGTATTCAATTAGAAGGGTTTTGTTACGGTGGTCAGATGCCTAAAGTTAGATGTTCCAAAACTGTGTTGTGACATCTAAGTGCCTTTGTGTCTCTGGGCTAAATTGCTAAGGCTAAATCAGATCCTCAAGCAGTCATTTTTCTTGTTAGTGCTTAAGGCTGGCTCCAGGAAAAGCCTTGATAAAATATGAAAGCCTTTACTCAAGAATGGAATAAAATGTCTCAGGCCAGCAGATTATCATCAATATGTCTACAGAGAGCACAAAAATACCCATAATCTAAGCATAATTATCCATCTCCTTTTCTCTCTAAAAACAAAATTGCACATCTGAAGTGGTACATTTCTATCTGTCCTGAGCTGGACCAGAATGTAATGCACTGTCTCCAGCAGAATGCACTACAGGCAGCCGTCACCAGCCAGGCTCCTCGTGCTCTCGGGGGCACGGACAGCAGCTCGCCAGGGATACCTGCAATGCTGGCAGCATATGTGCTGCGTGTTTGCCCATTCAGATGGGTTAGTCTTCCAACAGCTCAAAGTGCTGATATTATATTCATTACGTACCAGTTCTTCAAACCTGTTATAATTTGCATCATAAAGATGATAGCATTTGGAGTAGTACACAGTATGTATTCTATGTTTTCAGGCTACTGCACCAATCCATAAGCTGGTGTTTCTTCTATTAGTATCACTCAACTTTTTTTCAATACTTAGAAGACTTCCATAAACATTTATGCATGACGTGCAGTTCTGACTGAGCCTGTAACAAATATTTACTTTACCTCATTAGTATCTGGAACACAACTAGGCAGAATAAAATTTTAAAATGAGAAAAGATGAATGTATGGAAGTAAGTAGTAAAATGTATTATTTCCTGAAAAGTTGTAAAAACATATATGTATGGCAAACTTAAAATTCCCTCAAGGATCTAGACTTTTGATGTAACCAAATACTTTATTATCATTACTAAATGGATTTAAAAATCTTCAGATGATTTATAAACATGATACAACACACAATCATCAGATTTTAAAGATTCCTCCATTTTCCTGAGGGAAATAATTAAGAACAAAATAAAATAAATGCTTGTTAATATTTCTCATTAGTTTAGCAAAATGATTTTTTAGCCATTTATCTTTTAAGTAATAGGCTTCATAGTGAATACTCTAAACTGTGTGGAGAAAGAAGTTTAAGGATCATTCAGTAAATTGATTCTATTGAAAATAATAAATCCCTGAATATCGATCAAGCCATTGCCTAAAAAGGACAGCTTTCAGGTTAAACACCTGTTTCTGCTTGAGCCCCACTTTATAAGACACATGAATTCAGCGTGCCAGTTCACCATGATACACTCAGTAAATCCAGTCATGAAGGGAACCTCAACTTTAACAAGACAATGAAACAAATACGGGGTTTAATACTTTGGGAATGACACTTAGCCATGTTAGTCACTTAAGCCTAGGATTTTAAAAGCATTACACATCAAGAAATATAAGCTTTAAAACCAGAAAGGAATTTCAATGACTCCAGAAACCTTACTAAATACCTATGTGTGTATCCAGATACTTGAATGTCTTGAAGAACTGACCAATACTGTCTGGTTTAAATTTTACCTTTTTTTTTCTTTTTTTTAAACAATGCAATGGAAGTGTAAGAATGAATATACCAAGATATTTTAAAGCCTGAAGTGTCTTTTAACACAAAACCTCTGTTGTTTTCCTGCCCCAAACGTGAAGATGGACATTTGCATGGCCACTCAAATACCATGTTTAATAAGAAATAAGCAGAAAGAAGCTTTAAGACAAGATTATATTTTGGGCAGATCCCTTAGTGGAAAATATTGGGCACATTTGTGAGAAAATCACACAGGTGAATTTAGCAGTATGCTAAATGCATCATAACAGTTGTAACTACAGTCTTGCTACCCTTCGTTTTAGTAACAGGTTCATAGTATTGAGTCACAGAGCCCACTCAGACGTGCAAGATATGTAATTGAGTTTGTGATGGAAAATGACTAAACATAGCAGCAGAAATGCAACGTGTGCTGCTATCTGACCTTTGTCAGCAATGCCAGGGTCTTTTTTCATATGGTACTGCTAGTTGTCATTATTAACAGTGACCATGAATTTCATTCTGTCAAAGTAATCAAACCACAGGAGAGAAGTTTCTGAGGAACTCCGCACAGAGAAGGTCACTGGTGCTTGATCTCATGAATCTGCTTTCTTATTAGAAAAGGCAGGTGAGAAAATGAGTAAATGACACCCTTAAGATTTTTAAGAACATTGGAAAGTCATTATTAGACTTTGAGACCAGCAAATAGTGTATCCTATTGATCGAGAAGACATGGGATATTAAGGAAAAAAATGTTGTTTTGTTTTCATTCCCTTTCACTTAGACAAATTAAATTCTACCATGTCATGTCAAATTTCTCTGAGTATTTCTTTTTTCAATCTTTACTTGACATTTGAGGAGACTGAAAAAGTTCAATGTGAGATCCTGAAGAAAAAAAGAAGTAGAGCAATGATGCTATATGCAGTCTGCAACCTGCAATACATCCATAATATACAAAAGCTGACAAGCCAGATGGGTATTAAGCCATTTTCCTTTTGCATTACTATGTAGTTTACTTCAAGTATGCTGCTAAACAGCCAGAGAGCATATCACAACGGGCAGCTTCTTCATAACAACTGCAAAATGGCTTGTCCACCTCAGGTTATAAACATCTCTTTTTTACAAGAAACGCAGTAGGAGCTCCCTCTACTGGTATTTTTCAGCTTTCCAAGCTTTCTGTCAAGTGTAATATACCCAAAACCATTTGGATTATACACACATTCAGTGTTTTCATTTTCCTTATTAGATAAAACAATCAAAGTCATAACTTAGTATAAAACACATCTAATATAGGCATTATTGATTTACATGTATATATTACTGCACTAATATTACATACTTGTGATTCATCGATAGAGTTCAGAAAAAAAATCTCTGCTTTGATAAAATAATCCTAGAGGTTTGTCATATTCTGAGACACATCAGCTTTGACAGGTCAATGGAAGCTTTGTAGCTGTATTTGGCCTCTTAGCAAAAAGGTGCAAGTTCTAAGAAGCTCTGCCAGAAGATTTGTAAACAGGCACCCTCTTAGGTTTATTAAAATTTGGGCATCTTTTAGTAATTTCATTTGTGGTTTCTAGAAAGAAGAAAAAGCTAGTTTGGGTAGGCTACATTGGTTTTAAGATGGTTTTGGAAAACGTGTTTAATCAAGAAGGATTAGCCCAAATATGAACACCAGCTGTTACTCTGCTGGATCGTACGTCCAGTCTTTGTCAGTCCAGCTTCAACCAGCAAACATTACTTTATTCATCATAAGGGCTATGATGATTTGGACTGTAGGAGGTAACATGGCTTAAGATTTCTTTATGTTTTCATTCCTCAACAGAAGTTTAAGATGAGATTACATTATGAATAATGTGCCTCTTCTTAGAGAAATAAGGTGTTTCACACCAAAGTGCCCATACAGCTTTCCTATGGAGTCCCTTATCTTTGGAACACTTTCCAGAAAGCTTGCAGCTGCCTGACTTATCCATTAGAGATTATTGCTTTGTTAAAGAGGAACTTAATATGTGCAAAAGAAGATGATCTTAAACAGGGAACTGCTGGGTATGCTCAAGTGGAAGAGGAGAGTTTATAGATCTCTCTGTACCAAGCCATCTTGGTACAGAGAGAAATAAAGATAAGACAGAAGATGGGCAAACAAAGTGTATTCCCTCTAGAGGTCCACTGCATTTCAACAACTAACAAATCATTTTGGTTGTTACTCATTTTTTGTGTTCATAACAATATGTTTATACTGAGATGTCTTCAAATTCCCTATGAACTCTATAAGGTATCATTAAAGAAATTTCAAAGACAGTCCTTGGTTGAATGAAGAAAGGCAACATAGTTCAAGCAATATCATGAGAGAGAGAAAACAAGAAAAATCTGTGTTGAGATGCAACTCTGGGATATTTGCCACAAGATATTTTCATAAGCCAAAATGTGATATGAGTCATTAAATTTGAGGTCCCTTCACATCAACTGAGAATGCTGCCTTTGCTTTTATGTGAATTCAGCTCTTCCTATTAGTGTAAAGATTTTATAAATCAATGTGGAGGTTTATATGACTGCTGACTTTGACAATTATCATGTAAAATAAAATACTATTATTTAGAAAATTCCTATTTCCTACTTCTTAGACCTCTCCATTTTGCCAATGCTATTTTCAATGACATACAGCAAGCTGAATGTTTGTCCTTCTGTTTCCATACAATTCTTTTAAAGTCGAAGTCAGATAAGTCACATATATTTTTCAATGCTTTACACCTCAGGGTGAAACTTCAGGCTGTCATCTAGGGCTTAGTGATAAAAGAAGGACTGATTAAAAGAGACTGACAGTACAGAGCTGATAGAGTTGAAGGACTCTCGGGGCTTCCATGCTATTAAAAATCAGTCATGATTTCCTTTCAAGAGGACTGTTTCAAACAATGAGATTTAAATATTAATTCAAACCAACATTTGTTGCCCCTCTGCTCTGTGTATTTCTGGATGCCTCATTACAAAAATAATTTGATTGTCATCTCTTTCTGTCACATAAAAACCTAACAAAATACTGTCTGTATTGTTGACGTTTAAGAGGTATCAGTATATTAAGAAGGACTGTATTAAATTCCACCCAGGCAGATTCCAGCTGAAAACTGAATGATTACTATGGCAGATTTTCCATGAGGAAATATGATTTAATTTTGAATGCAACAATTTAATATTTACACTTGTGCCAACTATACTGCTTAACAGCAGGTTTCCTGCTTAAAATTCAGGAATTACTGTACTCAGTAAAATATTAATATACTGCACTTACACAGTGCCTCAATTACGGGATCTTAAAATGCTTTTTAAGCATTAATTCAGATTCACATCATCCCTGAGAGGGAGACTTGTAAAGAGCATTATAGTTGCTCTTTAAAGTAGCTGAGGTAAGAAACAGGGAAACGAAACTCTTGTCCAAAGGGCACACAGCAAGTCAGCAACAGAACCAGGAAGATAATTTAGGAGTTCTGGTTCCTACTGCTCTTCTCTCACCATTAAACTGCATTTTTTTTCCACTTTCCCCCTATAATACCAGTTATGATCTTAGGTAAGCACACGTGTCCTTCATTATCTTTGACGAGATGTTGTGTGAGTATTTGTCCATTTTATTCAATACATTGAACAAATTGAAAATTTGTATAAATACCACAGCCTATTGGTAATCGTATGAAATCTGACACTAAAAACCTTCAGTGCCTTCAATATAATGCTAAATCATTTAGCATTTACTTATATCTTCCAAGTACTATTTAGTTTGATAATGTAGCACAGTGTTACCCTTAAAATTGCTGGAACATACAGCTAGATTGCTACTTGACACCCAGGGGTTAATGTCTGAATTGTACAACCTTACTTCAGTCAGTGAAAAATCACACCAACAGCTCTAACGTGGTCAACCTGAAAGAGAATTTAAACTTTTCACCAGGTAAATAAAGGTAAAATATCAAATCTCTAAATTAGTAGATGATTTTAACAGCTTTAAGCAATGTCAAGTGAATTAAATTATTTGAAGTCATGGCGTCTCTGTCCCGTATATGAGCAGTCATGTAATTTGTTCAATTACGGTCAATATGTAGTACTACGTTACATTTTTGCCAGAGCAGACTACAAAGAACGACAACAAGAAGAAAATAAAGAAGGAGCCACAACACCTACGTAAAGAAAGATCTGAACATTACACAAAATGAAACTCATAGCAAATTTTCATTGCAGGGAAACAAATGGAAATATGCAGTTTGCAAATATGTTATCAGCATGATAACTCTGCCATAAACTTTTCCTTTGGATAGGATTCTACTGTATAAGCATTAGTTATTTGCTAGGAGGGAATTTTCTTAACATTAGTTATTCTTTGCTAGGAGTATCTTTCATTTTTTCAAGGCTAATTTACCAATAGAGAACAATGACAAAACCTTATTCCCTTTGTCAAAAGACTCTGAACAATCTTATTTTCTGTGATACCGAGTCTTCTAAAAATGCTGCTACTGTTGGAGGTTTTTGACTTTCAGCGTGTTTTCTTTTATCATCTCATAAAATGTGTAATGTCACTTTATATCTCCAGTTTCTCCACCTCTCTTCCCCTGTCTGTCTCTTTCTATAAAACACTTTCATGCATTGTTTAGCTGATGTCAAGAACTATGGATAGCAGGTAAGCAGTTCTCCCATTGACTGCTTAGGCAATTCAAAGAACTTTATAATAAGAGAACAAAATAGAACAGGAACAGTGAAAACCTCAAGATAGCTAAGAGGTGTAAAAGTCAAGCCTTTTCCTCTTCTGCAGTTTGAAAGGTGATTATTTTTTAGCAATGGTACAGCTGCATCAATACTGCCAACATGGTAAACTGTAGTATTATGTGAATGTATGTGTTTTTAATGACCTTATCACTAAAGCTTGCTATGATTCAAACATACTTTTCTAACACAGAGGCAGTTTGAAGTACAATTTAATTTTGCTGAAGTATTCTATGAATGCAAAAAGATCACAGTCACAGAGATATGAAGTATTGTGTGTCCTGCTGATAAAGCTGATGAAGAAATGGGAAAGAAGATAAACAGTTGGCAGGAGTCTGGCCCCCAAGTTGTACTGGCTTCCTTAATCTGCCATACAGTTTTCAAAGGATTCTTCCACTCTTTTTCTGAGTAATAGGAGGAACTACTGAAAAGTAATCCTTTCTAGCAGAACTGCTATCTGGGGGTGGGGACAAAGCAGCTGACCCTCTTTATCTTTTTATGAAAAGATAAGTTACAAAAAAAAAGGATGTTCTCAAATGCATTGCTTAAAAAAAGCCACATTCCCTTTTTGCTGTTGCAAGGACTTGTGTATAATGGAACAGGTGGGGAGCTATTCTGTGTCCTGCTTTTTAGTGTGGAATATAGCTGGATATTCCTGGCACCATCATGGACAGGATGCTCAAGAGCTGCAAATACAATAGACTAAAGAGGTGAATTGCAGATAGGACAAGATTGACAAGGACAGACTGTCCGTCATGTAGTACAAACCAGCATAATAGGGTAAGAGCAATGAAGTAGTTTTCAGAAGCGATCATCACACAAGATATCGAAATAAAACTAATTAAGAATACTTAAGTCTACAACAAAATCCAGGTTTTTAGTACCCGAGACTTGATTAGCTTTTTCTGCTTCACATAAAATAGTTAATTTTTCAGAATCTCTTGAAGAAAAGCTTAATTAGTTCTCTTCCAGTGTTGCCCTAAAGAAACAATAAATGGCACAAAAGAAAACAACACTAGAAAGAAGACTATTGTCATGTAAGATGAGGATGTTTTCCTGTACTAACCTCAAAGAAAAGAAGACAAATTGTCAGGAAAGACAAATTATTAACAAAGGAGAATTAACAAGAGCAAAATAATCTATGAAAAGGTGTTTATAGTAGAAGGCAGGGGGCTAACCTATTCATTTAAGTCAGCAAACAATTTCTGGTGCTTTAGAGGATTAAAAAATCCTAGTAGTAGTAATTTGATATAGCATGAAAACTAACATGCAGAATAAGAACAATTCTCCACTAAATTATGTATTAAGATAAGAAATTAATCCATAAACTTTTTGCACAAGTGCATCTGAAAACTGTCTGGGTTTGAAAACATGGTCAGCTATTTGAATAATCAATCAAATGTGGAGAATTGCTAAGGAAGTGTGACTCAGGTGAAGGGCTCATGCTGGTGAACTAAATGGCTGCAAAACAGCTAGCCTGGTGAGCGTGACAAAGTAGGATGCCTCCTTACTGCCGAACATCCACTGCCTTCAGTGGCTTTGCATTTTAGACATATTCTTTTTCTTCTGGGATCATGTAAGCATATCTACTTCGTACTTCACTAGCTCTGTGTGTAGTCTATCCTACTCAGATTTGACCAAAGCAAAAACAGTTCTGCAGTTTGGCTGCAAGGCTGCTGTTAGAAACAAGTAAGTAAAATAAGCATGTAGACACAGACACTAAAACCCCTAGACACTGTTTGAGAGGCACTGAAGATCTGCTCACTAACAATATCTAAATAATTCTTTTATAGTTGCCATCACAAGCCCTTAGGAACTTTGTAAACCTTTGTATTTTGGAGTTATGAATTAGATGTTGACTGAAAATGTGTAACCACGCATTGTGTGTGAATCAAGAAGAAATTGAATTATGTATTTACACTGGACATATTAAGTTCTATCAAGGTCTCCTATTTCGGACCTCAAAATCTCTCATTTGATGAAGGTAAACCGATCTTACAGTAATTACTGAAGGAGTATTTAATAGGTGTTTTCACAATTTTTATATATAATATTTACTTTTTATGTTTAGGAATCTCTAACACTCAAGAATAAATACAAAAATTTCAATACCATATTATATTATTTGTTATGCTGGCAACAGCTATAGGAGATAGCTGGCTATCTCTACCTAAAGGATTTTTAAAGTGCTCTCTAGATTGCAATAAGGATAAGTCACATGGAAATGTAGATACACTTATATTCATGCTTTTAACTCTGGGGTTTTCCACAAAACAGAGAGAAATAAACATCTATTATTTTATTCAGCAAATTAAATATATAAAACCAGACACAGTAGGCATAAAATAGTCCCCTATAAAAAGACTTCAGTAGAAGTTATTTTTTAATTTATCTCTATCTTATGGTCTCTCTATATCAATAATTTATTTCTTAATACAATGATCCAGCATTTAGGTTTGTTTTGTTTGCTTGTTTGTTTAATAACTTAAGTTGCCAGGATCACTGGGACAGGAGTATACAGAGTTATTTTTTTGAGGATTTATTTTGATACGTAGATACCCGAGAATGCATCTAAAACCATGAAATGGTGAAGTCCACCTGTGCAGCTAGACTTGTTCTGGTTCAGAAGCTCTAAGCACACATTTTCTGAACCATAAAAAGACAGGCATAGCAACCTTCAGTCTGTATGGTTAGTAACATGCAATTAGCAGCAAGTTTGTGTTTCTGGCTTTCTATGTTTTAAATTGCACCAATAACTGGTTGTGAGAAAGAACCACAACAAGTTCAGGCGTTGTCAGGTACATATATGTTTAGTTGCACCTGAAGGTCATTCTGTAACTCAGCTCAAGTCTCTGTTACATTAGCTGCTCGGAATAAGCTGTGTTTCTCCTTCCCTTACGAATGGAAATGCTCAAGAAGTTTGTGCTCAGCAGACAACCACCCTGTCTGGATGGTCTTGTGCATTGTGGGTGATCTAATGGCAGAGTAAGCATGTGTTCCAGCTGCAAAATGGAAACCCACATCTGGCAGGAGCCAGCACTATAGACACCTGTACTCAGTGAAGTAGTGAATTGTCATTTTTAGGTTATTTTCCCTCCTCTGTCCATTTTGTACTTTAAAGGAACTTTCCAATTTGTCATTAAGCAGACTTTTTAACTTCATTTTTTTCACTATGGGAAAAGAAGAGAAGGATGCAGAGAAATTGAATTAGCTGAGAAATTATGTTTCAGAACACAATACAACAGCCATTATATGCTTTACTCCACTGCCTCCTCAAAGTATATGTATGATCCTAATTCCCAAAATAAGCTGTGAGTCAAGAAGTTTGCCAACATTTGCTAATCACTAGGAAACATGTAACTTATTCTGCAGTCGATAGTTAACAGTTGGCAGGAGCATACCCTTTGGTTTGGAATTGATTTTGCATTTGTTCAAGGATGACATGCACGCTGACAAGTGAGACCAGATAATTCAGATTTATCAGTTCTGACTTGCTGAATAACCATGTCAGATAGATGATGGATGGCTCCCAAAACGGCATTAAGACACAAGCTGGTGAAGGTGATAAACAAAAAAATTAGCCGTCTCTGTGCTGAATAGGCTAATATTCCAAAATGCCAAATGGCATTATCCCAATATCTCTCAAACATGTTAAGATGCAAAAATCGGTAAAGTGTCTATTTGCACTACAGTAACTGTTAGACAAGAAACACAGATGTCTACATGCTATGAAAGTTCAGGGGCTTAAATAAGCCTAGAGTAGCCATATAGCCTGATCTGAGCGGCCAGGAGTCAAGACTTCACATGACTAACTCCCACCGCTCCCACAGTCATTGCCAGCAGCAGGAATAAGAGCAAAGTTCATTTCTGACTTTTGCCTGACAGCCACTGATTTTGTCCGAAATGGCAGTTACATCATCAATGACATTTATGACTTGATAATGGAACAGATAGTTCAGCTGCAGTTGGGAGCAGAGAGCATTTGGGGAGGGAGGACAGGAATGCATCACCTTTGGCTGTATGCCATTTTTGAGAACGAGTCTAAATATAAGCCTGTGGCTTCCAGGAGTTGCCAGAGCATGAGGAAGTCCCAGCTTAACATCATTTCTCAGGACTTCTGGTAGGCGGGATGTTACAGAACTCATTATTTTACGCTAAGGGATACTTCACTAGCTGGAATTGAGCTCAGGAAGACTGTCTGAACATGTCAGGCCCTGAGGAACATGGTCTAAATTGTGGAAATCATAGAAATGCATCAAGCTATGTGCATATTATATTAATTTCCTCAGTCAATGTTGCCCATGCAGAGGTTGAAATTAACACTCTGTAGTAACACTCACAGAAAGCAACTTAAAGAAGAAGTTTATGACAAGTAATAACAAATAAAAAGCATTCAGCTGTCATGTCCCTGATGGTTAAAGTAGTAATCAGTAAAATGATATAAAACATTAAAAGGTGCCCAGCTATTTAATCCTGTTTTATTCATGCTGAGACAGCAATGTACATATTGCTTTCTGTAAAAGGATATACTTAAATCTTAAACTATTCAAGCACATATCTTTGCAAAATTCAGTTGAAGTATTCGTGAGGGTTTCATTTGATTTGTGTTTGTTTTTTTCTTGGGGGGAGGGAGGGTTTGGGTTTGGTTTTTCTTGTAAATTAACTGTTTCATCTTTTTTTATAGGATAGGAACATCCTTCTACAGTTGGACTCTTGGCACACCATCTTAGAAGGAGAAAAAGTAGAAGCATATAAAATTCTCAGGTTTTACTACTCTGTAAGAGACTGAACCGGCTGATTCTTTGATTAAATTTTTCTGTGCCTGCTTTAAAACTTAAAATACCTATCTCTAAGTCTATTGATACAGTATTGCAATCACTGTATATGTCCATAACCTCTGAAATGTGGTATTTAATGTTTAATTATTATCTCAGGAACCGGTGTCCTAAGGCTAGCAAAAGAAGATGAGTCAAGAATGTTTTTATATTTCATATTATAAGCATGACACAGAAATTATTATTGAATATTGTAGACCCATTTCTTTCTTATTCAGATCTACAAACAACTGCTCATTAAGCATCGTAAAGTGCAAATCTTGTATAAAACGGATTTCTCCACAAAATAAGAAAAGAGTTATCTAACAAGCTCAAGAAGTGGGCCCGTGGGAACCTCATGAGGCTCAGCAAGGCCATGTGCAAGGTCTTGCACCTGGGTCAGGGCAACCCCTGGTGTCACTACAGGCTGGGGGATGAAGGGATTGAGAGCAGCCCTGTGGAGAAGGACTTAGGGGTAACTGGTGGGTGAAAGATTGGGCATGAGCCGGCAATGTGCGCTTGCAGCCCAGAGAATCGATTGTATCTTGGGCTGCATCAAAAGGAACGTCGCCAGCAGGACAAGGGAAGATAAAGCTGGAAGCACATGAAGAAGTTCCAAAAGATAAATTCGTACTGAAAACTGGAACAGTAGGATATTCCAGTTCATAGGAGTTTCCATATAGCTCTATTTACTTCAGTAAAGCTATGCTGCTTTATGGTAGCCAAGAGTTTGCTCATATATCCATGCAATCTAACTAGGCCTTTATATATCTTCACAGTAGACACTATAGTATCTGAGTCAAGCAGATCAAAGTAGAAAGCCTTGTTTTAAATCCCCTTGTGACACCAGCCTTAAACTGAGAAAGATTCAAAGACATTACTGTAGCTTTAAACTGTAATAGAATATTCACTTCATAATTGAAGTGATCTCCTTGAACAAATTAAAATCCCAGAAGCAGCTGTCATTTTTAAAATGTATTTTAAGAGTGCTGCAAACTTCTTCTTCATGCAGGTAATGAGTGAGGTTTAGCTTCTTCACTCTGAAACCAAGTACTTGGAAGCCTGTCTACCCACCCTTAAGGACTTAAGTGCCTATGTCAAAGATTATACTGAAGAATACTATATGTCCTTTTCTGAATCACTATAATATTCTTACCATTCATACCTGTTATGCTTCTCCAGAGACTAAACAAAAGAATTTTTAACATATTACTTGGGTATCTACTATAGCACCATTGGTGAGGCACACTGCCTCCAACATCCATTAACATCAACTGTTTGGACTGGCAAAAGGAAGAACAACAACATACAAAAGATGAGGCCTTAAGCATTGCCAACTCCAAGAAACCACCTGTTAGTCTCCAGAGCAGCTGGAAACAGGGAATCCATAGTACACAGCATTTCTTCTTTCTGCAACACTTCACGAAGCCCAGTCCGTAGGACCTGGGTCACAGACGAGACCATGAAAAGACCTGAAAGAGCATGCTTGTATGTGAAGGCAGAGGGAAAGGATGGGTGACTGCTCAGAGGTGCTTGTCGTTTCTTTTCACATAGGTATGACATTGTGGTTTCCTTAAAAAGAGGCCTGAAAAGAAGCTGTGGCTTTTTGCACAGTTCCATTGGAGCTTCATGGTCCTACATATATAGAATTTCCAAGCAGATGATCTCAGCCAACCAATGTCCCTTGAGCACATCTGTGCTTCAGTGATAATAACTCATATTGCCACTTGGTACAGAAATGGGACATTTTCACATCCTTGCTGTTAGATTTGCTCCATGCAGTTGTTCACCAGAACCTGACTCTGCTGACATTTAAAATGCAGTGTGAGACATCACTTCTTGGTCAAATATTTGCTTGATGCTACGGCTGCACTTAATCATTTATTGTGGTCGTTTCAGATGATGCAAGGTCTGGGAATACTTACCCTGCCTATTGTCAGTTTGATATTTGCTGTTTTAGGTTTTTCCCCAGGAGCAATCTGATGATACGAGGAAGGGAACATAAAACAAACCAGTAAACAAGCTTCTGCAAACTGTGATAAATATGCTGCATTTGCACATATACACAAAAAAGCCTCAGGTTTGTTTATTTGTTTTTAAATTATTCTAAGTGGAAATGATTTTTCTTCACATATGAAAGTCAACATCTTTACCAGCACAGAGCAATTAAGGTGAGAAAACTGTTCCATTCTGACTAGTTCCCCACAGTTCTGTCTGTTCAGTCACCACTTACTTTGCTGCAACGAGAAGTTTATTTTGAAGGTTTCTTATTAAAAAGATGATTCACATGGACCTGCTTAGCTTGAGATCTAATGTGAGCATAACCAGAGTTGGTCTGGCTGTGGTTAAAGCAGTGCTGAAAGCGGCCTATCACTTCAAATTACTGAAAATGCAACTTAATACAATACAGTAACGATAAAGAAACTAAAATGCAGGAAAATAAAAGATAGCATTAACATACAACAACAGGACTCACTAAACATTCATCAGGTAGAGCCCAAAATGAAAAGTATTTTATATCAGCACTAAAACATGCTGACACTAAATTATCTCCTGCTCTTTAGAGTCACTTTTGAGAACTCTATACACGTCTCATTGGATTTGTCTTTCATGTGCTCTTAATACTAACAATAGAATGATGGCATTGTCTTTTACACTGCCTAATCTGTACAATGGTAATTTGAATGCATTTATTTCCTACCTATTGTTTTAGGTGACAGGTGCCAACCCCCACTCCTAGTCTACAGCGTCATTTGAAAGGTACATAATGCAAAATTCCATATTCATTGAGTTTAACAAAAAGAGAAGTTTTGGAGAGTGGTAATTCTATTAGCTTCTATTGTTTTTGTCAGAGGTTTCCATATTTCTGCATTAAATCAATGATCGTGATTTAGCACACTAACGTATTATTCAGTTCAGAACTGGAGAGGACATTAAAGCATTCAATCTTTACATATCTTAGTTCTGCAAGAGTAAAGACAATGAGGACAGAGACTACATACAAATGGGGAGTCCACTTTACCAATTTATATTTATATGTCTTTGAGGTAGGTTGTCAGCAAAAGAACTTTTAAATACACGACTTTACATGGTATGGCCAATTCAGGATATCAAAGAAAAAAACTAAAACACAGGTAACTTCTATTGTATCTATCCCTCATCAGAACCAAGTATGTTATTCTGTACTGATTTTTAGTATAAAAATTAAGTGGCATGGTTGTTATGGTTGGTTTTCTTGTTTGATTGGTTGTGGTTTTTTAAGGACAAACTATCAGAAGCATTCCTATTCACTAAAAAGCAGTTGCTCCTGCTAATGAAGAAGCAGTGTTGAAGACACCACTGTTGAAGACATTCAGGTTGAAGACACCACTGAAGTACAAAGTTGGAAGGTTTGCTTCTTCTGTAAATTTAAGTTAGCTGCTTCCCATTTCAGCTGAGCAAAATTCTCAATTAATTTTCCAGTATCATCACTAGTTTTCTAAAGGGGTATTAATAATATACACGTGTTGCAAATTTTGTGTGGTACGTAGCTTTCAAATGTGTTTGTTTATCCCATTAAAATTAAGAATAGAACTATAGCATCCAATTTTGTACTTAAACTACAAAAGAACTGTACATAGGAAAGCAACTTTTAGAATAAAAAATGAGTGCTCTTTCCCTTTTGTGTCAATGGCTGACTACACTGAAAATAAGGTATGGTAACTAGTGGCACAGAGCCACAATCTAATTGAAATGCAAATGATGCTGCAGTGTGCCAGGGAATATTTGGCTTACTGTAAGAAAACTAACCTTGAGAATTCAATTTCCTTTGTCCAAGAAATACCATCACTAATCTCATAGTGTAGTTCATTTGTAATTAGTGATCAATCAGGCAAATTTCCATATTCATTAACAAAAATTAGTGAGTGTTTAAAGGGACCATTAAAAACTCTACAGATCCATGCTTCTAATTTAGTTTTAGTACAGTGGGACCCTTTCATCTGTGTTCTTACGGAAAACTAACAAATCTATGTATGTAACTAATTTTCTCTTATTCCCACATCATGTTGCTATTGAGATTGAACAGAAACCTTTAACATTTTGAATTCTGAAATATTCTGGACCTTTTAGTTTTCCAGAAGTTTTTAAAACATTAACAAGACTTGCAAGAACATCAGTTCCAACGAGGAGTGGCTGAGGACTCTGGATTTGTCTGGTTTGGAGAAAGGGAGGCTGAGGGACAACCTCCTGGCTCTCTAAGATTCCTGAGCAGGGGGAATGGGGAGGCAGGTGCTGATCATTTCACGTTGATGTCCAGTGACAGGACATGTGGGAATGGTTCAAACCTGCACCCAGGAAGGTTTAGACTGGACATTAGGAAGCATTTCTTTCCTGAGAGGATGGTCAAACACTGGAACAGGCTTCCTAGAGAGGTGGTCAATGCTGCAAACCTGTCAGTGCTTAAGAACCATTTGGACAGTGCCCTTAATAACACGCTTTAACTTCTGGTCAGTACCGAAGTGATCAGGCAGTTGGACTGGGTGATCATTGCAGGTCCCTTCCAACTGGATTATTCTATTATTCTATTCTAATTTCCTCTGACTCACATTGATTTCTTCATATGACTTCTCCAGAGGCTGGAAAAACTTTTCTCAAGTGACATTTTTAAAATTCCAATATTCCTTACCTTTGCATTATGATAGACCAGTAGCAGAAGTGTAATAAATTTAGACCTGCTCATGGTAAGAAAAAGTCTTCAAAGGAATAAGGAACATGTAAGCCCAATACTGAGAGAGGAAGAAATAAACACTTCTAGCAGTAGTGGCAATGATATGGGGGAATGGACTGAGAGATTATGAAGCCCACATTAGGAGAAACCTGTAAAAACAGATTAGGCAAGCACCTGTTAGAGACAATGCTAATCCTCCTGTGCAGAAAAGGTGTCTGCCTAAAAGCATTTCTGCCTGTGATTAGACAGCATATTACTGTGATGCACGTATTCTCTTATCCCATCCCAACATTCTTTGTTAATGTATTCATAAGCACTTTGAGAGCTGTATTACAACAATTTTCAAAATTAATATATTGCTCCACCTGTGATATCAGATAAAGTCCAGCTGCAGTATCTAAAAGATTACTTCATATGCTGTTCTGAGGCCCAGATTCTCTTACATCCTCTTTGCAATGTGTTGACCCTGAGAGGTGACATTAATTCCATACTAATCCTATGCAGAGCCCAATGCCTTTAATCTTGAAAAATAAGCCCAATGAGGAAGAGATACCCATTCTCAGGCAATTCTCCTCTACTTGCTAGAGGACCTCTCAGCTCCAGGGTAACAGCAGCTCATCAGTCCTCTAGGCACTGAGGTTTCTGCAGCCTCCAAAGCTCCACATATACTTCGCAACAGCACCTTCAGTCCTCTCAATTTTTGATCTTATCAAATACAGGATTAAAAACATTACCCCTTAATGACTAGGTTCATCCCTAATGATACCCTCTGGCTTGTGCTGCCCTGAAACCAAAGCAGTAGGGTAAAAGGAAAACAATTGAAAAACAATCTCATATAAACACAGAGTGCATCTTAATTATTTTGACCAAAACAAATTTGACACTCAGTGAAAACAGTTATGAAGTAACAAAAAATGTTGGATTTCTTCTTCATTGCTCTTTTTGTCCAGAGGGAGTTTCACATAACTACTCATATAAGAATGCAGAACCCTCAAAGGTCTGACAGAAAGAAACAGAAAAAAATGTATATTTTTAAAACATACCTTAGAAGTTGTTTTAGTGGTGATTTAGTATTTAAATATCTATGATATAATATATTAAAATACTGAATCTATTATGAATACTGCATCTTTAGTAATAGACAGGATTCTGTAGGAACTCCTGTACTCATTTAATTTCACAGAAGTAACACTATTACAAGTATAAAATTGTATATGAAGTCAAAGACTTTGCAGCATTGAAGGCAATGTATTTTGACAAGATGTTTCAAAGTAAGGCCTTGCTGTAATGTTCTAAAAAAACTGTCAGGACTTGATAATACTTGGCAATAAACGCCTATCCCAGTTGTTCAAAACTTGGGATCCTTGAGCTCCTAAAAGCTTACACTCACCCATAAAACAGACGGTTTGAGCCTGCCTGCTTTCTGAATTTTGAGCTACTAAGGTCTAGAGGTTCTCAATCTTCTCTTGAGAAAAATATTCTCAAAAGTTTTCTTCGGTTATTTCTTCAGAACGTAGGCTTTTGGAAGGGCAAATATAATATTTTAAAACTGCAGAATATCTAGGACCTATCACTGCAGAAGACCTTCACTGCACTGAGTAAAACATAAATAAGTGGGAAAAGCACAATCCCATTGCAAGGCTTTCTAAACCAATATATCATAGAATCGTAGAATACCAGGTTGGAAGGGATCACAAGGATCACCTGGTCCAAGCATTAGTGTGTCTGGAAGGACACAACAGCCAATGACAGCAGGAGCAGCCTGAGAGGCAGGGAGAACAAATATGGTAACTAGAGCTTATCAGAAGTAACTTCCTAAGTGAGTGGCATATGTTTGTATTTTTTTCTACTCTACCAATCATTCTGTAAATGTTGGAATACTTTTTGAGAGCAGATTTTGACAGACATTCATAGAGATGTAAAAATGCACAAGTTTCTACTCTTCCAAATCACGTTCAATGATAATCAAAATTACCAAATGGGTACCCAAAAAATGAAAACCAACCAACCAGTCAAAGAAAATGAATTTACTAGAATGTAATCTGTAAGAAAATTTCTGGAGTTTTATCTCTTGCTTCAGTTAAGCACTGTTCATTTGATATTACACTTGTGTTTTTAACAGTTGTTGGGATCCCCATTAAACAGTCTTCCCTTGACACATTGATGTATAAAATGTATGTACTGAGTTTGTAATGGATGACACAATATAAATTGACATATATAAGCTACAGTACTTCAAAGAACTGCAGCACAAAGCACGTTGACATGTCTAATAATCACAAGTGACAGATGGTTGCAGGGGTTTTTTATGCTTAACAGCTGAGTGGGGAGACAGCATTTATCTTGTATTAAACTGTTGCATTTTAGAATTGCCTTTAATTACATGGGAAGGTAGTATATTAAAAAGGAATATATTTTGCTGGATCATTTCCCCTTCACAGTCCTCATCTGTTAGATGTGCTTTAAGAAAGCCTATCACACTGGTCCCTTGAGGTGAGAAGGGTCAAGGAAGCATAGCCTTTGATAAGACTTACATAAGAAGCAAATACATAATGTGATATTGAGGATCATTGTGAAGAGTCAAAATTTCAGGCCTCAGTATTTGACACTACAGTCAAAGGCAGAAACTCTCTGGTACATAGTAGCTGAAATACATAGTAGTTTCAGGATTCAATACCAGTAAAAAAAAGCAGTGAACAATTCTCAGCATTTTAGTATGCAGATGGTAGCTCTTGCTAGAGTGACACAGGGAAGGAAAAATTCTATAGATCAATCACATTATAAAAGGCTTTTATCATAACTATCTTATTTACAGTGGCATGCCTAACTTCTTAGTCCAGGCAGACTCTGGTCTAGTCAACTGCCTTGTAACTTGCTAATGTCTAAATAGGCTCCATATGCAAAAGACTCATGTAGATCTTTAACATGCCATTACTCTCTAATAAAACTGCTGGGAGAAGTACAAAGACGCATTTTTCTAATAGGTAGTGGATTAGGATGGTATGTGGAGCAATCTGCTTCTGCTTTTGTATCACATTGGGTTTTTGCATTCCTACCTCTTCCTACCTATTTTCAAAAGTTAGTATTACACCTGCTAATATTAAACTTAATTTTGACATCCTGATATCACTTCTGCTGTTAACACATAAACCAGAAATACGGTCATAGCAGGTAATGGCATGCGTGAATCAGTTCTGTCTCTGAAGCTTCTGATGAGATGAACAAATGGACAACACAACACAGATTTTTACAAGAAAACACTGTTTAAGACCCTATGGAGCCTATACTGAATGGCACCTTGATGGCCTCTGTGAGGGTTGGGAAGGATGCCTTTACATATGATTAAGAAAATGCACATGGAAGGAGCTTATGCAGCATGAGCATATGAAGGATTCACCTGTTGCATTTGAGAAAGGAGGTTTTGTCATCTCAGTGTGCCATGCAGCGCAACTGCAGGGGGTAGAGAATTTCAAAAGCCTTTAATACCAAGAAGATAAAATTATGTTGCTGCAACTTGCATCTTGGTGATACAACCCAGCTGATTTCCAGAAACAAATTTTCCTGAAGGACTTGATGGGTATAAATGCCAGAAACCAGTGATTTTTGCAGGATGAAAGCTCCCTACTTTTACCCTGTAATTTTCACTCAGTTTTTCAAGAAAAGACTGTATGAAGAGTAAACTGTGAAAGATCTACCCCAATAGGACTGGTGACATGATATGATACATTTAATATATTCTACACCTTTTGTGAAACACAAGGTAGGGTCACATATATATACCACTATTTTTCAGTTATATTTGAGGCAGTGGCCTACCACTTAAATTCTTTCATTAAATCTGTCATTCATTCACCTTGGTGCCCTGCACAGTCAATGAGTGCCGCGATATGATGCTGCTTAGAGACAAAGCATGAAGAAATGGTACAAATAGACTATAGGGGATTTGGAAGATGCTAAACAAAAATTACTTATTACAATATACTTATGGCTTTCCCACAGCATAAAATACAGCTCTATAGCTGTGTATTTGCAGCCTGGCATTTTTTGTGCTTATTATTTATAACAATGACAATTTCAGAGTATATATACTAATATTTTTTTCCTTTAAAAATTTCAACGTTTTATTTCTTTTTGTGTGTGTGTGGCAGTGGAAAACCTTGTAATTAACAGTCACCTTACTCTCCTTCCCAGAACATCATCTAGAACCAAGAGAAGCCCATCTTATTCAGTGTTCTTTACAATTTGCTGTGGTTTTGACCATTGTTTCCTTTTCTTGACATAAATTAGTCAGTTCCAACAGTAATGATCATAAACTTATCTAAAATATCAAAAACATTTCACATTTATGAAGTGAGATTTTCGGACAAGATAGGACTTATGAGTTGAAATACAAATCAGCTAATGCAGTTGGTTCACTTTCAGGGAATTCATCATTTCAGTAAGTGATAAAGATTTGTTAACACCATCACTTTGTTTAGCTTCTAAATATTTTATTTCCTTTTGCTCTCCATTTTATGGTTAACTGTATTGTATTTTAATTGCTGGCTTGACATGCTGGCATCTCAGTAGGTGTTCGTGGGGGAGTTTTATGATATTTTAAATAATTAATGGTAATTAATAGGCTGTATTAAATCAAGTTCTCATAATATTTTCTCTATCTTCTGTGTACAGCAATGCTTTCACAAACTGAGAGCTTAGCTCATATTTTACAGTGTTTTAAGGTATTTGCTTTTTCTGCATAAAATGTGAAATACTTTAGGAGGTTTTGGTTTGTAATACGCTGTCTTTTGTACTCCAGAAAGGCATTAAATACATTGGAGATATTTTTATACTACATTTAACTTTTAATGAAAATCCCAAACTGGGAAAACACGCTGTGTTATAATTCAGGAAACCAAATTTTGTCATCCTTACTCATATAACATCTACTGATACTGATTAAATCAGTGGGGCTGTACTTCAGGTCATTCTTACTACAGTGCCTAAACTTGGTCACAAAAGTCTAACTTTTTCTGCTGTTCTTGATACACAATCTGATCCAAACCCACTCAAGTCAACTTGTCTTTTTACTGATACAATGGCCTTCTGATCAGGCAAATAGAGTAAGGCAATAATGTACCTGAAGCTAAATATGTTTCATGTCTCAAAGTCACTAAAAGTCAGTTAGTTATGATGTGCCAGAGCCTTAATCCATTGTGTACAGAAAGCTAGGAGCTACTACTTCTTGCAAACTAAGACAAGCAAAGTGACAGTAAACAATCTTTTTTTTTTCTCATTAATATTTGCAGATATCTAAAGGGTGAGTGTCAGGAGGATGGAGCCAGGCTCTTCTCGGTGACAAACAATGATAGGACAAGGGGTAATGGGTTCAAACTGGAACACAAGAGGTTCCACTTACATTTGATACAAAGAGAGATACAAAGCACAGAAATGAGGATTCTTCTATATTTAGTCTTCATTTTCTCCCTTCTTTCTGTCAGTGATGATCAGACTTACAGTATTTTTTTTCTTCACGTTTTACACTGAATTTTGCAGAAAGAAAACTTAAAACCAGGTTGAAATAATAATCTAGGCCCTATCATCAGTTGTGCCATATGTGTCACTCATATCTATTAAATGAACTGACGTGTAGATAGGTATGTATATATATCTATAGGTTTGTGTGTGTGTGTATGTATGTATGTCATTTTGGATAAGCTAAAGGCAAAGACTGATTCAGATAATACGCATTTTCTGCTCACAAACTGAAAAAAGACACCGGACAACCCAGTAACAAGACGGGCTAAGTTCATTGATTAGACTCTCAGGCTGGGATCTAAATTGTCCCTTTAAGGATGTGTAGATGGTGCTTCATCTTCATGAGCACTTGTTCAGAGAGATACTTCAAAGTTATAAGCTCTCTTCATGATTTGCCTATATCCCACGACTGCAATACATTAGAACACCCCACCTGAGATGAACTGTACAGGCTAAGCTGTAGGCAAAACTTTCAGATCAACAACCCCATATTTAGGATCTGCCAAGGGAATAAAATAATGCATCAAAATCGCTCCCGAGGCACAGGAGGGCTCCTCCTTCCCTGCTTGAAAGCACAGCTCAATTCACAGCTTAGCTACATAAATTACAGGCTCATTTCTAGTAAAGTCAACAAGAGAAAAAGGCAGTAACCATATATCTGTGAAATGTAATATATTAATGCAAAGCACATAAGGCTTTTTTAAATATACTACACACCACTAACCTACTCTCATTCATATTAGTTTATCATTCTGAACTTAGCTTCTGCTTTTCCTCAAATGTTTTTATTTGGTGTTGCTCACTTGCAACATCATGAGAAAACCTACTTTTAAGGAAGTCCAAGTTCTAAAGTCTGGCCTCACAATTCATATAATACAAAAGGCATTATAATTCCAATACCTTGTTCCTTTGACAAAGATTATAGCAAGGACAGAAAATGCCCACAGATTAATCCATCATCCTGACACAGTTTTTAATGAGTGGGAAATGCCAAAAATATGATCCATGATCTTTGCAATTCAAAACCTGTAATATCATGGACCAGTTTGAAGTAGTTGCCCAAATGTCTTAGATCTAACATTCATGGCCAGAAGCTTGCCACTCATTAAACTTTTAAAAAAAGATTACACATCATTCTGTATGGATTAGAAATTAGATATGCATGATTTTTACTTTATTTTGGAGCAAGAACAAGGGGATTTTCCATCTTCATTGTTTTTGAAAAATCTTTCACTTGAACAAAAATATAATGTTCCAGTGTCCCCTAGTGGGCAAAGGAATTCATAGGTAAAGCATTCATTTCATGCATGCCTGTACCTATCATCAATGCATTCAGAAAGATTGCTCTGAAGTATTGCACTAATTTGCAAATCTGTTTTCTCCTCTATACTGTGTAGGGTGACCTTTGGAATGTTACTTCACATACGTGGTCTTGGGGGATGCAGATTCAGACTTTCTCCAAAGAAACCCCTTGTGTAACTCATGGTTATATCAATTCCTCTCCTGCTACATCAGCCGCATCTCCGAATTCGTGCACTTTCTACAACCTGCCAATTTTGTCTTTAGAACTCCCTGGGCTAGGTGCTGATTCTATGTGTGTGCATATATGGAATCTATCACAACAGTATTTCTAGCTCTGGCTATGCAGTACACAATACATACCTTTCTTTGGAACTTTTTTTTTTCATTGCTTTGATTCCAGAATTGACTTATTTTACAGGAATGGCTTCACCTGCCTTACAGAATAACTTCCAGACTTCCAAAAGCTAGGACCTCTAATCTGTAAAGTAACTAATGAATAGCTGCAGCATTGCATACACATTCTGCAGTCATATAAATTGATACCAGATAATTTCAACATTTCTTTAAAGATATAGAATTCTGTTAAAAATAAAATATATGTAATAAAATACGCTTTATTACCAAACTGAGCTGCAGAAGACTGATGCTATTGTTTTTCTTCTGAATTTATAGAGGTACTAAATCACCTTTTTACACTGAGGGCATATTTTTTATGTAAAATACAGTTTTATGAAGAGACACAGAACAGAGCAGCAAACATAGAACAGCACAAGTGCTGGTACACTGCCTTCTCTTGCAACTGGAACCTCTAGAGAGAAGGACCGAGCCAGGAAAAAGCTGCTAGGTCACAGCTATGATTCACTCAGACTGGACTTACTCCAGATGCATAAAGCCGTGCGGATCCCTGCCAACCATCCTCTGTGCTGCAGGAACCCTCATCATCAGTGTGACTGAAGACACCCACCTGAACACAATCCCAAAGCTTGGAAATATATGTAGCTCAGCAAGGATCAAAATACAAAGAAGCTTCTCAGCTCAGTATGACACATTTTGTTCCGTAACCCCAGCACAAAGCAGAAATCAGACAGCAGTGTAGGGCAACTGCCTTGTTCTCTCTTCTGAAGGCTGCACATATTGCAGCAGATGCCAGTGCTGCATCAGGCACATCCCCTCTGTGAACATTATACTGCCCTACTAATTGCAGCTATGAGGTTAGCTGCTTTCTGCATCTTTAAAACGATTTACATCTTTGCATATCTGACAATCTCTCTCCTCCAAGGAGACATAAGTAGGTTATACAGATGTATCAGGGTGGGAAGGGACAGAATAAAGTACTGAGGGAAGCAACAGGACTTCACAGAGAAAAATATTCCAGTGCAAAAGCAGCAATAAGAGTATTCAGGCTTGCTATAGTTATTATTATAAGTGTCTAGTCTGGACATCTAATATGATGCTTCATTAAAGAGTTTGGTCTTGATTCTAGACTACTCACCAAATCCACACTTTCACAACACTGTCGTATACGTTAATACCTTCTTCCTCCCAGTCTGACACGCACTCCAGCATTTTTAAACAGGAAAATACATTTTAAGGAGCTGAGATTATTAAATTTTTTTAAGACATCAAGCTCTAAATTAACAATAATATAGCGCAATACTTTCCATAAGAAGTCTCATATTTAGTGACAAATACTCTCAGTGCAGCTAATATAGTTAAATTCCTTAGATGCAACCATTTACAGTCTGAAAAGACCACTTCCCCTTCCAACCTGATCTGCCTATCGCAGCACATTTGTTCAATAAACCTATCATAAACTGACAAGTCGAGTAGTAAAAAGAAGCAGATTTTCAGTTGTGTTCTGAGAGCAAATTGACTTTGCTTCAGATTAATGGATTGAAAGTTAAGATGAAAGCTCTTTCTGGTACAGTAATCAGAAAATGAATCAAGGAAAAGTAGAGAAGAAAAAAGTGTGTTTTTCTTTTTATTTCATCAATTAACAGCATGTGAAAGACGCTGACCACCTCTACAGCAGGATTTAAAGTGGTGCTGTTTGGTTACTACTGAGCCTAAACGTGATCACAAAGAGAGGATTTGGTGTGGGAGTGGTGCATTTCCTCGCTAGTGCACCCTTGCCCCATTGTCTGGATTACACTGGAAGCCAAACAAGCAAGTTAATTTTTGGATGGAGGAGCAGGCAAAGGACACGTAGGGCTAACACATCCATTCACAAACACTATTTTTTTCTAAAAACCTACTTAGCACTACTTAGGGAAAGACACAGCAGACTCTTAGTACTATTGACCCCTTCCTTTCCACGTGGGTCGAGCCTATAAATGAAATCTCTGGTCGTTTTGATTCTGGATGTGTCCTAAGAATCTTATTCAGAATATTAGTTCTAAGTTACAACAAAACTTCCCATTGGCTTCAGCAGTTTCACCCATCAACTGTTAACTTTTACTTAATTTGTTTACCTCTCATCTTTGCTGATCTATTTCCACGCGCGCCAAATAAATGTTATGACAAGCTACAATTATCTAGCCGTGATATCACACCCAAAGATGATGTGCTAGAAAACATTTAACTTCTGTTCATGTCTCTTTTCCAAATATGCGTCTAATACAAAACATCACAGTTTCCAATGAAAATGTATACTTTGATAGTGAAATAAATTATTAGATTGTTACATGTTAGTCAGGGTCTGCTCATGATTAAAAAACACTAATTCCAGCAGATTACTTACAATGAATTATTTCGTCAGCTCCTCAGAGAATATAATGTACAACAGATTTCTTTCACAGAAAGTGCAGAGGTTTGTAGCCTCTCAACTGCTAGAGACAGTTGCCCTTAGTTTACCTATTACCTGTGAAACAGATTGGGTTGAACCTTGCCCGGAAGATAAAATAGTATAATACAATGTTGGTGAAGTGCTGTAGTCAGAAAAGAAACTTTTTCCTTTTTTCCATTCTATCTTTCTGCTTATAAAATTATTTTAAAAAGAAAGGAAGAAAAGAAAAACAGTAGGTTCTAAACCTTTTCTCAGCAGTCACAGATTATCTAGACTTCTCAGGCTGATTCCCTGTGCACTAGGGACATGCTCATTTACAAGCACATAAGTGTCCACACCAATATCAAAATGGGAGACTACCCACATGGGCATGAAGTGAGGCTTGTCCAAAACGGTTTGCAGCATAAGGGCCATGGAAAGTAATCGCCTTCTGCACACTGGATCAGAGGCACTGCATACTCAGTGAATCTCAGGCTCAGACCAGTTACATTTTCTGGTGTCTCGGTGGCATCTGGTGGGAGCTTTTTTATTATTATTTTTTTTTTAATTTGCTCTGCATCATGAGCCTCAGTAAATTTGTAAGGTTTTTGCAAGTAAGCTTGAAGGGCTTGTTCATCAGACCTTGAATTATCAGCAAGTACCCAAAATTAGTTGTCAACTCCAAGAAGGCTAGAAAATCCAACAGTATTTGATATAAATCTCTCATGCTTAATGCTTTTGGGGTCACTCTGCAAGCCTTGTGGACAGTATCATTAGTGTTTCCATTTGAATTCTGAAGCAGAGCAGTGTTATGTC
Source organism: Columba livia (assembly GCF_036013475.1). NCBI lineage: Eukaryota > Metazoa > Chordata > Aves > Columbiformes > Columbidae > Columba > Columba livia. Next base: position 18,066,743 of record NC_088614.1, read on the forward strand.
TAAACTTTATCTTCAACCGGAGCAATTGCAGCACAATTGCAAATAGACCTTCACAAGTGTGCACCTCAGCAAGAGCAAAATCTGTCCTCACACCGAGCAGTCATTACATTAATAGTGGCACAGGCAGTTTGACCTTCATCTATCAAAGGAAAGCGAACACCTTCAGCCTTTCAAATCTCCTGTAGTATTCACTTTTTCTGAATTCTCTCATTACTTCTTACTATTTTCACCAACACATCATTACTATGTCTAATTATATTACCATAGTATACAGTGCAGTAGTAAATTCAGTATGATATAGAGACCAAAAAATGCAATTTCACGAATACCAACTACAAGAACACTAGCAGTAAACACAGAAAGGCAGCAATTCCACCTCCTCACATGCGGATATGCCACTATTAAGCTTACGACGTCAAGAACTAGAAGCCAGGAAAGGCTAGAATTAATGTCGGCTGTGCAGCCTTAATTTCTTCTATTTGAGAATATATGTTATGATACTTAATGTAAGTATGTTAGACTTTATTGTCTAATTGGAGTTATTGGAGGAATTAGACTACAATGAATCTATGTTAACCACATAGATTGTCAGAATATTTTGAGGTGTACAACATTCTTTTCCCAAGCCTGAGGAACAGCTGTGCTGTTTGGGCTAAAACTTTGCAAACACCTGTGGAGAGAAACTCATTAAAAACTCCAACTATATGGGAATAGAAAGAGGGGTGGGCTGATCCATTCACAAGGCTGACTTCACAATGTATCGTAATAAAAATGTATCGTAATAAAAGAGTATTGTACATATTGAAAATATTTTAGCAAATAGCCCCCAAAATAGCCCAATAAATTAGGTAGACAGGTGTGAAAACTGATAATGATATAAATCAAATAACTTAATCATGTAATCAGTCAGCAAAAAAGGAGAGTTGTATTCCACATTTCTTCTCTAGCATACCAACTATGAAAGAAATATCAAATCAAAATGAAATAATAGCTTCAATCTATTTAAGGTACCATACCTTTATTCCTACCAAAGAATATCTATACAAATAAAATAGACAATTAGTTCTGAAACTACTCATTTACAAATACTTACTGATAGAAAAAAAGAGATATTTCAGGTAAACCACATTTCAGGTAAACAACGTTTCAAGCAAGCAACATTTTGGCCTATTTGCAAGTGGAAAGTTCATACCAGCAGATGATAATTTGGTATATAATGTACATGTTTAGAGCTATTGAACTGTATGATGCAACGTTGTAATCTACCATTTCACTACATCCTACATTTTGCTTAGGTGTTTGGTAAGGCAAAGAAAACTCGAGCCAGCAGTGAAGCACACAAACAGAATAGCAAATAGGATCACCTTTCATTTCAGGCTTTTGTATTATAGAATTATATTTTTCAGTCCTAACATAGGTCACCATACTCACAATGGCAGTTTTTAACTTGCTTTCCAGGCACGTAGTACAGTTAGGAAAGATTTTCACGTAATCAAAGTTGGATATTTCTAGAGAGATCAAAAGAGTCTGTGAAGTGGAGAGCAGGTGCTACAGACATCTTAGAGGATCTGAGAATGCAATTAACCAGCAAATGAGCCCTGGAAAGCCCAGTCTTCCTGAACAGATGAGCACAATAAAAGCCACTGAGAAATGAGATGGCCAGAGCACACTAATAACAGCAGCAAGCATATAGACATCTGCCCTGAATCTTAACCTTTAGGAAAAGAGAGCGGATCAGATACCGAAAGTAAAGTAGGTACAATTATGTAAATGTGTGGGCCTCTTGCAGGAGATGAAAGTTTATTGATTGCTTTTACAGAGGCTCAGTTAAGCAGAAAAACGCTGGCCTCTCTCTTTTCACTCCAAGTGAATTGGTCCTTGGTACAGCTAGTGCTGGACGGAACTGGTGAAGTGGCTTCTACAAGATTAGAAAAAACAACTGATTTTACCCTTCAGCATCCATGTAACAACCTTTCTCATCATTCATATTCTGACTGCCAGCATCAAAGTTTAGCACTGGGAGGTGTTTAATAAGCTTTGTGGCAATCTGTAGTCACTGGCAGCCTTTAACATTTGGACAAATGTAATATGGCTCTGGACAAATGAAAATAATCCATCTGAACAATTTCTGCTGATGCCAAATTTCATACTGGGCTTATTTAAACAATAGAAAAGTGAAGGCTCGAACTTGAAAAATGGGTCAGACTTTCTATAACTCTGTCCGTATTTTTTTCAGAGTTCTACAACACGCATCGCAGTAGCTTATGTCTTTACAGGGTATTAATCACAAAAACTATCGCATGTCAAGCCTTGTACAGATATTATAGGCATCCAGGTGAAAAGGGGGATTTTCTGCTCTGACACAGAGGATTTTTGCATGACAGGGCCATAAAATTTCCTCTTTTATAAAGAGAGAAACAATTCAATGTGGGTGAGCAGGAACAAAGTGTGATGTCTTTCACCTTGAAATGAGCCGCAAGATGCAGGTGCTGCAGCTCGCAGAGCTTAGATACTGCAACTGTTATTAAATGGTTCACTATGTATAATTACAGAATAGTTTATTTTGGTCTCCAACTACCCCGAAGTCTTAAAGAGCTTTGTCTTCCCCATCACTTAACCTTGCTATGACTTGTTGAAACTTGAGACATGGCTGGAATGACCTTCAGCCCATCTGGCTGGCACTGGTGACAGTGTCATTGGGCTGTGCAGCACTACTGTGAAGATGAAGCAGCAATTATTTTTAAACTATGTAGACTTGTTTCCTTGATCATTTTTGGCTATATTGTTAAGTGTGAGGACCTAGGCCTTTGCTTGACACTGGATAATTCTTTCTTTTCTTTTTTTTTTTTTTTTACTTTGTTTTTTTAACTAATTCTTTGCAGCACTTCCCAGTCTATAAATTAGAGCATTTTGTTACAGTAGTTGCTCAAATTACTCTTAAATTGTACTTAAGATACTTCTGAGCCCAGTTCTTCCATACTTAGAAGTAGCTACTTCCCACTCCTAGACTTGAAGAGCTTTCTCCAGCCTGAGTTAACACTGTAGTGATTCAAATACCCCTCCTCATGCTGAGAAGGAACCCCACACTCACCCTGAGGAGAGTTCACTGGCTTAAATGGAGCTGAAGCTTAAATGACCTTGCGAACAGGAGTGTCAAATCAGATGCTGCTCCCATCTTCGAAATGTTGCAGGGTTAGTTCTTTGCACTCCTACCATTTTCATATTCCTTCTTCCCTCTCCTCCCTATTTTGTGATATGCAGTTACACAAGTACCAGCTATTTCTACTCCTTACACTTTTTTGCGTTAGCTCGATGATTTATTAAAACAAAGATACCAGTTTAGCACCACTGATGTCAGAGATCTTTAGTATCTTGCCTTTTGCAATGGAACAGTTAGGCATAATGGCATGCCCCTGTCATTTATTAAGGATTTAAGAAAATTAAAATCTTCCAATCACAGAATTGATATTTAGAGGTCATCACTCTGCACAGTTTGAAAGACATTCAACAATATTTTCTGAATCACACTAGGAGAAAAATCTTACACTTACTATTAATTACCACAGCATGACACGCAAAGGTCTCTTCAGGTTTTGTTCTTTCCGTTGTGGATAAAAGTGTTAAACTTCCATTTGCTCATTCTCACTCCCAGGCAGCAGGCCCACTGCTGTTTGCTTGAAATAACCCACTCTCCCCGCGCTGCTGGGTAATACCACCTCGTGTAACAGAGTTAAGAATAGCTCCAGGGAGAAAAAGATGAAAGGAAGAAGCGCTTGGATTCTCATCCTCAGAGCACCCAGGGCTGGGGGGAAACAACATGTGGAACTTCCCGTTTGTTCTTCCCAGGTGCATCACACTTCTCCCCTCTGGTAGCGCTAAAGCTTTTGAAGGATGAACTGGAATTCCATGTCTGCTGACTCCGAGGATCTGACCTGTGTTCTTTTCTACCTCTTTCCCCTTTTTCATTTTCTGTCATGGAAAGGGTGGAGGCCAGGTGGGATCTAATGTTCATGAAAGATCTAGGGTACATTAGCAACTACAAAGACGTTTATAATTACATTGTAATTTTTCAGTCTCACCAGCACCTCTCCTTAAAAATCTGTGTATTGGGCTGGTTCTTGATTTTTTTTTTTTTATGTATTTGCTAATATTGGTATTTTAAAAATCTGGATTAAAAAAAAAAAGCATCAGTTTTTATCTGAGATAAATGCAAACATGTTGCTCTGGCATTTCTGCCTATATTGATTACTTGAGAAGTAACCATCATGTTTACTCCTCCAATAGTGATTTTTCATTTTTCCCGAATTCTCTAATGTGGACACAGCCCCCCACTTTCCAATCAGAACCAACAATGGATCAGAAACAGATTTCACTAGTTTGTTCACCTTTCCCTTAGATTGTGAATGAACATTTAGCCACAAACCATAATGAGTTACATTATATTGGACTAAGACAAATCCTTATTTTTCCCCTCTCCTATTGCATATGTATATTCATTGCCTCATGAACACTTTATAAGTGAAAAGTAAGAACTCTCTTTCTCACTCAACATAAGAGTGTGATATGGGCTTCTGCAAGAGGAGGAGTTGATTTAATTCCACTGCTGGATGGTGGACATGGATTTGTTTTAGTTCTCCAACACCTCTCCCAAAAGTATCCTCAGTACCAGTGAACTGACTTCAATACTGGTGTTCAGCATCAATCCAACTAAAACAGCCATCCTATTCCAGCTTGGAATGAACAAACAGAACAGCTGTCCTTAGTTTTCGCAAGTATTTTCCTCCTTCTTTCAGGTTCCACTATTCAGCAATAGAGATGCTGGTCCTTCATGCGGCTGACAAGCAAGGTTCCTGGGCTCAGCTGACCGACGCCAGCTCGGCCGGAGCCGTGCGTGAAATCCCGAAGCTCCAGAGGTAAGGGAAGCTAAAGAGAAGGGGTTCTGGTCGCGCTTTCGATTTCACCACCCGGCAGCTCCCGGCACCCCTCGCGTTACCACGGTGACGGCGATCACACCCCCTCCCCTTTGCCTTGAAAAAGCCCCCGGGAGGGCAGCGACGCCCCCAGGCGCTGGGAGGTGCAGCAGCTTGCGCGGCAGGTGAGCGCTGCCCACGCTGTGCTGCAGCAGCGGCTGTGGCAGCTCTTGCAGTGGGGCGCAGAGGTTCTGTCCCTCCCTGCTGTTAGACCTCCCACCTGTTGCTGGTGACACAGACTGGGGCGTGGCAGGGCAAGCAGACAGGACACGACCAGCTGTTGTAGGTGAGTTTGTCGGGGTTTTCCTTTGGGTGTTTGTTGTTGTTTGTTTGTTTTTCTCCCCAATTTAACTAAAGGCAGTAATGGTTTCTAGAAAAAGGAAAGCTGTTTCTGGCATTAATACAAAGAGTGTGTCTGCACAGACACTACCCTCCAAGAAGGATGCAGCCACCCAGGTTTCTGGCTGTGCAGAGTGTGTCTGGCATTGGTACCAGAGGATGGTATGGGAGGCACCTGTGTATGATGTGACCAGGTCAATGACTTTCTTTGCAGAGAGAGTGGTCAGGCATTGGAATGGCTGCCCAGGGAGGTGCTGGACTCACCAGCCCTGGAGGTTTTTAAACTGAGATTGGACATGGCACTTAGTGCCATGATCTAGTCAATGGACTGGAGTTGGACCAAGGGTTGGACTTGATGATCTCTGAGGTCTTCTCCAACCCAGTTGATTCTGTGATTCTGTGATACAGAAAACTAGACTTTTTCCTACTGGACTTGTTGCCTCATTCTACAGAGAAGTTAAAATCTCAGAATATATTGCTCCAAAAGCAACGAAGTTTGGCTGTCCCCAAATCTATTAAAATTTGAGCTCACATTGTGCCAAAAAAAGATAATGTGAGCAAAACATTGCCAGTTCTTAGGAGTAGAGGAGACGGAGTATGATGTGAACACGGCCAGTACAATGGAGGACACTCACCATACATCTGCAATTCTAACTACTTCTTGTTTATTTAAAAAATCCTGTATTTTGATATATTGCAGATTTTGATCAGAACTTCTTCCACACAAGTTCTTGACATTTGGAGCTGTCAACTGGCTAATTCTGTAAACTTTTGGGAGAAAGCATTAACACCACCAGACAAAATACTCAGAATATTGTCAGATTTTTAAAGGTATTATGAAAGTAACTGTCACTTGTCTATTACTCTTCTATATAATCCTGTCATGTTACGTGAAAGTATTTCAGAGTTCCATTTAGGCTACATAGCGAGGTCTCCATGGTGTTACTAGTGGTACATTACTGAACAGTCATAAACAGACATTGCAACTAGTCGACAATTTCAAACAGACTTCAGAACTGGCCCATAGTTTGTGAATAGAGAACAGTGACCAAAAGAAGTTTTGGGTGCACTTCAGATTTGACGTGTCACTTCCAGAAACAGAAACAGAAATCAGTTGCTGTGTTCTTGCTCTGCCTTTAATCTGACTCCCTTTATTTCACTTTTCCACTTCTGCATGTGGTAACACAACAGAGCTGAATCCTTCTTTTCCAATTCCTCACAAAAACTCCCCAAATTCGCACTGGTGCTGTCATTGTAGCTACGTCCTCTTCTTCTCTCTCCTTCCTTCAAGAAGCAGTCTGAACCATTAGATATTATACTCCTTATTAATTGTATTTTCTAATGATTTATTTATTGGAACAGGGGAGCAGTACATCTGGCAACATTTACATTTGCAATTAGGGAATCTGATTCTCCATAGCAGAAGTCTAATTTTATTATTTGGCTTTACTTAGAAATAGTCAGATGGCTTAGATACAAAGAAATTTGTATTACTGAGGGATACAGAAATCTGGAGAGAAAGAATCTATCCTTTTGTTGAGCCAAATTTGTTAAATTTATGCACCCTCATAGCATCTCATTCAGTCTTTCAAATGTTTCTATAAATATTTTTTTACCTTTTATTTAAATTTATTTTAATCAACTTAAAGTATTAGAAATACTGCTGGCTTTGCTCATTTTCAGACTTGATGATCTGGCTTGACATCCCTGTTGTTTAGGCAGATAATTGGACAGTGCTGCATCATCTCCAAAATTAATACAAGTATCTTCTGACTACTGTTTGGACATAAACAACTTTATATATGTGATGGTTTTATTTAAAAAAATATTTTGGCAAACAGCATTTCATATGCTTAGGAATGTATATGGTGAATAACAGCAGGAATTCAAGTATTTTAATAAATACTAAACCAAACTAAAAATACAATAGAGATGTTTCCTTGGGAAAATTCTGACCTTAATAAATTCTGAAATATATTTAAATGTACTTGCTTTTTCTATATAGTGTATTTTAATGTACAATAATTTTTGTTTTTAAACGCAACCTTTGGCATGTCGCATCTGCATTTCTGCACCTAAACCAAATGCAATAATATGTAATACTCTAAAACACAGTCAAGTTTTTCAAGTAGTTTGAACACCTGTCAGACGGTTGTACTATGTGCAGCATGTCCCTACTAGATGCTAAAACTGAAGCATGGTAAGCAGGAGCTGTACCCTCATAGGGCTTATTCTTTTGATGCTAAATTCTAGCAGGAGCTTTCTTGACAGTGTGTACAAAGACTAGAGGGCTTCTGTAACACTAAGTGTGCATGGTCAAGAGATCTGAAAAGAAGCACAGAGCAAATGGGAAGGTCATCTCCTGCCCTAATACGGCCTCAAACATGGATAAGTGTGTAGAGTTTGTCTTATAAGTCATTTCAGTTGCAAATTACCAGGATATCTGAAAACTTATATGGATGAAATAAGAGCAAGTTTAAGACAGAAACCCATTTGTAAAGCATATGCCAGGATAAAGGACTCACTCCTGTTATGAAAGATATGGAAGATAAATTAAACTGAAGCACTGTCTCCTGCCCTGTCTTTCCACAGATGCAAGCACCCACACAGAACTCTCTATGGGTTTTCCATTCCAGTTTTATTCTCTCAACCCTTTGTCACTTGCGTTGGACACCTCTGTCAAGGTCTATGCAATAGTTACACCATAATAGATGTTGATGCTTTCATGGGAGATCCATAAACACATGTTTCAGTGTTGACTGAAGCATGTTATAAAAATGCCAAGTCCAGAACAGTCCCAAACCATCCAAAACCCTTCTACCATGCCCATTTTTATGCCATCACATTTTCAGAAGTTCTTTTATCCTCTATGCAGAGATTTCTTTGGTCTTTAATATTTCAATTTGCCACAAAGTCTTTACAAAAAAATCTGAAAACCCACTTTAATAACTTTTGATCCATAATTTAATTATGAGATTTGATTTAAATTGATGGCATGTAGGTTGGTCAGAGTGGAGCTTTTGGAATTATCCCCTGCCGTGTATATGGAATATAACTCAAAGCCTTAAAGAGATTAGGTTTGAATTTTGAAGGGGTCATAGAGTTGTTCTATTCATCCTAATCTGCAAAAGTATGTTCGGCAAGGTTATAAATGGAATAGTGCTGTTTGCTTTTTGGATCCAAATTTCTTTCCTCGGGATGATCTTTAGATGCACCAAAGAGTGGGGAAAATAGCTTTATTACACTGATTAAAAGAATGTTTTCTAATGAAGTAAGGTGATGGTGATGAAATCGATAAAAACAAAGCATCCAACCATCTAACTGTGTTAAAAAGGAACTACAGTATCTGTTCTAATCCTCCCTGCATATAACATGCCAAACCCTGCTAGAAAAGGGTTTGACTAATATGTAATATAGGGCTTTGGTAATTTCTTTCACATTTAAAAGCTTCCAGGAGCTTTTTAAAAGCAGACAGGTAAACAGATGTTCTACATACTGATGAAATACGCTACAAAAAAGAGAGTGATTTCTATCCGATAAAAGTGAAAACCAAACCAATCATTTGTAAAAGCAACAGACTCAATAAATTCTTTTGTTCAGTCTTTCAGAAAAGCAGCAATACAAATACTAAGATATTCCTTTGCCAGAAATCAAGCAAATCCATAGGTCATAGTACCTTTCATTAACCTGTCAAAAGTAATTTTCAGAAGATTTTTTAGACTTTTTTCCTCCCTTTGACAGTGAACAGACCTAATGTACTCAACACAGGTATGAGTAGTTTCAGGATACCACCGCTCCATCATTTTGAATTATTTTCTTATTAGTGATGGATAATTCCTAATACTTTCCAGTCAGTTCTGTTATTCATTTTTTATTAAGCTGGCTAAAAGTCACAGCCCGTAAGTAGCTGAGTAGTCAATTTGTTTGTAGTTCCTTCTGTCAAATGACTGTCCTACATCTGTTTTCTATTGAAACAGAACCATGCAACCCAGCCCAAGTTTGCTTTTGTCACCAGGTTATAACACCTAATTTACCAAACAAATTGTTTCCAGCAGGAGTGATTTAATTTGTTCCCACTTCAGATACACCTCTGGGAAGTGCAAAAATGAATGAATCCAATCAAAAGCACAATTAATTTCTCCTAAACCCTTCCTTGCCACTTAATTAAGTCTTGCAGGACATCAGATTAGGCAGCACTCTTTCTTACTGTCCAGTCACTCAGCATATGTGGAAAGACCAGTGCTGTCCATTAGCACTTCTGTTTCAAACTTTCTCTTCCTAAAATTTTTATGCAGCTAGCTTGAAAGGCTGCATTAGGAAGCAAACAAACAAACAAACTTGCAACAATTAAGTCTTAGCATTTTTAATGAGTTTGTTTTTGCGGGGCTGGGGAGGCTGTGGCTCCCTCTGTGTTCAATTTAAGACCACAGCAGGATGATCACAGCAAAGGCACTTCAGAAAATCTTGGTACAGTTCATTTTAAACTATTCACCTGTAGTAACTAACACCTGTTACCTAAGAGGTTTTCTCAGGTTATTTTTCCCCCTTTTGTTTCTTATCAGTAAAATTCCTTAACAAAGCAGCAATTACTGGTATATGACTAACATATATGTACCTGTTTACATATATAAACTTTATAGCTAAGTTTAGGAAAATCCACAAAAATTGAGATAGTGGTACCTGATCTTTTAATATTTACAAACAACATCTTTTAATATCTTCCATATGGATCGCCTTTTTCTCCTTCTGTCTCTGTTCTTCATCCGGTGGGAACAAGTTTGTTTGCTGAATACTAATGAATGTATGATTGGTCCAACTTATGATTGTTTGTTCTGAGTTATTAATTCAGTCTGCAAAACATCTGACCTGTGTTCCTAACTCTGAGATAAGTGAGCTTAGAGTATGAAACAACTGAGATCATGTAATGCAGGCCTAGTGAAATATAACAATGAAAATGCACATTTGTATGCGGTAGACATTTATGAATGCATTAGGCTTTTCTCAAGGTTTCTTCATGTTTTCCTCTTTGAAGCATCTTTTCAGCAAGAACACTTCTCTGTGTTCCTGTTGCTTCTGCAAGCTCTTTCATATCTCCAGTACTTTTATTGAAATGCAGCGGAGAAACTAAACAACTGGCAAGTCACCAAGCCAGAGTGATGGGAAAAGCTGACAAATCCCTCAGAAAGTGAGCAACATCTGTTTGATAGGCAGTGCAAAATAAACCAGCAATAAACTCATTTTAACAGCAAATAGAAGGTACACGGGGCTAGGGGAAGGTTTTCTAGAAATGCTGATTACTCACATTATGCAATTAAATTGGCATTACTATGTTTGACAGTCATAGAAAAGCAATTGTGAAAAGCTTATGTGCTTGAAGAAACTGATCGAAGGACTTAATTTTCTACTTGCGTAGCAAGGAAATCTGCCTTTTGAAGTCTACTGGGTATTTTCTGGGCAAGAACCTATGAACCTTGTCTATCTCAACCCCAAGAAAGTTGTAAAGGAAATACCATACTTGCTTGGGTCTGAAAAGATGTCACAACAAAAAATTATGCTTTCTGTTCTGCAGAAATGCTATTAAAAACATTAAAAAACCCTCTACCTTATTTAATGAGTATATAAATCATAACCAGATAATTCTCTACTTGGAGTACAACTAAACTTCTGTCATTTACTGCAAATTTCATCATGATTCCAGATAAATCCATTGGAATTGATTTATCTGTAGATGTGTCAGCAATGAGGGTTATCCAACGGAATATAAAGATAAGTACCTGTAAGTAAACAAGACAATATTTGTTATGAACTGAAGAAACATGCTGAGCAGTAATACAAAGATCCAAACTTCCTAAAAACATACAAAATGTTGGGTTTGTCATGCACAGGCTTAAATCTGTTTATGCTTTTAGTCTAGTTTGCTTGGGAACAAGAGACAGAATCCTTTCCCTACTAATATGCTGTGAAATAATGCTGGAAACTGTAATAGTCTCTCATCTGCTGATACACCACAGTACCAAATTTAACAGATTTGTACCCTTTGGGTTACATGTGAAGTGTGCACAGAAGAGATGGGATCTTGTCCCATGAAACTACAGACTGACAAAGGTGAAAAAGAAGCACAAGATATGTCAGGACACAGGATGCAAGAACCAGCTGACAAACATGAAGGTTCCTTCATACTGTCCTCTGGAATCAATGTATAATCATGGACACAGCTGCTGTCCATGTCTGTAAGGCGGCCTACACTAATAAATTTCACTGGAAAGAGCAAAGCTGTGGAAATTACAAAGTGTCAGTACCTGAGGAAGTAATCACAGCCAAAGACTGACAGTGACAAGAGTACTGCAACAGTTCAGCCTTAAAGAAAAGCATATGTGGCTCTGCCTTCACCTAAAGGCATCAGACCATGCAAGCTGCACCCATCAGATATACAGTAATTCACTCCTGCACATCACAGGCTCTGAGACAGAGGCACTAAGAACACACAATTCTCCTTCCCTTTGCCCTGTGAGATCTGTGATGCATCTTAGAGAGAACAAAGCACCAAAAGATGCTTTTAAGTCCTTGCCAGTCATAAAGGTGCCTAAAAGGAGAGTCATATGGGAAAAATCTTATCCTGACTACTAAAGTTTTGCCATCATAACTTCAGGAGTTCATGGAGAGGCCAAGCATTTTTCATAGCCACCTTAAAATCTTTAAAGTAAAACAGGTTGGTTTGGGTTTTTTGTTTTAACATGTGAGATTATTTTACTAACATTGAGGGAAGTTCTCCTACTTCTTCTAACTTAAGGTGTCATTTGTGATACCATAACTAATAATACATGGAAAGCCCTACAGGTAGACAGGGCAAATTTTACAGAAAGGTGATTTATGATTTATTTTGAACATTTTTGTTTCTAGAGTGAAGACATTTGCTCAGTAGAGTGTGTTGAGCATCTTATGGCAGCTGGATGCTTGCTTTCTGTTACAAGCTCTGTTGCAAGATACTGGTGCTTTAAATAATCACAGCAATTTTGCAGTACACATAGTGGTGAATATTGACCATTTAAGGGAAGAAACTATTCACACTTTAATAACAATAATAATGTTCCTCTAAAGTGAGGAACAAAGTATTTAAAGCTGTTCCAAAATCTGAGGTACAGTAATCTCTCATCTAAAGATACACAGCAGTACTTTGGAAGTGCTTTGCATATAATACTGTTCTCCTGATGTGTTTGTTGCAGTCTACCAGAAGAATCAATCTGTTACATTTATAGAGCTTAGGTCAAATTTTGGTTGTTACAAATTGCACATTTTCACGTTCTTGTACTTCTTATGTCCATTTGCAACATCAGCGTTCATCACAACCAAGTGGGTGGGAGAGATTGGTACTATAGCATAGATTCTGCTGCAGTGGATTTAGATTTTGCAAGGTTCTTTCTGCAAAAAAAGCAAAATTTAAAAGCTGACCTTACATTTTGTGAGTTCAATCAAGGACTGTGTACAGCACATAGCGTTCCTGTTAACCTGTACGTTGGTCTGAAAGGTCCACATAAAAGATGTAAATTAAGCTAAAAAATGGCAAGAGATTTGTTCGTATTACTGGCATTGCTAGTTGCCCATTGGATGAAGGCACTGGACAAGCAGCACAACTCCTTTTTGCCCAGAGATGGCAGGGAGACTCAGATTCACAATGGCTGCTGTTGTTATGCAAGGATAGATGTAGAATTAATCACATTCAACACCAATCATGCAGAGTAAGGTACAGTGTACATATCCAGTGTTCCCATTGATTTCTGTCTTTTACTCAAACATTCTGATCAGAATAGGTCAAAACAACAGGTTGTTTTAGTGACTATATTATCATGAAGCTTTTCTTCCCTACTAAAAACAATACTGCAATGTACTAAACCAAAATAATAATAATAATAATAAGATAGACTTTCAGTATATTCTGCACAGGACTAATTGGCTTCCAACTTACAGAAAGCTCTGAAATATAGATTTGACTTTTCAATATAAAATTGATTTTCATCACAGAGTGCCTGGCAGTGGCTTTTAAGACATATTTCTTTACTTTGCTGATATATTTTAATTCTCTTGCGGCTCCACTTACCACACCTAAGATTGCTGTTACTGTTACATGTCACTGTTCTGATTTAAGGACTCCAGAGAATTCAGCCACAGAGATGGAGATTTCAGCTATTCCCTTGAGTAAAAAAAGCTATTTAACTTTACTTGATGAAAATGCCACCAGAGACAGAGACACTAAACACATGTGGCATTGCCCTTGAAACGACAAGTAATTACTACCACAAGTGCCACTCACACTAACATTTAAGAGACACTTAACTGATAATGTAATAATAGACCACCAAGAAAATATACAGACAATCTCCATTAGACTGGAAGAAATTTAATAAACGCCAGCTAAAACATCCTACATGATTTTACATATTTCTCTGGCATTCGGCATGCTTCTCTTTCACAGAAGATTGACCTTTGGTTGCGGATCTGAGCACTGATAACACCAAGTCTGTTTGCAACTCCATTTTACTCCAACAGCCTTTGAATGGAGTTTTAAGACAACAAGGAAGTGGTTTTTTCCTCTCGTGAAAGTCAAAGAGATTAATTATAACCCACAGCAGGGGGAACTTACTAGTACCTTGTTTCTCTAAAATGCAAGTGCTGTGACACAGTCACACTTGCAAAGCCTTTTTCTGCAAGGGCCAGCACAGGCCAAGCTACAGGAGACACTGGTGGCTCTACACACACAACACTAACTCGCTTTATCAATGAATGCATATGTGCATGCACAGATATGGCACTTCAACATACCATTTAAATACAGGATGTAACTGCATGTATCGCATTTGTAGGAATTAAGAACTGAACAGCAGTAGAACTATCCTAGCACGTTCACGCTGATGGGCAGGTTGTTGTCAGCTACTTGTGTACCACTTTTTCTCGCAATTCTCTAGAAAAAGCTGAAAACGTGTAAGAGTAATATCACATCGTGCCCTGAAATGCATTTCTGCAAGTCTAAATAATTTGGTACCCGGAAACACAGCTTCATCATCCAGCTGAGATTATAATGGTGCAATCACATGGCAGATTTTTACATTTCGGTAAATGTAACTTGCTTTGGTTCCTTTCACTGAAAGAGATCATAGGACGGCATAATATAATACGTAATCATTTTCCCTGCCCATATTCAGGAGTGGCTAGAGTTCTCCCCAGAGCTAACTGTTGAAATTTAATAGTAACATCTCAAGGAACCACTCAGAAGACCTAGTGAAAGTTATGCAAGAATGAGCAATGCTTCTTTACTTCCAAGCGGTAAGTTAAATGGGCTTAAACAGGATGTAATTGGGTGGAACAGGGAAAGATAATAAGACATCTACTTAAAGCAGTTTGAACATTTAGCAGTAGGCAGAACTACTCTGCCATGCCCCACTTACAGCTGTGGATGCACTGTACACTAGCAGTAAGCTAATATTCCAGTCCTTCACCAGATACAACTCATTTATAATCCACCATAAAAGCACACACAAGTCCCCAATAGGGGCTGGTCATGCCCTCAGCTCTACTGAGGTCTCCCAAGCCAAGGCCACCCCAAACAGCTGCAACTTCAGGGCTACCCCAAGAGGCTTCACAACCAAGCAACACACCAGCCACCGCCTGCCACTGTCCCTCCTCACCACTACACTTCCATGTCTCTGCTGCTCTTTACCATCATAACCTTATGTATTGTCAAATTACCTTGCACCGTGACCCTTTGCAGCAAGAAATCACTAGGACAAAAAATAAAATCCTACTGTATGAGTCTTTCTTCTGCTTTCACCTACAATTTTCCCATTTTCCTATAACTGAAAGGTGCAGTTTTGGCTTTGGTCACTGTTTAGTCTGAAGTGTCTCATTCAGAGGTGTACAGACAGGAATCAATTCCATCTTACTATAATAGTGCATTTCTAAGAAAATACTTCCCATCTGTCCCACATATGACATGAAGATGAGGTCTGGCTAATCCAGTTAGCTCCTCTTACTCTCCACAGGTTAACAACAGAACATCCCCTCCTACTCCACCTTTTCTCAGGAAAAAGGAAGAGATCTGCATTGTTTTCTTGTTTATCCACAGGAGTTAACAGTAGACTCATTACTCTTGCATATTGCTATTACTCACTCATTTAAATAATGAGGAATTTATAGTCATGTCTCTCTCTAAAAGCCTTTTCACAAAACATTCTGGCATTATTTTTCTTTCTCAGACCTATGCCACTTTTACTTCAGTCACACGCATATATTCCTTTTTACCCAATTGCAGAACTTCATGTAGAATAAGAATTATTATTTCAGTGCAATACCAAAGTGTCCCAAATAGGTGCCATATTCTGAAACAGAACACCTTTTGCAAAGAGAAGTTTTAAGATTTACCTGCTTCATAGACAAAGCAAGAGCTTGAAACTTCCATACGATCAATCTGATACCCTTTATGAGAAGCACTATTTATACACAGATTTACAAGGGTATCTTTTAACTAAATGTTAGTTAGATCATGCTTCATTTTTCACTCTCATAGTCCCTTTCCAGGAGTTCACGTGACATGCTTAATGTTTCTTAAAAAGAGCAATTAGCAGTCAAGTTTGTTTTCAATTTCTAGTCTATTCCTAGCTTCCTAAAAAATGCTCTATTGTTAGACCTTCGGTGATTAAAGATTTGCTCTAATTGTGTTTCAGGATCAAAATTATAATAGGTATAATTATGATTTTGCAAAGTAAATAACAATATTTAGTTACAACCCAGCTGTCTCATGAGAATAAAATATAATTATCAAAATCTGATATTTTAATTTAATATCTTCACAGCAACAATACATTGAGTTTCTAGCATTACAAAAATTAATGAGCTTTGGTTTAAAAATTAACTTCAACTGTAAATAATTAAGCATTTCCATATCTACATGTCCACAGGAATTTGTTACTCAAATAGTAGGAAAACAGACTCTACACTTTATCCCTTCAGCTTGTCAATGTAATTCAGATCCTGAATATATCTTTCGTAAGTATTTAGGACATATAGCAGGGGTGTAGCTATGCTACGTGTAGCATGGACTTTACTTCTGAGCTTAAATAGCTGTGCATATCAGAAGATGGGGCTATATGGCTCGTTATCTTGTCCTCGATATGTAAATTGCAGTTCCCCCTATACTGAATGCGTCAGCTGCTGTGGCTGGATGAACTAGTTTTGCTCCCATGTTTTCAGTCATGATCCCTATCAATACACAACACCTTCAAGAAAAAGGGCAGATGCAAAAAATGTGGTAGGATAATAAATATGTAGATTTTTTTTTCTACTTACATTGTGAGCCCCTTTATAACAGTTTTATTTGCAGTAACCATTCATTCTCACTTTGCAGATCACCACATATGAAAATGTCTTGAAGTTCTGAGTGCGCCCTGAAGGCACAGGACAAGGACTCCAGGTAGTGTAAATCACTGGGTACCACCACTAAAACCGTAATATTTTAAGTGCTAAGCATCTGTCTAGCCAAGCTCTCCAAGTAGCTTAAAAAACCCCACATTGCTTGCTGCACTTTACATTTATATATTCAGCCTTAAGGACTCTGGGTTGTTAATGCTGAAAATAATTATGTTTTTAAAAGATACTTTGCAGCAGAGGGTCATTGCACAGAACGTGAAATGAAAGGAAACGTGGTTTGGGGCATATTTCAGAAAAATATTTTGAGAAAGATGAAAACAAAATAGAGTTTAAGCTGAGTTTTTAGTTATTTATTTAAACATAATTTCCTTCTTTACATAAATTGCTTTAAGGTAAAGCTAAGAAAATCAACCAAGGTATTGGACATTGTTGTTGTATACATCTAAAAAAAATATATATATAAATATATATATATGTGTACTGTATAGGAAAAAAAAAATCTGAACAGAATCATCATCATAATTAGGATATAGATGGATGTTTCAAAATACTTCAGTTGAATGGCATTATGCCTTTCATTTTTGATAATTTAAATAGCTGCTACTTATCCAAGATAACTGTTGTAAATAATCCTCTGGCTTTACAATTTTTAAAACTAAAGAAATCTTCACAGAAAATTGTCCTATGTCACCAGCCAGAATCAAGGCATATGCAAAGCATGTGAAGGCATAGGACCTTAATTAGCTATTAATTTGTGGAGTGATACATATCTGTGAGAGAAGTGGGAAAACAAGAAGCATCTGTATGAGACAGGAATGAAAAATAAATGCTAGAAGGAAAGGGCAGAAAACCAAGGACACAACTTGATAAGCAATAGAGCTCTGACCCTGAAACATACTTAGATTAGTAAGTCAAAATTTAGCTTAGGTTAAATACAGTAGATTTTGCATTTTATTTATCAATAAACAGGAAGCCATTAAAATAAATACTTCCTTCTTTTGCCAATTAAATATCTCTCCCTCCTAAACAAACAACAGGTTACTAAGTTTTGGCTAACCAGAGGTGAAGGGAGAAAAGAATGAACAGCCCACCCTCTAAAATAACATTTAGTGGATGTGGAACTGTTTTATCTAGTGGTCGAAAAACATTTCACCAACACTATGTTTCTTGTTCTGTAACAAGTCATTTTGCTTTTTCGTTTGAGTCTAGTACAATAACCAAAAAGCTCACAAACCGTAGATGCAACAACACAGCCTATTTCTCATACTGCCAAAGGTGGAGACTTTCTGTTACTTCTCTGATGGTTCTGGTTTGTCAGAATACCTGTTTAACGGCAAGGGTGGTGTAACAGTGGCTCAGGTTGCCCAGAGAGCTGGTGGATGCCCCATCCCTGGAAACATTCAAGGCCAGGCTGAACGGGGCTTCCATTTAATAATGTTGTTTTGATAAACTAATGCTTTAAGCTATTTGACAAGAGTGCAGAACAAAATATTTGAAGGACTAAATATTCAGACCTACACTTCATCGAGCATAACATGTTTGAATTTGAGTATTTCAAATCCTTGTATTGGTTCTATTCCTTAATGTAATACAAATACTTTATCATATTTGTTTACTTTACTTTCTTTCAAACAGAAGCAAAAGAGAAAATGTCCTGTAGCACAGGTGAATTTTCTGCCAATAATTTGAATTGAGTGGAGTATGTATCATAAATTTAGCCAAAAGCGAAGACGTTTTCACTCATATGGCATCATCCCAGAGGAACACCCAGGAAGATACCAGGTACCCTCAAGCAGCTGGATCAAACATTCTGGCCCAAAACTCTTTCAAGTGAGCCCATGTTTTCCATGTTCCACAAATAAACTCCACTGAAAGCTTTTACTACAGCTTTCAGGCAAATTAATTGTTTTTAACGCTCCTGTAATTTGCTTGGCCACCTTTTTACAAATGATCCCAAATTCAGTTGTGGAAGGCTTGCCTGCATTTCATTATCAGTACTTTACAGTAAGGGTGAAAAAAGTTTGGAGGACTTAGGAGAGAAAAATCATGAATTCAGGCTGACAAGTGATGCTGATTCTTTGCTGTGTTGTCAGGAGTATGAGATGCATAGAAAGCTCCTAGCTATTTACGTAGCAATTTAGCTAAGCACAAGATGCTGCGTGACTGTGATCTGGTTCTAATGTAACTGGCTCATTAACCAAAACCATATTATCTTGTTCACATTATCGAAGTCAAGAACAAACACAAATATGCACTTTGATGAACACATATATGTTTATTTTTCACAAGGTGAGTTGATTCAACCAACTATTCGTATTGTTAATGCTCAGTTAGCTTAAAGCAACCTTTTTATTTCTTAAACAGAACAGATGCTTTTTCCTGCCCCTCTTTACCTACTCTCACAGCAAGTCAGAGGGACTGTATTCTACCTCGCTAACTCAATCTGTGCTTTTGTTTGTCATCTGGCTTTCAAAAGACTGTCTGCTGACACACTGGTCTCACCCACTGTGTTTTCTGTGAAAATCAATTTATTACTTGGCATGTTTGTCTGACAATCAGGTAATAAAGTAATATCTGGAACCAAGTCTGTGGTGGGATAAGAATATCTCTCTTCTAGCTGAGAGCTGCATAATTGATTAGGAGGAATAAATGAAACACAGATATCCTCTTCTATTCAGCTCTGGCATTTGAGTTACAATTTGTCACCAGGGTATCACCAAGGGAAATTGATTCCATATTTTTAATCTATACTTTTGTTTGTTAGAAAGGGATGCAGCAATCTGTCTTCCCTTCCTCCACCCTCCCCTGCTAAATCAGGCACGCATACCTACAGGTGTTAAATACAATGACTGTAGCTGATGTATTTCCAAAACATAGCAGATTATGAATATGTAATGCCCAAAGCAACTACAAGGGACAGGAAATTAGGTTAGGATGCAAACGCCCTAAATGGGATTTTAGGCATACAGAAGTGACCCAACTCACGGTCTCTGATCCAGTTAGCATTGTTTATAGCACCACTGAACCTCGGTAGGGGCTTAAATTCACTAGTACTTCCATAAATAACTTTACATTTACCTAATCTTCTCAACCATATAACTGCAGGTGCACCTATTCCCCTTTTAAACTCCAGAGTAATCAATATTTTCCTGGAAAGACACCTAAACATTGCTTAAAAAAATCTGACTGAATGGCCCAAAACACAGTGCTCTTACACTCGTAAGAATGATGAATAACAAATTGAGAAAGACTATAAATATCAGTGAATGGGCAGCAGGTAAAAACTGTGATGCACAGAGTCCATGGCAAGTGTATATTGCAATACTTGCATGCAGATAGAAGAGCAGGTGGAAAGTGTGAGTGCTGGACAATGACAGGGCAGAAACAAGGAAAAGGAAATGGGCTACAACAGGGATCCAGGTACCAGACCTGAACCAGATATAGACAAGTCAAGTTGAAAAAGCTGTGGTCAGAGTCTCAGTGTTAACTACTCCTTAGCAAAATTTCACTGCATCTGTAACTGTGAAGGTACCCGTGAAAACCGCTCATAAATAGCAGCATAGACAATAGTTGTATTTTGTTTGTGTATATAAATGAAAGCACCCATTGTGTTGACACCACACTTCAGAACAGAGAAGGCAGAGCTCATCACTGTCTTATTCAACACATACGCGAGCATTTTGTAGCTGCTGAAAGGAAATGCACTTCTATTGCTTGTGTTTGGTCTTCCATTTCGTTGCTGATTCTGTGGTTTGTTTTTAGGTTAACAGTTTATTGCTCTGTTTGGCTCAGTATACACTGGCCTTGAGGCTTGTTTATAATTTGGTAGCAAAACAGTGGCTGTTCTGCAAGAAGCACTGCTCTGCTGCATGCACATCTAGATGACCGGTTCCCTTGCTTAGCAGCGTAGCCGCTCTGCACTGTTTCAATAGCAACCCTCACTGATTTATTCTGCTTGCCAATGAGGTCCATGGTGACCCAGAAGTCATGAATCAAACATAAAACATAGCCCAAATCAAACTGATTAAAGGGATACCTACAGCCATCAGCAGAGCAGACAGGCTCCAAGTACACAGTATGTCAGCTATGGTACATATGCTTGGGATATACTGGCAAGATGAGAATGATCTCTGAACTAAATTGGTAGATAAATGAAGAAATAATCTTTAAAGGTAAGTAGGTCAATGGCTTCAGTTAGCATTTCCAAAGATGAGGTTATGTCTATACTTCATCACAGAAGGGCAGAATAAAAAGCTCTTTCCTATATTAGTATTTGGGAAGGCTGAATTCACCTCTGCAACTGAATGCTAAGTTTCCCATGCCTGGAAGACCGTCTCAGGACTTCTCCCACCCAGCACCTGACTGGCTGTCCCTGTGACTGGTCAGCTACCTGGAGACTGTGTCTGGGAACCTCTCACTTTCAAGTCTGAATACCTCTGGGATCATTTTCACCACATTGGAAGGCCATTTAAATCATTCTCACAGTTGACATAAAAATATAGTTACAGATACAACATAGATACAATAACGCCTCTTTCTATCCTGGAGGCCAAACATTTCAGTAAAGCACTGCTTAAACTAGACTACCTGCCAGACTGAAACCCAGAATTGTAGAGTATATATATATATATATATATACATATTTATTTTTATTTTTTTTTCTACACAATTGGAAAAAAAAGGGTTTGAGTCCTTTGATACAAATGTAGAGTACTTGTACATAGATGCTAAGGTCAGCACTTCAAAAGAAAGCCTCTGAAGTACAGAGGTAAATCCCAAAGTCAGTCAATGGGCTGTCAGAGATAACTAGTCCCCGCTGAGTTCAGTCAGAGTGTTGATGGGAAAACTCACCCAACTAAAAGCTTGAATACAAAGCTAGAATTCCAGCTTTAGGCACTGATTAATACTTCTTTTAAAACTTAGCCTAAAATATGTTGCATGTAGTTCTGCTGTTGCGGGGTAAAATACTCTACAGGAGTTCAGATTTTAAATGTTTTCAGAGGTGTCTGTTTACATTTTAGAGTAAGTCCAAACTAATGTCTTATAACTACAGATTGATTACTACCCCACTCTTAAAGCCGTTCTAAAAGTGAAGGGTTTATGACACTGCAAAACTTGTGACATCTTCTGGTTTTTAATGTCTCTGCTGACTATTTAGTTATTTCTGCATTTTATGGAAACTTTTAGCATGTATCAGTGTACGTGAAAACTAAAACACATCCAAATGTTTCCCCAGAATACTTGATACAGTGACTTGAAAATACTATGCCTTTTTAGGCTTATAAGATTAAAACACATAGATAATCTGTAACATATATTACAAACACATATTGCATATACATATATATATATATATATATAGCTCTATGCTATATTCATGCATCTTCTAAGAAAATAAAAAAAATAATTTTAAAACAGTGCAACAGAGAACATTTAATGGATTTATTTTGAAACATGCAAAGTCAGGGTATCAGTGGGCAAGATCAATCCCTTGCTATTTTTCCTTTTCACACTCCAAAGATACCAGAGATTTCATTTCCTACTCTCTCTTCAGGATCTTTTAAGTGACAAACAAAAGCATTTGGCACCTTTGCATGTGAAAAATCAGTCGTTTTAACACAAAGGTGTTTAATTGGAGCAAAAGACCTGTGATTGTGTTTCCATGTACATCACATACTCTGTAACATTCACTAAGTCCCCAACAAAACACATTTTCTCAAGTGAGTGGTGGTACTGAATTCCCTAAACCCTGATCATCAGGCTGTGGCAAACAATGCACCCCGTTTTCAGAAGTACCTACAGTCTCTAGCAGTAGTAAAAGGTCTGAAGATAGCAGAGTGAAAAGAAGTGGCACACTTTGAAATTAGTTTCTTGGGTTATCTACAGGTACACATGAAAACACGATTAATTACTTTGCAAAGAAAGTTCTTGGCCAACCACTTATTTTACTCAGGCAAATTGAGATCAAAACCTGGCACACTCTTCAAGAGATGGGTACACAGAAATACAATGTCCCTTATTATTTGCCAATAACATATGACATAGAGATGTTCTAAAATTCCAAACCAAATGAAAATTTACCAGCACCACAGGCTCTTTAAACCTTTTGCTTGTGTTAGTATTAGGCCATAGTGAAACTTTTCCATTAACCTGTGCTCCATAGATTCTAATCCTGCTGCTGAATCAGTTGTAGATCTAGTGTTACAAGAAACAATGATTTCATGCTAGGTCTTTACAGGAACAAACAAGCAGTACATGCTCAAGGCCAAATTAAATATTTATTCATGAATTATAACAAAGTAATTAGTGTCAAATTAGAATATACTGGAGATTTGATTAATAGTTAATTGTCTTGACTCACCTGGGAGTCTGTTGTTTCTATATTTGCTGCTAAGATAAAAATGCAAGAGAAAAACCAATTGTACATTACATTGGAACGATACATAATTTTTGAAGGTTTCCATCAATTACGCAGCAGATTCACAGATTCACAGAATGTCAGGGACAGTCTCCAGCAGAGTGGACAGAGGCAAAGAAAGCGTTCAGTAACTCTGCCTTCTCTGTATCTTCTGTCCTCAGGGCACCCACCTCGTTCATCAGTGGGTCTCCATTGCCTCTGCTGTTAGTTTTATCTGCCATGTATTGGAAAAAGCTCTTCCTGTGTCCTTGACCCCTCTCACCAGGTTGAATTCTAAGGAGGCTTTAGCTTTCCCAGTTGCCTCCCTACACCCTCTGACAACAGCCTTATATTCTCCCCAAGTGACCAGCCCCTCCTTCCATGGATCTAAGATCTAAGAATATATGCTTACATATAAATAAAAAATATATGTGCTTTTCTAGTTATCCTGAAAGTTGCATTCTGATTTACAGACTCAGTCCCTCTAAACCGTGATATACATTATTGGTTCCTTAGTAAATGTGATTGCAGGATCACACCTAGGTTTCATCTCACTTAGCTTCTAGATTGCTAAGTTTAAAGGGAATAGGAGTTTAAATAACTAGTTTAGACTAGTTTTCTGAACTGACAAGAGGTTAAAGAGAAACCTAAAACCCAAAAGCCTTTCACGTCAACAGCTTATATCGAAAGGTAGTACGAGTTTAGAAGGTAGGAGTATAATAACATACATTTAGAAAATGACAAATCACACAAACTCGGTAAATGTAAGCCACAAATTATACAACTCATCAAGGATAACAACAAAAAGTATGAGTCTGGCTTTAATAAACATCTGTAATCAAACGATCTAATTCTTTGGGAATGCCTTAAACCCGAATGGAGGTCTTATCTATAGAAAACCAGGATTTGAGACTTAGTCTAATAAAATCAGATTTTAACTCCTGCTTTTTCCCTTTTGAATTCATCTAATGAAAATCGACAGAAAGGAAACAGTTAACCAATGCTAATAAGCTGTAGACAACCAGTAAGAAGAAAACAAGAAAGCAGGCTAATCACTGACACTCGTTCTATTTTTTCCAAGCAAAATGATGGATCGTGTCTGCCCTCCTGTGGTACTAAAAGGTATTATGGATAAAAAACATCTGGATAGTCAATGGGCAGGTTTGTCCTGCTCTTAAGCCATAATAATTAAAAAAATACAACATGCAAGTAGTACCTATGTTGCCACATCATTTCCTATTATGAAAAAGGTCAAACAGGAGAGTGGACTGAACAGGAAAGCGTTAAGATGGTGCATGTGCTTTGGAAATTACTTCACAAAAGCATAAAGATACAGATGGAGGATGCTACACATAACCCATTTTTAGTTCTTTCCTTTGGTATCTCTCAGTCTCAGGGAAAGTCCATGAAAACATGTACAAAAACACAGATGAAGATGTGATATATTAATATCAGTTTTCTCATGTCTTAGCACTTTGCCTGTTTGGAGGCTTTTTAATAAGCTTTTGGCAATTCTCATTAAAGATAAGACCTATGTCTCTTGAGATTTCTACATCTTCGTACTAGAGTACCTTTCAATATTGCTGCATTTACTAAAATATATGTGAAAGATAATTCATCAAAATGGACACTGCAGGTCAATAAATACTATGACTCAAGGGATGATTCAATTCATTAACACCACAAGTTATTTATCTGCTATGGTAGCTGTTGCTTTCAAATATTTTCCTTTTACCAACTTCACATTTGAACCTGTGGTTTTTTCCCTCAATTTAGTTTTGTTGAATGGAGAAAATCCAGAGATTGCTGAGGGTTAGGATGCAGAAATCCAGTGTTTGGTCTATAGAAAGTACAGAGTGATTTAGTTCCACATTAGGAATGACGGGCATCTAACCCCACCAACACAAATCTACCAGCCCCATAAATTAGGTCGGTGAGGTTTGAATGCAGATTTATGCTCTATGTTTTATAATCGTATTATATTTCTGGGAACAAGAAGATGACAAAGCAAACAACTTGTTTCTCAGCTTCTCTCTGATTCAAATTAAATTTCCAAATAAGTATCAGAAGCATAGAGGACAGTTTCATAAATGCTTGAACTCTTACGAAATTATCCCACTATTGCCATCTTGTGGGTGACCCACAGAATGATGTTACTGATTTGGCGCCTCCTTTTCCTCCTGCCTTGAGGACAAATGTTCTCTGATACTCCAGATTGCCATAACAATCCGTTAACTAAAAGTTATAAAAGAAAGTGCTTTTTTAATTCATAGAAATTTACTTTATTAATTTAAATGGCCAATTAAAGAAAAATAAACTTGTTTCAATGAATGAGTTACTTTTTCCAAGTAAGATACTGAACTCTACTAGTATGCCAACTGAATTGTAAAATACAGCAACTGTGCCATAAAAGTGGCTTTAATTACATTTGTATAGTTCCCTTTTTATTAGAGGATTGAATTTTTCTGAAGAAGAATGATCTATTGTTTAAGGCATAAGGCTTATGTAAATCGTGTAACTATTCAATGTCACAAAACCTTGAAGACAATAGTTTTAAATATAACTGTATAAAGATTGTGTAAAACTCAGATACCATGGTATCTGATGGTAGGAACCATATAATATAGAAAAAAGCTTTCCAGCAATATAATGTGCTTATCATTTTTGTTCTCATATAAAATATTCTTATAAAAATGAAATCTAGATAGACTTTTCTTCCTTTCTTTGCTGCCCTCTCCCTCCACCCCTCAAAAAAATAAAATAATCCCAAAGGCAAGGGAATATGTGACATAATTGTGGAATTCCAAAGTTTAAAAGACTTGTGTGCCTAAGATGTCAAAGATTTTGCTTTCAGGTTTCATTTCATAACTCTAGAATTAAAAAAAACAACAATTTAACTAATGGCAAATGGGTCTTTAGAGCGCAGCTTTTCACTCTCTCGCTGTGACAAGAACTGCAATAGAAATATCATAGAAACCGTTGCACAGTGTTTTACAAGCGGGTACAAATGCATTCTGCCTGCTTTATTCCACCAGCCTTGCAAGTCGCTTCCAGCCCACAGTGGGAATGGTGATTGCTTTGGCACTGTGTTCTGGTAGTTAAGCAAGCCTAAACACACTGTTACACTGTTGCAGCTACATTTTTTCAGATAAGAATGATTCTATGTCTGCCAGTGAAAAAAATCACATCAATATCTCAATGGCCCCTCTCACACATATACGGCATCTACATTAAATGTATTAAAATTTTCTTTCTCTTTATGGAAATAATTATGGTACTAAAATAATTAAGGATCTGCAAGCCTTATTTTTTCATGATGAATCCAGGCTTCTTGGCCAATTTCAGTTACACTTGACACAGACTCACTTAAAATATTACCTCACTGCCATGCCCGCTGGATATTTTCTATATATTGTGCGTGACCATAATACCTTCATATTTCTTGAACTCTTTTCTGCTCCTTAAAATGTATTTTCAGTATCGCTTCAATGTAAGAAGTGTTTAAAGATTTTTGAAGAGATTTTCTAGCTGGATTCAGTATAGTGTGCCTGCTTGTTTAGAAAGATTTTGTAACTGGAAAAAAAAATCATAGGCCATTGAAAAATATTCCTTCAGTCAGTTTTCCCTGGATTTCAAGTTTCTTATAAACAATATCATTGCATAAAATGACAGCTATGATAACATGCGTTTGGCTTTCAAACCAAGGCAGAATTTTGACTTCAGAGAAACACATGTCCCTTCATTGAGGTGGACCCAATCGCTACAAAATAGATGATGTTACAACAGAACAACTTTTATAAATGCTCAAACCACAGCCTGGTAGAAATATGCCAATGGAAAGATTCAATGGACAAAAAAATGGGACTATAGAGGAACCTCAGGGGAAAAACAACCAACCAACCAAACAACGAAACCAACCAGTCAAACCTGTGGAGCAAAATGGGAATCGACAGAGAACAAACCTACTGTACTAACCAGAACTATTGAATCCTATTCTCCACCCCCAAAGCCTTCACCACTCTGCATCTCTACCACACTATTCTGGTATTTCTTTAGGGGTTTAGATCCCATCAAAGGATAGCAACATGCATTTAATATGAACGCTAATGATTTCAGCTGTAGGACTCTTTTGGCATAAATGAATGACAAAACTGACCTTTAGAACTCTGAACAAGATGCCTAAAATAATTTTAAATAACTCCCACTTACAATGTTTAAAATAATCTGAGGAGCTGCTTATTTTCTGAGGGAATTTTTAGGTTCTGCTGTTTCAAGAATTCAGAAAACGAATAGTTTTCATGGAAATACTGAATTTCATTAGAGATTATTAGAACAATTGAAAGGTCTTGCAATACAGAAGTAATTGATCTGTTCTATTCAAATGAGGAACATTTGTGTAAAGTTTAATAAAAAGCATCTCTCAAAGATTATGTCCTACATATTGTTGTAATTCTGTCACCATAGACAACCTAGATTAATTGCAATAAACAGAAATTGTCACTAAAGCTCTCAGCTTATGCCATCTATTATTGTGTGAATGAACTTCATTTTCTAATATTATGAAACAGCCAAGAGCATAATAAATCATCTACCTAAGTCCTTTGAGATTTTTTGCATAATTTACCAAAACAAATTGATTTTAGCAGAAAAACCACTAATTTACATGGGGAGGAATGGTCTTCTTACTGTGATGAATTTAATTTCAATTTCCCTGTTCACATAAATTCACTCCAGTAATTCATCACTGCTAGAAACGTGTATTACTTGAGCAGGCACATAACTTACACCTAAATGACATGAAACAGCCTTTAAAATGTAAGATGCAAAATTTGTAGAAGATATGTAGTCAAAATTGTTGGAAGGACCACACTACCTGTCAAACAATAAGATGCTGCATAACAATATTAAGCATTAAGAGAATTTTATCCATAGATTGGTTGTCTTTCTAATAATTCATAAGTTTTTGCTCTATAATAGGATACTTTTTCCTGAAACAGGGGTGTACAAGGGAATTCACAAAACATGTAGGTTTAAATTAAAACAGAATGAACTATCCCTTCATATTTTTAAACTGAATCGTACACCAAAATGCTTAGAACACATATAATATGGGAATAAATTATCTTGTGCAGTCAGTTGAAGCTGGTTCAACTTGGACAGAAAAGTAAAAGAATATTACAGAAACACAGAATCCCAGAGTGTCAGGGATTGGAAGGGACCTGGAAAGCTCATCCAGTGCAATCCCCCCATGGAGCAGGAACACCCAGATGAGGTTACACAGGAAGGTGTCCAGGCGGGTTGGAATGTCTGCACAGAAGGAGACTCCACAACCCCCTGGGCAGCCTGGGCCAGGCTCTGCCACCCTCACTGAGAAGAAGTTTCTTCTCAAATTTAAGTGGAACTTCTTGTGTTCCAGTTTGAACCCATTACCCCTTGTTCTATCATTGGTTGTCACCGAGAAGAGCCTGGCTCCATCCTCCTGACACTCACCCTTTGTATATCTGTAAACATTACTGAGGTCACCCCTCAGTCTCCTCTTGTCCAGCTCCAGAGCCCCAGCTCCCTCAGCCTTTCCTCACACGGGAGATGCTCCACTCCCTCCAGCATCTTTGTTGCCCTGCACTGGACTCTACACTTGCTCTTGTTCTATTTCATTCAATTTTTCCCGCCCAACTCTCCAGCCTGTCCAGGTCTCTGATGGCAGCACAGCTTCTAGTGTCAGCCACTCCTCCCAGCTTGGTGTCATCAGCAGACTTGCTGACAGTCACTCTATTCCCTCGTCCAAATCGTTGATGAATATATTGAACAATACCGGCCCCAGCACTGCCCCCTGAGGCACTGCACTGGGTACAGGCCTCAACTGGACTCTGCCCCATTGACCACGACTCTCTGGCTTCTCCTCTTCAGCCAGTTCACAGTTCACCTCACTACCCGATCATCCAGATCGCACTCCCTCAGTTTAGCTGTACGGGATTTTCCTACAGCGAGAGCAGCTTTGCTCTTTCACCTTTCTATACCCAGAAAACGTTTACTTGGCCAGCAGATACACTTTCTGCAGCTGAGGATGGAAAACTTATCAGTACGCTTGTGCAGTCAGCAGATCAATAGCTAAGTGCACCTTTAGGGAAACAGAGTGGAGGAGGCGGAAACAGCTACTGAGCATTGATGGAGAAATCCCACTTGACCAAAGATTTCCTCAAATTTCAGTACTTGTTGCACTTCTTGATTCATAACTCACCTATAAAGGTTGTACCCTAGGGAAAGGTTTTGCCCTGCAGAGGTTTATTCAGCAAAGGATTTTCAAAATAGAAACTGCTAAGTATTATGTTTGAATAGGTCAAGAAGAAAACCCCCACAACTCCCAAGTTTTGCATTATTTACAATATTTGCATATTAGAGAATGAATTGGCTGAGACAAAAGATCCCATAGAGAGTTTTTTCAGTAAGAGAAAAATGCAACATCACAGATTTAGAGTACAATGAGAAAAATCTATGTGTATTTCACTTAGACTGACAGCAATGCCTTGAGAAAACTGGTCTTATGAAAAAGTTACAGGAAGAAACATTGCTTCAGTAAAACTAACAGCAGTAACTCAAGACAAAGTTCTCTGCCTTTGTTTGGCAGAAGATCTTGAAATCGGGTTGACCTCTTAGTGTTTTCGGAATGTTTTCTGCGTACCTGCCTGAGAAGGTCTGCCCTAAGTACCATCTTACCTCTGCTACTTCTCATCCTCCATTGTGCTTTGCAGACCTAGAAGAAGGAGGAATAGTGTTTCTTCCATAAAATACCATAACACCTTATGTTTGTGCAAGCACTACTCCCTTCACTCTCCTTGCTAAGAGAAGAAGTGGGTGAGCTTTATAGTTGTTACTACTACTTGGAAAAATACATATAAATCACCACTGACAGAAATAGTAGGCTACACAAAGAGCAGCAGAGCAGTAAATAACTATGCCTATTATTTACAGGTTAATCCCAATGTCTGACTAAGTGGGACAATTAATACAAGATGTATTTTCATACAGCTAAGCATCCATGGACCATAAATACAAGCCATACAAACAGAGTAGGAAACTACCCTGGAAAAGTTAGACTCTGAATCGGATGTTAATGTCACACTGATTAGGCAATTTACAGTTAAAACCCAAAGGAAATTAACAGCAGGAAATAATTGTACTCCTCTACCTGGGAATATTTCATGCAGATTGGGTGCTCATTTGTTACAAATCATGCTTAAAGAATGGAGTAGACTCAGAGAAAGACATAAGATTATATGAAGGCTGTAAAAAAATAATTGTAGTGAAAGATTTAAAGAGTTCAGTCTGTTTAGCTTATCAAAAAAAACCCAAAACCCACCACTGGAAGCAGCTGAAAATGATCACTATATAAGCAGTTTCATAAGGAGAAAATATCTGTTGTAAAAAGGGATCTATAACTAAGCAAAGAACATGAAAGTGAGGGCAGATTAAAAAAGGTCAAAAAGGATCGTTTTTAACAGTGACTGTGACAGAATAGCTGGAGCGAACTATTGAGGAAAACAGATCATTTTCCATCTCTTTGAGAACAAAGATTGCATGCCATACAGAAATCCAGCCATACAGAAATTCTTATGATCAAGACAGAGGCATTAGGATAATTATGTGATAAATTAAGAAGGTAACTGCAGGCAAGAAAAATCTGCAAATCTATAAAATATACATCTGAACCATCTGCCCACGTATCAATGTGAGTAGTTGCTTTAATGAATGAATGGACACAAAACATAAATTCAATAATTACCAGATAATTAAGACTCATGAGTAGCCAAAAGGTATAAATGATTTTGATGTCCAGAATCAAAATAGCATCTTTCCATTAACATAACTGAAAATTTTCCATTAATTTAACACAAACATACTATTATTCTCTCTTTGGAAAATCCTTCTTTTTTGTGTGTGCGCTTTCTTGTGTGGGTTATTTTTTTTTTAACAATAACCACCAACTTTAATAAAACTGGTTGATACGTTCACATTTACAGTTGCATACATGGTCTGTTCAATGGCAGCCTAGCATGTTCTGGTTTGGGATTTCAGTCAAGAACCAAAGTATCACTCACCTCTTCAAGGTCCCCCTAAACAGCTGTCATCATTACAACATCTGGAATGGTAAATAAGCAGCTCGATTGGGAACAGTGCAGTCAGCAAATTTCTCCAGGAAACTAAATTTGTCATTTCTGCGAAATATCCCCCTTCTTGCCAGTTCTTGACTTAATATCCCCAGGCAATGCTCAAAACAGGGCTGCCTGTGCTGGAACCTGTTGATGTGCCACAGGCTAGCCTAGCTAAAAAATGAACATCTCAAGCAAAATGTTTATTCACTAAGCTACAGATTTTCCAAGGAGCAAACTACTGCCTCAGTTTAATTAAAAGTGCCATGAATAGTTGCTTGTCATACAAGATAATTTCTGAACTAGATATGGGATGGACTGCTATTTGCAGTCATTAAAGTACACACAGCATTTTTCATGTAAAGGTGCTGATCCTGGTCCACTGGTAAAATCACAGCGCACTAGCTCTTTGCTAACCTGACACTTCTTCCCCTGGATGTCTCAAATCTAAAAGACTCTTTATAAAAGCGTTTTTCTCTCTGTTCAAAATACAAAACCTGAAGCATGCTCAGTAACTGTCTTGCCCTCTGTGATCTTGTGGCTCTTATTCCATTTGCAATATCTACTATTAAGTGCCATTTCACACCTACAATTTTTTCTTGATACTCTTAACATTCCTATCAATAATAATTGTGTAGCTTTGCTGATCTCTCTTCTAATGACGGCATTTCACCTTAGGGGTGGCCCGATTTCTGCAATGCTGGGAACAGTACTTGCTGCACTCGTAAAATATATTAAAAAGAAACCAAACAAAATAAAACAAAACCCCTCAAAATCTTAAAAGGAAAACAGACATAAAATTGGAAGGCAGATTTTCACCTCTGTAAAATACATACTTAAAGGATTTTCATTCTTGTCCTTCTATGAAGGATAAGACCAGCATAATTACAACTGCTTAATATACAGTAGACCTGGAATAAGCTCTGGTTCAGGAATTCCTTGTGATTCACCTAATTGGGATTTGGAGTGCTTAATCCAATTATGACAACTATGGTACTCCTACGAGATGTCTTCTCTAGTTTAGATGCTTTGAAGGCATGTAAAACATTCTTAGTATCCACTATATAGAATTGCTTGCTGCTCTACTGTCTCAGAACAAACAGCATCACTTAGCTCTCAAAAAAATTCTGCTGTATGCAACAAAAGCACTTAACTCCAGATGACCAAACCACAGGAAGACATTAGGTATTCTCTTTAGGATATTTGCCTTCCTCTGTTCATCTTTCAGGTGGTGTTACTTTTGCTCATATTTTTAGGTTCAGGCCACAGGAACATATGCACTTTGCCTCATTTCTTAACACAAGTAACAAAAATTGCATGCTTGTGGGTGTGAATTTAAGGAAGTATTACAGGGTGCCTTACCCATTCTGATGTGAATGACCATTTGACCTCTGATTTATGCTGTGAGTAGGACGAACATTAACGCCCTTTTCAGATAATACATTAGTCTTATTTTCATATTATGCTTTCATAAATCTTTGGAATAGCTTTTCTAAAGATGAATAACTATGCAGCTTCGGTTGAGAAATTAATAGGAGGTTTGCAAACCATAGCCAATGGAAACATCATCAACCCATGTATCAGCTCAGCAATGTTTTTGCTCAAATTGTCTGCAGCTGGGTGATTTGAGTGCAATTTATTTTAAAAGGCCATCATTTCAGGCAGTTTCAGGCAGCTTTTTACAGGCATTAGTGGCATTGCCCTGCATTAATCGAAGGTATTACATTTATTCTTTTATTTCTGTGCTGCTATTCATGGGTAGGGAAGTACCTATTGGAAATGTCAACACAGAATCACAGACTGGAGAAGGCTGGAAGGGACCTCTGGAGACAGTCTAACCCATCCTCCCCAACCAAAGTAGGGTCAGCTATCGCACGTTGCTCATCCAAGTCTGGTTTGCAGAATGTTCAAGTAAGGAGACCCCACAATCTCTTTAGAATACCTGTTACAGGATTTGAATATTCTCACAGTGAAAGTGTTTTTTCTTTACATTTCAATGGAATTTCTGGTATTTCAGTTTGTTGCAATGACCTCTCCTCCTTTCATTACATACTACTGAGAAGAGTTTGGTTCCGTCTTCTTTACTACCCACCTTCTGTAACGTTAACAATTACCACCAGCAATGTGTAAACTGAAGGAAAAAAAATTGACTGGCATTTCAGTTGCCTTAGCCTGTTACTGCTCCATTGATTCTTTCCTCTGCTCCTTATTCAACAATTTTACATAGTAATACTGTCTGCACACCCAAAACCGGCAGCAGGCTCATCTGAGCTAGAAGTGAACAGTTCTTCCTCTTGTTTTGGGCAGAATAAACTGAGTTGTAGCACAAATTAAAAGAAGCACTGAGAGGAGAGGCGGAGTTCCTCCCTTTATGCCTATGGGAATGGGAATTATGAGTTCTTGTGCCACTTCTCACCAGACTGGAAGTATACACAAATACGATGAGGCGGAGGCCTCAGCTTCCCCTCTACACAAGGAAGCTTTTAACAATAATGCCTTACCAAGCACTTTTCTGATCAAACCAAACTCAGTTTGGGGAATTTAACTTACTTTATTGCCAAACAGAATAAATAATTACTGATTATGGTATTTGGAAACAAACAAATGAAAGAATATTTCAAACACCTATTCTCTGCTTTTCCCAGACTCATCTTCACTCCAGACACCTCTCCCCGTGTCACTGCCCGGGTCACCCTCAGTCCCCTCTCAGGAAACATATGGCACAGTGGGTTGGGGTCAGGTAGCTGCTTCCCTTTGCTGTTCCTTGCTTCTCCATAGTTATGAAGAATAAAAAATATTAGTTTCTGAAGTCTAAGAGATGGTGTGAATTACTACAGAACACATCATGGCATCTGCTGTAAAGCATTTAAGGCGCTTAAAGCGCATAAAAGCAAATTCCAGCCAGCATGTTTCTCTAGCAGTACAAATAATATGGTGACAGCTGAGAGAGATATTGGGGTTTTAGGTGTTAAAATAAATAACAGTACCACTAAGTTTAAAATATTTATCCTTTGGGATTTAAAAATTAAGACAATGCATTAGTTTTCTCCTTCCTCCTCTTTGCAGGAGACTAAAAGCACTAGTACCTTAATTGTTTGGAGACGGGAATTTTCCAACTCTGCCTTAATGCTTTTTTTCCAAGTTGATACCAAAAAGAGAATCACTTACAGGTTTTAGCTTCATTTTCCCTTTTCAACATCCCTTCATAAACCCCTTCCTCCTTTCACACAGGAACAGCTAGGATCTTGATGGATAATGAAAATATACTTCACATTACAAAAGCAGACTGGAAAAGTTGTGGGATTGACAGAATCCTGAGCTACTTAACAACATTATTTTCCTTAAATCTTCTGATAAGTCTCCACTTATCACAAGTTTGCTTTGCAGAACTGCGACAGCATAGGGTTATTATAAGAAGCAATAATTACCGCACAGCTATATTATACAGCCTGCAAAGAAAGCAGGATGCTTGTATCTGAAACCCTGAAAATGTCACATAATGAATTAGAGTTCAAATGCAAGTATGCATTTTAAAAGGCTGAAAAAAATCACTATTATGGCACATGACACTAAAACTTTGAATTTCAGCATTTCTTCAAAGGCACTCACACATATAACAGGGAATAATTCTGTGCGTGTTTAGAGAGTATTTATAGCAAGCATCATCACTTCTGTTCTCTGTATCATCATAATAGTCATCATAATTAATTTTAGTCTAGAAGGTTTCCTCTCATGATTAAAAATGTATATTCATAAAATAATTTTGTTTCACATTTAGGAACTTCATATATTTCATTTGCCTTAAATGACAGTTTTAATGGCATTAAAAAGTAAACAAGTCTACCTATTTTCTGTACACATATCTTTTATAAAAGGATTTGAGTATTTGTATAGCTATCATTTAGATCTGCTGCCACATTGGATTTCAGTGTAATTTGTCAGGCTTTCCGAAAGTATCTCTGCAATATCTTGATTAAACAAACATTAAATTGCTAGATTAATCAGAGCTTTCATAATGTTTCCACTGAATATTTGTTTGAATTAGGGCTGGTTTTAACTAAGATACATTCATGCTGCAATAAACATGTAACTAAAGTGATTGTAATACTTGACTGCTTTTTTTTTTTCTGTGTTTAGACATTATTGCAATTCCTGCAGACTAGATTAGAAGCAGTGTTAAGCGAGGTTTATATTAATGCAAAGACATGTAAAGTCATGGGAAAATACATTACTATAAAAAAGCACGCAGTTATCACACAATCTGTTCTTCTACTTATCCATTAAAACAGATGTATTGTGCCTTTACATAACTGAGTGCAAGTGAGATTGACACTAAAGGCTTCGACCAAAGACTCCTGACGTCAACAGAAAACTCAAGTGACTTCAAAGAGCTTTGCACCAGACTTTGTATCATCTGTAAGACAAACCTACCATAAAAAAAGATATTCAGCATCGGATCTGCTAATTTAAACTCCAACTATTATCCTTCCAACCAGCAGTTTAAGAAGGATAAGGAATTACTGGAGGGAGTCCAGCAGCAGGCTACAAAGGTGATGAGCAGCCTAGAGCACCTTCCTTACAAAGAGAGACTGAGAGAGCTGGGGCTATTCAGCCTGGAGAAGAGAAACTGAGAGGAGATCTCATCAATGTTTATAAATATCTCAAGGGTGGATGTCAAGAGGATGGGACCAGACTCCTTTCAGTGGTGCCCAATGATAGGATGAGCGGCAATGGGCACAGGCTGAAGCATAGAAGGGTCCATCTGAATATGAGGAGAAACATCTTTACTTTAAGGGTGCCAGAGCCCTGGCCCAGGCTGCCCAGAGAGTTTGTGAAGTCTTCTTCTCTGGAGACATTCAGACTCACCTGGACACATGCCGGTGTGATCTGCTCTGGTGAACCTGCTTTAGCAGGTGGGTTGGAGGCCCCTTCCAACCCAAATCATTCTGTGATTCTGTGAAACCAGCATTTATTATGAAAGCAGATCTGATAATTGAACTGAATTCTACAACTGACTCTTTACAGGAGTACTAATGATTTCTGCCTATTCAGAGCATTAATACAAGGCCTAACTCCGGGAGCCCCAGGGACAACTGTGAAACGCTGAAGGTGGTCAGGGAGAATGTGAATCACATCACCACCTATTCCCACAGGGAACAAACACACCATGCTGAATGAGTAAAGATTCTCCAGAATTACAGTACGTTTGATAATTTTAAATGTACAGTGGCAAAATTCCTCTTTCATATCAGTCCCTAACTTCTTTGCGCTAATTTCCATCTAAGAAGACTTAATGCCCAAATTAAACCTTTTTATTAGACCACAGACAATTCTTTTGTAAATCCTATGGTAACAGGACATTTTTATAGCCCTATTTAAACCAGAATACCACTTACAGTTCTTATTTGTCCTCTCCTGTCTTACTGATCCAAGGCAAAATGAAATGTTGTTGGCAAATAAATTATGACAGCCACAGCTATTTGGACGGTCATTCACATATTTCCCACAAGCTTGGAAGCACAGTCAACACTGGGTCCTCACTTCTAGCGACCCAAAGCGAAGAGCAGGCCGTTTTTACTCTTTCTAATATACTTACATGTTCAGATCACAGTACAGCCCTAGAAGTGCACAGTTCTACTGTATTCATATGCATGTTTGGGAACATTTTGTTTAGAGAAAATTGCCATGCAATCCTCTCCCGTTTAATTGCACTGCTGCAGTGTGACTGAAGAACGACATTTGTATTATGAATAGAATATAGTCATCTTTAATATTTTACCTGTAAAAGACCTGTATTAAAATAAACCTGCAATTTCATCCATTATCTCTTCTCCCTACAGAAGAAGGGAAATGTAATCAAAACAGAAAAGCAAAAATTAGTATTGGCTTCAAGGCATCTTTGTTTTATTTTAACGATGACAACATCTAAAAATCAGCAGACTGTCATCAACATCCTAAGACAAGTTGTGGTGTTACTTACCTTAAGTGTTAATTAACACAATATATTTAGGTATGAATCTTACTTCGTATTTTCACTCTGAAGAGTTTGATTTCAGTCATTTTGTTTCAGTATACTCATTGTAACTCTACAACTCTTTGATCACTTTCCTATACAGTTGCAATTTATGACATATTTTGCTATTACCTTCAGTCACTCCTAGTTTTTAGATACATTTCTAAAGGCCTTGAAATTGCTTGTCCTAGTAAATGGATGGGGAACTTTCTGCTAATGGCGGGATATTTCGCTCTCACAAAGCATGAGATGCCCACATTTTGTCAAGAAGCCATAATCTATGCACTAGTTGTGGTCAGCATTGGCTGATCCTTAAATGTCTGCTCTCCTGCCACTTACTGCATCTGACAGCTGCCTTTTCCTCTATTCCAGCAGCATAGCAAATGGCACAACCTACACATATTGCTGCCCGAACAAACACCGTGGGAGCCCAGAACCCAAACTTCAGCAGACTTTTCTTCTTTTATACAGAAAGTAGGACAAGATACGCTTATTAGCACATATCAGAAACAGGACTATTGTAGCATATTCAAGCTGCTCATGAACATCCACATCAAAAGCTGGTATTCCAGACATGACTGCTACAGGTTAGCCAGATCCATTCCAAGTCTGCAGTGAATTTTGAATCAGAGTGAGTGTGTACAGATGAAAGTCTCTGGAGGTCCAGCCTAGATCAAACGAAACAACATGCTCCTTGTTTTCAGTGTCTACAGCATTTAGGCCAGTCGAAGGCTTTGGCAGTGGCCGACAGCTTCCTCTTCAGTTGCTATATGTAATTTTTATGGTCATTTAGGCACAGCTCTACACTCAGGTTTGAATTGACTGCAGAGAACCAACCCACAATAGCCTGGTGAGATCAAGTGTATTTGCATCAAATTCCTATTGAAGCAGTGCTAGCAAGGAAGAGCACATTAGCAGGCTGCCAAACCCCAACAAATGTAAAAAGATTGCGTAGACAACAAGCTTTCTCCTCTTCCTCAAATATAAGCAAATAGAAGCAGTATCTGCCCTCAGCAAGCCCCTTAAAACATTTAAGAAGCACTCCTAAACTGCCTTCATGGAGTTCCCTCAGAACACGGGCATTCTCAGGAGCACAGGATTTCAAG
The DNA here is from genome assembly GCF_036013475.1 of Columba livia. Classification (NCBI taxonomy): domain Eukaryota; kingdom Metazoa; phylum Chordata; class Aves; order Columbiformes; family Columbidae; genus Columba; species Columba livia. The sequence continues at coordinate 18,105,133 of NC_088614.1, forward strand.
AAATAACCTGCTTTGCAATACACAGTTTGAAGGGCTGGCAAACACTTTTACAAAGTCATTTTCATACTGATGCTACAGTTTCTCTCTGACATAATAATTCACATACCAGTAACTTGAGAAACAAGACCTATAGACATACAATTCTAGCTTCAATCATCTTGCCTGGGCTTCCACGTGGATAAGAAGTGCTGTGATAGTTCTTTATAGCGGTTTAATTTCAAAATCACTGAACCCTGAAGGCCTCAAATGAGCTTTGCCTTTCTGAAACAGAAAATAAAACTGCAAGATCCAACTGTTGAAAAGCTTCCTTAAATCTCCTGGGAATCACAGTGCAGTTTTATACAGCTCTAACACCCATCATACCCATAATTCTTCATTAAAATACAGCCATAGCCACATAAGATAGAATATATCTTCTGTGCAACCTTTCTTTCCTTTACTGTAATCTTAAAAAAAATTGTATTTAAAAATTACCATATTCAATTCTAACATATACAGGCAAAGTAGTAAATGTCTTCGTGCATACAAGACTGATACTAAATGTGGAATTAGAGGGGTGGAGGACAAAAGTTTGAAGTAACCCTAACCACTTGACCCTTTCAAAGACACATTGTAAGTAGAATTTGGAAGGTATCATGAGTTATCCAACAGCAAAAAAAAAGGTCATTAGCAAGGTCAGGCTATTTCCAGAAGCAGCGTTTACAAACTGGTTTTAGTGAAACTTGAAAAAATGGCAAAGTCAAGGGACAACATGGTATTAAGAAAGAATGAAAAAAGCAAACCAAAAGTGAATTGGAAAAAGACTTTCACACTAATCACTTCCTTATTTCTGGAGAGATGGACTAATTTTGATATAAAGACAGTAATGAAGTATAACCAATAAAATCCAATATAAGAAAAAAAAAGTACTGACACTAAAAACAGGAGGAAAAATGCCTGGATGTGCAGTTACTGGAAATAAAACCAGAACCTTCTTAGTGCACTGTAAGAGTGCCAAGCTCCTACAATACATAACAGAGCTGCCCACTGTGATGTACTCTGTGTCCAAGGGATCTGCTGCAGACATGCTCGGGTGCCAAGGAGGGCAGAGCAAGGCTGGGGAGACACCGGGATCCAGCAACTGAAGTTCACAGAACCAACGTACAGGAAGCAGACAACAATCAATAGCACAGCTTGAAGCACGGGAGCCTGTACTGATGTCGAGGGTTAAGATTGCGGGGTGACAATAAAACCCTGGCAGATGTATTGTTAACCCCCTCTTCCCCTCCCACACTTTCCCCTCCCTCTTCCCCCTTTCTCTAAGGAGAGGCGATTGGGAGGAAAAGAAGCACAGAGTGAAGAGAGTTGGAAAAAATTAAAGATGTTTTACTAATGCTACTAATAAGAATAGAGAAAATAATACAAAATATACAAAACCAATCTTGAAAGTCCCAGCAACTGCAGAGCCGGCACCTGAAGTCCTGGATTAGACTCTGCAGCCAATCGGAGCTGGATTCAGCCTCTCACTAGGCCTCAGTTTGCAGGGACGACTAGCAAGGTCCTCTTCTAATGTCGGCCATGAGCAGAAGGGAAAAGGGCAAAAGGGAAAAGCCAACGAGATCCTCGTGATCTCCCACTTTTATATGAAGTATTCACGTGAATGGAATGTTATACCCAGTTGGTCAGTTTTTGCTCACTTGCTTCTTGTCGCCCCTCTCGCGAGATGTCCATCTGTGCTTATCAATAAGTTTGCATTCCATTGCTAGGTTTACCAAAACATGTGTCTGGTGCTCCAGGAAAATGCAGTTAATATGAAGGCTTTAGCTGACAGGCAAATTCACTAAAAGAGAAACTTGTTTTTAGCAAAACCAGGACAACTGACAACCATCATGGCAAGCTGTGTTATTTATAATAGTTAGGGATTGCATTATCTTGCAATGACTTCTCATTTTATTCTAGGCAGAAAGGCTACAATATTTGAATGTTATTACTCCAATACAAGTTACTTCGCTGTGATTCCTTTCTGTTAATTCTGCAGTGTTAATTCCGCAATTGACCTGAAATATTTGAATCAATGGAATTAAACTTAGTGTGTTCTCAGGAAAAAGATATAGGATAGTTTTCCAATCCCAATAAGAACCTACCAATATTTTGTCCACTTATTCTTCTAATAACACAAAGATCATCATATTATTCATGTGCTTTCCAAAAATCTAGTTATCAACACTATTCTCACATAAATAAGAACACCTGTGCTGGCCCAGATAAAAGGCCCGTTTGCTTTAATTGTTCACCTATCATAGCTCCAAAGTGTTGTTTATGAAAGAGTGTAAGAAAGACAAGTACTTGCAAAATGATGTCTCAGCCATTTACATTGAGGGGTTTCCTCAGCCAGGTGTGATGCTTTATTCACAGTTCTTAATGGATTTCTTCTCCCCAATTTTGAGTCACATCAAAATCCAAACAAACTATTAGCTTCATTACATTCTGTAGTAAGGGGTTGCAGTGCTTAACAGGGTAAATGTTAAAAACAGTATGGTATTTTAGATTAAAACGTGAGTACTGAACACAGATTTTCAGCACTTTCCACTTTAGTTTGTCTGCATTCAGTGTGTGCTTGAAAAAGAAATTTAATCTATTTTTTAATGCATACTAAGGCTATACAACTGTGCGTGTATTTAGGAAGCTACTATTAACGTGTAAGCATTTTTAGGTTCAGTAGTAGGCAGAATACAAAATTTTAAACTGTAAAATAGCATGATGACTGAAGAAGGTGTAATGAATGATATTCAGGCTCATTTACAATCTGGCCTTTTGTTTAAATAGAAATTCAGCTGTTATACTCTGTCTTCCCTCAAGATGGTAGTGCTATCACACAAACCTTTCTCCCAGTTCAAACCACAACTGCAGAGTCTGAAGTCAGTCAAATGCCTCATTTTGTCATCCCCAACACAGAACTGAAACCATTTCAGGCAGCTGTTCTGAAATATTTTAATCCTGTTTCTTCTCTAATTTACAGTAATGTAAATACATAATAACAAGCTGTTTGCAGTGCATTACTGTGGAAACAACATTTAATGAACTTGCTCTTGTACAGTTCTCACTTAGCTTTCCAGAGTGAACATTACTACAGCTGGGAAAATAAGAGATGTTCCAGTTCTGCACCCAAATCCTCAAAAATAGGGAGTGGTTTGGTTGATTTTCAACAGAACTTGAGAAAGAAAGACAGAGAGTGAAAACAGTGGTGAGAAAACCAACAACCAAACCAACCAACAACCAAAATCACCTTGGGGCAGCCTGAAATGCAGCACCTGCCCCCAAATTAAATATTTAATCAAAAGACACAGCACAGAAACGCTGAAAAATGTTGTTGTGAGGAAACAGTGAACAGCGAAGAAATACTTAAATATAAGGGTTTATTTTTCATACAAGATTTCAATTTGAAATGGACAATAATGAAGCACTAACCATTTCCTTATTTCTGGAGAGGTTGACTAATTGTGGTATGAAGGCAGTAAACATTTCAGTTGTCTTTGCAGTGGGGCAAGACAGACCCTTCTTATTTAGGGGAAGCAAGAATTTGAAGGAGTGAGGACTATCACTGACTTTATATATATATATGTACATATATATATATATATGAAGTAAATATATATAATATATAAAGTATATCTATCTCTCTCGCTGTAAGATACAGGTTACATATAGATTATATTCAAAGTTTATCTATAAAAGATATCCTTAACAGTCAGCTGATGTTACTGAGCTAAACGGCTTTCAATTTACATTTTTCAACTATTTGAGCTATTTTATTTGACTTCTTCTTTCTTTACAAAATTGATTGATGTGCCAACAGAATATGAGCTGTTTTACAGCAGAAGAAATCCACAAAAAAAAACCCATCTTGAATGTTCTAATCTTCCAATAATAAAATAAAAGATTTGAGTAGAAGCTAAAAAAATATATATATCCCATTAGAGCTCTTCATCAAAAAAGCTTTGTACATGCGTAGCAGCATCCTGGAGTCTAATGGGAAATCTCTTTAATGCTGCTGGAGATGAATGATACAATGACTTGAATGGCAGACGATGTTCACCTTGTGTTGAAAACGGGTAGTATGAAGGAACGTCCTAATGTCTACTCAAATAAGTGGGCAGGCTTGTTTGGATCAAGACCCTTGTGAGCTGTCCCCCTCAAATAAAAAGACTCTTGTTGTATGAAAGATGATCTAATTCAAAAACCCATTATGCTGAATCCAAAAAAAAAAACCCCAAAAACAAACAAAAAAAACCCCACTAACAGAAAATAAAAGAAAAAATAATAATAAAAAACAAAGATAACTTTTTGCCATGCCAAACCACGCAGACGAAAACTCCTTAAGAGACCTAGATTCAGCAATAGGCAATATCACCTTGCTATTCTCTCTTCCAAGGCACAGAATTCTCATTGCTAGTTATTCTATTTATCCCAATCTGTGCTGCAGAGCATTAAACTTGAGTGTTCACAAAATACAATGAGCTAGTTGTCATGATTTAACCCCAGCCAACCACTCGGATGTGCAAATACAGTGTCCTCTGCAAGAGAAATATAAGAAATTGTACTGGATCTCTGCTTGCGTATTTTCCTAGAAATTCATCCTAGAAATCATTTTGCCCACTGGAAGCTTTAGTGTAAACTTCCTCTGGCTCTAATTCCTGATCTGAGCCAAGCCAACAACAGCAGTCATTTTTATTTTAAACAATATGTGTAATTTCTAGTGGTCCGTTAATTAGCAGACAGGTTTGTTTTTCGTTATTCTTAGTAGTCTATGTAAATTGCTCACAATTACAGAATTTCTATGTGTGTTTTCTTAAGGTGTATATGCTCTAAATAATGCTGCTGCATTTGGGAATGCATTCTAAATATTTTTGTGCAATTACAGAAAATTGTTGAAATGGAAATTACAGCCCAAATTTATTTCACCTTATTAATAAAAATGGCAGTTGTGCAGCATTTTTGTAACCTTTTGTAACCTTAATTTTGAAACTAATCCAGCTCTCACTCTTTACTTTTGTATGTGTTGCATATTAATCATATTATTCTTGGCTCTGTTTATAGCTTCATGAAAACTATACAACCTACTTTAGTATTCTTTAGTCTTTAACAAGTGAGACTGGGAATTGAGGAGTAATCAGTAATGGTTATCTGCCTTTCTATTTAAAAACAATAATGATGTTCACTCATCCTGAACAAGGCCTTTAATTAATCATTGTAGGAATGCAGACTGTAGTCCCAGTGTTACTATCACTGACGCATAACAGTAATGTACAGTCCTGCTTAAATGCTTTTGTTCTGCGAAATAAATCTTCACATCTATTCCCAATAATTCAGTAAAATTAAAATACAGCCTCATCATTCTATTCATTACAAAATCTTCAAGCGGGTGAACTTTTATCATGTGAAAGCTGAGAACTATACTTTATTTAGAGGACTCTTTTTTCCAGGCAGTGCACAAATAAATATATTTTGATATATATTCAACCAATATTTTTTCTGATATATATATATTTAATTCTTATATTACAGACCAGTTCCTTTATAAACCCTTTGAATCAATTTTACACCAGATGCCTAAATTCCACAAAGCATATTTTAACCTCTGAGGTTTTTTTTCTGGGTGTTTTTCTTTGTTGTTTGTTTGTGGATTGTGTTTGTTGTTTTGTGTGTTTGTTTTAAAGATCACTCTGCTTTAAGGGGTGTGGGGAGCACTATGAAACCATATGCATTACCTCAAAGGCTAGTACCTCTCTTGACTGAAATACAATGTTCACCTTCTATTTGGAGATGTTCATCTTCTACTGCTAACTAATAGCCTAATTAGATTAAAAGTTACCCAGTGCACTGTCTTTTTCCAAGTGAATAATTCAGATGAAATGACTAATTAAATTCTTAAGGGAACCTCACAGCTATTTATGATGATAACTTGGAGTTCCCATCAAAGTGGCCATGCACGCCTCTCATTCTACTGTCATATTTAAGTATATCCCCCTAGGTTGGAAACACTGTAGAAGTAAGGAACTATGCAGATAAATTCACTGGAGAGTAAGAATCAACTGTGCACAGAATTAACAAACTAGAGTTTCTAAAGAAGAAAAAAGAAATCTATTTCTCCAGTAGCCTGAAATGTAAATGGCTGCATTTCATCTTTAAATACTATGCTATAGACCGTGTCATACTCTGAAGACAATAATTGTACACAGCCATTGGGGTTTTTTCACACCTGTCTAACTGGATTCCACATAGATTCTGTGAGGATTTGGTACTTCTTTTCTCAAGCCTTACCATGGCTTTATCGGCCACACCTACTTTGCTTTCTATCCTAAATTTTCTACAATTCTTATGTATGTCAATAGAAGAATGAGTCAGCAAGGCACTGAGACTACAGTGGTCAAGAAAGTGTGTTGGGTTTATGTTTAATGGGTAGCAGAGAATTTCAGACATGGCCTGTGCATTCCAGGCACTTGTGGACACATCTCTCGAACTCTGAGCTTTCATTATCAATTTAACAGTTGTGAATACTGACTGTTTCCTATCAAGATCACCAGGTCAAAAGCACAAGTATCAATCAGTGGTTCTTAGGCACCTTGGTAATATTGAAATGAAAGTAATAAGTATTTGTCTAGATAGGTAAAATCCTGGTATCAAGCTCTCTGTGTGAAAACTGAATCTGATTTTTAATGAGGAGATTTGGATAGGTGGTCTGGTTTTGAACTTAAAAACACTGAGAAACACTTTCCAAGTATATTTTTGTCCTTTTAATTAGAGCCTTTTTTCATTTTTCCAATCCCTTTTAACAATCCTCTAATATTTTTACAGCCTTGCCTTTTGAGGGGCAGGCACAAAGTGAGGCAGATACACTGAACAAGGGAATATCAAAGAATGAATTTCCCCTGTCGCTTTAACCACATGAAAGCTCTCCAAATGTATTCCCTTGCTCCTCTTAGTGGTTTGTATAATGAGATCAGTAGAAGCGAATACTAACATCTCCCTGTTCCATTTGCAGCTGCCAGCAGCTGAAGGATAACTGTGCTATGGTAATGATTCTATTTGAAAAGGGAATATTTGCTACTGCATTCTTTCTTCTTACTTTTTTTTTTTTTTATTATTATTATTTTTATTTTTAAATGTTCTGACAGTGTTCTCAGTTTTGGTGAGGAAAGAGAAGGGAAGAGCAGAGCTCTAGAGAAAGGGATGATCCCCGCCTCGAGAATTTAAAATCTAAAGAAAGAAAAAGAGGTGGTCTCAGGGGACAGAGAGAATTTTATGATGGGGTAGGGAGGAAGGAAAGCCTCATGGTTGCTTATCAGTCCAGCTTTACCTGGATCTGCAATGTCCAAGATATGTCGGTCTTCAGAACTGGAAACAGTGAAGGTGTACTGAATACATGGTGTTTTCATGGGTGTATACTATAAAATTGCTACCCTTTATTTGATCCTGAGTTACTGCCCATGGTGGTGCCCTGTGAGGGTATAGCTGTACGAATCTTCTAAGGCATTTTCAACTGTGAAAAGTTTCTCGATGTTTCATTACACAAATGTCTGCAGGAGAAAATTAAAATGGAAAGACTGCATGCTTGCACATTGAGAAAGGAAATGTTCATCGGTGAAGTCAACTGCAATCTCTAAGTGAGCATGTCTGCACAACAACCAGAGCTGCAGCCACAGCAAATCTATAGAGCCTGAAAAGCATGGCTTTTGGTGCTTAGCATATTTGCTCAATAGAGATAAACTTCAAACCCCTGTACATAAAGGAGGAGGTGGGTGTTCTGGTCTGTTTTTAGGAAGACTGATCCTTGAGTGAGGACTCCATGTTATGGTTTGATTCCTCTCCCTCAAATTCACAAGCCAACCCCATGCTCCCCCACTACTCCATCCTCCCCCTGTAGCACTCCCCTTCCCACCATGCTGCTCTCCTCCTTACCCTACCCTTGCATTCTCACACTATAGGTTCTCATAATGGCTGAGTACCTGCAGGACTACTTGCATATTTCTTTTTGTGATAGCAAAAGATGGAAGCTTGTGTCTGTGGAGATCATTGGTATCTTGCTGCTGCCAGGGTAACAGCCACTACTTTTCCTGAGTGTAGAATACCAGTTTATCTGCAAGGTTTTCTTACACTTTAACACCAATGTATGCTAAGACGAAGTATGAACACAAAATATCTTTCGCGTTTTTCTCCAAGGGTTAGGAACTGGTATATTTAACCACACTGCCCATGAACAGCCCCTGATTTCAGTTCCTGAGAACCCGGCAGCTCCCGGCAGCCCTTGCGAGGCGGTGACGTCAGTGGGCGTTACCGCGGGAGGGCGGGTGATTTGAAACCCGTCGCATCTCGGCACCGGCTCTCGGTTCCTGAGATCAGCTGATCGGAGGCGGCTCGGCGGGTCCCGACTCAGCGGAACCTTCGAGGTACAGAGATCACACCCCGCCCCTCACCTTGAAAAAGCCTCCGGGAGGACAGCGACGCGTCGCTGCCACCAGGTGCTGGAAGGGCCATCGGCTTGTGCCGCGGGTGAGTAGCACCCACGCTGTGCTGCAGCAGCGGGTGTGTAACTCGTGCACTGGGGTGTAGAGGTTGTCACCTGTTGCTAGTTAGACTCTCTCACCTGTTGCCGCTGTCTCATTTTAGTCTTTCAAAATCACAGAAACCAGGCATTTAGGAACTTTACTAATTCTTTGCCTCTAATTACAACACGAGACAGGTGACATAGGACTCCTGTAATATAGGAGTACAGGCCAATGGCAAAGAGCTCAAAATGGGGTCTTCAGGGAAATATATTGCTTTGTGGGCTGCTTGTGTTAATAAAACCAAGATCAACTAACAGAGTTAAACACCACATACCCCTCTCACCTTTGGTCAGAGAAAAATACCAGATCCTGGCAAGAGGGGGTGTTGTTCTTTTCAGTGCTGTTTCCTGACTAGCTGTTGTTAAATGTGCATATTCCAGCAGTTGTTAGTTCATTTAAACATGGAATAGGAAAAAACTTTCCCCCTGTTATTTTTTGTAAATGTTTGATGCACTATGTCATTTTACACAGTCACAATAAAAAATTGATCAAACACTGAAATAGTTGCTTTGTTTGCCAGTCAGAGAACAATACCAGCTGTCAGCATTTGAATTATTATAGAGCCATTTGACATGTGTACAGGAAAGACTATGTATTCTTGACTTGCTTTGTATTGCATCAGCAAATAGAATTACTTAATAGGATTACTATTGAGCTATATTGTACACTTCTATTTCAGTTACAGCCTTTGTACATTGCCTCTCTTTGTACTTCACACATGTAACTATATTATTAAAAACAAAACATTGAAGAACAGGCTGTTTTGCTAAAGAATTTTATATGGTATATTTCAAAAATATTGTAAAACTTAACCAATGATGGTAAAACAAAACTCCACTGAATCACAAGCTAAAAGTTATTTTAAATTATTTGATATTTAAATTATTTGATTATTTGGCTCCTCTTATTTATGCTATCTAGTTAAAAATGATGGATCAATTGAACTGATGGGCAAGATAGTCATTTTGACTGGTCTGACCCAGAGGTAAACAGCAAAAATATGATATCACTGACTGGCAAGAGTGAAAATTAAAATTGCTCAGCAGTAAATAAGCGTAACCTGGGGGACACTACTCTTATGGCGTAGTTGTGTTCTCAAGCTGATGCATATCCTGCCATGAGATTACTTGTTCTGAACGTGAAAGAATTGAACGATAGCTCTGACAATTGCAAGAAACAAGCGCTATGCAAGCATCCCCTCATTCTTATGGAAGCCCTGCTGGTCGAGGAAACCTGAGTGATATTACACTCATTTCATAGAAGGCAACCCTTTTTTTGTTTTTTTCTTTAAAAGCAAATTGTGCATCTTTATCAACGGTCCCTTCATGCTGCATTTCCTTAAGATGAACGCCATTCTACTCTAAAGATATATTGTATCTGCTTTTCTCGGTTACCTTTGTAATTTTCTTCTTGGGTCTCTGTTTGTTGTTTGGTTTTGTTGTTGTGGTTTGGTTTTTTTGTTTGTTTTTGGTTTTGTTTTGCTTTTTAAGCAATGGTCTGATGTATTTAAAGGTATTCTTTGGATAGGCCCTCCACTATTTACTAGAGATGCCCTTTGGATGTAGAAGTGATGAAAGGAGGGAAGTGGATCAGTTTGATAGGACTAGACACTGTCATTTCTATAGAGTCTTCTTTAGCAGTAAACTCCTTCACAACAGATGAATGATACTGACTCCCACTGCTTGATACTGTACGCCAACTCATTCATTCTGCTGCTGAGTTCATCTTCACAGCATCCCTTTCTGTCACACAACACTTCTACTCCAATCTTTACCCAGACATAGCCTTTCCGTGATAAGTTCCAAATTGAACAGAAACTTAAGGTGAAAAAGGCCTTTATTTTTCTCATTTTTCATGTTCTACAAAGGTGCAAAATAAATAAATCAATAATATAATATTGTTTGCTTCTTCCAAGTAGGAGTAGATTATGTTATCTCTCCCAGTCTCCATGACATGAAATATTAATTGTATGGCAGTTATATATGTATCTGTATTTTCTGGAGATCAATCGCCTGGGGTCAAATGGAGCAAATCCTGGTATCAGTTAAACTGATCTGTGCCCAGTGACCCAGGGCTCCCAGAGTTTATTATGCAAGTATTAAATGAGGACACTCCAGAGACACTACTTTTTCCAAAAGGCAATAAGACATGAAAACATTTGTTTATAGCATTTTTGAAATAGAAAATGGGGAAAACTGAAGTTTTAGAGGCTAAAACAATACATTTTTAGGATATCTTTAGCCACTGAGAAGTGCATAGTATTTATGATACAAAATAAATATCAAATAAAATACATTGGGTGATTACTGGAATGCATTTTAGGCATGAGACTGTCAATATGAACAGAGGAACCAGGAGAGTAAGGATGCAGAAGCTAATGAGCGAGAACGTGTGCACATGTGTGTGGTTGTCTGTACGTGAGAGCAGCAAGGGAGTTCAATGTACATTTTGGAGTTTCAATGGCAAATCCACTTCTTTCCATGAGGAAAGACATTAATAATCTCTCTTGGTAAAAGACCTGCCACTTCATGATACAAATGCCCACTCTGAAAACAAAACTAGGATTTCTTTACTATCTTACTATTAAAGCAAAAATATAACAGTGGTTCTCTGACAAGTACCTCAAGACACAGACAAGCAGGAATCTGGCTTGAGACTCTTCATTTGTGGAATCGTGCTGAACCCTCACCTTTACATCTCTTCAGCACACAACAGAAGTCAAAGAAAATTCGAAGCACAAGACTTTGTCTCTAGGCTATAGAATACAGACTGTAGGCTTACATGTGTAGGATTCTGGAACTGTGATTGTTTTGACATCACTGTCTTCAGGCAATTCTTATTGTAGATGAAATAGGCTTATTCTTGCTCCTCAGACACATAATTCATGTCATGCTGAAATTATTTCCCTTGGACAGGAAGTTTGTATCTACCGTTACCACGAATATAATCTGGAAAATAAATGCAAAAAAATTGCAAAAAAAATATTACCCATTAATAACACCTTGTCAACAAATGATATCTATGTAACTGTTCTCTATGGAATTTAGTAATACTTAATGTCACCTTTTCCTGATGCAAAGGAGAAGGTAAAACACAAACTTAAGCTTGCCACACGACAGTAATATAAATATTTTACCTTACGTTTTTGTCTGAGCTCTTATTTAAAGTGTGGCTTTTAGGATCCAAATTTATTCGGATCTCTTTCAGGATCAGATATTTCACTTGAGTCCAACATCTTATTGCTAGGCCCTTTATTCCAATACATTATCCAGAAAGCTGCTAATAAGAACTACTATTTAAATTTTGGTGAATAATTTGTTGCAGCTGTAGCTGTTGACGTGCACCATCAACTCCCTGGGCACATTCAGAAAAAATTCCTGTCTTTTTCTGAGTTTTTCATAGCTTTTCTGCTATAAGACTTGTTAAGCTAAGCTATGAAAAATCTCCCAATTCCAGAATATTTCCAGCCCTCTAAGAAAACAAGAATCCAAATGCACCTATTAGAATTATTCACAGTGGTTACAGGCAACCATCACTTCTGTTTACAGTATAAGATTATAAGTTAGATTGAAATATCATTCAGTTATAGTCATTCTCCAACACTGCAAAGAGATGGATGGTCTCCAGGGTAAGGTTGTCATAAAAAGGAAAATCAAACCAGCTGAATAATACAATAAGTCTGTGTATCAAGCCAGCTCAACCGAGCAGTGATAAGAACTGTGGCATCCTTTAAGGAGCTAGCTGACAGATTTCATTTGTCTGAGTTCAGATCTTGCCCTAGTGTCATATGTCATATCTTCCCACCATCCCTTCGGTGTTCTACCAGCACCCCTCCAGGTGCTGTCAGGGGATTCGAAGGAGTCTGCCAGTTAAAACGCTTGAATGGATAAGTCAAGAGTACAAGTACAGAGCCCTTTCATTTCTTTTCCTTTTTTTAGGCCACAAAATTGACACATCTTTTGCATTTGGTTCTGTAATTAGACGTATATTAAACTTTAAAATATAAATGTGTAGTACTATGTTGAAATATGACATTTCACAAATATATAAATAGCAATGAGAATGGAAAACGAAGATGGTTAAGCCCTTTGACAATATCAAGAGTTATCTTTATATCCTATGACTACGGATGCAATATCTGGAGCCACATAATTTGCTGTTACTAATGTAAAACATAAAGCCTTGCTTACTTGAAAATGAAGCACACCAAACTAAAAAGTTATCATGTTTTAGCTACAATGTTTCCAGAGGAAATAGTTTTAAAATAAAACAATCCCTCTCTAACTTGATTTCCTCATGGACTTTCTTAGTACGTGGATTACCATTGCTTTACATTGATTTTAAATAATTTTTGCATTTCACTCAACTGAGGCAGTTAGTAAACAGTTATGTTTTATGGACCTAAGACAGATTCCTGAGTTAGTTCTGAATGAGTTTTGGAGAATAATTCAGATGACTGAGGCAGGCAAACACCTTAGATGCCGAAGTATCCTGTCTGTTGTCCAGCTGTTGCTCTAGCACAGTGTGATCCATGCCCATCGCATCTGCCATGGCTACTATGGATGTCACGGTTACACCACGTGTGTCCAAAACAGCAATACGTGTCTATGCTTAGCCATTTGAATCGCAAAGAATGCATGCACAGCACGGATCAAAAGCAATTGTGCTCAGTTTATGGAAGCAGCTCTGGTGTGTTAAGGTAACACTGCAAACAGCCTAAAATATGTAGAACAACTTTGTACCTGTATTGCCCACTGTTCCAGCTCAGCAGGGGGTAGGGGCGGTGTCACCACGAATAACGGATGTCCACCCAAGCACACACCTATCTGGGCCTTTCAGGAGACAACAAAATCATGAAGAACAAGTCCTTCTCTTAGGGCTTCAAGCTTTGATCTTCAAGGTTTCAAGCTCTGGCAATTCCATCCTGTTTAACACAAATCTCTCCCTCACATTTACCTGTACACGAGATGTGTGCAACAAGACAAAAATTCAACGTAGTACTTTTAATGTGTAAAATTCAACATCACACTTTTGATGTGTAATGCTGCTATAATTTGAAAACCTAATATAAAGCATGCAAACTAAACAGCAGCTTTTTCTGAAAGTATTCTTGGTGAACACTTGATGAGAAGGTTAACATTTTAATCGGTTTAAAATTCTTTGCTTACAGGAGGAACGCTTGGACATGACCAACACACTGAAGAGAAATGAGAAAGGATAAAGTACAGTTTGAAGTTCAATTTTGATCTGAAATAGAAATGTCAATTGAATGTTTTGCATAGCATTTGTGGTTAAGTATGAAAGGTTTCTAAAATCAAGGGAATAAGATTCAAGTCATATATATATATACATATATATATATTTTAAAATCAGCAAATGCCACTTGTTTTCTATTTAGTTGACAAGAATAATTAATCCCACATCAATTCTAGGCTTTATGATGATATACACATCTCCTGAAGGAGGTGGCCAAAGACACAGGACAAATATCTAAACATTACTGTAATGAACACCAAGTATACCTGAGCTATGTAACACAAGCAACAGTCTAACTGTTGAAGAAAAAATCTCCAGTTCCAACCCACATCTATCCAAGATGCAGACTCACTTTAATCAGTAGCATTCAAGAATAAAACAGCTGTCAAAGAGCAGTTTCACTGTATTGTAGTTATCAGTCCAGCCTGATGCCAGAATGCCTCCGGCAATGTTGTTTTGTCACACTAGTAATGTCTGCAACTTGTTAGCAAGAGTTGTATTAAATCACCTTGTCACCAATTCTGGCTTTTATCAAGTTAAGTTAAACAAATTCACTGCTTAAACCAGAAAATATTGTTTTCGGTAAAGTGAGTCTAGATATAACATCTTTGGAATCACATTTCCTTGTCTATATCTAGCACTAGACTTGCGCGTGTAAGACAGAACAAAGGGTAAGTCTTTCTGTTTATTAAAAAGAATAATTTAAAAAAAATGTAAATTTGGTAGTGAAAAATAATTTAATTTTTAAGAGCACTGCCTTTTAAATAATGTTGATTTTAGCCAAAAGGGGAAAGAAACGCAGGTGGTGGTGCTAGATTTATTTAACATCAAAAAAGAGCTCACTATAAGAAACAACATTTTTGAGGAGTCTGAATTTAGTATTGTCAGTCATATTTTGAAATGGGGCATCTTGAATACTTTAGGCCCTGAAATCAAACAAATTAAATGATAGTGGAGTCAAAGTATGTATATTAAGGTGATACAAAAAACACCATGTGGTAGCAGTAGGTGGATTGATTGCATGATAGACAATGCTGTCAGTGTGACTCAAACATTAGAAAAACTGTCAGAGAAAAGGGATCCTGACTTCCCAAGAGAGTACAAACTCCTGAACGAACACATATGCACATGTCCTGATGTTTGTGGAGTACGTTTACTTCCACTTTCACTATGAAAATCTGTGGAACGGAAAAGTAAAGAAATGAAAAAACCAGGCTGCAAGCATTAAACCCTTTCGGAGAGCTCATAATCAGAACGGCTAATTTCCCTGTGTCAGTCTCTTGTGTCTCAGGCAGGGCCAAGGACAAAAACACCAATAGAGCACCTCTGCATCCTGCTCCTCTGCCTACAGTAGTAGTAGTCGGGAGATGGTTACTGCAAGTGAGTGCACCATACTCGCCACGACTCTTTCCTGACTTTGAATTGGAGTTGCAACTCTCATAGTACCTTAGAGAGTGGAATATTAGTTTTGTTCTGCTTTTAAATGGACTTTATCTTAGTTTCTTAGATACCAGTGGCAAAAAGTCCTACCAGCAGCTCAGTCTCCCTTCCAGTGCTTGCTTGGCTTTCTGAAGACAAACAAAACCAGACAAGATGGGAGTAGAAGGCAAGGAAAAAGCAGCAAATCTAGGCTTCCACTTAGAAGTTTAATTCAATTCTATATGAGAGAACAGTTGCTACTTTTCCCCAGTGAACTTCATGGCACATCAGTTTTAAACTTGGCGAACACTGGGAAAAGAGCGGACTACTGTATTTTATATATATATATTTATATATATATATATATATTATTTATATATATATATATCTAAGCCCTTATATTATGCAAAGATGCAATAAAAATGCCTAGAAATATTTCATCAGTTTCTAATTAAAATACCTTAAAATATGCTTCATTCTCTTCACCAAAATCAACATAATTTTAGTTCTCATAGTAGATTGAATCACATCTAAGATGATTTTTTTATTTTTTCAGCCTACACTTAGACTTCTAATTCAAGATTTATGTTACTAACAAATATCTTGATAAGAAATTAAAATTATCTGCTTCTTTGTCAACCATTATTCACTTTCCTAAACTAAATTAGCCTGGTTTTGACAAAGTTGGCAGAAATTGCTTGTGGTACATCTCTCAGGGATATCAGTGTCTTAGACAGAAAGATCCTAAACGGGGAAGGAAAGAGTTGGATGTGTAGCCATTTTCCAGCAAAACTATGGCTAGAGACACATGCCATGTCTCCTGGCTCTGAACTCACGGTATCTGGGTCATGCACAAGCTTCCTAAACTTTCAGAAAACAGGGAAAGTTAACATAGCTCTCAGAGGAACGGGACTTCATATGTTCTTCTGGGTCAATAAACAGCACAATTGTTTTGAATGAGCTGTTTTGAGTCTCTTGAATTAGCGAGAGTTCCCAAAGGATGTTTTCCTACGCATGGAAAATTCTTTTGGGATTGTCATGTAAGCACAGTTTTAAAAGAGAAGATTTTAAGTAGAGGATTTAGACTAAGAATGATTAATCCCAGTGTTCTACCCTTGTGATTAGGAAAGAAGGCAGCGAATATTCCTATAGAGAAGTGTTTGAAAAAAGCTGCATAATTACTGTCCAGTAGCCATGCTCTCCATCCATGAGGAGTACTTGCTAGAACTTCACCATTCAAGATGGGGTTTTACACTGTCCCAACTGACCTGCTTTGCCAGCTAGACCTTTCTAGTCAAAACCTTGATTCTGAAGAAAATTACCTCCACTGGTCACATGTAACAATAAGCCAAAAGCAACCATCTTCCTATATGTATAGAAGGGCACCGCAAAATACCCCACAACTGACATGAGTGCTTTGTTCCTTTTGAAGAGCTAAATAGAATATCATCAGGGGTTTCCTTCCTCTTTTCGAAAATCCATTGACTTACCACAGTACAGTATAAGGTGGGCAAACCTTATGCCTTACGTGGTAACTTTCATGATAGTTCTGCAAGACTGACTTACAATGCATCTTGATTCCTGCAGAGCTGGTAAAACTCTTTAAAGTTTCCTATCTTAGTAAATCACTCAAGCTTTTGGATTTTTAGTAAATACACAATCACAGACTTCTGACCTCCTCTCTCTGCGATTTACAGCAAATGCCACGTTCCTCACCCTAAAAATTCCCTTGTTGCACAGAGAAGTCAAAGCAGTGTCAGGAGGTGATGGCAGCCTTGTCTGTCACTCAGGCGTTTAGCAAGATTGTTGGGCTCTTTGCTGTGTTCTCTCCCTCTGGCTTGTTTGCAACACGGCTCTACAAAGGTGGTTGCTTAGAGGCCAAACGGGCTGCCTGATTGCAAGTGAATATGCACTAACGCGTTAGATTTAGTGTGCTGAATGACAAAAACCTTTTCCCACTAGATCTTCTCATTACTCTAATTCTGGAAAAACATCAAGGAATCAGTTGCTGCTTCCTCTCCTCCAAAAACCATTAGGTAAATCATCAGTTGGTGGGTTTCTTTAGCATTCTGCATTAATACTGTGGTATTCCTCACACTTCACTGAGCTCTATCTTCAGTTAATTCCTTAGAGCATGACTGCTCATATACTCTCAGATAACAGCACAGATTATCTGAGTGAGGTAGAAAAAATAAAGGGAAAGCTGACTTCACAAAAGCTAAGATTAGTATTTGCCGGACAATAAAAAGTTACCAATCTGCCCTTGACAACAGATGTCTAGAAATGGGATCCTCTTTTAATAAAAAACAAACAAACAAAATCTGTTTATGCAGGAAAAAGATGAAAATGTGAAATGTTTCATTTGAGTTGTAAAATTTGAAGGAATGTCTCTTAATATCAGCCTCCGAAATAGCAGATTGCTTCTAGAAAGGTTTAAACAGTTTATTA
The DNA here is from genome assembly GCF_036013475.1 of Columba livia. Lineage (NCBI taxonomy): Eukaryota > Metazoa > Chordata > Aves > Columbiformes > Columbidae > Columba > Columba livia. The sequence continues at coordinate 18,122,841 of NC_088614.1, forward strand.
ATCTAATAGAGAAAAAACTCAGACCCACTCAGTATAATAAAATAAATACTAAATAAATACTAAATAAATACTAAATAAATACTAAATAAATACTAAATAAATACTAAATAAATACTAAATAAATACTAAATAAATACTAAATAAATACTAAATAAAAACTAAAAGGTTCCAAGTGTGCACTCCTCAAAAAAGGAAACAGCATCTTTCCCCTGGACTTGAGTTGGCATTGGATTAGCCCTCAGAATGACTGGTTTTTAGTTAAGAAAAAAGTTGGAGACCATTAAGAGAGGTATATCATAATGTCTTATGTTAATTGCAACTTCTTTTTGTTAAGCAGTATTTTTTCTGTCTGGTTAATTTTAAGATGTTTGGAACTAGAAATCTCAGCACTCCTGTCCCTTCCTCTCTGCAAATATGTTGAACAATTATGAAAAGCTTCACAGGTAGTTTTCATTAACAAAGAGATTTCTAAGGTAAGGCAGGAAAATCTCCAAAGAAAGTTTAGTAAACACTTCTCCATGTTTAATAATAAATATCGATTACTTAACAGCCAGGTTTCCAGATGCTGAAATGACAAAAACCCAGTTGGCAGGAAGTCAGAGTTGGGAATCTCTACACTAAATATAAACTTAAAAAAAACCCAAAAGTGAAATGCAGTCATGTTGGGAATCATTTTAATCCTTGAAGTGCAATGCCTCAGACCACATTGGTTTTCCTTTTATTGTTTCCTGCTCACCAAATTCTCATCGTGCTGATGTTGTGCTTCAGTTAGTGATTGTTTCCAAACAAACCTTAAATTTAAGAAAAAGATAAATTTCAGTGAAGAGAGGAGATACATGTGCATATATATGTGTTTACACAGATATGGCTAGGAAATAACCTGGGTGATTGCACACCCAGGGAGTTCAACAGCCATTCCATTTCAGTTTCTCTCAGATTACTCTTGCACATCATGGAAAGCAGCATGTGTTTCCCATTAACACTCAAAAATCTGCAATGAACAGGGGTTTTTACTTCACCGTTGTTTTATGATAAGAATCAGTTTGAAGAAATACTTCAATGTACTGTATTCTGAAAACCACTTGATTGTTTGCAGCATGTTAAGAGAGCTAATTACTTAATTTGATAGAATCACAGCATTGTTTTGGTTGGAAGAGATCTCTGGTGGTCATGCAGGCCAACCTTCTGCTCAAAGCAAGACCAACTTCCAAAGTCAGATAAGACAGATTTTATTGTTAAAAGGCTTAGATAATATGTAGTAATGTGAAAAGAAAAGCTCAAAGCCAGAATACAAGAAATTTATTTCAAAAGGGCCACATCTCGATCTTATTCTTTTTGCCCACACCGTGATTGTAAATCTACAATAACACAACTGGAAAACTCTGCTTGCTAAAAGTGTAGATCCTTTCATGTGTTTTACCATTTCACTGTTTGAGTGGCAACACCATTTTTAGCATATATGTTTGCTATACATATGCTTAGGGCTCTATCCCAACAAACTTGTAGCCTAATACAAGTGGTGGAATAAAGCAAGTGTAAAATGAAAAGACTCTTTGCACAATACCAATTTTGTGGTTATTGTTATTGAAATGTGGAAATTGTTATTGAAATGCTTCTCATTTGTTACAAAAATAAAGGGGTATAAGGAAAAATCAGGTTGGTTCTTGTTTTGTATTTATTGACGAAAAAATCCATTTAAACTTAACTTGTTCAGTGCCTCATTACACACAAGGAACGTGACCTAACTAGTGCTGAACAACTTCTGAGAAGAAGCCTGATTGATTTCAAATCCCAGTCATTTAACCATAAGCCGAAAAGAGCATTGGTCTGCAGTGAAGAAATGAATACGCTTACAATCAACTGTTTATATGAATCTAGGTAAATGGGGAAAGCTACCTAAGGGCAAACAAAGAAAAAAGAATGAATGTACAGACATGTGAGCAGATGGGAATTGTTCATTATGTTTATACCGTAATTGAAACAAAGGATGTTTCAAGAAAATTCAAAATATCTTAAAAGCAATGTTATGCAAACTGAATTCAAAGATGCTATGTGCATCACCACCTGTTCCATGAGTTTTAGAGACTCCAGGGTGATTGTAGTCCGTCCAAAGGCTCAGAAAGTTCTTGAACCTGGTATTTCAAAGACTGGCAAACCTTCTGCAGAATAGGTTTGATCAAGCTTTCACACTTAAAACCAGAGTCATCTTTCAAATGGAAATCATACCTCTAATCTCTTCTTAATATACATTCAGAATTAGAACTACCTGTAATTCTGCAAATAACATTATCGAATAGTCAGCAATTTGAAGCAATTATCCATTCAGTTTCGGGTATGGCACACAGTGATGTGTATTTGGTTTCTGATGAGGTGGGAATGGTCTTTCATCTGAAAAAGACAAACCATTGAAAAAATCGGTAAACTCAGTTTATTTATAGAATCATAGAATCATTTCAGTTGGAAGAGACCCTCACAAGCGAGTCCAGCCATAGCCTAAGCCCAGCACTAACCCATGTCCCTGAGAACCTTTTCTAAACACCTTTTAAACCCCTCCAGTGATGGTGACTCCACCACTTCCTTGGGCAGCATGTTCCAATGCCTGACAACCCTTTCCGTGAGAAATGGTTTCCTAATATCCAAACTAAACCTCCTCTGACACAGCTTGAGGCCATTTCCTCTTGTTCTATCACTTGCTACTTAGGAGAAGAGACCAACACCCTCCATGCTACAACCTCCTTTCACTTGTAGGCAGCAACGAGGTCTCCCCTCAGCCTCCTTTTCTCAAGGCTGAACAGCTCCAGCTCTCTCAAATTTAATCTTTGAGAACCTCATTCTAAATAAGTACTGTAATATTCTATGGCATAGACTAGAGATACCTGTGAAGAATACATTAGCATATAAAAATACTTGGCCTAGCATACCTGAAGAGAGACAATAATTCATCTTTCATAAACAAACATTAAAATTTATTAAGCATCAGACTGAGGCTATTATATTTTAGACAGAAACACAGGATGAGAAATTCCACACAGCACAGCATGAATCGTGGTAACAATAGGCTAGGGATACTCAGAATAGGCACCTCTGTACATAACTTACATAAGTATTATTACACATAATAATGCCAATTAATAATGCTAATAATAATGCACTCAACTGGCAAATAAGAACTTCCTCTGTGACCTGCAAACCCTGTTTCTGAAAACAATCCTGCTAAAGTCAACCTGAGTACTTTATAAAAACAAAGAAAATCTAAGCTTCTCTGATAAGGATCTGTCTCTTACCCAGTAAAGCGGATTAGTACAATAGGTTTTGATTCTGAAAAGACTTTCAGTGCATCTGCTGTCTTTTGATCTTTTTTTTCTTGGAGTATAACACTAACGAGGAGAGTTTTATTTCCTGTGTTTATAATAAAGATGGTATTAGGTATGTGTTCTTAATTAAAGCTTTAAGAAGTATTAGACAAGGGCATGAACAGAATTAAAGGTACTGAAGTATTCTTTGAAAAAGTTTCAGCGTTTTGCACTTTGCTTCTAGTGCAGAGATTTCCCAATGGAACCAGTGCTGAAGACATTTCAAATAGGAGCAGCGTTCCAAAAGCATACAGAAGAACAGGAACTAGGGATCATTCTTCAATAACTGAGGTGAGCAGAGTGAAATTCAGTTTCAAAATCTCCTGTGCAGGAATCTTCTCAACTTTTTTCCGGACTATGAGGGTTTTCGCTCCCTCATTTGTGTTCAGTAGCAAGTGTGAGTATTAGGGTGGTGAGAACTCCTTTTCTTGGGCCACTTGCTGAGAACTTTATGCTTTGGACTTCAGGAAGAAAGATAGCCTCCCACAAAATATGAAAATGCTGTTGGTGAAACCAGAGTAAATGTTAACATCAGACCTGAGCATATTTTTTTGTCAAAATTAGTTAAAATAAATTGGAACTAGGTTTGCGTGACTCCACTCTTCCTGTACACTGCTTTCATTTTTATTGGTCAATTTGAACCAAATTCGATGAAGATACCACAAAGATACTTCAGTCCCCACAGTTAAAATCTGAATGGGTGGATTGGTGAAGGAAAGATGTCTTGTAACTGTTCTCATTGATGAAAAGGCCATGAAGTAAGGCTCAAACTTGTAAGAAAAGTTTCAGTTCTCAGTTGATTTCTGTCCATAAGTTAATCTTTCTTTAAAGTGAAATGCCCTGTTTTAGAGACAAACCGGAAACTAAGTCAAGCCCCAGTGTATGTTTCTGTCTTATTATAGACATATTTCCTGGGGACTTTTCTTTCAGTTATACTTTGCTACTGAACTAACAGCACCGCTATTTCACCTTTCCACCTCAAGTCAACTGGTTCATGAAAAGTATAGAATCATTTGACCTTGGTTGATACTGGCACTGAAGAAGTTATTCATTTGTCTGTCATCCTTGACTAAATCTGTGAAAACACTGGGCAAAGGATGTGAAACAAGCAAAGAAACCTGAATGTCCACTCCTCCACCATTATTTCCTTTTTGAAATTATTTTCACTAACCATGTTTATCAGTGGTGTTCCAACTTCAGCTAAGCTGCCAATAAAACTTGAAATGGAGTGGAGATGAGGAAAGAAATCAGTACTCCTCTAGGCAAATTAACAAGTTATTATACCATTTTTACATTTTGAAGTACTCTTTTGTTATTTCTCCAAAGCTGGTAGAAAACGCTTTATCAGCTCATTATCTCAGTGTCCTATGGACTAAACCACCTCCCTCACTCTAAACTTTGACACTATCTTCTGCGACAAAATACAGTAAGAAAGAGGCAATAAATTTATTGGCATAAATGAAAATCGCATCTATATCTGAGAAGACCAGCTGTGATCATTAGAGTTACTATCACCAAGAGAAATTCAGGAAACCCTAATCCCTGGTTGTATGCATTTCTATTGGCCTTTTGAACAACTTGTCCAATTTCCACATACGTTATCTGCATCATTACCGTGAACAGCATAACATGCTTTCCAAGAAAAGGCAACGAATAGCATAAAACATACCTGTCTTAAATAGATGTTGGTGTATGTAGCATGTTGTTTTCAGCTATTAGGAATCAAAACATAATTACTAAGTTTTTTTAACTGCTGAAAAGAGCCCCTTTGGTTGCTATTACATACAATTAGGGATTTATGAGTAATTAGGGATTTATGAGTTTCAGTGCAGAGACTCTACACCTACCATATGCTGCTTTCATATCTCTAAACTACTGTAGGTTGCCATGGTATTTTTTCCCCTCACATCACCACATTTTCCAGAAAGAAGAGACATGGGGAATGCCACCGTATTTTGGATTTCTCAGGTAAAGTAAGGCAGCCAGTTATCCCTCTCTGCGGTTTTGCTGGGCCACTGTTATCAATTTGCTTCACGAGTTCTGCTCGGTAACAAAACACAACAGGTCACTGAAGAGATAAATACTAAATATTACTTTTGAAGTAATGACTGTGCTAGCTCTCTTTCTTTGGTGTTTTTAATCATGCTAATTGCTGTAAATACTTTACATCTTCATGGAGTAAATCAGGGAGCACAAGTGATTTTGTAGAAGTGATGAAGTCAGCAGAAGTGGAAGTTTGAAAACAGTGAGATCCGAATTGCAAAAGTAGTTCTGCATAACTTCTCAATAATGCTGCGATACAGAGTTCCGAGTATAGTGTTATTTTTAAAATGTACATTTTTTTGTTTTTTTTTATGGCAGTCTAGAATTATCCTCTCTGGTGTTAATTAAGGGTAAAAAGCAATTTGCATTAGAAATATCTATTTGTAACTAAGTAGTCTCCATGTAGATCTGAATTAAAACTAAGTGCTGTTTTCACCTGTCTACATGCACGGTGACCTTCACTGACATAGCAGCTGGGACTGAATGTGGGTGTCGGGGATTGGCTCAAGGAGCACAGACATGAGTCCACCAAGCAACTGTACGAGAAGAGCCCATTTTAGTTGACATAAGTAGGCCTTAGTTAGCTTGTCTATTAGGCTGTGGGAAAGGGGGGAACGGAAAAGTACTAACTAAGGCAGGGTCAGGATATTTTTGAAGAGATAAGAGTCAGAAGAATGTGGGATGCGCATAGCTAGCTAAACCCAAGTAGGTGGAGTAAGTAAATGTGCTTAGCCTATTAGATAGAGACAAGTATGCATAATTATGGTATTTGGTATAAATGCACGCTATCTCGGGCAATAAAGTTGAAGTATGCTTTATCACTCATATTGAGTCGGCTGCATTTCTTCCTCCGTCCGCTCGGGTCTGGAACTCTGATGGGACTTTTCTCTGCATGTGGGGAACATTCTTATGGCAGAAGGTGAAAACACCTCTATCATGGTGCTGATTTAAGTAAAATCACACACTTTTCCCATTGGATTTCTATCTGAGGGAATTCGACAGACTGGCAAAGTCAAGTGAACACAAAGTGAATCCTATAGCTGCTTGAAACCTGCAAAATTTATACTCTGACGCTGGACAAAACAAAAACCACAAAAAGCTGTATTTTTTTTCTTTTTAATAATCAAGCACCGTTGTCAATGCAAGTTACTGTGATATATAAAGGCCTGATCCCTTTCAGTCGCGATTCTGTACTCTGCTGAAATCAATAACAGTAAGTTCCTATATACTTATATGCCCCTGCTCAGTTTGGCTTAGATGTGCTGCACCATAAATATGTCTCCTTCTGTGAAGTTTAGATCTCAGGGCTCACATTAGTCAACAGAATCCAGGCTTCCACAAGTGCCAAAGAATTTTAAATACCACAAATACCCTAAGCATTTGGGAATAGCAGTGAAAGTTCAGCTTCACTTGGGTTTGCAAGCTACCAGATATAATAAAAAAAGCTTAAACAGACCCACTTGGAAGTTCTACCCAAAATGCTGAATCTTTCATCATTCAGTCACACTTCTAACATTACAAACTCCTTACTGCCCCTAAAGTACAGTTTAAAGGAGTTAAATCTGCCTCCTCTATTTTCAAATCATGAATCCACGTGATAATATTTTCAGTTTGTTGACTGACCTTTACAGGAATTTCTACCTGGCAGTTTTTATTCTTAGTGTGAATTTGCTACAGGTTTTCAAGAGATGAATAGTCATCTGCCTTGTAAAGGGTTTTGCAGAGATCAATTGGGATGAGGTTATCTCTAGACAGCTTCATCTTAGATTAGGACACCCACTTTCTTCTGTCTCAAAAGATTTCTTCAATCTTAATAGAGTTGGAAAAAAAGTCATTTTTTTTGTGATAAGTATTTATTGCATTCAGGTGCTATAGAAATTAAACATTGGGCTTCTGTGAAGTACAGGAGTTCATGGATCAAAACTATTTCCTCCAAGAAAATGCTTGTGACAGTGAAATTAATTCAACAAATCTCACAGATGACAGGACTGGCTGAGAGTCTCTACTTCCTGATAACAGCAATAATGATGATTTATTATTACTGGTCTATCATCATCTATGTGCTTAGCATGCAAAAAGTATGACTGAGGAGATTTTGCAGACATGTTAGGACAGTTTGTGGTGATTTTGATGGAAGTTCAGGGAGATGACACTGCTCCTGCATATCAGAAGAAAATCTTCATGTGACCTTACCTAATTATTAACAATTGCAAGGCCATGATCTAGTTCTGTTCTTAACTATGTTTTTTGGACAATATTGAATTAACAAGTGATTCCAATAGAGTGGGTTTCATGCAGGATCTCAAAACTGAATAATGTGCAGAAGAATCAATTTATTTCCAGTCAGTGAAGAAACAGGCAAAACTTTCTGTTCTGTCACAAATGATCTCTTGTTATCACTGAACTGAGCTGTAAAATTTCTCTTATATGGAGAGGATGATCCTGCAATAAGTTCCTGGCATAACAAAGAAAAGAATATCTGAATAAAAACTTTGAATGCAAATTAAGATACAGGAGGACATCCATGCTACATTTAGCATTTGACCATAACGTGGTCATTCTTCCAAGCAGATCTCTGAACAGGATAAAGTCCATGCCCCTAAAATCCAGGGGTATGATCCCGCTTTTTGCCTTGTTCCCTCCTCTCACTATCCTGAACTCCACAATGTCATGGTCGTTGCAGCCAATGCTGTCCTAAACTTTCACATGTCCAACCCACCCTTCCTTTTCGTAAGCAAGACGTCCACCATGACCTTTCAGAGCACGTCCTTTAATTGGACCCTCTATCACTTTTCATAGGAAGCTGTTGTTGGCATACTGCTCCTAGACAGTCAGTGCTGTTTGTATTGTGCCTCCAGCAGATATCAATGTGGTTAAAGTCCCCCATAAGAACCACCGCCTGTGAAAGGGAGTCTACTTCCACTTGTCTGAAGAAAGCCACATCGACTTCTTCCACATCTCGGTGACCCCACTGAGATTACAACCCTGCAACTGCACACAGTCTTTTATCCACCCCATTTGTTTCTCATGCTGTATGCAGGTACCTCAGAAAGGGTTGTGCCGGTTCCCTGGGAAAGGTTTGAATGAGAGGTGTCCTCATAACGCTGTCCTGTAGACACTACCTTATTCTATGCATACTCTTAAGTGAGTTAGCTAACGCAGACAGCCTTGGACAGTGGATGCTGTCCTACTATTAAAGAGAAGAAAAAGAAGACTTTTATAAATAGCAAGAACCAAACTTTGCAATTAAAGGCATATAATGGGTTGAGTGTATGTAGATACATCTCTGTATAACATATTTTGTTTGGACAATTGGACAACAAGTCATGTCATATCAGAAAGGGATCTCTAAACATCTAAACCCCATGAAACCGGCAACAACACAGTAAGCACTAGTTAAAATCCACTTACATTTTGCATTATATATAACTTGCTGTGATAGAATCAAGCTGCACAATAAACACAAACAGTACTTCCACAGTACAAAATATTTACAGTAGTAAAATGAATACTGATACATCCCTTAGTAATCCCTTAGGTTTCAGCACATGCTAAAGATTAAGTAGTGAGCAACATATTTGTCTGATTATTAAAGATTTATCTTCTCCTCTCCTTTAAATAAAAAATAATCTATTTTCCCTGAAGCAAAAATATTTTGCTTTGAAAGTACTTGTTTTCATTAATATGATTTTAATACTTAATTAAAAAATGAGGGGTTTATTTGAATGAATTACATGCCAGAACTGTAGAAATAAAAATTAGTGTCACCAAACAAAATGGAATTTTAGTTACATTATTAACTGGATCCAAATTATGTGATACTTCAGTGACACTACTGAGTTGACTCAGAATTAATCCAATTGAAGAATTTTGCTGTAGACGTCTACCATACAAAAGTAATTAGGTGGGGTTTGAGTCTTGGTCTAACTCTTAATCCTCAAGAAGTCAACGATAAACCAGTCATAAGCTTTAGTGGAATCAGAATTAAGCTGCTGGCTCACTTAGACTTAGCACATATAGAATACAATTACTTTTCCTTCTTTCTGTACCCCCAAAATCTGTAATCATCATCCATTTGGGGAACTGTATTTGTATAGTAGAACACCAAAATTCAGTTCCAGGTATGTGTATCAATACCAACACAAAAACAGGCCAAAGTGTTAGGTCATGTTAATTTAGGCCCAGACTACTAGAGAAAATACTGCAGTGGAAGATTTATTTCTCAAGAGTAGTTAGCACACTACCCTTCACTGGGGAAGTTACCATTCAAAGAGGGACATTCCCAAAAAACAGGATCCACATTTCCGTAGTATCTGAATAAACTTCTTGGATGTGGATGCACCAAAGTGGCAGTCTGCAAATTATGTTTCACGTAGCCTGGTCTTGCAGATGTGTAGGAGGTATGCGAACACTTTTGGGAACGTGAATCTAACTCCTTTTGACGAGTGATATTCAGTATTGAAAACCTGCTACGTATTGCAAAACCAGACTATGAAAAAGTCCCTGTAGACATAAGATAGCTCGGAAAGCTGAACAGAGCAGTGGAAGGTAGGGAACGGCCCAGGACTGAGCCTGGGAACCCACCAGTGCTTGATCAGCTCACCTGGGAGTATCTTGCATTGAGACCCAGTACCACACACAGGCACTACAGTGTCTGCAGATTGTGGCAGGGTGCTGCAAACACAACAGCATCACCAAGACAGGAAAGATGCTGTTTTCACCTCCATACCAGCTGGTGGAGAAATCAATCTAAAGTTTTTTAAAGTAGCTTTTTCCGCCTCAAAGAAGATAAGTCTTGATATACCAGAATTGATATACCAGAATGGTGTAATTCATTCTAGACATTTACTCTGATGAAGAAACACTACATGGGTTAAAGCTATTAACTCAATTTATGGCTTCCAGAAGGCTGCTGTTTTATTGCCTGCTTATGTCTTCTGTGGAAAAAGATAACTAGTATGGTTACAGTTAATCTCGATACAATCTTCTCAAAATATATTCCTTTGGTGCTTGCGATTTACTCTGTAATCTGCTTTTCCTTAAGGGCCCTGCTATTTCTTTTTTTTTTTTACTTTTGTTGTGTACTACACCATTACTTTCCAGAACATAAAAAATATCACCAAGAAAAAAATAGGCCAGTGTAAATGATTATCTTAGAAATGTGTCTTATTATTTATAATAGGGTAGCTTGTGAATATTTACCTGGGCTACATATCTGTCTCACTTCAGCAGATGTTGCTGACCCTCCTAGGGGTATTCTACCTTTCATTGCTTTATTTTCTCATTGAGTAACCAGATGCCAAACCACAGAAATACCAAGTTCTGGTGAAATTTATGTCTACTTCAGTCAACAGAATTCAAATTAGATAACTGATCTATATCGACAGGGCATAATCAAATATTGAAGACTGCAGGCAAAGCCCTAACTGATGCTTGCTTTGCAGTACTTCCAAACATACAATGCATTTAGAAAGAATAGTTTCACGATCCACACTCTGCTTGGCTCTGTCACTGAATTGCTGAGTGACTTTCCCTTTGTATTCATTATCTGTTGAACGGGTTTAATAGAGACCTAGAATAAGTATGGACGAATGCAACTACTGTGATCGGAAACATGTAAGAGGTTCAATGTGAGGGGCAATTAAACAGGCTACAAAGCTTCCCCTTCATAAAGACAGGACTGGGAAGGGAATATGATGGAGATCTGAAAGTTACAATGGATGCAAATAGCAAATGGATGTGTATTCTTTCTCAAAACACAGGAACCTGGCTTCATTCAGTGAAACCATCAGGCAGTAAACCAGTACTCTCTCATGCAACCAATGCATCTGCCACATAAAAGTATGAAGATAAAAGGTCAAATGTGTTTAAAGACGAATTAGAAAAGATCAAGGAACACAGGTTTAATGTTAGATATCAAACACAAATAATTGTGTGCCAGGTCTTGTTCGCAATACCCACTTTTTCTTGAAGTTTGGAATACATGACGCTATGATATGATCTATTCTTTCCCTAAAAATCCAGTAGTGCCTTCTGTTGTAATGAGATGTCAAAATAAGATAACCTTAGATCCAGACTTGTGTGGCAGTTACATATTCAGCAGAACATTTATCAGATCTCATGAAATTTTACATTTTCATGAAGAAGTGGAACTTCTGGTGGTGGTTTAAAAAACACTACAGAAATGTATGAGTGATATAAAATAATCTTTAGTTTCTGGACTGCTTTAATTCTTTTTTGTTTCTGCAAAATTATCAAGCGTAATGCTCACTCAAATTCACTTTTTGATCTGGATAAGCACTGTTGATAATAATTTGTTATAGAAAAAGATCTTTTTGCTTGAGTATATACATGTAATCTGGATGGTAGGAGCACGAGGGACCTAATTAGCACACTGTACTTTGTACCTAGGGATGTCAACAGAAGGCAGAATATATGCTTAAATAATGCAGAGATTTTGCCATGAAGACTGCAGTCACAGATTTCCTCCCTGGGAATGACTGAACACTGTGTGAAATAGCTCAATGCCAAACAATTTCTGCAATCAAGAGAGGAACATCATGTTTGACTTAAGTTTCAAATTTAAGTCATACACAATCAGAAATGAAAAATAAATACATCAAACAGAGCAATTACTCATTTGTGTCAACACACCAATACAGGTATTCTGATCTATATTTAGCACTCTTAAATTATAAAATACAATAAATGGATTATCCTGGGTAATATTTCATTAAATGGAAACAAAAATTCCATGTTATTAGCAACATAAAAGCAGAAGAGCAGGGAATAATGGGACACGCTGGGGATAGGAAAAGCCAACCAAACCCCAAATCCTGCATGACTTATCCAGCAAGTTAGGAAAATTTGAATGCTTAGGTATATGTTGAGTATGTTTGTATTTACACTAAGAGACAGAGGTCACAAACAGTAACATTATAGCTCATGGTCTGGCAGTTAAAGGACATTGAAACAGGTATCATGGAGAAAATTCTAGTATGGAAAAGAGACTATCAGTTAAACTTCAGCCAACAAATTAGGCAGACCTCTGTAAGACCCTCTGCCTTTGGACAAAATAATCTTCCATTGATTCAGTAAAGATAAAGGCAATAAAACATGACTTCAAATGCACTGAAATATGTTAATTACCATGATACTTCTAAGGTTTCTACTATTGGTAGGAAGCCTGTGTTACCTCTAATATGTCACGTATTTCAAACAATTTGATTTTTACTTCCCGTAGAACTCTAGAAAAATATGAACTGAAATGTCTTCATGTGCAAATACTCAACTCAGGTTTTAGTAGCCAGATTTAACCTCAAAACACTTGCAAAACTATTATGTGATTAACTTCTAGTGCTAGATGCTGAAAGTACATAAATGTGCTTCTGTGCACTCAGTCTCGGTTCCTGAGATCAGCTGATCAGAGGCGGCTCGGCGGGTCCCGATTCAGCGAAACCTTCCAGGTTCAGAGCAGCCTTTTTTTGGGTGTTTTTTCTCCCAATCGGGCACTTTGGGTCTCAAGGGCCCCGGAAGCTCCCGGCAGCCCTTGCGAGGCGGTGACGTCAGTGGGCGTTACCGCGGGAGGGCGGGTGATTTGAAACCCGTCGCATCTCGGCACCGGCTCTCGGTTCCTGAGATCAGCTGATCGGAGGCGGCTCGGCGGGTCCCGACTCAGCGGAACCTTCGAGGTACAGAGATCACACCCCGCCCCTCGCCTTGAAAAAGCCTCCGGGAGGACAGCGACGCGTCGCTGCCACCAGGTGCTGGAAGGGCCATCGGCTTGTGCCGCGGGTGAGTAGCACCCACGCTGTGCTGCAGCAGCGGGTGTGTAACTCGTGCACTGGGGTGTAGAGGTTGTCACCTGTCGCTAGTTAGACTCTCTCACCTGTTGCCACTGTCTCAAACTGTTGCTGACCATGGTGTTGACCAGAAAGAGAGCTTGTCTGAAGAAACTGTAGCCACTCAGACAGAGTGTCTGCCCCGAACCGTGGCTGTTCAGGTTTCTGTCTGCAGGGAGTGCCAGAGCCTGCTGCTGCCGGGTGAGGATGGCCAGCATCCCACCTGTGTGAGGGGTGAGCAGGTGCAAGATCTGCTCAGCATGGCTGCAAAGCTTAAGGAGGAGATTGAGATGCTGAGGACCATCAGGGAGCGTGAAAAGGAAATGGACTGGTGGAGTAACTCCCATAGCCCTGGGGTGAAATTGGTGTGCTCAGCTCGCTCTCTGAAATGCCTGTACACCAGTGTGTGCAGCATGGGGAATAAGCAGGAGGAGTTAGAAACCTGTGTTAGGGCAGGAGATTATGACCTAGTGGCAATTACAGAGACATGGTGGGACAGCACACATGACTGGAATGTGGTCATGGATGGCTGTGTCCTTCTCAGGAAAGACAGGCCAGCCAGACCTGGTGGTGGAGTTGCTCTTTATGTGAGAGAGCTGCTACAATGTATTGAGTGTTGTCCAGGCACGGATGAGGAGCGAGTTGAGTCTGTGGGTGAAAGTTAAGGGGCAGGCTGGCAAGGGCCACCAGATCAGGGTGAGAAAGTTGATGAGGCATCTACAGACAGCTGAGAGCAGCCTCACAATCACAGGCCCTGGTTGTGGTGGGGGATTTGAACTTCCCTGATGGTTGTTGGAAGGACTGCTTGGCCAGCCAGCCACAGGCCAGAAGGTTCCTCCAGTGCCTTGATGATAACTTTGTGATGCAAAGGGTGGAGGAGCCGACTAGGAGAGGTGCAGTATGCATCTAATTATTGACACGATGACTTTAAACAAACAAAAAAAAGTCAGTGATTTTATTTATTAGCAGTCTGAGTAGCATAGGGGAAGTAATCTCTGAAATAGTATCGACCAAATGAATTATAAAAGAGATTTAGAACTTTCATTTTATTTGAGCACAAATAACGCTAGCTCTAATTAAATTACAAGATCTAATTAAATTACATGTTAGGAGCGTCCTTATATCCCTTAATGCTGTACGAATTCACACATTGCCATCTGTCTCTCACATACAGTAATTAGTCATACAAGAATGAAAATCTGTTTGTAATCATATATTCTGAATTCCAGCTTCTTGAAAGACAAGCTCTATGCACATAAAGCAAGCTTAAGAACTGGCTGGGTTTGTTGAGAGGGAGAATGTCTGTGGAATTCACTTTGTGTACAGATATATTCCACTTCATTTGTTGTTTAAGTTGTGACCTCACGTTGTGTCCTACTCCATAAAGCACCTGTAAAGGAATGAAAGCTGTCTTCACAGAATAAGAGGCTGTCTGAATAATAAATGAATAGGCTAAACGATGAAGAAACTTGCTTTGAAGAAAAATGAAATACTTAGCACATTATCTTAGCTGAGTCATTTAAATTCTTCCCACCACTGTGAAAAAGATTCTCTAGGAATGAAACAAGTGGGCAACAAGCACATGGTGTCTGCACACCTGCCTTTGAACCCCCGAACACTGTTTTCTAATTGTTTTTTTGTGATTGCCTCCACTAAGAAACATGAAAAACTTCATTAGCCAAACACAGCAAGCTAGTATTCCTTGTACATTTATGCTACTTCTTGTATTACGAGGATGATTTCAAACCTTCAAAATTTAATATCTCAGGTCACTTTATTTGTAATAAATCACATCAAGTTCAAGAGTGTATTATTAGTTTCTTTAATAAAGCAGAGCTATTTTCTCATGAAAATTTTCTATTGAAATCCAATAAGCAGAACTTTGCACCCAAACTCCTGGAGTACTTGTGGTTTCTTTAGGGTCAGCATGGCTGTGTTTAAACTACAAAAATTATATAAAAAAGAGAAGTCACTGGTATCTTCACAATTCTGGTTTTCATAAAGTTATGGTACTGAAAAAAAATCAGTAGCTGTTATTTTGTTATCAGACTAACAGAAGTGTTTAACTACCAAATATGCATAAACATTTTAGAACTGATAATTGAGGGGGTTTAAAATAATGAGCAAAAATAAAGGCACAAAGTCAAAAGATGAGAATGAGCAGTATTTTTTAATAAAGACAACTATAATAATCTATGGTTTTCATCTTATTCCATCTGGTTTCAATCTTAGAGCATTTTCCCTGTAGTAATACGCTAGATTGTATATCATGGTTATAAAAATCTGTCGAAGATTTCCCCTCACAGTATAATATAACCAAATAATAAAACAGTAGTACTATTAATGTGTAAATATCAAAATCAGTCATAATTAATAACGTTAACAATTGTTCCTCTACTGTAAATTGCCGTCTGTCATTTAATAAGCACAAAGAGCAACCCTTTTAAGGAGCTGAGCTTCATTTCTGTTGTGGTTGAGATGGACAAACGACATAGACCAAGTTCTTCCAGGAGCTGGGCTTCATTGAGGAACATAAAAGGATATCATAATTACCTGTCACTGAATCAGCTTTGTTACTATTTTCCTTTTAATTTGAAATTGCAATTATTTACATAACATTTAAGATTGTTACTCTCTATAATAGGGTTAAAAAGCAGCACTCACAGCTCTAAACATCTTTCGACATTATGCAACAATGACAATTGGCACTGAAAGCTAAAAACTGCTGCACAGTAACCTTTCTATTGAACTTGTGAAGTTTACTTAACTTTACACTTTGTGATCAAAGACAATCTGTCCAGTCTATGAGGCAAACACCATACTAAGCACAAAATGAAACAAAGTGAAGATGTGTTATAATATGAGCAGATATGCTGGAATAAAGGAGGCAGGACAACTGGCAATTTTAATAAATAGCTTTTATTAAGTAACTTGCATTAGGGCTTTTCTTTTCTATGGTAGCTGTTACAGTAAGCTCACAGTAATTTGCGTATCACATTATACACAGGTACCATGTTACCTCATTATCAAAACCAGGACTTTCTTTTAGAGGATAATGAACTATGGCAATTAGACCACATTCTTCATTAATTCCCTTTCATAGTTTGTGATCCTGCTGAAATAAATGGTACTCAGAGTTGTTAAGGCCTATAACTCTGTCTTTCATCCACAATGCCAAAGATCACACTAAAAATTTGTCAGTTTAAGACCATAAATATTTCTGACATCCAAAGACCAGGATTATACTCCTCCTTTCTAGCTATCAACTAATGTAAGACAAAACATCTTCTTCCTCACTCAGATGAGTGACTGTACAGCAAGTGAACAGATAAAGCTTCTTAACATAGTTTAGCTTAATTAGAATGAAGTAAATGAGATGTTGCTCAAATACTGTTATGTACTGTGAACTTTTATGCCAGCTATCAGATCAAGAAGTTGCTTGCAGTAGGGGTTCTTAATTACGTTTTTATTTCAAAATTTGAATAGCTGCCCTTTGCACTTAAAATTGAGCAGATGAATAAAGGGATTTCTACACCAATTTTATTTTAACTAATTGCAGAGTTTGGTCCTGATTCTATAAACTTAATTAAGCATGCTGACTGAAGACTGAGATTCATCGGGGCTCCGCGCTTTGAGCAGGCACTGAAGGCAACGAGAGCGTGGAGTTCTCAACATCCTGAAACGCTATTGCTGAAACTCATGTTCTTGCTACTCATCTTGAAAGTTATAAATGCAAGAGAAGAGTTCTGGTTCTTGGGTTCTCAGCAAGCTGGCAATACTCAGTGCTAATACACTGTGGGTCATAACACAATGAGATTTTGATTTTTTTTGGTTTTTTTAAGTGTTAAGAAATTAGATGGCCCCATCATCTGAGAAAAAAAAAGATAAATAATACTTTATTTATGTGGGTGATTCACTACTAAAAGTTGCGTTTAAGCCCAGAAGGCAGGCACTCTTTGTGCTCTGAAGGTGAAATGCTTCTGTGTTATGTAATAAGCCCTCACAGAACCAAAAAGAAAATGTATTTGAAACAAAGAAATTACTTTCTGTTGCATGCTACTGTACAGGAGAGCGAGGGGAAATCCAATCTCAAGACAATTTTCTGAAGCCAGAAAGAAAACAATGCAATTGCTAAGAAAGCAATCAGACACTTTTTTTATGCTACCTGTCTCGTTTTTTTAATAGACAGCTCCATCTCTCAAGACACAATCTGATACCAAATATAATTTATTTTTTCTGAATACAAAGAACTTTAAATTGTTTCTTTTAGAATATATTTAAAAAAATAAAAATGTCATTTACACTTAAGATATGCAAGGAAGAAAAATCCCACATGTATTAAAATAGTAAAAGCTATTTTCTCACTTCCCTGCATATAAAATGGACAGCGCTAAGACATCTAAGGAATCTATATTAATAACTATTCCTTGTGTTTTAGTAATCCTTTTGTCTACTGGGAAGTTGCGCCCTCCTTTGAAGATAACTATGAAATGTAGTGGTGTTTTATTATTTTTTTCTTAACCCATTAACAGGAAAGTTAAAATTACTTGGAATCATCCTCATGTCTTCAGATGTCTGGGTTAACGCTACCTTTAGCATTTGTTGCTGCAGCATATTATTTTATAAATAACACCTGCAAGTCCAGTTGTGCTCAGCCTATGTCAGACAAAGCTATTTGACATTGTTTGCTCTCTAGAAAAGTGATTACTAGTGCAGTGCCTCAGGGGGCAGTACTGGGGCCTATATTATTCAATATATTAATCAACGATTTGGATGAGGGAATAGAGTGACTGTCAGCAAGTTTGCTGGTGACACCAAGCTGGGAGGAGTGGCTGACACTAGAAGCTGTGCTGCCATCAGAGACCTGGACAGGCTGGAGAGCTGGGCAGGGAAATATTGAATGAAATAGAACAAGGGCAAGTGTAGAGCCTTGAATCTGGGCAGGAACAACCCCAGGTTCCAGTATAAGTTGGGGAATGACCTATTAGAGAGCAGCGTAGGGGAAAGGGACCTGGGGGTCCTGGGGACAGCAGGGTGACCATGAGCCAGCACTGGGCCCTTGTGGCCAGGAAGCCAATGGTACCTGGGGTGGATTAGAAGGGGGTGGTCAGTAGGTTAGAGAGGTTCTCCTGCCCCTCTGCTCTGCCCTGGGGAGACCACACCTGGAATATTGTGTCCAGTTGTGGCCCCTCAGTTCCAGCAGGACAGGGAACTGCTGGAGAGAGTCCAGCGCAGCCACCAAGATGCTGAAGGGAGTGGAGCATCTCCCGTGTGAGGAAAGGCTGGGTGAGCTGGGGCTCTGGAGCTGGAGAAGAGGAGACTGAGGGGCGACCTCCTTCATGTTTACAGATATCTATAGGGTGAGTGTCAGGAGGATGGAGCCAGGCTCTTCTCGGTGACAACCAATGATAGACAAGGGGTAATGGGTTCAAACTGGAACACAAGAGGTTCCACTTAAATCTGAGAAGAAACTTCTTCCTGGTGAGGGTGGCAGAGCCTGGCCCAGGCTGCCCAGGGGGGTTGTGGAGTCTCACTCTGGAAATATTCCAACCCACCTGGACACCTTCCTGTGTAACCTCATCTGGGTGTTCCTGCTCCATGGGGGGATTGCAGTGGATGAGCTTTCCAGGTCCCTTCCAATCCCTGATATTCTGGGAGTCTGTCTTCCAAGAACTCAAATGACCTTCCTATTTTTTCTTGCTGCTATGCAAAATGCATGACACATTGTAATTCATATTCTGTCTGGCAGACTGGAAAACATTCCGTTATAGTTTAAGTTGTTTAGATCATAGTTCAATAGATGGAAGTATATTAACCACCCCGTATCATTAAAGCAAGCGTAGTGAAAAAGGCTGGTGGCACAATGCTGATTGGCAGAAGAAGGTCAGAGGTATCTCTCATAAAAATTAAAATGAACCAACTTTCAATATATTTATTATCTCAGATTCAATAATTACACTGTAAAAATAGCAAATAAACTTTTCCAGGAGGAACACTAAACAATGACAATATGGTAGAATATATCTATTCAAACAGTTGTGTTTGAACATCACATTTTTAAGTTTCTAGAATTAATTTATATCTGGGTCTGTGGAAGCTATTTGATATGGGCTTTGAAATAATTATTTATTTTTTATTGCTAAGTTACCCATTTTTAGTGCATTGATATTACAGGTAATCTGTCTTTATTAAGTTTTATCATGAAACAAATTCATAGTCTACACTTTTAAAGAAAAAGTCTGGTTAAGAGGGAGGTATTTAGGCATTCTTATTCATACTCCATTAGCCAGACTGCTCTTAAGGACATATCCAACATCACACCCATACAGTCTGTTCCAGCATGAGCTATCTTACTGACAGCTATGTAGTCAACTCTGGAGATACAGTTTTAACCCTACGCATTTTAAAGGAGTAGTTGCACAGTACTCAAACTACAAATGCTCAGATATGCCAGCATCTGGCTCTGGGAATACCATAGAGTGATTAGTCTTTCAAATAAACAGTGGAGAAAGTAACTTAAATCATTAGAATAGCAATATATCCAGGTGAGCAGCAGAAACAGTATTTTAATAAATGCTTTCTATTCCTAAAGCAGTCCCAGTAATTTGCAACTCGATTGCTTTTATTCAGCACAAGAGGCATTTTTGACTATGCAAGTTGCTTAAAGAAAGTACATAATATCTTAACATGGCACTGAATTGTACAGTACAATAGCATCTTGTTTCAGTTCTAGTTGGTACATTTTAAAATGTCAATTATATGGTTCCACACATTTCCCAAATGGCACATCGACTCTTAACTCTTGTGTTCTTCATTCTGAATTCTATTACTGGCAACAGGACTTGTAAAGAGGTAATAATTACCTAATCATACATTTGTTGATTAATCTGGGTTAGAGTTAATTCAATGGTAATTAAGTTCATTCTGCATAGATTAAAGCATCCTCTAACAATTAAGAGTATTTATTTAACATATTCTATTAAACACAAATGAAATTGCTTGCATTAAGCAAAAAAGACTTGCATTAAGCAAAAAAGACTATTTTCTGTACACGCATTCACATATGCATAAAAACGCAGAAATACAAGGATGAAGGGATGTGAACATATGGAAGGCGTATACCAGAGTCAAGTTCTGACAAAGTTTTAGGATGGTCTGGTTAATCTTTTTCAAAAGCAGTTATTTTCTTCACATGTTGCCAAACTGACAAAGGATGCTTATGATAACTTGGAATTATACTATCACGACAAAGTGTGTTAACTGCACAATAGTATGGTGCTATTACAGTATTGCCATTATTACTACTGGAAAGCTCTCTATTAGATTAAGCCAATAACGGATCACATATATATTAGCGAATGTGCCATACTACAACAAAGCAGGGGAGAAGGTAATGGTAATGTGCTGTAACAGGGTAACAACAATAATGCAGAGGAGGATATAAAATTGAAACTATTATTCACTTGACAGTGGGCAATAAGAATATTATCCTTAAATTATTGCATATAGAATACACTAGCTCAGTACAAGCTACACAAATCATTATTACACTGTATTTGCCAGTCAGCACCGTATAAGTGTCTTGGTAGAGGGCATAATCATGGCACCTGCGGGTTTCTTGGTGATGACTATTTACATATGCCTGAGGGTTCCAGCGTCTGGCATTTAACCCTTTCATAATCCATAAACTATCAGAGCCATTACCATAATAATCTGTCCTATTAATGACTGCCTTTGTGCTGTCCATGGTACAGTTTGATGTAATCTTCCCATGTATTAGGGAAAAAAAGTTAAGAACTCTGAGAGTGTATAAGCTGTTCTATTTCTAATGTGGTTTTATAGCTCCAGTTTGTATTCTTCACCCCCTGACATTTTGCATGTCATATGGTGTGTTTCCTCAGGGAAAGTAAATCAGCTTCTCTCCTGGAGTGCAAGCTTCCTAATACACAAAAAAGTGCTTTGTTTGAGAGCAAAAGTACTGTACAGTTGTTATGGTAACTTGATTTTAAAAGGAAGTGCATCGTTTTGAGGGGCATCTGTTTAATTCCCCAAAAAATTCTTCACCCCGGCTGCCCTCAAAGGAATGATTTTAAATCAGTCTCTTGCAAGATGCAAAGAGCGACTTCCAGCTGAGAAGCTTAGCACAGTTCCCACTGGCTCAATGGAAAGGATGATCCCTTTATGTCAGCTGGAAGAGCTGCTGTTTATGAGCCACAAGAGTCCTCCGTTAATGTAAAGGGTGAATACATGGCGAGTCCAGCTTAGTACTCACCGATTGTATGGTTCTAGAGAATTTAATTGTACTTGGCAGAAACAGAGTACCCTCTTATTTTCCTGGACATACATGCAAGGATAAGTTTCAATGGAGGTATAAAGTCCCGTACAAATAGGACAAAAAACACAAATGAAAAATCAATCTGGCATTTGTGTGTGTGTGGCAGAGGATGGAAAGGGCAATGCTGATCATAGTTGCCACTGCACTGTCAGAATCTTTTCAATAAATTTTAATATGAAGACGTGAACAAGGAATTAAAGTTCTTTCATATTTTAAGAAGGCCACTAATACTAGAGCTATCCGTGATCAACAACATTGACTTACAGTGGTCTATTATTGTGTGTAGGCTTACGTGTTTTCAACAGCAATATTTCACAGATGCAGGGTTTTTATTTTTTTTTTCTGAAACATACAGTACTTGCATATGCAACATATATATGCAACCAGACTAAATTACAAAAGAAGAGTATTCATAGAATACAATCACTTTTGTTGGAAGAGAGCCTCAAGATCATCGAGTCCAACCACGGCCTAGCTCTTGCACTAACTAGAGAAAAGCTATACCAGGACTAATGGCCTTGTGTGGAAGAAACGTGGTCAGTCAAGGCACAAAAAGATCATCCAATAGCTCAGAAATGCAGCTAAAGAGTTAGGTAAGATTCCTAATGTTGCAAGTGACACACAGATGCAATAAATAGTTCTTTCGAGGGAACATTTACCATTAAGCACAGACTGGAGTAAAGTAGAACAGGCAAAGTAACTGAACAGGCCAAGAGTCACGCGTTACATTACCTTCAAGAATAATTAACTATCTTCTCAAACTAAATCTTTTAATGAATGCCATACAAAAGCACAAAGTTTCTTATACCTTGTCAAAATGTGAATGGCCTGAGAAAGGTTAAAATATTATATATCAACAATAAATTTCAGCGATCAGAAGCAGAAAAACTTGATGTGGATTCAAGTGAAGCAAGGAGTCCAAAACAGGAGATTGTAGCTGCTAAAAATACACATGCTTCTCACCTGATGTTGTAAGTGCAACATTTTTGTTTTGCATTCAGAAGTCTTAAAGTGTTAACAAATGTAAAAAGACTTACTTATATTAAAGCATCAGTATTTTTGGTTTTGTCCTCATAAAAATAATACAGAAACAACATGTGTGAATAAGCCCAATAGAAGGCACTACTTATATGGCTGCTCCACACCATTTTCCTTTTTACTTATTTTTAATAGTGTCTTTATGTTTTCAAGGCTGCTTTGAAAGATGGGCATCAGATGGCTCTTTATTCATGTAAACAATGTGCATCTTTAAAAAACCTCTAAATTATATGTAGTTTGTAAATACTGCCAACTTTCTGCACCTGCACTGAGTCAAGCCAGGCTTTATATAAGGAGAAATTGTACGTTCACAGATGCATCTTAACATTAAAGTCCATTTCATTTACATGACCCTGGAGCCTTGTCCAAACAAGCTCACTTGAGCTTTACCCAGATGGTGGCCATTTGCTTGGGCTTCATTTATTACTATTCCCTTAAGTTAAGGCAGGCAGCCAGCTGGCAGAGAATCACAGGCTTTTGCTATAGAGATTACGTCTTCATCACTGCGTGGTAAATAAAGGAATGACAGTCAGATGTGCTAATGTTTGCATCATTTTCCCGTTTAACCTACCGTGTACAAGCTTGTTTTGTACCTGAAAATTATATATACATACATTAATAGACACAGTCATGAAAGAATTGCAGCAAGAGCAGGAGATGCCCTGAATTAACAGGATAATAGTGTTGCAGTTTAAGCCTGAGTGGAGCTCCGAACTCTAAAAGAAACTAGTGCAGGAAAAATAATAAAATCAAAATATAAAAGACAATAATGTTGTAAAGAAATAAACAAGTTTTTGAGCATATTTTGGTTCTAACTACTTAAGCAGATTAATAAGAAGCTTTTTAATTTTAAAATATTTTACTATGGTAGTATTAGTAAAAAAATGCATGAAATATACAAGCAAGAGTTTTCATTTAGAAATTCACAAGGCTTTATATTCTGTATCTTAGCATATATGCAAGGAAGACAGGTAGTGCTGTCTACATGAAACTGATACATATGTAAGTTGGAAATTTTTACCAGTGTGTAATTGTGACTGTTCATTCCACCAGCTACAGAAAGAAAATACTACCTATATCACTAAAATATCCTGGCAATCATGTGTGACCTGCAAAAGCCGTCCTTGGAGAATCTATTCAAGGGAATTTTCTTAACTATTATGAACCAAAAGCCCATCATTCATGGTTTCTAGTAGGAATTCTAACTCTGAGTTTTTAGTTATATGTGGCTGGAGAAAGCTAATCGGATTTATCATTTTACTTTAACAGATTGCACAAGGATTCATAATAAGTTTGTGACGTCAGCTAACAAATCTATTGCACTAGCAATTTTCCCATGAATTCTATTTCTTGAAGGATTAGTACTACAGAATGTACATTTTTTTCAACAAGTACTCGCTAAACAGTTCAAGTACATCATGAAACAGTTTAAGTACATCATGACAGACCCACAGAACAAAAATTACTTGCTTTGACTCTTGACCATTTTTTACTTTTCTTGAGAAGTTGTAAAATATTATTATTATTATTATTTTGCTACAGAAGTAACTTAAAGTTTCTTGTAAGTACAATTCATAAAGGGCCAGTACCTTCAATGTTGTGTTAAGGATAAGGAGGGGTTTTAGGCACTCTTTTCCTCTGTTTCTGCTGACGTTGTATCTGGGAGGAGGTGGGTGTTCATTTGCTGTTTTGTCATGGTATTTGTATGTACGAGCAAGTTTCAGTGAAGCTGAAACAAACCTAGAAGTCTCTTCAAATATTCCGTTTTCCTTGAGTGCTTTCACCTTTTTTGTTTAGCTTGATAATTTCATTTCTATTGCCAAATTTCTGGAGTTTTACCTACGATACTGATGTAAATGCTTTTATAGCATCACTGGAAGTGTCTCGTACATGTTTCCACTGACATGATAACAGCCCCAGAGGAGCTATTACCATCACGTTCCAGGCTCTGGAGCCGTTACTGTGTCAGCCAAGTGTCTCTCATAGCTCCTTCCATGTGGTACCAGCCCCATGGGACTCATGGCATTGTCAGTGCGAGTACACGAGTGGTGATGATGTCAGTGGAAGTGCTGGTTTAATGCCACTGTTGAATGGTTGTGCAAGATTTCATGACTGTGATGAAATACGAGAATTGCTTTTAATACATTATTTTGGCTACTCAGTATAAGGTTTGAATGTAAGTCTTGAAAGGAGAGAGGTCCTCTGCAGTCTCTTAGATATATACTTTGGCATGCTAGAAAGACAAAAATTAGGAATTTGCAACTTCTACTACACTACATAGTACCAATATATTATAAAGGTGCACCACAGTACAGTTGATGCAATAGAGGGGTAACTATTCTCAGCTGAACTAGACAAATGGTGACAGCGTCAGTCATGACACAAAGGGATGTTGAAAAACTGTGGTTTATTCTTCATCTTGTCTGGGGTAGGTGTATTAAGTTCCATTCAGTTCATGCCATCTGTTCTCAGAAATCCTGAGGTAGAAACATCCAAATTAAACCACCTCATTCATATAGAAAAACCTGCCAGCTGTGCTATCCCTAGAAGCAGATCCCCTAGATCCTTTTTTCCATAGTTTGCACAAATTCTAGTTTAACATTATTTTTTGTTTTTACTACTACATATTTGTATCTTTTGTGGGAATATTTGTGTTACAAGAGATATGTTTTGAGAATGCATAATAGACAGTGACATTGCAGTCTGCAGTTGTAGGCAATTAGATGTTAAAGTAGCCTGTTTTAAAGATGTATGTTAAGAGTTTGTTTGTCACTTCTTTTTAGGTAGAGACTAAATTACTTGATTACCTCAGTCTTGATCTTCACTACCTTGACCCCATTCTCATTCAGCCAAGTAGCTTTAGTCAGTCTACAATGGGGGCAGCTGGTGTGTTTTAGCTGGTGATGATCTCCTCCGTCCTCTGCAGGTACAGCTTGCTTCCTGGTTTACATCTCACGTTTCCAGCGTGTTGTGATGTCCAGCACGGTGCTTCGCATGGGAGAGAGGATCTCAGATTTCAGAAGACGTGTGAACTTCTGGTGGAGGTGGCCCTTCAGTAACTACAGGTAAGAGCTGCCTATGGGGAACATAATAAGCTTATGTATGGCTGACCACAGGACATTTTAAGTTAGCATGTGCTCAGAATATGCCATAGTTTGCATGTACTAGGATATAAAATATTTTAATATCTACAAAAACATTATTTAATAATGACTTCATCCACTTTATTTCAAGGACTGTGGCTTATAAACCACAGGGAGCTTGAGGATTAGTAGGGGAATCAATTCTACTTTTAGGCTTTCAGTGGCTCTTTGTCAGAAGAAGTACAACAAAATTGTTTGGCTTTAATTGTGTTAACTAACAAAAAAAATCCTTTGCATGGCTCTTAATATATTATCTATATACTAAATGCTAATGCAGTACAATACCTGCTTTTGTTAAATTTTGGCTATACCATTCCTTCCAACATTGTCTCCTTGGTGGAGGGACTCAACTGAACGTGTGTTTCGGTGTGTGTGTAGTATCATAGTGTCATTTGCTTACATTACATTACATTACATTACAGAGTTCTACCTGGAACAGAGGTACAAGCAGAGGCTTCTTTCTTTCAGTTACTTTCTTCAGGCACCTTCTCTTATGGTTGGAGAGGCTTTCTAAGCTAGAAATACGCAACATAAAAGTTTAAATTATGGTTAATACACAGAATGGATGTTGTTTTCTTTACACCCCACACATTCCTCTTAGTGTTCTCTAGCTTTTGATGTCAGCATTTCTTCTTTGAATCCTTAAGCTGCTAATTCTCCCCGTCTGAACAATCTTGTCTGTGCATACCATTTTTGTTTTGCATGACATACGCACCTTCTCATAGGAGCCCCAACTGTGCAGTTTTCTCAGAAACTTGGGCCCATGTTACTTAAAGTACGAAAAATAGATCTTAAATAAGAAAGTGTGCTACTGTTTAGAATAAAAAAAAAGTATTCCTGTATATATATATATATATATATACACATTGTATACACAGATGACAACAGAAGAGTGCCAATGTAGAAGGAAGAGACAGAGAGATAAGAGGAGGGCAGAGCCCTGTAAGAAAGGAGGAATGTAAGAAGAGAAATAAAAAGCCACCACAACCAAAAAATTTCTCTCACCATCTTCTAAATCAAATATTCAGAAGCCTTTTGGTTTTCCTCTCCTGAGAATTAAGTCCTCTATCACAGCAGATCCGAAGCCACACACATAGGTACTGGAATCTGATACATAACTAGGCATGACAGCAGATTATAGTATCAAAAGTGAAAAAGGAAATCTTTTCCAAAAAGTGTCATAAGGCAAGAAAGAGATTGGAAGTTAGCATAAACTGAGCACTGTGAGTGCCTGAAAACTAATGGAACCATTCTTGCAAGGGATGGTGTGTGGGAAAACAGTGTCAAAGTAACAGCAAGGCAAAGGCTTTGATGTTGCCTTCTCTGATGACCTTGCTGTGCGACCAGTATGCGAACAAACATGACCTCTGACTTCACTATTTTTCGGTTTCATTAGGTGGTAGTATTGTCTGTCACATTTTGGTTCTCAACCATGCACAGTAAAATCATGACTGTAGACTTCCTCATGCTTTCATGGAGCATCAGAACATGTGTGGGAGTTGAGACGGTGGTTTCTGTGCTGTTTCTTTTCCATGCTGTTCTGACACGTATAAGCCAATTAGTGAGAATCTGCATCCAGAGTATCTCATGCTTCTCTGTTCATCCTGTTGACTTCCTGTGGTTTGAACAAAACAGTTTAAAGTTGGTTTGTGGGACTTTATCAGTTTTTTTTTTTTCTACAGCTGAGAAATATTTTTCAATATCTGCTGGTTTAGCTGTGCCACATTTCACTTTCTGCTATTTACTGAAAGCTCCAGGGGCAGCGAGTACATGTGCTGTCAAACATTTGCCTAGTGCTGATTGAAACTCTAGCAATTGGCTGCAGCTGTTGTTTGTCTGGGATGCATTTTGCTCTTGAACACCTTGATATGCAGAAATAGGACTTAAGAGAATCGAGCTGCAGTTCTTTTGGAGAAAAATAGACATTAGCTTGTATATTCTTGATTTCTCTGAGGACATTCAGGCTACTCTTATTAGACAGCCAGCATAAATATTTGAAAGAATAAGTCTTGCTAGATAGACA
This sequence comes from Columba livia, assembly GCF_036013475.1. Taxonomy (NCBI): domain Eukaryota; kingdom Metazoa; phylum Chordata; class Aves; order Columbiformes; family Columbidae; genus Columba; species Columba livia. The sequence goes on from NC_088614.1 coordinate 18,150,617, forward strand.
AGTGGCCAGTAAGTTTGTTATTCACACCAAGTGTTTGAAGACCTCAAATGAAAATGTCACAGGAACATAACCCAAAGAACAACAATAAAACAAAACAAGTCTTCATCCTCCCCATGCCCTCAGGTGAGTTCACATCTCCTTCTAAGAATATGTAGGACTCTGCCTGGTGGGAATATTAGTTCTTTTCTTGAATACTTGGGGGTGGGGAAGCCTGCATTCACTCTTAACAAGACGTGAAACAGTTATCTAAAATGTCTTAAGTATGTTGTCCTGCTAAAGTTCCACTGCTCATTCCTGACTGGAGCTATTTCAGTTATCCCATCCCTTTAACTGCCTTTTCCTAATTGGCTGCCCACTGTGACTCTATTTCCATCTCTCTCCCCACTTCTAAAAGATAAATTGTTGCAGTAGTAAGCATTTACGCATGTTAGCTTTGGATCACAGGTGGGCCTTGAACTCTCAGTTTCTCATTCATTTATGCTCACTGTTTAACAGTCAATCTGTAGAACCTTATTCTTAGGGTTAGATATTACTCATTTCAGGTAGGTGCAATTTTAAGTGATCTTTGCCCTAAGTGCTGTAAAACCAAACAACAAAATAATATTAAAGGTGATATTTCAATTTTTAGAGAGAGCAATAGAAGTGTTGTGTGTTCATAGATATAAGGATGGCTGTGTTTTGCAATTTCTTATTTAGTGGCTTCCATCATGCAACCTCAGGAGCCTGGACACACTGCAGATAACTGCATTTGTGCTTAAAGGCAATAATAAACATAGATGTGGAAAAGAAAATGCTGCTGAATGACCTTGGAGAGAAATGCCTGAGGCAACACGCTGTGGCAGCTGACATCATTAACTGTGACTGTTATGCTCGGGTCCTGGAATAATCAGACTTTAGAGAAATGTTTTGCAGGGGGCACCTTATGCATGTCAGACTTTCATGCACTCATTACGATGCTCTGTGTGTTTGATTGTGTGAGAACAAGGAAGATCTACCTTGAGGCGTATCAGGCGGTCTAGCTGGAGGTATTAGAAATCTTGACAGAGTAAAGCAGTGTATTAAGAGCTTTCACACAGATGATCCTCTTAAAAATGAGACTTCAGAACATCTATTGCATAGTGTGATTCATCTAAGACATCAAATAACACATGTTCTTAGCCTTTGACTGCAGTCTTATTAAAGTTATGCTTCAGCTGGAAAGTAAAATTAGTAGTAAATTTTTAAATACCTAACTAATTTCTCTTGTGAAGAGGTTGATTGTCGTAATCAGCCATTGAATCAGGAATTGATGACTGATGTAACTTTCAAATAAAACATTTTAAAAGTATATAAACTTATGTTTTCCACACTGAAAAGTAATTGAACGTAAGAATCGTTGTAACACCTTTAGATCTGAGAGCTGTTATACCCTGTCACGTCCCTTTACAGAAGAAACATTTTCTTTTCCTTAGCACCATCTTGCGAATCCTGATGAGAGTAAGTCCTTTTCAGGACAACATGTGCTTGTGAATATCTTCTCCTGAGATAAGGCAGACTTTCCAGATTCTCAATCTTCATTCTCCCTTATCCTCAAATATGGCTTTCCCCATACTTTTCCCCACATTTCAAGGCATTTGAGACATGATGTGCCCATAAGATAGGTAACTACTTCATCTCCTTTATCCATAATGCCATCTTCCCAAATGGTCTCACAAACTGAAAACTGACCACTCCCCGTTTGCATTTGCTAGTATGTTGATAATATTTCATGATATTTTCAAGTTTAGGTAGCAAGAATCCCCTCAGTTTCATGTTTATATCCAAACTCTAGTCTGAAAGACAGGAAAGGCATAAATTACCAGGCATTTTGTGAAAGTATATAGAATTTCTTCCTTGCTTAGAACTTAAACAGAGGAAACATGGCACTGAAAAACATTTGATTCAGTGGTGCTTTACAGTACACTTGTCCTTCAGATAAGAGCAGTTGTAATATGTATACTTTTGCAGCTGAAGAAACTGATTGTCTGTTTAATGATTGGTGGTCTCATAATTTCTGAATTTTAGGCAGAGTTCTGAAGGATGAAAAGCTGAAGACTGTTATTGTTTCATAAAGTAACAGTGAGGAAAATACTGCTCTAATACAGACTTTTTGCATTGTACAAAACAACGTTCAGTAACAGAAGCAATTTTCAATGATGGAAGCCTCAATATAGGCTGCTGCAATTTTCTAGTACAGGAAACCTGTAATTCATAGTTTAAGGTGTGATGTATTGATGATGGTGATACTACATGTAACACCAGAAAATCTGTAATATCCCATTGATGCTATGTGCGGTGCGGGAATCTCAAAATATTACTTGGCATTCTGTTGACAGCAGGACTTGTTAAGGGAATCCTGCATGACAACTGTATCATGCCCCTGTAGATATGTAGATGCACACACACACACACATCTTCAGTAGTGGAAAATGCAAGTCTACAAATCCATTAAAAGCTTTGAGAGTTGGCAGTCCTTCTCCTCTAGCTGCTCAGGAAAGTCTGCTCATTCAAGGACAGAATAAAGGACAAGAAAAGGCATGCTTTGGGGAAAAATAGTTGGTGAAAATGGTGTCTCACTGTTGTAGTAATTAATTTCTGCATCTCTCGTCAGCCAAATACATTTCTTATGGTGTTTGTGAGATGTTTGTTTCTATGTTCGAGGAGGATATTTAATTGAGTGTTTCCCCTAATCTGTGGTTTACATTTGGTTAGCAAAGAATTAACGTGCCCAGAGCACATGGTTGGTTATCTCCAGCAGTGAGATAACATTGTTTGTATCCCACTGCATGCATTAAGCCTGAGATTGGCTGCTGAACTGTGGACATGAGGGTTACAGAGCATACATGTTCAAATCTAAATGATGGGATGCAGAAGAAATCTGCTGGTATAAACTAGCTGGGAATGCTTCATCAAGTTAAAAGCTTTATTTTGTAAACAGATGTTTCTATCTTGTCAAGAATTGAAACAAATTGTGAAGCAAAGCACACTTGAAAGTTTTTCTCTGACAGTCCCTAGACAAATATAGTCTTTACTCTGTGACTCCTTCATGTCTGGTTTTCATAGTAAACCCACAGAGAGGCACAGAAATGTCACTGTAGTGAACTAGCTGGAATGCCCACAAGTGCTTGCCTCTGGATGGTAGAGTTCAGGTGATTTACTGTTTGAAATGTCACATTCCACATGGGACCAAGGTAAACTCTGAACAGAAAATGAATCAACTATGATGTGTAATAACCATGTATCTTAACAGTTATGTTCTCATCACTGCTATGCCCTTTTTGTTTTTTAATAGGAGGATTTAAGAGTTGGTTCAAATGGGAATAGCTGAACTGGATTCAGTGGAGTGGTTTTCTGCTACCAAGCATCTGCCGCAGAGTTAGAAATAGCCTATAGTTTTAGATAAAATTGGAGTATAAAATATCCATCTGTGGTCCTGAGTAACAAAGATGTTCAAGCAAAGTCTTTCTGTCTTTGATAAAATAATAATTCTGCAATACGCAATATCAAACAGCAGGAGAAATGGGTAAAGATACGGCCCATGTGTATTTCTGCAGTTATTCTACACTAGTCGTTTCATTGTTTGAGGTCATTGAAATAACCCTTTTTATCAGCATAGTTCTGTACCAAAATACCTACTTGGCCTACAGACTGAAAAATGGATCACTTTACATTCTGCAGTGTAAAGATACTACATTTAAAAACAAACCCAAAAGTTTTACACATAACCTGGGAATCGTTTGGTTTGAGAGACTACGCTTCCAAGGTTTCTGTCTCATATTGCTCTTTATGGCCAAATTCCAATATTAGTTTATGTAACTATTTGATTCTGCTCACTTTTAGCTGAACGATGTTTGCAGGTACTAAAAACTGGCTGTGTTTTGTTGAAGTCAACAGAGTTGGATCCAGGTTAGCTCAGAATATTGGCTTGCACAACTTTCAGTTCCTGTCTGAGAGTTTTCTACCTTGAAAGCAATAAGCTTGTACAGTAAGTTAGCTGAAAGATGCAAGAGCTTTGAAATAGCAGTATACAAAAGATCCTACATAAATGTATAATTTTGGGTTGAATGTTTCTGTTTATAGGTAATGAGCTTTAATATACCACATTTTTTTAATATAAATGCTTTAAAGTGTAAATTAGTATAAGCAATTGGGAGAACATGTGCAGAGAACACTTATAAGTATCCCCAAACTACACGCAGTATAGGATCTCTGGTGAAAAACAGCTGCTGGAAGGAGGATAATCCTTCAAAGTAAATCCCTAATGAGCAGTATTTTGTCCAGCTAGATGTTACTTCTATGTATGTACATACATGAAAGAATTTTCACTACAGTTCTTAGGATATATAATGTAAGATTCTGATGTGTGTAAAATCCTTCTTTAATACTCTAAGGTATAGTTTATAGTTCTATTTGATGTTTAGGTAAGATGCTTGCTCTATCAAATATGGTGATTAGTCACTCTTGACTGTAAGAGAGGGATTTCTGGCAGCAGCAATCTATTTGCCTGTAAAACCTAGGAGGCTGGAAAGAAATCCTTCATACAAAAAATGTCTCTATATAGTTGCTCATACACCAGATTCTGAAAAGAACCTCTAAGCTGTCAAGAACTACAATATGATAAAAGCAGGAATGATGAAAAGGAAATGGCACCTTGCAGCTGACCGTATAAAAGCATCAATTCCTCCTGAGACTTCTGCATATAACAGATAGGTTTCACTACTTTTCTAAGAACACTGGATCACATTAACTTATTCAAATAGGAGGTCAGATCACAGTGTTTGGTTTTAAAGCTGTCCCACACAGTCCTTGATAAGAAAAAATTGACAAATCACACTTTTGAATAAACTCATTTTAATCCTTTTCTTCCTTTTGAAGTAATAAAAATATCCCTGTCATGCAGTTGCCATTGCATTTAATGGCTGTCATTTAGTGAAATGGAAAAATGATATCTGAACATAATGCCTTCAAATATGGCTAATAGCATTTTACATGAGGAAAAATACTTTTATTTTACATGAATATGGCTGTTACTCTATGATTATTATTGAAAATTTAGCTGCTTTGCCTATTGTAGCAGAGTGATAAGAACAGATATGACTCTTTCCTGTCAACCATGTAAAATAATAGCAACCTGTAATCTTAATGGTTTGTATAGTTTTTTCAGGCCTCAACAAATTCTTTCACAATTATCACTTTATAGAATTTTAATGTAAGTATAGTAAGAAAAGTATCGCAAATTTTTAGATTTTAAAATGATGCAGTGATTATGGTTTTTGATCTGTTGTCATAAATATGCATTTATCCCAGAATACGTCACTGTTGTTGAGATTTATGGCAATGCCATTGTGTAAATGGGCATTATCTATTGAAATCCTAGTGACATTACATTTAGTTAATAGGAAAGTTTAAGGATGAGGTGTGCATGCATAAGCTTTCCTATCTATTAATTTTCTTCATGATGTCACAAATGTCAAATATGGAACCTTAAGCTACAGTGTTGCTAATGCAATATGTTCCTCTTGTAGCTGCAACTATGGGATAAAAGGATTTGCTTTTCGTTATAGGCCAAATTAAATTTTAATTGCCTGTGAAAACACGAATGTCAAAAGCAAATCTTCCAGCCAAGATTGTGATCCTGTGTCACAGGATGTTATGTCCCCATTGAAAAGTAAGATAAGTGTTTTCCTCACTTTATGTTTTTTCACATAATGTTCTAAAACTTTATTTCAAAACGCTGTGCTGTGATACACATTTACTGAACTGTGTAGTTGGTAGTAGAAGATAACCTCAATTTACATATCATATCAGAAACTTGTGCTAAATATGTCAGGTTTTTGATGTCTGATCGTAGTTTGTTAAAGTGTATATTGTGGCGTGTACAGTTTGCATACAGAGGTCATACTTTATTAGTGCATATAAGTCAATGAATCTTTACTATCCTTAATGCTGGATGCTTTGGATTTGACCCTAACCTTCTTTTTGCTTAATTGTAATTATTATGTATTTCCTGTTATTGCAAGCTGTCTTTAATATAAATTCTAGTTCAAAATCACTATTAGTCGTATTGATGTGCTAAATATAACTCAGTAGCTGTTTCATACCAGAAGGTGCCAGTTCATTATGATCCATGTAGGAGAGGCATTTGAACTGGAACATATTGTTTAAAATGCTGTTTATTGAAGCTAAAACTATAAAGAAAGAGAGGACAGTATAGGTTATCTTACACCCTTTCGGGTACTGGGAACCCTGAATTGTACAGGATTGAAGAAATCTTTGGTCAGGGCACAGCATTCTGTGCAAGTTCTGTCCAGGAAGGGGACTCACTTTTTGGTCTTCAGAGTCTTTATAAGATTTTCTCGAAAGAAAGAACTCCATTCGTTATTTGTTCTCTCAAATAAAAACGGTGATAACATGAGAACTTGCTGCTGCAGTTTTACATAAAGGCAAAAGACACAAGTCATGTTGTTGCTGGTAACATGTGTATAGAGGCTCCCAAGTTATAGGTGGTTCCCCCAGTTTGTGCTGCAGCCGGGGGGCATGCACGGTGGAACACCAGCCTGCAGAGCGGGCTACGTGTGCACCACCATCCTGATTTTACTTGGACATGTGCATTATAAATTGCTCTTCAGGCAGAGGTTACTACAGCAGCTGTGACTTTTATGAATGGAACAAAACAGAGAATATTATTTTTAAGTCTACAGGAAAGTAGACATGAACACAATGATTTAGTTTCATTCAATTATCATTCAAATATAGCATGTAATTGCAAAACTTATGGAACTATGAAAGTGGAAATTTATAATGATGCAGTCTTAATTTTATTAATTTAATCCATAAAGCAGATATTGCACCAAGACAGACATCAAATTAAAACTCTCAGACTCTAATTAGCTTTAGAAGTCTCTTATGTCTAATTTATACGGCTGTCATAATTAATTTAAATACTGATTTCAACGTGGTCATGATGCATTCAAACTCCAGTAGCAACCATTAAAGAAATATTAAGTTGGATCTCATTTTGTAACTATGCTTTAATTTACAGTAAGATGTCCCATTGACTTACATGATTTGAACAATACTGAGGTACTTTATAGGAAAGAGAGAAATCTTCAGAAGTTAACTGCACCATGTACTACCAGGACTGCTTGGCCCATCAGGCAGAAGCAATGTGTCCAAATGTTGAAGTAGAAGTTTCTGTATGCCTTGTACTGATAATACTATTTTCCAAGTATCCTTAGGATGACACCATAAAGTCATTTTTTTAAGTTTTTAATTTGAAAGAGTACCTATGTGCTTCATTGCCTCTTTTAATCCCAAAACATGGGTGCCAAAAAGGTGTAAACCATCTAAAGTGAGACAGTAGCAGAGTTTGTGTCTGTGGACCAGATTCACTAAAGGTTCACAGAAATTTGTGTAGAAATATCAGTATCAGCTGCTGTCTAACATTAAAAGCCATTATATTTGAAGCTCTCTGTGCACGTAAAGCTTTGAGCAGTTCAGTAAATATTCTCTAGCACATCCCTATTTAGTTACGGGTTCTATTAATGGCTTATGAAGGAATGAGTAGTACCATCCTCCTGTTAACAAGTTCTCCAGTTATGTAAGTCTGCAGCTCGATAGGTAGGATGGTCATCAAATAATAAACCAAAACATATGTTTCCAAATTCCTTAGGTACAGGATGCTAAAGTGAACACCAGCAATCTTTTCAGGAGGTTGTCCAAACCCTCTGGGCAAGAGCCCTCCCCTTGAGACTGACCTGTGAATGCACAGACTTATTGGTCTGTACAAGTGAGAAAATAACACTGCAGCCACCTTGTTGAGTCTTTTACTAGAACTTGCAAATGCACTGAAGTCATTGCCGTGTTTGAAGGAGTACTTATTTTTTTTATGTTTTGATTTGGTAACATTTTAAAAATAGTCTTTAAAATAGAAACTAACAGCCAGAATTTATTTTCTGCTAGTGAGTATGAGAACAGTATCGAGCATGGGGGTGGGAAAGGAAGTAGAAGGAGGAGGGATGGAGAGGAGAGAGGTTTGGCTAGTAACAGTACATTTAGTATAACTTAAGATGTCATAAAATCGAAGTAACGTTAGGGTGGAATATGCAAGCCCAGCTATGTCATTGTTCAAGTTGCATATAAAATCATTAATATAACTTGCACTTACCACAATGCAAAAATGACAAGATAAATAATACTAAGAATTAAAAATTGGTTTGTTTGCCTACTTTTATAGGCAGAGCTCAAAGTCGAATGATATGTTTCTTGCAAGCAGCATTATATCACCATATATTAAGCAAATGGTGACCAAAGTCTCAAAGAGTGTTTGGTGTCAGCACTCCTCTTGTATGGTAGACTGCAGTGTAAGTTCTATTCCAACAATTCACCTCAGTGTGCAACAGGCCAAAAGCTGTGACACTTCATTAAGAAGTGGGACTTGGACTGAGCTTCTTGGTCCAAGTCAAGATGAGAAGGAAGTTGTACCTGTCACAAGTTAGTGCTGGATTCAGAGGGATCTTGTCTGAAGAATCAAGTAAGCTCTGAAGCTCTGGGAGAAGGGAAGGACACCTGGTTTGTAAATCTCTGCTGGTGACTTCTGAGCCCTGGAGCTTGGGTGTGCACCCCTGGGACCTGCCCTGGTGCACGGCAGCTTGGGCACGTGTTGGCTTGTTGCTCTTTCTTGCCTTTGTGTATGCTCCTGAGTGCACGTGCCATCAACAGTAATCCTTTTAAAATGAAATTTAATTGAGGCAAGTGTATACCGCTGGGAACTTTTAAAATAAAAGTTATAGATACACAAGGAATTAGTTGTGCCTAAATGTAGTCAGAGATCCGAGGCTTTGGATTTTGCACATGCACACTGATTAATCCAGCCCTCTAAGTGTCTTGTTGGGCTGCTTTGTATGATGCCCTCAGCTGATGTAAAACTGTATCCTCACTCATTTGTGTAACTGCATCAAGTATCAGCAGCTGTTTTTGAATGAGAAAGTTAGAAAGGAATAATTGGCAAGTTTTCAATTTACTGGATGTTGGATATTCCATAAATAGCTGTGTCTAATTTTCCACCACTTTTGGAGAATTTTTGTTTTGCTTATATAGTCTTTAAAATGTTATTAAGTTTTTGTCAAGGTGTTTGGAAGCTTAGGTTTATATTTTAGATTAAGGATGCTTATCTGCATCCATATTTCTCATTCCTGGTCCATGAGAAAGTAGGTTTCATTTTTAAAGAGGACATACAGTGGTGCATTAGGTAAATGTGTAAAAAAGGATTTAGAAAAGTCGTGGAAACATACAGACAGATTCATCACCAGGTTGTGTTTGGTTTGGGTTTTCTTTTGGCATACAATAGCTGTCATATTTTCCCACTTAAAATATGAACATGAAACATCAGCATAAAAGGGAAGGAAAAACAACAACTGTAGAAAGATGTAAAATCTATTTTCTTTCTTTCTAGATATAATAAGGATACGAGTTGCCATTCATCATATAAATGAGTGGAGTCATTTGTTAAACTTATTTCACAGATGTGAATAGAAGTTTAGCAGTCTTCATTAAAGTTTATACAAGATTTTGCAACTCCTATGTTTTCCCTGAAATTGCTTCTTTTCAGGCTGAGGGAAAACAAACATAAAGCAACAAACATCTTATTTGTTTTTATATCTCTTGTAGCTGACTTGGTTGATTTGCATCAGTTTATGGGGACTCACCATCTGACTTTGGATGAGATAGGTGTCTTTATTGCTGTCTGGGAATTTGGGTAACCTGCCAAAAAACTTTGTCTCTAACAATCAATGTGAATAAAAGCTGACACCTTAAAAAAATTGAAGCAGTTGAATAGTCTTGACAGTTATAATGCAGTATTTCTTAAAATACTTGCAAATACTGACAAATTTCCTGTCAGTATACAATCTAATTTTCTTTCCCGCAAATTAGAAAATACCTTAAGAGACAGAATAGTTAAGAGGATTATTCAAAATATGCTTATGTATACCAGTCCAGGATTTTTTTTCATTATGGTTTTTAGGAGACTTCAACTGTGTCGCTTATAATGCTGGTGTCATGAGAGCCACCCAACAGTAACCTGTGCTCTGTTGTGAGAAATATGAGGGCCAAAGATATTATGGTTTAATAATCCTTTCAGTATGTGGAGGCCTTCTTTTGGTCAAGCCTATATGATGTATTTCCCTCTCACCTATAGTGGTCTTTCAGAATGAGCATAGAAAAGCTTGAAACATCTTCTAGGAAAGAGCCATGTTATTTCTTTCACCTCTCTGATTTAACATGCATACTTCATGGCTGCCTTAAAGTGCTTTTCAAGTCTGATTCGAATCATGGTTTTCATATACTCTTTATTATTGCCAGTCAGCTTATCACTCTGCCAAGTTCAACTCACCCTCCAGTTCCCACAACTCATTCTGAATGGCAAGAACTTTTCCCCAGAACAAGTCTGTTCTGCTCAAAACAAAACAAACATTGTCATCCTCTAAGTTTTGGTAAGAGTTCCAGTGAGACATTCAAGGTGTTTACTATGGAGATGCCACGTTTGTGACCATTAGGCTGACCTGAGTAGCACAGACCATAGAATGGTGCATGAGTCTAGTCATTCCCCTTTAGTTATCCATGTGAAGTCTGAGATGTTTGCATTGGGAGGAAAAGCGCAGCATAAAAAAAAAATCTACACAAATTCAGGATTCAATTCCTTACAGAACATTGGTGACACCAATTCTAATTGGTGAGGAAATACATATTGCCAAATATTGTAGTTTCAGGTAAGAAGCTAGTTCAAGGTAGTGGAGGACTGATTTAACACAAGGTTGTGCATATGCTGGTGCGGTTACAAGGCGCAAGTTCCTAGAACACAGCAAGCAGTTAAATTCAGTAAATGCACAAGGGAACGTATTTTTACCATAGATAATAGCAGAAGTGCATATGTTTCTCTATAATTGCTAGAAACATGAGGGAGGATCTGAGTAACATAACAGTGGGAGGGATATAGGAAACAAATTATGACTGTTGCAGTTAGCAGGAGTGGAATACAAAATGCTGATGGTAAATAAATGAATAAATAGAGAATAACAGTCCTTGTTAATTTATTTTTACAGTATGATTTCATGCTTTTTGAGTTTTACTCCCAAAGCGTACAGAAAACTGACCTCTCCAGACTATCAGTATTTCAGAGTTGGGTAACACTTCAATCACATAGTAAAATACTGGAGGTAGCACATATAAAATTCCTTTGGTGTACTCCTGCGACTTCTTGACTGCAGTGGAACTGGCAGCCTGCGTCGTTACACTTGTCATGATATACATGAGGAGTGTTCTGTGCAGGATCATTGGGGGTCATGGCTTTTGTAATCAAAGAAAGAGAAGGAAGAAAAGAATGAAACCCCACAAGTAAAAACAGTTGGAGGAAAAGAGTTTTATGAGTCTCTGTAAAGCATTAGACAAAAAGTTTAAAATTAGCATTAAAGACAATATCGTAAATGCAAGTCTGCAATGCTATTTGGAGAATTAAAAATGAATGCATTAATATTTTACAGCTGTAGCCAAGCTGCTGCCATGCATACTCCAGGCTACTTTTGAATCTGGATTTTTTTTTTCAATTGCCTATTAGTTTAAATAAACAGATGTAAATATTTAAATGTTCAGCCTGTTTTTTCATAATGATTATGAATAGGTTAAAATAAGGGGCACAGAATCTACTTACAGAGGAAACCCTGGGAAGGAAAACAGATGGACATCATGGGGTGTGGCTAAACCTGCCTGACAATGGCAGGTTTTAAATAGGGATTTGGGAGAATATTCTTTCAGAGTCAGTAGTTTAGTGACGTGTCACGACAGTGCTGATTTTTCACAGGATTTCATATAAGATGCTGGTGTTAATGAGAAGCAATCAGTTGGGATTATCCAGAGAAAGTCTGCGCTATTTTCATTGCGGGTGGGTTTTTTGGTGATGTGGCTGTTTGGTGGTTTTCTGGCGTAGTGATTTTGTTTGGCATGGGATCTTTTTTTGTTTGTTTGTTGGTTAATTAGTTTGGTTTAAATTATCTTTTTTTAGTTTGTTTCTTGTTTTTTTTAAAGATTGTGTAGACAGGGCTCCTAAGAAAGTGTTTTCTGTTAGAAAATACTGATTGGTTAAATATCATCTGTGGAAATTATCACTTTCAATAGAGCCTCCATTGAAGCTCTAGCTGTGGCTCAGCTGCCAGGTGTAGCATCCGAGGAATTCTGTGATCTCATCACATAATTGTGACAGAATTGGGTGGTTTCAGATGTGTATCAGCCCAGCAGTGTGGACTCTTCTGTGGCGGGGGGACTCAGAGCTTCCTGGCGGGTACACAGCTGCCTGATGGGCATCTGCCAGCACAACTGCTGCTGGAGCATCAGGCACTGAATGGAGGAAGCCCAACCATGAGACCACACGGCTGAACCTGAAAAGCAATGGGGGTGCTTGGTACAAAGTGGCATATTTCTCCATTTCAGTGATAAAGTTGAGGAAAATTATATCAGTTCTACGCAATGGCAGTTGAGATTCCCAGGAAGCGCATCTTATTTCTACAATGCAATTAAACCTGTTATTTTTCTAGATCTGTGATCTCTGAAACATTTGGAGATGAGTTTTCCCTGTTTCAGTACAAGGAGATACTTCAAAACTACTCTAGAGGATGCATGCTTTTCTTCAGCCAAGTTATCTACTTGTAGCACTCCAGAATAGCATTAAGAATATTGAGAAACTATTAAAGGGAGCGCTCAGGAATAGGAAATAATTTCATGTTGCCTCAGGTTGGAACACCTGGTTAAAGTGCAAATTGCATGCATTTTGTCATACAGCTTCCAGTAGCAGTACGTGGCAGAGAGGAAACAGCCTGGTACACTTCTTCTCTGTGAAAACTTGGAGTCTCAATGACTTTGAGAAGTTCTGAGTTCACAGCTTCCCTCTACAGTCTAATACAACGCCTGTAAACTTTTGTTTTGAAAGCTTTATTTGCAGTTGCCTTTAGCTGTTGCATGACCTGTAGTGCTGCTGGTCCTGTCTGCTTTGTCAAGATCTGGATATGTCTGGCTTGCTATGGAGTAGGTACTTCGATAATTTGATCAAAAGCCTTTATGTCTGTTGTTGTAGATCCACAAAGCTCTTCTTAAAAAAGCATATATATATATATATTTTAGTATACTATAAATCTTGACACTGATTCAAGTGGGCTGCCTTTTTTCATGGGTCACTACTTGAGTGTCTGTCTCCTGCATAGTAGTAGATGGTTTTCGCTATGTACCCTTTGAAAGGGTTCTACTTGGAAAAAAGTCATAGCAAACAATTAATTACATGTACCTTTTCCTTTATCTTTGTTGCTTCGTTGGAAATAGAATAAAATTATTTGACTTTTTCTTAAAGAAAGAAGACCCCCACTCTACTGTTACTGAACAACTTTGTAGGTTTGGCTTTAGGCCATTGCTGAGCATTTTGTTTTAAGAAGTTGTACTTAGAGGCATACTTTGCAGCATTTCCAGCTTCCAACTGAAACACAATATTAATGCACAAGTTATTCAAACACTACTAATAAAGACCTGGATATTTACTCATGTAAATAAAACCCTATGAATTGGAAGAATGGACAAGCGAGGGTCAAAGTGTGTTTTCTCTTGCCAAGTTTGCAGCATCCTATTGCTGCTTTCTTCTTGTAAAGTGTTCCCCAAGCCATGACTTATTAATCATAAATTTGCTAGTATTTATATATACCATTGCTATTTTGCCTGGTGTTAGAGCTTCTGTCAGAGTAGGAATATCATCAAGGCTTCTGTTGACATATACTGTTCTATTAGGGACAAGTATCATCTACTTTTGTTCACCTATATGAAATGTGACCAAAAAAATAGCTAGTGAAAGGGAACACCAGCAATTCACAGAATAGGTTTATTCTGTAAGTGTATACAATATTTAAAATCCCAACAGCAAGGCATAGGGAACTCCGGATGTGCCTCATATTTTGACTTGATGCTTTCAGGCTAAAATGGTGTCGTCTTTCAAAATTACTGTCGAATGATTTTTCACGTACTCAGATAAAAACATTTGTTGCAATATGGGAGGTTTTTGCTCAGATCGTGAAAACAGGTTCAATATTACTATAAATTTGTGTTGTGCTAGCAGTATTCTTGGTGGCTTTAAATAGGAAATCAGCATTGCAGTTTAAGAAAAACCAGACTTAAATCAGTAGATGGTGCTATAGTCTTAGTTTTAGCTTGTTCAACAAGTCTTGAAGACAGACTTACTGTGTGACTTTTTTGTGCCATTGAAAAGGAAACATATATAAAAATGTAATCAACACGATGCTATAATTATTTTATATGTTTGACATTTAAAATATTTTAATGCGGTATTTACTCTGAAGACTATGCTATATTTAGGTGTAGTTCTTGATGAGAATTTACTGGACAAGCAACAAGTATGTGATGTGATTCTGAAGGAAAGCAAGATTTGATTGTACCCACAGATGCGCATTGGGGTGGCTTCGCTTCAAAACAGCGCAGCTCCCAAATGCTCCCTGTTGTGCTGAGCAAAAGAAATCTGTTGCTTCTTTAGAGACTGCACATGGAACCTAAGAGGCCTCTGCTTGTTCAATTCCTCTTTTGCTCCTCACCAGCTCTTTTTCTCTGGGGAGGGAGAGGAAAAGGAGAGAGCATTTCCTGGATGTTTCACCCAAGTCATTTTACTCTTCAGAGAAGAGGAGTTGCAAATGTAACCTGTTGTTAAGACGAACATCTGGGGAAGGGATGGTCATTGTACCCTAATGCTCTAGGAGGTGCGCGATCTGACGTTATTGGCTAAAAGATATATGTAACTATATGAAGCTGGAAGCAGTGGCAGTGGTAAGGATTCAGTCATCATTTGAAGACAGATTCAAAATTTAGGAAAGCAAGTAAAATCTAGTACTTGCAGTGACAAGCAGTTGCTGCATCTGATAAAGAGCTACACTTTGCTAGCAGTCTTTTCCTGAATAATCTACAGTTTGTGCAGCACGAGAGCTGTAAAAGTTAGCATAGGTGTCATCAAGGAATGGTAAACTGGAAAACAAATCTTTCTATACTATAAAAGTTAAAGCATATCCCCCCTTTCCGTGGAGACTGAACAGGAGAGACGAGCTTGAGCACATGCTGCAGGTATGAAGTCATCGTGCAGTGTTGTTAATGAAGAGCATGAACTGGTCGCTTTGTACTGAGGTCAGGAAAATGTCTGGTGAGAGTTTCTGCGGTTTGCTGTGTGAGCTCTGCACAACTTGTACATGTTTTTCTGTTTTCCTTCTGTATCCCTTTTGCATGAATCCTGCACTGCAGTAGTCCATACACACAATAATAACTAAAGAGTAGAGAGCACAGCACGTTTTCTGCGGGTGGTAGAGTTATGCGAGTGTACAAGAGTGGATTACTCTTGTATTGATTGCAGAGGGCATTAGTGATGGAAAGAGTTTACTCCTGCTTTGTCTTGCATTTCTTTTCTAAACCTCTGTCTCTTTTGCAATTACAGTCTAGGTCATTTCACGGAGGTGTGGCAATGATATTTATATAAGCCTCTTTAAAGGAAGACTAGTTGTAATAAAACTTCCATATTAATAGCAATTATGTATTCAGTTAAGTTTCATATGAGACAGTAAGACATAAAGATACAAGTCCTTTCTAGTGGCATAATGAGTGGATTTGAAAAGCAATGTTATGGTAGAGTTATTTTGAATATGATGTTTCTGTTTTAGACTGACCAAAGCGTTGTGTTCCTGTGTCAACAAAACCAGTAAATGTTATTAAAACCAGGGAATGCGTGTCTCCTACTGGAATCTTTTGGTAAAGCAGGAGATAAACCAATTTTTGGTGTGCAACAAAAGTATTTTCATTTCTGATTAAACACATAGGGATGTTGAGCTCTCTAAATGAAAGGATCGTGGTTTGCAGTTTAGTACATGTGTACACTAGCTGTATGCTTGGACAAGGAATACAGTTTAGAGGCCCTTATTTGTGACGGTAGTCACAGGACAATTGTAACAGTTCTTAGTACATTATGTTATTAAAATATTCACATTTTTATGCTGGGAATAGCTGCAGTAGTTAGATGCAGAACCATTTTGGCTGTGCGGGAGCCTTAACACAGTTCTAAATGGCTGGTGAAGATCTTAGGAAGCTCATGTGAAATCTCATCCGTACCACTTAATTGCTGAAAAGACTTCTGAGGTCCCCAAAGCAAGCATGTGTTATAAAGTATGAGACGCTTTTCCCCAGGAAGATCTTAACTGCTGGAAAGATTCTGAAGTGGAATGTTTTATGAACGAGCATGTGACTTCGACTAATTTTGCTAAGGAAACAGAGGCCTTATATGCAATAAATACAATACAAATCATAATCTGTAAAGGTTAACAGTATAAAACTTTATACTCGGCTTTATTTTACGTTGGTGATAGTTGTTTCTTTTATGAGAGTTCCAAATTGCTCCCGAGCAAAGATACATAGCAATAACACACAAGTACATGGTATTGTTAGGAAGTGGCTCATTATAAGCCCGTCTTATCATATAAACCACCAGCTCAGGGATGCATTAATGCACTTAGAATGTGCCTTATGGGCCTACACAAGAAACAGATTAATGCTTGTGAAATCATATTTTAATTTTTAAATGTTCTTTCAAGATGAAAGGAATCTTCTTAGTGCCGTGGGTAAGCAATACTTTAAATCTGTGTGATTGTAATGGGGTTATTAGTTTAATGTATTATTCTCATACAAAACCACATATAACTGTGGGTCTGGTTTAAAGTGACAGTATTGCAGAAGCTAAGCATTCCTTTTTTGAGCAAATATAACAACATAGTCAATCAAAACCAAGCGATTAGTTTGTATTACTTTTATGTAGAAGTATACATTCCTTGATGCACTGGAAAGCACTAAATTGCTGTTAATAAAGTTATATCTATTTTATCTGACATGTCCAAATGTTAAACTGCATACATTAGGGAAAAAAATAAATACAAGAGATAAGCACACAACCTTTGAAATCATATGGTATAACTATACAACATCTGTCTTCACTCTGTGAAAGCAAAAGACTACTGAAGTGCATTGTCTTAGTTAGAAATAGAATTAGATATATTAGATATGCACCAGATCCTTCTAAATTCTTTGTAAATTATTCAGAGTAAATAAACAGCTGAACTTCTGAAATGTTTAAGAGTTGCAGCTGTCTTCAGATAAGCAGCCTTTTGTAAGTTATTAATGGAAGGATATGGCCTTATTCAGTTGTTTGAAGCTGTAGGTAAGAACATAATGGCAGAATGTATAATATTAAAACCATAATTAATTCTGCCAGTTAATCTAAAGGATGCAAGAAACTGATTTTGTTGACTGTGTTTTGTAGATCCTGATCAGGATCCTGTTGATCCTGATTTGTCTTCCGTAGAACTTCAGCAAAGGATCATACTCAAAACTGCTTGATCAGTCACTGATTCTAACAAGCATCCTGAAGGTGCCTCTAAAATAAAAACAGATATTAAGTGATACTTAAACATAATAAAAATCCTCTATTGCTTCTTCATATTGTCAGATGACACTCATCAGAAGAATGTTTACTGTGTAAACAGAAACTTGTTTACCAATATTTTAGAGTTGAACCACTTGTGCTAGGAAAGAGCAAAAATAAATACTACTTGTATTCTGAGGAAGCTCTTCAGTCACAAAATTGCTGTGTAAGTAGTAGTATCCTTCCAAACACTGAAAGGGTTCCTAGTTCTGCAGAATAAGAGGAAGGTGGGTGCTTTTTGTTTGTTTATTTTGCGTTTTATGGGGTTTTGTTTTGTTTTCTGAATGACTACAAAAATCTGATTTTGAATTTAGGCTTTGTATCTTAATCTTCAGAGAATGGTTGAGACTAGTGAATGTATCTCAGTCCCACTTTCTGATTTGTGTGCTAGCAATCAGAGCTCTGGTGGCATTTGTTCTGGCAAGAGCCTGTGAGCAGCACACACCGCTGTAAAACCCAGCGGTATCACTGGTGCGCACTGCTTAGGGAATCAATTTTCTGTGTCATTTGGATGTGGGCAGCACGCTACTTCTGACAAGAAAATGAAATTTGCTGCATTGGTAGATAGGTTGCTAGATGTAGTTAGTGAGTTCAGCAGGTCTTCTAGTTTCAACATTATTATTTTGGAAGTTCTGGATTTTTCCCAATTAAAGTTTAAAAGTAGTTGATCCCAACAAGCAGCAAGTTGGACAAAAGTGCCAGGAGGCCCGTATTGGTTACACAAGGAGCTCCCGTCAAAACTCAGACATAAAGAGGGAATATTCAGAAGGTAGAAACAGCTAGTTTCTCCCTGTCTGTAGTACAGTTTTCACTGTGGAGCTTGTAGATTGATACTTCAATTCTGAAAGGTCTGTGTCTGATCGGTTGTTAATTCATATTTGAGTGGTGTTATTGAAAATTATTTAAATTGACTGACACTTTCACCTTTAAACTGTGTTCCTGCTAGCAGGTCAATGACCGTGTTAGATGTGCACCCAGTGACTGTTCTTGCCTTCCAAACACACGTTGTGATGGTAAGCTAGTATAAAGTCAGAAGGGAAAAACTCAAGGGGGAGAAAACAGCAACTGACTTGGACCATCTTGCCTGATGGTCTTTAGCTAATTTTAATACTCTTGTAAACATTTTTTTTTTGCAAGGTAACAGATTTCTTTAAGAAGCTGAAGAAAGAAAAGGTTGGCATACCACACTTTTACAAAGTATGGGCTGGCTGCACATACAGCTTGACCTTCAGAGCTGTGCTGTGCACATCCCTTGGCCGCAGGATAAACTTAGCCAGTTAAATCTGAACAGGAGCCTATAGGCTTCCACTCTGTATCGGTGATTACACCAATTCTGTACCCTGCCTTCACCTAAAAGAGCAGTAACAAGTTCTCACGTGAGCATCCTTTTTGTTGGAGAGTAGAAACGAACAGGATGATTTTCTTCTGAGAAAATGCTCTAAGAACACAAATATCAAAATGGGGTAACCTTTGCCCAGCCAGGATCTGCATGCCATGCTGTACCCTGGCTGGGGGCCCATTCGGTGCCATGCAGATTGAGATTCCCAGTGTCTGAAAGGATGTAAAATAATCTACACTATCCTCTCTTTCTTCATGGTGTGAGCTTTGATAATTGGCATTCCAATTGATACTTTACAGAGCCCGAGTGTCTTTCTTACAGGGATCATAACAAGCCAGCGCCTCCTGGAGCAAAAGAGACGTGTGGCCTATACACAGTCAGTTCTGAGCAATTATGTTGTGCTTGATTTACTTAATCACCTTTCTAATTTAACATTAATGTGTAGTTTACTGATGTTGCTGGTACTCTTGTCATCGTAACACAGGAACCTCCTTGGCTAGCCTTAGTCATTTTAGGCTAGTCAAACACAGACTTCGTGTCCAGTTAGTGAAGAATTCCAAGTGCATCCAGGAGGTGAGACAACTTACTGTTGTAAGAGTCAGATGAGTTACTTAGACTTCAGTATTTAGGTACTAATTAGGACACTATGTAGGGATTTTTGTGTTGATTACATATAAGGGCTTATTACACACAGCTAAATTCCTAAAATGACCATAATTAAACATTTAAATAGTAAACTAAAACTGCATATATGAATAATAACTGAAGAACGCAGTCGTAGAAATACCGAGTTATTCTCATTTAGGAGAAAACAGTAGAAGAAATAGAAGAGGTTCTGGCTTTGTTCCATGTATTTCTCAGTGAGGTTTGCTGGATTTTGGGTGGGCTGTCTTGTTAGTGGCAAACAGTTGCACTCAAGGAAGTTGAATCCAACTTTTTAAAATTATCATTTGGCTCCAAAAAAATCCATTTTTCCATTTCTTTGATAGCGTGTTGCTTTGAGTTTTGAACTGAAAAACTCTAACTTTGGAAACCCAATTATTGTTTCTAGCTGTGTTCTTGAAAGGTTGTTTTGTTATGTATCTGCAAAGTTCAAGTTGTCAGAGTATCTTCTGAATTATCAACTACTGTACAGATCAACTGATTCCAACAAAAGAACAGCTCTCATTTAAAATTTGGACTCTATGGTAAGCCACTTTTAGTTGGAACGATTGGTTAACTCTTAAAAATAAGCCATCTTCATGATTAAAGTTCATTTCTGTCCTTTTGTTAAGGACACAGAAATATAAAAATACCCCAATCCCACTAGACTGTATTATTCAAATGGTCTTTTTCTGAAGTAGAGGGGAGAGCTATGGGAAGACTTGCCTTGTTAAGATTTCCATCCCACTTTTTCAGAACAAAAAAGGGGAGATGGGATTTTTCTGTGCCTGCAATTATCCGATTTAAATCTTCACATTGTTAACATCAGCAATTGCCCGGGGGTACTGAACTGTACAAACTGACAAAGCGCTTCTGAAGGCTGAAGTTCCAAAACATGGCCTTCATTACGTGCCCAATTTTAGGCACCTTTATGTAGTCTGAATTTTGGAGCTGGCAAGCACTTGCGACTCTGTCTGTTAAACAGTCAAGTAACCTTGAAATGGACAACAAAGTTTGTTCAAACATCAGATGGCCACATCTTAATATTTTCATCCCATAGCCTGGTTTCTGGTGGTGTTGAATGCCTGACTTTGCTGCTGATTGCTTTAAGAATTGAGGCCATTCAGGGAAGCTCTCAGTACCTTCTTGATTAGGCTTCTCTGTTGGTAAAAACCCAGTATTTTGTTTGTTAAGAAGTTTAAAAATCTTTTGTCACAACCATGAGAATGGAATTCTAATAAGTGCGCTACATTGCGGAGAGATACATATAAATTACTGGTACTATGCGAACGCTTAATCAGTTCTTACCATGTCATCAGTTTGTGAGGAAATTGAATGTAAAAGTCTGTAAAATGCAGCAAAACAGGCAAGCGTGTGAAACTGTCTATAGATTTCCAGGATTACTGGCCTCAGTTTATCAGGGAGGGTAAATCATGAAGAATAAACTGAAGCTGGATATCCCCAAAACTATAGTAATTTTGAGAGACAGATTCTGCGCTTCTGGTGCTGGGTTGTCAGAGGCAATAGGATTGTACTGAGGTGGAGAACTCTGCCTGTGATATCCATGACAGTTTACAAAGCCTGAAGCTCTGCCTTCAAGCTGATGTGCAACGTGAGGGAAGACTTAGACATTTATTGTATTTGTGATTTTTCTGCCTTTGTTTCTTGATTAAAAACCTTATTCTACCAGTAATTAATCGGTCACACATTTTTAGCGTTCTGCTACTGTTGCTGAGAATTTCTAAATGTTCTTAAAGTCCTAATTTAGACAATGGATGTTGTAAGATACATTGATCTGTGCTGAGGAATGGGAGGAGTCATTGCAGGAGTACTGGGAAGTGCACTGAGAGCATCAACAGTCTTCATACGTTTATGTAACTCATCGAAAGATGCTGGAGGGCTGTGTATGAATCTCCTTTGGCTTCAGCATCCATCCTGGCAGGTGTACATTGCTCACATTTACAGCTTTTCAGTAATGCAGGGCATCAAAAATCAGCTCGATAATTGTTTGTGCAAGTTGATTTTAATTCCCCTACCAACACACTATCATTTTTGAAGGAAACCTCATTGACTCCCACTGCAAAATTTAAGATGTATTAGTGAATACTTGTCTATTCTGTGTGGCATATGTTTGCTGAAGCCAGTTTATAACAGGGAAGAATAGACTTCTTCTGTTTTAGTGTATGAATTAAAGGGAAAAAATCACTTATTTGCCACTAAGATGTCAACTGTATAGACAAAGGTAGAAAAAAAGCTGAATAGTATGTCAGAGAGCAGCTAAGCAGTGATACTCTTCAATTATTCATATGGCTTATGTAAAAATGGAACCTGAAAAATAGAAAAGGAAAGGCTATTATTTATTTATTCTACTGAAGAATAGCTCATGTAAGTGGAAAAGCAGGTGGAGTCTGAATTTTAGTCATATCATCTTTTATTTGTTGGGGGTTTTTTTGTTTGTTTTATTGATATTAAACTAATAAATCCATTCTATTGGATATACTTAAAATTCTCGTAAGAAATATTGTCGGTTAAAAACTCTGATGCAGATACAGAGTCTTGTAAATGCCTCAGTTACACTAGAAGAGGGCTTGAGCCGTTGTCTTTTCGGTTTTCTTTCTGGACTAGTATACAACCAGGAAATGCCACTGATGTCATCCATAAATATATGGATTTTTTCATATCATTATATATAGTGTGTATATAGTGTTTCTCCAAATCACTAAAATACTGGGATTGTCATGTATGACTGCTTAATGTGGTGAAGGAATCCTGGCATGGATTTCTAATGCACTTAGAAAACACTGATCAGTGTTCCTTACATATTTTCATCTTTTTTGCTCCTTTATTTTTGTGAACCTTCACTTTTCTGATTGCTCCATCGGAAAGATTTCTTTGATATTTCCTTCTGCCTCCAGCTTACCCCTCACTTCCAGCTTAACCTGTGCAGAGACTATTAGCTTTCATGATTGCTTTTCTGTTCATAATATTTACTTCAAAATGATCTATTAAATGTACAATTCATTTGTATATTTTGTATTTTCCCTGCCCCTTTTTTTCTTGTTGCTAGAGCTTTTTGTCAGCAAAAATACAATTGATAGAGAAGATAAATTCATGTACTGTTACTAATGTACCAAATGTTACACTGTTTTGTCAACAGAGCTCTATTGTTGAAAGCTATTTCTCTCACTGTGTCGATATATATGCCATGCTGTGTTGATATTAATGGATCTGCCAGGAAAGGCATTTAATTAATCAATTCCCAGAATAAACTCTGTCAACTTAAATTCCCCAGCTAACAGTAATGCTTGGGCCAGCACGGTTGGTCAGTCAACAAATGTTGTCATAAGTTAGATTCATGTTGAAACAGCCTTGGTTCAGGACCTAGAAAGGGTGCTTAGGTCAGCAGTTTGTTTCAGCTGTCTGACAGCCCTGGCAATTGCACAAGGAAAGGGAAGAGTAGTCTGCAGTGTTCCAACCAGTCATAGCACCGAAAGCATTTGCCAGGTTCTGGAGGAAAACTAGGAATACATTCATTCACCTGTTGATCAGCAAATGTTACGGTTTTACTGTTGCTAACAGTATTCTGAAACTGCAGCATTATGCATAAATGCAGCTGAAATTCACGAGTCAGAAATGATCGCAAACTTTTTGAGAACACTTGCATGTAATTTCCAGGATTTTGTAGCACGTGTAGCTGGTTTTTGTCATATTTTCGTTCAACAGATCTTGTAATAAGTGAAATGAAATAACACTTGCATGTTACGTTACAAGAAGGAGAGTATCATCCAGTGCCTGTTATCAATGGGAACATACATCAGTGGATATTGTCAGGTGCATCAGTGTAAGAACAACTGCAGTGCCTAGTAGTAAAAATATTTCTTTCACAATAATTTACAGAACATAGAGATGAGGCTGAGAAGCAGAAGTTAAAATGAGAGGTTAAAATTTTTAAATAAAGTCTCTGTTAAATTTCTCTGACTACATTTATTATCTTTTAAACAATAAATTTGTGGCCTCTGTGTTCTGTATAATTTCAAATAATTTTCAAAGTACCATTACCCCTTATCCTATCACTGGTTGTCACTGAGAAGAGCCTGGCTCCATCCTCCTGACACTCACCCTTTAGATATCTGTAAACATTACTGAGGTCACCCCTCAGTGTCCTCTTGTCCAGCTCCAGAGCCCCAGCTCCCTCAGCCTTTCCTCACACGGGAGATGCTCCACTCCCTTCAGCATCTTTGTTGCCCTGCACTGGACTCTCTCCAGCAGTTCCCTGTCCTGCTGGAACTGAGGGGCCACAACTGGACACAATATTCCAGGTGTGGTCTCACCAGGGCAGAGCAGAGGGGCAGGAGAACCTCTCTGACCTACTGACCACCCCCTTCTAATCCACCCCAGGTACCATTGGCCTTCCTGGCCACAAGGGCCCAGTGCTGGCTCATGGTCATCCTGCTGTCCACCAGGACCCCCAGGTCCCTTTCCCTTACACTGCTCATGTGATACTATGCAGGTGTAATCTTTTTTCAATAATATTATTCATGGATAAGTAGTTTAAGGTGGTGATTTAATATCTGAAGTTTATATTTTCCAAACAGATAGTCTCCCTATGATATTTGTTGGTTGTAATTTCTGGAAATCTTACATCCAGCAGCTAACAAAATTTCTGTTTAATGTTGGAATAAATATGTTGTTCTTCCTACAGAACACTCAGTATGTATTCTGCTGGTCAAATGTTACACACAACCAGTAACAGCTTCAACAGGAGGACAACTAGAGAAGGTACGATTAGGGCTGTTATTATATGACCTTATCCTCATCTTAGTTTCATACTACATTAAGAGCTTCTGTTACAGTATTTCTAGCTGAAGATCTCTTATAACACATTTATTCTGGTTTCTGAAAGCAGAACAATGAAGTCCCTGAAGGACCATACACAGTGCAAGAGAAGAACTGCACTATAAAGATTAAAAGAAGTAATTGAGAGGGGGGAGGTAGTAGCCCCACAGTGACCCACCTAAGTTCAGCTCTACAATAGTCCTGTTATTTTAATACATGAACTGGATCATTATCTAATACATTTGGGTAGCCACCTTTTATAATTCTGAGAATGTATATCTTAGATATACATATTCCTCACTGAGCATTTGAAGAGAAGCTTTACAGTGGCACGGCCACTTCTGCCAGAAATCTTTATTCCATTTTAAAGTGCGCTCTCCTTGCCAAAACACAGCAGGCAAATACAAATTCCATCAGATCAGATCCTGCAATCCAACACATAATATTTCCAATAACATGGTAACTTATGTTGGGTGGAGTGTTCTGAGCAGTCTTGCAACTCTTGTTGAAGAGAGGTTCTTTCCCATTACTGGCAGATTATAAAATGTGCTTAACATTCTCTTCTATCATTTATTTTTTGTTCAAAGGCTTCCTGGAAGCCTATAGTTAACTGGAGAAGGAGATACTGACTTCCCCAAAGTGATTCTCCTATAAATTAAGACCAGATTTAAGGTGTCAGTAGACTTTGCAATAGATAAAATATAATGCCATGCAGATAGAATGGTCTAAATAATGCTTCTTTAGTATTGTAACTTCTCTTAGCATCCATGGATATAAGCAGTGCTGTTGAGATCTACTTTAATAATCTGAAAATTAGATTTTAATGTCTGCTCTTTTCTGTTTTGTATTTGGTTGTGTTCCTTTAAATAGGAAAAAAAAATGAAATATTTCAAAGAAGCATGACAAATACTATAATTTAACTTCTCTGTCGTGATGACGTGGGATATGATTTTGTAGCAGTCGTTACTGATAGTTACTAGTTTGTGTGCTATGGGGAAAAGTCTGAGAAAACAGAGAGTGAGGAAAAGAATTTTGCCAATTTTGCTGAAGGGATTGAGTTCTTAGGAACAAAATGTTGTTTTACATTTATATTTCTAACGAAGTTCAAATTTTCATTTTACAAGCATCCATGAAACTAGAGTAGTTAAGTTTGAAGCAGTAGAAGATATGGCATTTCGGAGCACTGGTAGAAACACGCTACATTTTCCCAGAAACCATGTAGTCCAGTCTCCCTTGGGCAACCTATTGGCTTGCTGAGTATTGTTTAGTAGCTCCTTCATGCTTTGGGAGAACAGGGGAGACTTCATGTGCAATGGAAGTGGTTGCAGGAAAAAGGTACTTCAGGGTATTGTCTATACGAATGGATGTGAGAATTGAAGACAATTAGGTGACATTTATCTGTTTAAATTCTGTGGATATACTACTGTAACTGGACAGTCTTTCAGTCAGAAAGAAAAACTCTTTATTTGTATGTGGCAAGAAGATTGCTGCCTTAACTTTCAGATACCCCCCAAATATTAGACTACCACAGCATGTTCTGTACTCTTAACATTTTCATAACATATTTAACACTTGTTGTAAGGAAATTAAATCTCGGGCATGTGGGAAAAAACAAATACAACAGTAAACTGGAGTCAGAATGAAAATGACATCAGAGATCTCCTAAGTACGTTGCATGCTGTGGCGTGGTGAATGCCGAGTGCAACAGAAACCTGTTTAAATCTTATGTTAACTTTGATATTGAGGTTGTATTCTGTAGGAATGTTGTTAGAGAATTACAATTTCATTTTTATTTCTCTCTTATGAAGTACTAGAATAGTATGGGGTAAGCCATATCATTATTGTATTATATTGGTTTTCTGAAAAGATTTAATAAGACTGTAGAAAGAAGTCAGAGTTGCATTTGGACAACCATGTCATAAGCCAACTAAATTGGTTGATTAGAAATTTAGAATGAATTGTTTTGTGACTGTGTATCTGCTGAGATACTTTGGCCATTGCGTACCGTAGCAGATATCCAAATAACTACTCAAACCCCATAATTTTTAACGTATAACAGCTCTGCAAACTCCTTGTTTAGTGCTATGTCAAGACTACAGTTTTAATGATACTTCATGCTGCTACTGAACTGTGGTTAAATCCTGTATTTAAAGGAACATATGAAGTACTATTGAAAATCAACATCACGTGGATACCAGTTCTAAAAGCTGTCAGCTCACTAAAGCTTTCAACAGAGCTCACCCTCTGCAGGACCAGCTTTTGCCTTTTGCTCAGAGTGGGAAATTAGAACGATTATAAACCTTTAATCTTCTTTCATTACTAAGAAATAAAAATATAAAGCCAGGACAATTAAAAGTTGCTGAAAGCCATGATTATGCAAATCCCATTATATAAAATATTAAAATATACCCAAATACTGCCAGAAATATGAAGAGAAAGGATTCTATGGGGAACCCAACAAGTATTTTCTTAGCCAGATGGAGGTGGTAAGGAAGGCAAAGGAATAAGAGAATTGTGTAACTATTACAAATCCAAATATACCTGAATTAAAGAGGAAACCATAAAATAATAAATACTTAATTGGAATTATTAGTGAATTGAATTTTAAGGGATTAAATTTAGGGCTCTAAATGACACTGAAGATGTATTCTTTTATATGCTAAGTTGACCCCAAACTCAATTCCTTTTCCATGGAGTAACATGTACTAAGATTCCATTTATATAAGTGAACCGTTTACATCTCTTTATGTAACTTCATCACTGAATTTTATTCTGGAAAACAGATACTGAACTGTGTAAAATAGAAATTTAAAATGTAATTCTCTTGCTGAATGTTTATGAGGGTTTTTTTTACAATTGCATCAGTGATGTATATGAAGAAGAATAGGAGCAATAATAATAGAAATCTGCATCTTGTACTCTAAGATAATGAGGAACCTGAATTGTGAAATACATACTTTGCAAAGACTCTTGGCCTATGGTTCAGGCAAGTAGTCAAATTAGCAGAAGGAAAGGTATTGGTATCAAAGAATGAGTTCGGAAATGAGGAATTAGTAAGAGGCAATTGAGAAAAAAGCAAAACTTTATAAAATATTCTGTATTCGTCCTGTGAGGCCCAGTAAGGTTTCTAAACTTTGTTTGTGTGTTCTTTCTACACTGTGACTCATTTAGCATAAACGAACCAGAGGAAAGGCCACCAGGCTCTTACCAGGCAGATTAGACAGGCCCATTTTGAGAGAGGAGGATTTATTGTGATTGCGCAGGATAAATTTGTTGATATGACAACATATGTGATTGTCCTTTCATTTCTAATGAAAAATAATCCTTTGTTCATTGTTCTGTTCCTACTTCACTGATAGGACCAGTGTTTGAAATGATGTTCTTTTGAATCTGGATAGTAGATCCAGCATGCCATAGGAATTCATGCTAGTCTATCCCTTCTTCAGTATAGGTATCATTTGATTGTATTTTTAGAGCCTGTGTAAAATTAGCGTTCACAATTGTTCTCTAAATCTTCTGATTATTGGTAGGACTTCCACGCTATCAGAATGAATACTTGAGTTAATAGTTAGATATTCTCATATAAGTCTCTCTGGTGATAAAATGAATGTATTTTGAAGCACATTATATCTGCAAATTTGAGTACTTTGATGACAATGTTCCTTTTATTACAAGGTATCCCATTTTCATCTACATAAAATTAAATGCTTGCATGTACCATATAATTAAATTTAGGCACAGCAGAGAATTTGATCTCTGTATTTATTAAACTTTTGGCTGCATCTCTGTTTAACTGCTTTGAAAGTTTGATCAGATCAAAATGTATCCAGGATACACTGACCAGTGAAAGAAATGTGAAAATGTTGACACATGGAAACTGCGTAGTTTAAAACCCATATAATCTGTATGCATCACGGTAACCTACAGAGTGTGAGGGGGAACCCAAACCTGGCCCTAACTCTAATGTTGTTTATATGCTATTTTTCATTATGTTTAAATGGAGTTATATGAACTTTGTGTGTGCAGTTGTGCATAATGGGAGTGAAAAACACAATGTATTGTGCACATGTTTGAAGTATTTCTGGATTGCTTTAACATAAAAACTTTAGATCACAATGTGACTTAAGCAATGTTCGTACATAACGGACATGTAGAGAGTAGCTTTGTCAAACACACTGTCTAAGCACACAGGAATTTCTTGATGCTTGCTAATTAAGTTTTGAGTGTAAAATGTACTAAAAGATGTGTCCTCCTAAATGCTTAATAAAGGTCAAGTTGGGAAAACCTTCTAAACCAGCAGACTTTTGCTATTCTTGGTTTAGAAGGCATGGTGGCAGTTAACTCATAAACATAGTGTGAATATTAAACTGAACAGGCTTATGTTAATGTTTGGTAAACAGAATAGGAGGAAGAAGAAAGAATGAAAAAAGCATATAGAAGCAACAAATAACTCTTAAGTTATATTTTAAATCTCAAATTCAGGGACAGAATTCCTAGGGAAGTAAAACCACAGATGAGGATGAAGTCAGACGTGTTCAGTAGTTTGAACATCAGTAATTGATGACTGCTGTGTGCTTCATCACTGCCTTTGAGCGTATTTTCAAGTCCGTGCAGAACGCATCACTGTCACCATCTGGACTTTGTCCAGCTGTGGTCCACACGAACCCCCTTTTCCAAACTGTTTGTGTCCTCCTGTGACTGTTTAAAGTCTGAAATTGTATGAATACACAGATAAACCTAAATCAGTATGATGATATGTTCTGACTGTTGGACAACCCAAGTCTATGACAGATTGAGCACAGATTTCTTTTATCAAGTAGGTCTTATTGTTTCCATGCTTGCCATATGCAATTCCGGCGTAATTCAAACATCAGTTCCTCTGTGTGCAAACACCAGTTCCTCTGTGCACAGTAGATCCTTAAGGGACAGATCGATTATAGTGAGGTAGTACTTCTGTCTACAAGGAAGACTAGAGTGTATGTTTCTTTCAGAGTTAAGTGTCATAGTTTGTAGTATATCAAAAGATTACATAGCTGTGGCTTCACAGATTTTTTTTCTGGTTTAAGTAAATAGAAGAGAGTTATAGCCCACTTATAAGTTCTAATTCTTTCTCCCTCTGTTCATGTGTTCATATACATGTGTGCACGCACACCGTACAACAAAGAATATTTGCAAATATCAGAGAGCTAAAGTTCACATGGCAAGTATTTGAGGAGCTGACAAATCTGAAGTACTCTTCTCTTTCCAAACTGTGTATTTCATACTTGGATATAAATGATGATGCTGGTTTTCTTTATAGTCAAACTAGAGTCCTTGGTATTTGTGGTTCTTTACTGGCTGAGACAAAAGAGAGGTGTAAGCTGGGTTCGTGGGATGCTTTGATGCACTTGCCCAAAGTAGCACCAGATTTTCAGTCAACTGCAAACTGAGAGAAGTTTTAAACAGGAGAGGATGGGGAATGGAACAAGGTCTTCTGTTTCAATTTATTCTTGGAATGTAATGCCATTCAAGCACTAACAATTAATTTTTTTAATGAATTATGATTTTTTGAATATGTCTTAAATATGAGACCTAAATTTTTGTGTTAACTTCAAACATAGGCCACTTTAAGATGTCCAGAGCTCAAGAGCCTCACCACTCCAAAAGTTACGTGTAGTCCAAAAGACACTGTTTTAGTTGAATATCGTGCGTTCATTTCTAGCTATGTGATACCTAATTTAGAATTATTTGTTTTAGTACCATTTAAGTCTTTGCATTTTCAAAGCTGGTTATACAGCAACAGTGTATTAGCCGTGCAATTTATCAATATTTATTCATTATCCAAATGGCAGACTACTTGTCATAATTAATTATTGAAGTAATAAATAATCTTATTAATAAAAATTGATGACAAGAACAGAATGATTTCCTTAATAAAGACTGATGGCAGATTTTAGTATCTGACACGACACTTGGAACTGTGTGCAGATTGAATCTAAGGCCTCCTGCATGGATAATAAATTGTTATTTCAGAGAATGAAATGATTGATACATTTGCTTTGTGTGGAGAAAGCACCTGGGACAAGATTCTACTCCCCAAGTTATTTGAACAGACTATGGTGAAATTTTCTTTCCTCGTGACAAATTTAACTTTCCAGGGAAGTGACAGCTCTTTGGCAGAGAGGGAGGAATTGACGCCTGTTTGGGGTCCTTGACTTACAGTCTCTCCTAGAAGTCGTATTCATTTGAAAATCTCTTGGCGTCCTTGCTCGCTTTGCATACTTCTTTGGCAACACACAAAGGAGCGGCCGCAGCACAGCAAAAGGATGATGGGAAAGCATGACCAGGCGACATGGCAGAGTCTATTCTGAGACAAATGAAGCCTGTCAGATATTTTGGAAAGACTGCTGCTGTTTTTATTTCTCCATGGCTGAGCTGGCCTCTGGTTCAAACTCATTGTGTTTTTTTCATTGGTTTGATCGTACCTTCAGTGACAAAGCAGCCCCAGAGACTAAGCATCTTTTGACAACTTGGAAATGGCTGAGCTGGGGGGAAAAAAGGCTTCCACACAGAATAATGATTACAAAACCCCTCCAAACTATTGTATGTCTCAGGAAATGATTTATTCATAACCAGTATTATTGCAAATTAAAATATAAACATTATCTTTGAAAAGCCATCTGGAGGGTCCATAAGAAGGCATTGTGTTTCCTTAGCGTCAAGAGAATATTGCATTTTGTTTCCTTTGGTGCAGCTTTCCCCCCATTTTTCCATATTTTAACTGAACTTAAAGGAGTTTTATATATATATATATATATATATATATATATATATATATATATATATATATATATATATAAAATAGCTCTGACATATGCAACCAACTTAAATGTGGAACTCCTCTATAATATTCCATTAATTACTTTCTTAATAGCTTAGTTAAGGTCATCTATAAAATCAGTCTCTAGAACCAACAAAGTCATGATATGGAGATTTATAACAGTTCTGACAAATTCTTGTCCTTCAGAAGCTGAGCACTCTATTGACACTAGTAGAAAGAAACAGTACTAGAAGATGCTATCCTGCTGCCTGCCTGCCCCGAGGTCCCTTCCAGTCCCTAACATGGTTCTGTGATCCAGGTTTTCTGATTTTTTCTCTTATCTGATGCAGTTACTTTTGTCTTCATTCCCAAATAATTTCCACAGCTGGCTTGTTGAGCATGCATTTCCTCTTTAGAGAATTGCTCAATTGTTTACGTGGAGAGTAGAATGTAGAATTTACGTATCTTATGTATCTCTTTTTGTTCTGTGTGTGGTTTTTTCTTTGGGGTTTTTTTAGCCTTTTTATTTAATGCCAGCAAATCAGAATAAAATCTAGATGTCTTTAGTGTTTCTAAAACTCCTGTCAGTAACATATCTCTTATATTTAATAATTAAAGCTATGTAGAATTCTTTCGGGTTTAGCTCCCGCAAATTCTATAGCGTTTTCCCAAAGAGACAATCAAATACTTCCAAAATTTGCAAATAAAGAATGAAAGGAAGAGAAGCAGAATATGTAATACTGAGCTAGAAACATGCTGCTGAAAACAAGCTGAAGAAGCTGATGAGAAGCTATTAACATCTGCTCCCTGTGCTAAAATCAGCTCTAAAGCCTGAACATCTAAAAGAATTCTGTTTAATAGGAAAGCTTACGCAACCTGATTATTACTTAGCAGGTGAGAGGAAAATCAGGAAATTACCAGAACTCATTTTTATGTATAGAATTAATAATAGAATAAGTTTTAAAAGCAGCTTAGATGGCAATAAGAGACTGCGAATGAAGTGATGATTAGGTAGATAACAGGTGGCTCTTATGCAAGGTTTTCCAGGTTAGCTTAAACGACCTGAGATAAGTTTATTGTGAGTCACCTGACTGCATCATGAATATAGAAGAGCTGAATGCCCTGCTTCTGGGCCCTTTTAGATGACTCTTGATGTAAATTTTGTTTATGTAGTTTCAACATGCACTCAGATGAAACATCCTATTTTCATGTTTTTAAAGTAAATTACCCTGAATAGAGAGGAGATGATTTGCAATATAATCAGGCTAAAGTGAAATCCAACTTTCACACAAAGGTCAAGTTATCCTCTATTTTACCATTTACAAAGTTTCTACCTTTTCTGTCAGTCCATGTCCTTTGAGTGCTGTTTCATTTTATAACTGATAGATACAGCTTCAATTGTTAATAGTGCCAGTGGAACTGGTTATTTATTTTTGCTGAATTATAAGGCAATGATGTGCTAAATCACAGATACAGAATTTTTTACAATTGTCCTGTTCTGTGTATGTTGACAAATGTATACATTATAAGCTAGACTTATATATCACACAGTGGCACGTTTGCAAAAGCATTTCGAACACGAACTGCTTTTTTCAGTTCTTCAGAGAGTTGTCAAGAAGGTGGAAGCTTCTCTTTTACCAATTAAAAAAAGGAGACAGACTATATTCAGCTATGTGTTTAAAGTAAGACATGCTTATGCTCTTTTACATCAGATATCCACAAAAGTTTCCATTTTGCAATTACTCAGATTTTTGAGAAATAGCTCTCAAACCACTACAGAAAAAAGCCCGATATGACTTGCAGTAATAGTGTAATCTTAGAGCCTCGTTGTTCTGTCAGAATGTAGTGATGTCCAGAATGATGAACTCGAAGAACTGTGCTCTCACCCATCTAAACTAATGCAATTTTTCTACACAGCTAGACCAACACCAGTTTTTACAGAAATATTGTGCCATAGTTTATAGTTGGAAATAACCCCTTGGAATTACAGTGTTTTTTTAGGTAAATAAGACAGCCTTTTCTAAAGTGGATTCTAATGATGTCTCTAGGAGTAATATCTGTGTTCATATAAAACCTTTCATTGACTTGCACTAGAAGGCTATGATGTTACTATTAAAGTCTCTCACAGAGTGCTTTACGTGCAGTAGTCTATTATCTACTCACTTCAATTGCTGAACAACAGGAAGGATTAATTTTTAAATGTTTAGCATTTTGAGCATATGTTTCTCAGGGGTACTGTGGTTTCACCTTGGAGATCCAATTGTACCCTGAGATTATGCAGTTGGTCTCTCTTTACATGATGCTACTGGTTATTGCTGTTAGACCTGGAAGGAAATTCATACACTCCTCTACAGAGTTCTTGGATTTCTAAGGTTGGGTGCACCTACACTCCTCTGATCTCAAAAGTGTTCTTACCATACTAGAGTGAATTTTAAAGTATGACTATCAATCACAAGCTGAAACCATTCAGATGATAAAATTGAAATATCTTTTCAGCTTGGGGTCTATGGGGCACCTGTGGGCTGTGAAATGTCAGGAGATGATTTACCAGGAATTGGAGAGCAATGCCTTGGAGCACATGTCCTGATTCGCTTAGCAGGGGCCAGCACTCTAGTTCCATAGCAGCTAATAACGATGTTTCTAGATCAGTTAAGTTGTTCTTTCTGACACTCCATTGAAAGTAATAGGCTCTGGCAGAAAAAGAGCCAGTTGGGTAATAAGGAGGACCCTGTCAGTCTGCCCGAAAGGGTCCTTGGTGTCTTCCCTGGTCCTAGTTCATACCAGCCTTGGGTACCCTGGTCAGACAGACAGCAAGAATCCTCGCGTTCCCTTCCTGTCCTCACGGAGGACAGTATCTTCTTGGCTCTTCTTGTTTATTTGTGGATGACAAGCACAAACATGTACATAGGCAGCTTACAAAGAAATTAAGAGTATCATTTTTATCCTCATATCTCAGTCCCCTATCCACATTAGAGTCAAGTTTTCACCACTATCTAATGTGGATTTTAAAAATTTAACTTAGGCTTTTTCTTCAAGTTCATTACTTTCTGGAGATGATGCAACTATTTTAAAGAAAAAGTAAGATTTTGTTCCACTTCATGCATTAACAACAGAATTGTTACCTGAGTGCAATTACAAAATAGTTTAGCTTGGTTTTCTTGGGCATCAAATACCCACAGCTTTTATTCACTATATGGGGAATTAAATAGGTACTTCTGGGAATGAGGGCATTCATTAATATTGGGTATGTTAATCAAGCCACTAGAAAAAACATAGCTTGACGTGTGAATTCAAGGTTGAGTCTCCTACACCTCTTCTCTTGCTCATACGTTATGAGCATATTTTACAGTGACAGTGAGAAAGGAGGAATTATTCATAATGATTATTAGTGTCAGTTTTAGAGGAAAAAGCAAAATAACATGGGGAATAAAAATAGGACAGCCTAGTGAGCTAGTTTTATTTCCAGATGCTGTTTGCATACAGACACAGAAGGTAGTAGTGGAGCTCACCAAGTTAAAACCAGTTACCAAAAATCTAGTGCAAAGGATTAATTCATGTAGCTCTGCATACATTGATATATTATAATCAGTAAGAAATGGCTGAAACTGTTGTAGGAATCTTGATGATACTGCAGTTGAGAGATCTAGACCCAAGTGTCAATTAACTAGGTTATGGCTATTCAAATTAAATGCATGTAATCATAACTGATATGTTTAAAATTATTCTTTTAAGTATCTTATTTACCGCTTATCAGCCGCCAGGTGAAGGAATAGTGGGGGCAAACTGATAAGTTTAACCATGTGGACTCAAGGGATCTCTATACAACCTGTTTCTGCTTTTGAGCTGAATCGTGTACAAAACAGGACTGTTTGCAGGAAATCTGGTTGTCTTTCCATAGGAGCATTAATGTATCAATTCTTGTATTACCAACTAAACTATTTTCCAAATCAACCATTTATTCAAAGTTTTGTATGAAATGAGATGCCAGTCTTTCATTAGTGTATAATATATAGGGCACTAAACCCTCTGTAATGACTGTTTATAATTGAAAGTGGAAGTTATATTATTAAATCTTAATCTCTTGCATTGATACAATGTCCTCCGACTGCTGGCTTGTTGGTTTTTGTTTCGATATTAATGCATTGTTACTAATGCAATGAAGAGATGGGGAAGTTGGAGAATAGTATTTAATGTAAAAGGTGAACTGTGGGTTTTTTGGAAATAATACATTACAGATGAAAGAAAGCACTAACGTTGTTAAATCTATATATATATTTAATCCTATATCTGTGCACTTAACAAGAATGCTCTTCACATCTGTTTCAACCATCGCTAACTGAAGTGACTTGATTGAGGGTTGTATTAGACTTTAG
Source organism: Columba livia (assembly GCF_036013475.1). NCBI lineage: Eukaryota > Metazoa > Chordata > Aves > Columbiformes > Columbidae > Columba > Columba livia. Next base: position 18,186,175 of record NC_088614.1, read on the forward strand.
AGCTAACATGGATTTGCTTGTCTGCAAGGTCAGTGGGATTTGGAATGACAATTTATTATAATGCATTATACTTTATTTATAATTCACAAATGACTTAGAGATTTAGGTTTTTGTTATCTTATTCCTAAATCCTCTCTTCATAGTTACTGTCAGTACCCATTAGACGTGATTGCTAAGGACAAACGAGTTTCCTAAGTAAATGAAAATCTATCAGAGATTCATCCAAAGAAGCTCTGAATGAATCAGCAGGTAAAAGTATACGCAAGAATCTTCCCTTTAAAAGAGATGGAAAAAAATGTGCAGTAACAAGACTGATATCATGGAAAACTGAGTGATAAAATATTCCATGACTACTTTAAATCTTTTTAAGTTACCATTTATTTATGTTTGCCCGACTTGAGAGCAATGGGCATCTCCGTGTTCCTAAAATAACCTCCTTTATGCTACCATCTTGGGAAGCAGCGTGCCATTATACCAGTTATTACGATGGTAAAAGGAAGTTGTCAGATGACAAAACCAGTTCTGTAGCCGTACTTATTCAGGGAAGCCTGCTATAACTGCATAAAAACTATAATGTAGGGACAAAATCTGTGGTATTTTAAATATCCATGAGCTTGTCTTTGAGTGTGGTAGTAATTGTGTAACTTAAAACATCTTAAAAGGTGAAATATAATAGAGGAAGAGAATATTATATTATGCACCAAAAAAAATACCCCCAAAAAGCTAACAGTTATCCTAAAATGGTAGCAGATAAATGGAACAGTCATGCAACAATTCTCTTGGGCAGAGCCGTGCCGAGTGCTGCTTTTCCCCTCCAGTGGAACCCACCTTAGTGTCTTCCAGAAAAAAGTGAGGATAATTTGTTCCTTCATTTCAAACTAGGTGAGGAAAGACAACATTATACAGCCCTGATGTTGCTGTAGGAAAAGCCAGTTCATGTTGGCTATCTGTGAAGTAATAGAAGAATATAATTTGAACAAAATAACTTGAATCCACAAATGCAGTTTGGATTGTTAGCCTGGTTAAAGGTCAGTACCGAGGACAGTTTGTGGAGACTTCAGTGAATTATTTTTGCCTTTAATTGTATTTGTATTCATACAATTTCTTGGTCAAGAGAATTTCTAATATCTTGTGATCATTTGTGAAACTTTGGAAAGTCTCAAAATTTAAAAAATTTGAATATAAATGATCGTTCTGTTCAAGGTGGTTGGTTTGGTTGGTTATTTGGGGGGTGGTGTTTGCCATGTGGTACTGGACAGTTAGTGTGGCACTGCTCAGGAAGCCTTGCTGAGCAGCGAGTGATGCAGCCCTTCAGAGAACAGGAACGTTCACAGCTGATACGTCACAAAGAAGTAAATTCTGTGTAGAAACAGGCCCAAGCAGCTGGCTGTGTTCTGAGCTGGTTCTGTTCACATGCTGTAATGTATTCCGAAAGCCATGTGACCAGAAACGGGCAAAGCGTGAGGAAATCTCAGTCTCTTTTGCCTGTAGATGAAGAAGGAAAAGGATAGTTTAGTAGTCCTAATATTAGTGAAGTGCAAATATTTCAAGTTATTAATTTCACCAACTTGCTACCGCAGCACAGAGAACTGAAACAGCAACTGTTTATGAAGTGTTGTGTAGAAACAATGCTTCAAAGCAGAAACGTGACCGTAGTGCTTAATATAATCACCAGTCTTTCTCACTATGTCAACATGAAAATTTGAAAACAGCCATGAGGGGATTAACAGAATTTAGAAAATAGTTCATTTTTCAGTACACTGTATAAATGGAATATACAAGTAACAAAAAGAGAGGTAACAGGTTTTCTTTAAAAGAGCCCATTAGAAGATTCTTAAATCATAATGCGTAAAACTCCCAGTTTCAGCAGTGACTGTTATGTGTGAACTTCAGGTGGTTGGCAGATGTTTCCCTGGGTTCTGCTCCCACAAGTCATTATTTCATTGGAAAGAATGCCTCTCACCTGTAGTCAAACATGGTAAACGCGTTAACAGAGCCACATTGTCTGAGGATAGAATTCCCCTATCTAGATCTGTCCCCATTTCAATTAGAGGTATTACCTGTTGGAAACTCGATATAGTTGACAGAAAATCCCTTCTTAAGTTGCCTACAGCAACCTCAAAATGTAGCTCTGGCCCATCTGCACTTGAAAACCTGTACTGTGAGTCCCTAACTTACAGTGATGGAACAGAACTGATCAGTTCCAAAGTTCTGAAGCATTTCAGAAAGTAGTTTATGTCAAGCCAGTTAGCACTTTCTCATCTGAAACCACAAAGGTCATTTTGATTTTTTCCATAAGGCATTTGGATTTAGCAAAGTCTGTGGCTAAAGGTGTGAGATTAGTTCCTCTGTCGAGAAGAATCTCAGTGTTAAATAAGAGGACTGTTGGGGTCAACGTCTCAGATCCCTGTGTGTTCTCCCTTCTCTCACCCCAATACATTTCTATTAGGTTCTTGTATTTGGCTGTAAGGTATAAGATGTTTTGTACTTCTCCTTTTCTAATTAAATCTGCTTCAGAGTGGGTCTTCTCAAGTGCATCACTTCAGCGTGATCTGCTCGAAATTATTGAAGTACTGTTGGCTACTATAAGTGACACAGAAGTTCCTGTGAGAAAAGAGTGCTTGTGACAAAGAAGTCCTCAGTTCTTGTGGGAAAAGGAATAACTTTTTCACAGAATCATAGCAAAGTTACCTGGATTGAAGCCCCACAGGTCACCAAAGCCAACTTTCCCCTTGAAGAAGAATGACTATCAGTCAACTGCTACATGAGGTCGATAGGTTTGTTCAGCAAAGGTTTGGAAACCTCTGTGAATGGAGATGCCCCCACCTGAAAATGGAAACCTATCCCAAGGGTACACTATCCTCCTAAAAAAATTGTGCTTTGGGCTGGGTTCGTTTGTTTTGTTTGATGTCAGGTGGTTGTTTGGTGTGTGTTTGGGGTATTTTGTTTGTGTTTGCTGGTGTTTTGAAAACAAGTGATGCAAAGGCAACCACTCACCATCTTCCATGGGTAGACCTAAGGAAATAAAATGGCTAGCTTCCCCAGACCCGCTCTCTCCTTTTTCATTGCTGAGCATGTCTTCATATGGCATGGAATATTTTTGGTTTGTTTGGGACATCTGCTTGGTCGTGTCCACACCCAACCCCTTGCACACCCCCAGTTGTGGGGCACAGTGAGAAAAGGCGGCTTTGGCACTGTGGAAATGCTGTTCAGCAATAGCTACGACATCCGTGTGTTGTCAGCCTTGTTTTGGTGACAGCTCTAAACCACAGAGCCATAGGAACTGCTATGAAGACAGTTCACTCTGTCCCAGCCAGACCCTGTACACCATGTTAGGGACTATTTTCCCTTCTTTTTCATAATGTTAGTCTAAAGCTTCAGTAAGTTTCCTTGCTTCCTGATAATAAACTGATACTTCAACACTTTTAGTTCATGGAATAGTGGCTGTAGAGGAGTTTAGAGGCTGTAGAAGTGTTTACTATGTAACTCAAAAATCAAAACTCTAATGAACCGGGTCTTGCGGTGCTTATTTCTGCAGAACCTTTTTTCTTTGCCCACCTTGACCCAAGTGGCTGCTGCAGCGCCAGGGGATGATGCTGTTTGAAACCATTTATCACCTCATTGTTACAATACATCGATGTATTCTGCTGCGGGCAGGTACACTTCTGTCCCTGTTGTTTGTCTCCATGTTCAGCTACACAAGAAGTGCAAAAACTCTTATACATTTTCTAAAGAATTTCTTCTCTTGTACCTTGCGATCACACTTAATTACATTTATAGTGTATTTTGATATCCAAGCTAGTGTATAGCAGATTTGCCTCAAATAGGGGACAAATTATTTTTTAATCTATACTGGTGTTGAAAGAACACAGTAAAACTTTTACTGCTTTAAAACAGCAGCTCATTACAAAGTTGCACTCCACTGATGTTGTAATGTAAGGCAGTGATACTTGAATGACGTGCTGAGAAATGGAAATTATGGATTTCATTTGAGAAACCTGGATGGCCTCTCAATTTATCTATCACTTTTTTTAACCAGTCTATAAAAAGAGGCTGAAGGAGCAGCCAGTTACTTTTGTTAGGATGTTTGCTGAAGGTTCCGTTGGTTTATGCAATAAAATAAAGCAACATTTCCCTCCATTCCCTCTGTGTTTCTGAGCTCTCTTTCCCTTGGTGGCATTCGCAGTGCATGATGATGAAACGCTGATATTCAGACTGCTGCCAGCTGGTCATATCATGTTCATTTAGATTCCAGGTATGGGACCTGGTTGCTTTGTAGTAATTATTAGTTGCTTTTACTGCTCCAGCTAAAGGCAATTTTAGTACTTTTAGTATAGATTTTCAGCTGTGTTAATTGGCCTAATTTGATGGACGCCAAATCCAGCAGTGGTTTATGTACATGAGGATCTGGCCTATCTTTCTTTCCCCCTTTTCCAATCAGTATTATTACCTTGTTTCATGGTTTTGATTTGCCTTTTTTTTCCCCTGCTCTCTGCTTTGATGAACTTCAACCACAAAAGATAACTATTCTTAACTTTATTTATCAAGATGTATAGATGTGCGTGCACACATCTGAAAAAGGGAATATCACCTTTGAAATTCAAGTCTTTAAGAGTTCAGAGATCTGGTAATTAAGCTTTCATGCATAAACTTTATTTTTTATCTCTACTTGAGATACCTGGAGCCTTTTTGCTTTCCAAGCGCTTGACATTTTGATAGCCTTTGCATTTTAAGCCAGTTTCATTTTATTTCATTCCACACCTAGTTCAGTCTAATGCCACTTTTATATAAGAGAAACAGACATGGAGTGCATCTTGGAAACATTTGATTTCCACAACTTGGAGAGCATCATATAGGAAATCTCTCTTAAAGTCAAGAAGACAATCCAATTCTTGGAGCAAAACGTATGTGTTTTACACATAACAATCCCTTTTATTATTACCCGTTTTGCTACATACCTTCCAGATTCTGGAGTAAAATAAGGGTTTTTAACATCCTTGTTCATTTATAACTTAAGTTATAACTCCAGTGCATGTGTGGAGCATCAGCTCTCAGAAGCAGTAAAAGAGCTTCTTTTGCCTTGTTTCCTTCTGCAGAGTTTTACACTCCTGCCCTTTGGAGCACGCAAGTCTTAATCCTCAATTCGGAAAACTTTTGCTCTCTACATTCCTGACCTCACTATCAGCGGAACTTTCTTCTGAACACAACACTATGTGTTATCTGTCAAACAACAGCACAATAGGAAACCTAAAAATGCGCATTCAAGCTCTGCAGAGCAAGCCCTGGTTCCAGCATGGCTTCTCGAACCCCCTTTCTCTCCAGCTGACCTGGTGCACCTACTGAAACCCCTCAGAGCAACCTGAATTCGAGGTGACTCCAGGGGGTTGTGTAGAAGGTACAGTGGCAGTCAAAGACTGGCTGCCACATAAATACTCCATGCAGTCTATGCAGGCTAAACAAGCACAGATACAAGATTTTTTTCAGAGTCTAATTCAAGGATTAGTGGTCAAATAGCTGTTATTAGTCCAGCTGCAATGGTATTAACATTTGTAGTTGAAAGAATGCAGATTACTAATTCTCAATAATACTAGAGTTAACACTGATCTATTACAAAGTTTCTAGCACTACCCTTTCCTCGGTGTCACGTTCAGCCTTTCAGTATCCCTGAGGGTACTAAGATGGATGGTACTAGTTTCCCTTACGATGAAGGTTGGAAGAGGGGTTATGGTGAGTCAGCAGCAGCATTTCTAACTCTTCTCTGAGAGGAGTACAATGTTAATAATAGGAGGTTCTTCCTTTCCTAAGAGGTAGCTGAGTATTGATAACGCAAAAATTATTACATTCTTATTCTCATACTGGGTTATTAGTTGTTTAGTACACTATACATACTTATCAGTCTATTCTTAGAGAAGTACTGTAATTACCTGGCATTTGGGATGTAAATTTTACTGATTGAGTTTCCTAAGTGGGAATTTATTAAAACAGCAGTGATTTTCTTCTGAGGATTATTTTCTTATTAATTATTGGCCTGATCCAAACTATTCTTAAACCTTCTAAAAAGGGGAGAGAAAAATTAAAGCTGCATACAGAAGGAAGAAAAGAATATTCAGGTGCTGTTTTGAATAGTATACATGTGTCACATGAAATCCATGGGAATTTGCTTGATTCCATACTTTATTTCTAGGATTTTTACTGTATTCTTTATGCAACAAAAAGGTGTAGTAAATACTCCTCCCTAATTTCTTCTCTGCAAAGAAATTCCACCCCATGAACTTCATCAATACGTGCAGTATTTCTTTGTGACAGTGTCATCTAGTGTGCTGAGAGAGGCATGCTAGAATGAGCAAATGAGTTTATATTAGTGTCATTATTAATTGAGTTCTAACGTTGGTGCTCGTTAACACAGAAGGAAATGCACCACTACAGCCAAGACTTTCCTATTAAAAATTACAACATTAAGTGGCGGGCATGATACTAAAATTGCACTTCAACCAAGAAGGTACAATATAGTTTTTTGGTGTTATATTTATATCCTTTGTTAAAAATACGGTAGTTATGAGTTCTGTCAACTTATGAAAGAACAACTTTATATGACAAAAAGATCAGTTAAACACTATCATTTTAGTAGCTTTTTGAGGTGATATTCTTAAATAACCATTTACTGTAATCTCCGACTGTAGTATTTGCATATTTTGACTTGCGTGTTTTTTTGATTGTTCAAGCTGGAAAATACCTATTTGATTCCAGCTTTAAATCAGTGGATTCAGTTGGTCTTGTGCTGTTCCTGACTGAATCAACACCGTTGTGCTGGTCACCAAATAGAATGAGTGCCTGTGATTTAGAAAACCTGAGATAATAAGCATGAATAGCAATCATTACATGCAGAAATGTGTCAATTCTGTCAAAGTCCAGGTGTCTCACTGGTAACAGTTAATAGGAGATTCTGTCCTTTACGACTCTTTTCATGAGAAATATGAAGCTAGGAGAGCTGCTGCTTTTGATCTCGTCAGTTCATCCCAGCCTCCGCAATCTTCAACACTTCTGCTCTTGGGTGTTTTAATGGATCAAGCACATACACCATTGTAAATCTTATAAATTAGACACTCTGGGACTATTCTTATTGATTAGACACATTATCCTGCTATGAGTAGCCAAACGTCTTGCAAATTGTACGGAACTGTAAAAATCCAGTGCAAGTAAATCACACAATACTGTGTGAGTCAACACTTGTTTGGTTTTTATTTAATGATGTGATTGACCCGGTGATCAAAGGAATTAGTAGACACTATGGACTGGACCTGAATGAGAATGAAGTTGTCTGATACATGATTTTTTTGGAAAAAGAAGAATAGTGAATAAATAAAGTAGAAATGAAGTTTTGGTAAGCTCAGAAAATCATCAGGTAAAATCTGGTGTCTAAGGGGAAAAACTATTCTCGAGGGCCTGACAGTTACTTAAGGAAGAAATATTAAGGCTAAAAGCAAAAGCTGTCCTAAAACAAAGAAGGTATAGGAAGATTAGTTTAGCACCAAGCTGGCTAAGTAATGAGTTCCTCGATGACTTGATTATGAAAAAGAATTCTGTAGAAAATAGGAGTCAAAGTATTAAGAGCATAAATATAAAAAAATTGCAAAGAGATATAAGCAAAACTTCAAAAGAACTGATAGAGCTTGCAAGGCACATAAAGAATAAAAGGAAGAATTCTGTACGTGCAGAGCAACATGAAGGAAAGAGCTGGTCTGCTTCTCAGATAAGAAGGCAAATAAATGATAGCTGATGTGTTTAGAAGGTCAGAGTGCTAATATCTTTTCTGCATCAGTCTTAACTAAAATCTCTGCTGTGATAATTTTGAAGACACTAACATTAGTGGTAAAGGAAAAAGAACTTGTGGTAGTATAGAGAAAAATCAGAATTGAGGCTTCTTTCTAAATCAGGAGCTTACACATTAACTGATGTGGAAGAAATTCACCCAAATTACTTGAGAGAATTGATTGAAGCTGTTTGAGTCATCAGTGGTTACCTTGGAAAGAGGAGATGGAAACAAGGTCCAAACAAGGGCAAAATGGCAAGCACATTACCTGCTTTAAGACAGAAGAGAAAACAGGAGGCTGGGCTCATGAGTTAGATTGGAACAAGTAATGGAACAATTAAAAAGTAGTGAGAAGATTGATAGTACAGAATCATTTAAAAAATCATGTCAAAAAAACATATTTCCTTTTGTTACATGGTATTGTGTTGATATGTATGAGGCATTAGATATTGTATTTATCTTCATTTTTTTTTTCTGAAGCATGTAATACCATCTAATAGCAGGATACTCTTATTAGTAAGCTGAATCTATACCCTAAAAGAAACTATTATGAGTATCTTAGACAAACATAGCCAGGCAATATTTTTCAGTGGCCCACTATCCATCTGGAAAGATTGAGAGTGATGATGTTGGAAGTTAAATAGAACATTAGGGAAAAAACTACTCAAGGTGAGTTTCACTACAGAAATCGTCTTGGACTGTTACAGAATTGCATCACTTGTAGGAATACATTAACCATACTCACCTCAAAAATACTTTCAATACAGTTGATTTTTGCATGGAGCAGAGAATAAGCTGGGTTTTCCTTCAGATTATTTTCTTTTTAATATTTGTACCCCAAGAGTAAAATGATCATAACTTTCCAAAAAGAGACAAATAACTAGTTTGATTTTTTTCCCATAAGAATGAATAATATTGTTTAAATTCTTTATGCTTTAGTTTTGGGCTGAGCTTTTGGAATTTCTATCAGTTGAACACACTTTTTAGCCCACATTCCATTTTTGAAATTGAATTCCCTGTAATTGAGTATTAGAAGGTTTGAGAAACAAATAGTATAGGAGCCCCCATCCTTTTGCAGGCCTTCAGAGCTTAAAGTCATTGCTTTGTCCTTGAAACTTATTGCTTTGAACCTACAGTAATAATTAAAGAAGGGCTTTTAAAAATGCATGACTTTATATCATACCTTCCTAACAGTATTATACAGTATAATATTCTGATATCCACTGCATTTGTATTGCAGATCTCCTTGGACTGTTCTTTTTGAAGCAGGGTAGAAGGCCATTTTGTCCTTCCTTTCTTGCCCTTGAAGCACAGACCAAACTCTGATTATTATAAACAAACAGGGCTGATCATGAGACTTCAGATGTAGATGTGATTATCTCAACTCATTTATGTTGAGTACCTGTATTAAATTTAATTATAGGAAGGACTTTTGTGATCTTCACTAATAACAAAATGGTGCTGGAAAATCATGTCTGTCACAGAATCCCAGAATGTCAGGGATTGGAAGGGACCTGGAAAGATCATCCAGTGCAATCCCCCCATGGAGCAGGAACACCCAGATGAGGTTACACAGGAAGGTGTCCAGGCGGGTTGGAATGTCTGCACAGAAGGAGACTCCACAACCCCCCTGGGCAGCCTGGGCCAGGCTCTGCCACTCTCACTGAGAAGAAGTTTCTTCTCAAATTTAAGTGGAACCTCTTGTGTTCCAGTTTGAACCCATTACCCCTTGTCCTATCATTGGTTGTCACCGAGAAGAGCCTGGCTCCATCCTCCTGACACTCACCCTTTGTATATCTGTAAACATTACTGAGGTCACCCCTCAGTCTCCTCTTGTCCAGCTCCAGAGCCCCAGCTCCCTCAGCCTTTCCTCACACGGGAGATGCTCCACTCCCTTCAGCATCTTTGTTGCCCTGCGCTGGACTCTCTCCAGCAGTTCCCTGTCCTGCTGGAACTGAGGGGCCACAACTGGACACAATATTCCAGGTGTGGTCTCCCCAGGGCAGAGCAGAGGGGCAGGAGAACCTCTCATTTGCAGTATTTAGCAGCATGTGATCATTTTAGTTCTTGATTGTTGTGTAAAATCGTGAAAACAGGGTCAACAGTCTCTCAGTGAAAGATTAATCTGACACAAAACCATCTCTCCTCTTCAACCCCAGCGCCCCCCACTGCCCCCCCAGACAAAAACAAAACAAATACAACCCCCCCCCCCCCAACCAACCGAAAAACCCCAGCAAATTGCAGAATCTGATATCACAGTGTGAAAAATGTGCAGTCCTCCTTGAGAATGAGATCATGGCATACCTCGTTTTGCAGTGTTTTACATTTGCTGGATTTAGCCCCAAAATGAAAACACGCTTTCCTTTTGCACATACTAATAACCTCTTATTACAGGATTAAAACTGTAATTGAATTACACAGTTCAGAGGGAACCTGATTGTTGTGCTGGTTTGAATATCTGCACGATGTGATGATCAGCCATGGTACATCCACCCTGACCTGCTAAGTACGTGAGCATCTCCTTGCAATTTGCTCTCCCTATACAGTATCTCAGTGTCCACTTTTGAAATTAGCTTGGCCTTAATATTTTTATCAGCAGTTTTAATAATCTTCAACCTTTAGTAATGTTGATTTTTGTAATCTTCAACTATTAGTAAGGTTGAAGATGCAATTACTTCTAACAAAGAGGCATGAAAATTGTGCTAACTGTAAAAACAAGAAATACTGTGGAAATGGAATACTTATGATGCCAGCCTTAATATCAGGGTGTTTTAACCTTGAACAGAATGCATTTATAGGGAAATTGGGACTGGCTGTTTATCCCAGTAGTGGTCTAACCATGCTATGTAGTCATTGGTGAGGATGTCTTAGGTAAAAGGCATAGTATAGATAAATACCTAGAATGTAGTCAGCTAAAAAGAGTTATCCAGCTGATATAATCAGCCTGCACCATGCTTTCTGGGGAAGGAAGCAACACCAACAAAAAAGAAAACTTGATGTAGCATCCTCATGTAGCTTTACTTGTCTGTGCTAGCAGGGCGACACATGCATTTGTCATCAAATGTAGCTGCCAGATGGGCACTTCTCTTGCCATCTTCCCCTGTTTCATTCAGTTATTTTTAAAAAACACGTAGATTCACCAGATCCAGGTTTCATCTTCTTTCCACTGGCTCTTATATTGTTTCCTTTTCCACTCTGATCAGCACTAATCAATTAAACAGGAAACATGCTGGATATTGTTCTTACCCAAATGAGAAGACACACTGACTCGCCAGGAATCACACTGCCCCATGCTGATGGTGAAAGACTTCTGCATATTGTAATTATGGTGTCAAAAATCACAGCTGCCTATTCCTCATATGCATTTGAGACCATGATGGTCATGTTATGAGAGACAGAAATGTGTCAGTCTCCTTTTTGGTAGGAAAAAGTGTGAGATCCCTTCTTCCTCACTGGAGATTATATTCATATATCTAGTCAGTGCAAAGCCAGTCCTTTCATTCCAGAGCTGATCAGATTTGAGAATTTCTGTTAAACGCATTCCTAATTCTCTTGTCAGAAGTGCTCTGATATGCTTTCTTGTGTCACAGCCATGTCACCGTTCAGGGAAGGGCCGCGTGATCATAGTGATCTGTTCCCTGCAGCCTGGGGGAAGTACCTGAGGTTCATAATGTTCTTTGTGTATCTGTGAAAAGCTATTCCTGTTCTCCTAAACCTTTCGAGCCTACCCTGAACATCATCAGCGTCACAGTGTGCACGCTACAGATTACTAGTTATTTTGTAGTTCTGAAATAGGCTTGTACCTCTCCAGTGAAATATGTCCTTACTTGCAGTAGGACAGACAGAATAATTCAGAAGGATTATTCCTCAGAGGTCAGCCAGTGTGGAGCAAAGAGGTGTTTTCAGTGAGGCTATTCTGATGTTGTACACACTATAGTAGTAATCAGGGTTAGGACGGCAACAAACAAAAGCAACAAAATAGAAAAAAATAAGAATCTGTCCATGAAAGAAAGAGGCAACAGAAGATTTTTTTAATAAGCGAAGGAGCTAGTTTTGTCTTAAGCAATGCACGTTCTCCATAACCTTGTTTTGGCTGACTGAGCTGTCATCAGGGACTCTGATACATCATCTGGTCATCAAAGTTCTCACACCCTGACACCTCATTGCAGCTGCCTATGCACGCAGCTGGAATTCTGTACATTTCTGTAGCTGATTCAAGTATCACAGTATGTTTGGGATTGGAAGGGACCTCAGAAGATCATCTAGTCCAATCCCCCTGCTGGAGCAGGAACGCCCAGGTGAGGTCACACAGGAACATGTCCAGGCGGGTTTTGAATGTCTGCAGAGAAGAAGTATCCTCAATCCCTAATCACATTAGGAATAACACGAAGTGAAATCTGTTGACCCTTGACAACATAAGAATGGTGGCCAGTTAGAGTTCGGCTTAAGAATTGAAGGACAGAATAAACTTCAAGGAGATCGGAGAGATCAGATGGGTGAAAACAAATAAGAATGTTGGTCAAGAATTGTCAAAATTTGAAATGCATATTTTAATCAAGATACTTTTCATTTTAAAAAAAATCCCATTTATTGCAAATGCTGTTCTTACAGGAAAAGATACCAAAGCTTTCTACTTCTGAAACTTAGTGTGACTAGATCAAAGTAGGTATCACAAAACTGCTTTTCTCAAGAATAAAATACAGTTTCTACCTAAGGATACCCTAGAGTGCAATAATGTAGTATATGAAAGGTACCTTGGAGAAAACACTTACCCGTAAGTTTTGGGGGTGGGGGGTGTTATGTTCTGTTGGCCCAAAAATAGAATATAAGTTTCTTAAATGATAGTGTAGAATGATTTTTAAAAGCTAGGATGTGTTAAGTAATATCAAACAACCTTTGCTAAAACTGTCAGATATCTTTCCTCTAATTTAGAGAAGATAATAGCCGTGATGCATGATTCATCATGCACAGTCTTCTTCTTTCTGCAAACACGAATAAGCTCGGATATGGTAAAAACTGAGATTAGTCTTTATGCCCTTTATTATGAATACAAATATCTTTACATGGCTGACATTGAGGAATCCCAAAGAAGTAATACAAATAAAGACAAACAGATACGAGTAGCACATTATGAAGCATGCATAATTAAAATACTCCATTTTTCTTCAAGAACAGAATGACAGGAATGACCTCTCACACTTTCAAATCGTGAAAAAGCTTCTAAAAAAAAAAAGAAGGCTTTAATTATTTTACCTTATATAAATTGACATGATCCTTAAAGACAGAGCTGCTATTGGTGCTTGTTGCAGTTGCCAGTTTTTGCATGAAAGGTTCTGTTTTCAGTTTCTTGTAACTTTACAAATTTGGAAAGGAATAGCCAATAATTTTGCATGAACATTCTGCTAGTGGAAAATTCCCTGCAATCCCAAATTCCCTTCATATTAAAGAACTGACAACTTGGTGAAGTGATTTCAAAAGAGGAAATAATTATGGAATTTTTTGTTTTAGTGTGGCAAAGAGAGTGACAATTTTTTCTTCAAGAAATGGCAAGAGTTGATGTTTTCCAAGTGGAACACGATCTTTGACAGATGAAGAACCTTTGGGGTGAAAGTGCTCACTGTTGGCAAAGTTGCCCAGCTTTGAAAAATTGCGTATTACTCAGGTTGCAACTGGGTCAAGCTGCACAATTTCTAGGACCCAGAGAGATCAACACAAAAAGCCATGTTCCCACTCTAATCTTATTTAGAAACTGAGATGGAAACCAAGACTTGTGAGTCTATTCATTTCCTTGTCCCTGAAACGCAGGGTCTAGTCCCTATAAGAAATGACAGTCTGCTCTTGCCATCAGTTATTTGCAGCTGCGTGCAGTAAAGATTTGATTTTTAGCATGTTGTGTGTCACTGGTGAGAATTATGGTAGAATATCACATGTAAGCTTAGACCTTGTTTTTTTTCCTTGCCATTAAAGGAGATCATACAGAAAATAGCTACAGAAATTATTTGAGAAGAAGGAAAGATTTTAGTGAGAGATGTAAAGCTCCATTTGTTTGGGTAAGCAAAGTATTAACTTGTCACGGTGAAGTTCTCGAAGACTGACCTGCAGTCAAGTGAATTATGAACAAGTATTGGGAAGTGGACATTTCCAAGCCAGACTATGTGGCTGAGTACAATAGCAAAAGCTTATTCCTCTGAAAAAACAAAACCATAATAATGTTCCTGCATGTAGATGATGCTATTAGGATACTTGCTGTATTTTGCTTTCATTTCCTGGTGAAGAAAATAGAGCAGTTCATATTCAGAACCTGTTTTCCTTTAAAGAGATTTTCTGCTTCAGTCTATGGGTTTTCTCACCTTAGGAATGACATACTCAATGATTCTGTTCTATTTTTGTAACTGAAAACTTTGAGAAAACTATTGTAAGCAATGCAACAAATGTATATTCATTTTCTAGCTTGGTCCACAATTACATTTATAATGATCAATATGTAGAGAAATGTTCTTGAACCTCAGTGTACGTGCAGGTCATCTGATGTATCTTCTCGAACTGACTCTTAAGATGATCTTTTAACACTTTTCAACATACAGGACACTTAATTCCTTGCAATTTGAACGCCAGATTTGAGCAACTCTATCTAAATTTGTTTGAATTTTGAGACTATATGAGATTTTTAGTTTGTCAGCTGCACGCTTGTCCATTATAAATTACGGCAAATTACTTTGCTTGAGCCAGAATGCACAAAAAGTATCAAACATTCAATTAAAAGTACAAATAAAAATCCAAGCCTAGTTATTGTAGGCTCAAATTCTCTGTCTGAAGAGAAGACATTTGGCATTGGCAGCTTGAAATAACTTATCCTAAATGTAGTGCTTGCTGCGGTACTGCAGGCCAGCTGAATTTGCATGTACTTTTAATTCACGTTTTCTTGCATGGTTGGTTGTTCTTTTCCCTATTAATATTGTTGAGGTGACGGCAGCCCTCTCCCTTCTACAATACAGCAATTGAAACGTTTACATTGAGATTTCTTGAATACATATTTGCAAAAGGTCTGAGTTAAAGACATGGGACAAATAATAGTGAGGATTGTTTTCCTCAGAAAAAATAATTAAAAGGCTGCATTTAAATGTTAATATCTGGAGATTTTCGGTTGTGCTCTGCAAATGTTGTCCGAAAATTAAGCATCTGCTCCTGCTCACTGGATAGCAGAACTTGGCCAACAATTAAAAAAAACCCCACTGAATTAATTTGCTTTTTTATTTAATTATCCTATACTTGGATATATGTTGCTCTTTCTTCTGTTTGATCCTGTTTCTCCTTTAAAATCAATAAGGTTTTTATCTTTGCCTTTTATGTACCAATTCTTAAAGCGCTTGTGCATGTTTAATTGTATGCACTGACACTGTTCTGAGGTCAGATAAGTACATGGAAACGATTTTGCAAGAGTGAAGAAGAATCAAGTTCTGGGGGAAGCAGTGGAATTTTATCTTGGCTGTTAAAAATGGGACAGACACAGATAAAAACTTCCGAACTTCTCTATTTATCAGTGCTTTTCAAAGCATTCAACCGTTGCAATCTGAGACAGCTCCAGCCACTGGTTGCTAGGTCTACACAGGTATCATATTTGTAACCATTAATATGCAGACAGGAGATGATTAAATGCGCTTGTGATAAAATGTGACACCATATTATAAATGAGAATGGAAAATGAATTTATAACTATAAATCATGTATTAAAATATATGTGACAAGCTTAGACTGATGAAGACAACGCAGAAATAACAAATACTGTATATGTCAGGTTCATCATAAAAAGGAGATGTTTTCTTCTTGCAATGTTCTGGTTTATGTCTGGCTTTTGTTTAAATTCACATGCCACAAGAGGAAATCACAACAGAGGTGTGTTATGGCACACCTACTCACATTCAGTGGATATCAGTCAACATTCCTTTCCAACATTAAATAAGACCATTAAATACAGGAAATTCTTCTCCAATAAATTCAATAAAAATTGAACTGAATTTAGCTCTTTCACCATAATAAGCATGTTTATAAACTTGTGCTATAGAAATTAAAGATTCTGTCTGATTAATATGAAAGCATGTGTTTTCCCGCCCAACTCTCCAGCCTGTCCAGGTCTTTGGATGGCAGCACAGCTTCCAGTGTCACCCACTCCTCCCAGCTTGGTGTCACCAGCAAACTTGCTGACAGTCACTCTATTCGTCCGAATTGTTGATGAATACATTGAATAATACCGGCCCCAGCACTGCCCCCTGAGGCACTGCACTAGATCCAGGCCTCAACTGGACTCTGCCCCATTGACCACGACTCTCTGGCTTCTTCCCTTCAGCCAGTTCGCAGTCACCTCACTACAGTGCAATTCTGTAAAGATTAATTCTCTACAGGACACTAAAATGAACTAAATTACTTTTATGTTTTTAATCTTATTTAGCTATTTTTACTATTTACTTTTATTTCCCTAATATTTAAAGACACTAATTGGGCAGGAGTGCCTGAGGTGGTTCTGTGAACTCAGAGGAAAATGCAATGTTTTGTCTGTAAAATTTCAAAGATAGCTAGGCAGGACAGCAAAACCAGTGTGGGAACAGGCACAAGCAGACAAACCAATTTGTTTGAGGTCACACAGAAGGTCAGTGGTAGAGCTCGGGGTAGAACTCACGATTTCTGACTTCCAATATTTGAGTCCTAATAAATAATTCATTTAATTTCCCTGTTTTTATCTGCTTGCAAAATTGTAGTGAATGTGCTCTGACAATCTCCAAGTCATTCTGTATGCATTCAGGAACCCCTTTTTTATGAAAAGCTCTAACACTCTTTGATTATGGTTATCTAACATTCTAGATCCTAATTCATGTTTCATGGATCCGTTAGATGGGAATGTAAGGCCTTTCTCACACAACATGCTCAGCTCCATTACAGCGTTAGACCCTCTGAATTCCGCAGGGCTGGGGTGGGGTTGTGCAGGGCCGGACAAAAGGGTCAGGGTTATTCAGGAAAAGAAAGAAATTATGGTTATGCTTCAATGTTTACAAGATCAAAGATGGTTTGGGTTTGTTCTGAATAGTCAGCAGAGCATTTGTTTGTAGCCTTCTGGAATTGAACACTATAAGGCTGCAGGACACTTATTAATCCAAATTTTCCTTCAGGCAGGTGGCTGCTGGTGTACTGTCTTCACCTAATGCCCCAAATGAGACAATTATTTCAGTTATCATGTTTTGGACTTTCTTGGTGCTGAAATCCTGCTTTTGATCATGTCCTATTTAACTCAAGACATGCAATATTTTTTGTTGTTGCTAATGCATGGGGTTTGTCATCATCTTAAGGGAAAACAGTTTCAAAAATGTTATTCACAAATTTCAAACGTTCTGTTAAAGTGAAGGCTGAGTTGATTACGATACACATATGCAGAGAGATTAGCCAAAAGGGCTTCTAGCTGTCTTAATTTTCGTGTGTGCTACTGAGTACAGGCCGAGGCTATTGAGGTTTAGCTGTAACCAAGCAAACCTGTCCCCTGGCAGAACGATAAGGAAAATCTGAAGATGTGATATTATAAAATGAGAAGCATCTTTCCCATTGCTATGCAAAAATACAGTGCAAAAAAGAGTCAGCTAGGAAAAAAAAAAAACGATCACACATTCGTATTGTACTAGGAAAAAAAAAAAATCACAGAATCACAGAATCGACTGGGTTGGAAAAGACCTCAGAGATCACCAAGTCCAAGCCTTGGTCCAACTCCAGTCCATTGACTAGATCATGGCACTAAGTGCCATGTCCAATCTCAGTTTCAAAACCTCCAGGGCCCGTGAGTCCAGCACCTCCCTGGGCAGCCATTCCAATGCCTGACCACTCTCTCTGCAAAGAATTGCTTTCTAATCTCCAGCCTCAGTTTCCCCTGGCAGAGTTGAAGCCCATGGCCCCTTGTCCTATTGCTGCCTGCCTGGGAGAAGAGACCAATCCCCACCTGGCTAGAACTGCCCTTCAGGTGGTTCTAGAGAGTGCTGAGCTCAGCTCTAAGCCTCCTCTTCTCCCGACTAAACAAGCCCAGCTCCCTCAGCCTCTCCCCGTAGGGCTTGTGTTCAACAATCCTGTTAATGATAGCAGAAAGAATGTGGAAAGAGACAGATGGGAAGAAAACGGATTTGACTGAGAAGGTGACTGGAGGAGGACACTGAGTTGCTGGTTGGTGATGTTGTCAGGCCCCTCTCCATGGTTGTCTGTAATCCAGAATCTATGGAAAATCTGGAAGTGGTGTCAGTGTAAGCATCAGAGCGCTGCCTGGACACAGGTGGGGCCATTTCTTCCTCATGGATCGAGCAGAAAGCTTTCCGGGGGAAACAGGGTCAGGCTTGGAATCCTTGGGCTACCTCTTTCTTCTGCTTCTCTTAGATCTATTATGAAATATTCTGGAATACATCAGATTTTAGAATAATATTCAAATATGTGTCATGTTACTATTTTACGTCATTGGGTGAAACACACAAGTTTATTCCAGACTTTGAGCTGCTTCATTCTGGCTTTTGTAAAAGGGAGAGGCAGCTTTGGACAGAGCAGTGCATTTTTTATTCTGACTAATGTTATACCTAAGGAATTTCACTAAATTTTGTAGGCCTACACAGGCTTTCCAAGTTACTCATATGCAGATGATTTTGTATGCTTTATTTCACAAGGAACTGCGGAAATACAGGTTGTATCCTGTATTCCTTCTGAAAACTGGAATAGAGAAGCGTGACGAAATGTATAAAATATTGACTTAATTCTCAGGAAATTTGTCTTTTCCATAATTTCTGCAGGTCTTAGGAAAAGAAAAGCTTTGCTGGTACAGAGCATTTGCATTTTCTGCTGGGCTTGTTTTATACACTTTGGAAAATATCACAATGAATCCTATATAAACATTATTAGAAAACAGTGCTTTATTAAGACTCTGTGTTCTGTCTGGTTAACAGCTTCTATATCTTCTAATAATGAATATCAACACCATTTTTAATGTATTTTACATTGCTTTTTTGACATTGTGAAAGTAACTTCACAAATTAAACCATTCTTTTAAAATTTGCATAGAAATGTTTGTTTTCTAGTGACTTTCATACAAGTTTAATGAAAGCGAAGCTACGAGGTTCCAATTCTTTTTCTTTTGTAGAGCACTCTGAAACACACAATATGTTCACATTTTAAGTTGCCACAGCATATCAATTAGTAAACATGCTTATGAAATTGTCCGTTTAAACCAACATTTTTACACTACGTACAGGCTTGTAAATCACAGGATGCTGACAGCATGAAATGCCAGCTGTGAAAAGAGAAACTGATGAAAATGCAGTCATTCTGAATTTTAATATAATATAAAGCATGTCAGCAATATTGGTGAATAGCAGTTGGCAAGATTTTGTTTGAACTGCGTGTATTATGGTATTTTTGTATTCTGTTCTTGTCTGCTAATTTAGACCTTCCTCTGCCCCCTCCCAACCTTTCTGCATGATCAGCTTTGCAAGGATTGGAAATTTCTAGAAGAATTTTGACTGAACAGCATGAAATGGATTGTCACAACATTAAACCAGCAAGACTAATTATAATAATCATTAAAATTGTGTTCAGAAATACCACACACTATCACACTGGTGTTCTTTATTTTAAAAACTCCGTATTTCATTAAACTTTCAAAAAATAGGTTTTATTTTAACAATGTGATGGGTACACAAGAAGAGATGGAGATTTCCACCAAATGAGCTTGTGACCTACACAGTCATATCCTGCAAAGAAATTCAGTGGATTGAAGTGGTTCTTTATTGAAGTGGTTTAGATATGGAAGTAACTGCAGAATCAGATCGACGACGTGTGGAATAGGGCAGCTGTGCAGTGTCTTGCAGTACTTAGTGCTTCCTAAGAAATAAAAAGGACTTTAAAAGCCAACGTGCATACACAGTTGCAGGTTAGAATGCCTAAAAGGAACACGTATTTCCCGAGTTCTTTGTTACTGTGTATCCATCTAAGTCAAATGAAATTGTTTGTAACTGTAAAACCTCTACATTTTCTTGTATGTTCTCTGAACTCTATTTGCTTTTTGTTTCCATCATCTTTTTAAGGGGGTCAAGAAAAACCAGGAAATGCTGCTGTATTTGAATGTGATCTGAAATGCTGGTGTTCAGTGAGAGATCCAATCAGAACTAAATGAGTTGTCTCTAGCATGAAGAATGTACATAGATTCAGACGTCTGTCAGTGGAAGTGACCCAATTTGCATTGAGTTTTAGGAAGATAACAGTGAATTGCTGGCATAATTTAATACAATTTGCTTCAAAAATCAATGTCTAAAATCATTTAACTCCATGCTTTGAATAGCAGCAAACAAAGAGTGTGAAACAGTTGTACCACAAAGCTGCAATGTGCCTTTTACCACATACAACTCATACTTTGCAGCTGAGTGTAAAATACAGCGAACGCTCCTAAACCTGCCAAACACAGTAATGAGAAAGCTGTGTGCCTTTAGAGAAGGGAGCAGGGAACATTTCAGCTCTTGCTTTGATTTCCCAATCAGTGTCACTTGGCCTTTCCAAGGTTTAGGTTGGGTAATTAATTTTCATCGAAGGCTTGATTTGTTGTAAACATTGTGTAGGCACAGGTGCTGCTCGGTGGTACGGGGACATCACCTGCCAATCAGGATGTAGCTCACTGCCTGGCATTCTGTTCCTCATCTTCTATCTAACGTATAAATAAATATGTAAAAGAAATGTAATCAAGAATTCTTTTCTGAGGAAGCCACCATGTTTCACTCAGCAGCGTGATTTCACGCTCAGCTGCCAGTGATTGTAGTGAAACCCAGAGGGCAATCAAAAAAGCTAGAGAACTGTAATTTGAAGAAAAATCTTTCACGTTTCCCTGAATACAGTCTGGGTATAGCAAAAGAGAAGGGAACTTCAGCAAATACAAATGTCAATTGAAGATAATGAGGCATAAATACACTTTATCGGGGAAAAAAATCTCTAAATAATATAGAAAATAATAGCTTTGCAACACACAAATACTCTATAAGAACTGGAGTAAAGGAGGCCAGTGTTTGCAAACCACCAAGAATGCTGACCCAAAAGAAACCAGTGGCAAAAGGCATTCCCTGTAGTATTTATGCTATTCACTAGTTGCACTTCACAGAATACTAAGCGAGGATTCATATCCAGAATGGAATAAATGACTTGCTTGTATACTTGCAAACATATATTCTGTTATTTCAGTAACTCACTGTTATGTGCATGTTGGCATTGAGTAAACTAACGAACTTCTATTCAATAACAAATTGGTAACTATATTGGGAAAGATTAGATAACTGTGTTTTTCTGATTGGCAATTCCTTTTTGTGGAACATGGAACTGATGACAGTTACTTATTCTGGTCCAATGCTGTCAGGTCACTGGAAAATGAAACCAAAAATAACTATTTTTATCCACTTAAGAGCAGATTTTCTTTTTCCCCAACGTAGTGGTGGCTGCTTAATCTGGGAGTTTGAAGCTCTTTGTCTGGATAAAAGTACAGAATGTGTCTTTGTATTTACACACAGGCAAATAGCTTGTGAAGAACTTTAAAGACTGAGAGAACAGGCAGGGACTGACAAATCTTGTGTCCTGGTACGAGGAAGAGAAAAAAACATTTTCTTACTAAGACAAGAAGCAATTGGAGTCGGATTTTTAACATTTTAATGTTTGTTTGTTACTCCTACAAGACAATCACAAAATTGTTAATCCAAATTAAGGTAGTTGTATACGTGAGTGAACTTGGGAGGTGGTATTAATACTTGTTGGCTTTGAGACCATGTCAAACCATCAGTCTGTTTCATTTAGTATCCTGTTTGCCGTCTGGCCAGTAGCACATCTACAGCATAGGGCATTTGAAAAATGATCTTTCATTTTTATATAGGCCTTTAGTTTCTAAATGTCTTAGGTTTAAATCCCTCTAGAACTGGTGGCAGCTTTGGAACATTGTGCTTCGTAACAAATGATAAATGTATGCTAAATCAGAGTAATCTCTTTTCAAACCCTGTTTTACTTGTGCTCCCCATTGTACCTTTGGCAATGACTTCCAGAATTCTGACTGCATGAAAAAATGCTCTTTTCTTAAGAAGATAAATAATCCTATATATTTTTTCTCCTGAAGAACTTAGTGACTGCTCCTTCTGCCATTTGTGTTGTAAGAGATGTTTCAAAATACCTATGTTATGATAAATCTTTATCACAGACCCTTTGGGGATTTCTTTTCCCGTATGAAGAGGCTTACTCTCACTTCTCTATTTAATTTCTTGTAGAGATGCTGTCTCATAGCTCTTATCAGTAATGTCAGCCTCTCTACACTTTTTTTGGGTTCTACTTTATATTTTAAACAGAAGTGACAAAAATTGTTGCACTGTTGCCAACTTATGTAGTGACATAGTAATGTTTTCTTTTTAGTAATTTCTAGTGCTCTGCTCATCTTTTTGAGCAATTTGATTCTGATTTGAATGTATTAGAAGAACAATCCGAAATGAAATGAAGTTCTGTCTCTTGAGTGAAAATAGCTAATATACATATATATCCTGATGCTTATTATTTTCTATTGGCATTTATTTGCATCTATCATTATTCAATTTCATTGGTTATTACCCTTGGTATTGTAAAGTTCTTCAACATCTTTTCATGCAAGGGTTATATTTCATTACCCTAAATAATTTGCAGACTTTTTTTACCTCATCATTCTGTTCTTCTTCTGGGTCACATATGTTGAATGACATATGCCTTAGCATAAATCCTTCTGTAATCCCACTGGTACCTTTCCTATTATGAGAACCAGTCTTTCTTCTTATCCCTTATATGCTATCTTTTAAGCTGTCAATAGAAACGTCTCCTTTATCCTCTGCTGTATCTGTTCTCTTCTGAGCCTTTGCAAAGAGATCTTGGTGAAGAGAGAAGAGAAGAGAAGAGAAGAGAAGAGAAGAGAAGAGAAGAGAAGAGAAGAGAAGAGAAGAGAAGAGAAGAGAAGAGAAGAGAAGAGAAGAGAAGAGAAGAGAAGAGAAGAGAAGAGAAGAGAAGAGAAGAGAAGAGAAGAGAAGAAAAGAAAAGAAAAGAAAAGAAAAGAAAAGAAAAGAAAAGAAAAGAAAAGAAAAGAAAAGAAAAGAAAAGAAAAGAGAAGAAAAGAAAAGAGAAGAAAAGAAAAGAAAAGAAAAGAAAACCCTCTGGATCATTCTCTGTACCCACCCGCCGCCCTTTAAGGGAATCAGATCAATAAAGCTGGGTTCACTCTATGCCTTTTTTTTTTTTCCTATTTATTTATCCATTTGCTTAGAAATGATGTTCTTTACTGAGACTCTTACAAATGTACTTAGTCTAGAGGCCAGACTTGCTCGCCTGTGCTCATGAAATCGTACCCAGGTCCCATTTTAAAAATGGATGTTGCACTTAGCACCTTCTGTTCAGTGGCTGAAGATGATTGAGCTGGTAGATAACACATCATCCTAGGAGTTCAGCAATTTCATATTTAATTCCTTTAGAACTTTCAAGTGAATAGTTTCTTGTACTGTCAATTTTTGACTTCATAGTATTTTTTTTTTTCCTAAAACCTCTTTTATTGACACTTCAAATTGAGGCAAATGGAGAACTCATAATTTTTGAATAATGGCCTTGGCATCGAGACATGAAGAGTCTCCTTAACCTTCATCGTAAGCGCTGATGGAAGGAGCCTGTTTAGCTTTTCTGTTGTGGTTTTAACCTTTCTTGAGTTCTCCTCTCATTCCTTGATCATCTGTCAGCCCTATCAACTCTGCCAGGCTTTATGCTTCTGATGTGTTTGAAAGAGCTTTTATTATCAGCTTTTATGCCCTAAGCAAGTTGCTTTTCAAACCTTTTTTTGGCCTTCCTTATAATGGTTTTATCTGCAACTTACCAGAGTTCAAATGGGAAAACTGTAAAATGGTGACAAATTTAAAATAAAAAAAGTTTAATTTTACTAGTCATTCTAGAGTCATTCTCACATCCCTCCATTTCTTCTGGAGTTCCTACAAATCCATGAACCAGAAGGGAAAACATAGGCCTTGTTACACAAGATCTGTTGACTTTCTTTGGAAGTCAACATCAGGTCATAGAAAGTAAGATCCAATGGTGTCTGAGAGATGGAGTAAACTAACCATGGGGAAAGGTTTTTTTAGAACTATATTCTCTTCTTACCCTTTTTACTCCCTTTCCACTCTTGGAAGAGATATCCTGGTAATTGGTCGTAGGATCTTTTCCAGCTTCTGACTGCTGAGACTATATTATTTGCAGATGTTCTATAGGGACTTGAAAGCATTCATATGATAATTAGGTAAGTTGAGATTCTAGGAATATGAATAAACAAGTTTGTAAATACCAATTATATTGCATTTATTTAGTCTGAGTTGAACAAATTTTCGTAAGTGCTTTATTTGGAATGGGAGTTCAGTTACAAACTAAGCCTTAGAAACCTCTGCCTTGGGACTTGATAAATAAAAGATAAATAAATGGTTCATGCATTGGAGCTCTTTTTCTCATCACAGAATCCCAGAGTGTCAGGGATTGGAAGGGCCCTGGAAAGCTCATCCAGTGCAATCCCCCCATGGAGCAGGAACACCCAGATGAGGTTACACAGGAAGGTGTCCAGGCGGGTTGGAATGTCTGCAGAGAAGGAGACTCCACAACCCCCCTGGGCAGCCTGGGCCAGGCTCTGCCACCCTCACTGAGAAGAAGTTTCTTCTCAAATTTAAGTGGAACTTCTTGTGTTCCAGTTTGAACCCATTACCCCTTGTCCTATCATTGGTTGTCACCGAGAAGAGCCTGGCTCCATCCTCCTGACACTCACCCTTTGTATATCTGTAAACATTACTGAGGTCACCCCTCAGTCTCCTCTTGTCCAGCTCCAGAGCCCCAGCTCCCTCAGCCTTTCCTCACACGGGAGATGCTCCACTCCCTTCAGCATCTTGGTGGCTGCGCTGGACTCTCTCCAGCAGTTCCCTGTCCTGCTGGAACTGAGGGGCCACAACTGGACACAATATTCCAGATGTGGTCTCACCAGGGCAGAGTAGAAAGGCAGGAGAACCTCTCTCGACCTAGACCACGTCCACCGCTCTACCATCATCCATCCACCTTGTCATGTCCTCATAAAAGTCAATGAGGCTGCTCACAGTTCTTTGTATCTCAAAAATCATATTTGGAGTGCCACTATTGCACAGATATGGCTATTTTGGATGGAATAAGCTTTCTTGCATCAGAGCAGTAGCAAGACTCAAATTTGATTTTTCCAGATAATTTTTTTGTAATAGGTCAAGCACTGCTGAAGACTTTGGGGATGTTTCATATGGCAAGGTGAGCTGTAACATCAAAATATTCTGAGCTTTCAGCTTGAACTTCACAGTTATTCGTATACTACAAATTTTCAGAGTTATACATCTGTGCAGATTGTCTCTCAGAGCAATACAACCTGAATTTGTTAGAACATGGGGAAGTCGAAGTAGTCAGGCTGCCAAACTCCTCCTTCCTCCGCAAGGATGGTTTTTCCATCACTCATTTATTGCCTTGCCTAGCCCAGTTTTTCATGTGGTTCCAAATCAATTTGTATTCATCCAAGAGGAGGAATCAGCGAATGTCAGATTTGTGTGTTCTCCTGCTTGGTTGTGTTCATCTTGTGATTTGTTTCATTGCAGCTCTCCATAGTGAAACAAGCAACTGTTGCCAAATCCACGGTACTTCTTTTACTGGAGATCTTAATAGGTAGCAGCACTTCGTGTTTCTGTATCTTTTGCAGGCAGATGTTTCAGGTCAGTTCTTTGTTCAGACAGGTATAGGAATTTCCTGGATAAATGCTAAGAAAGAACACTTTCAAAGAAAAAGAACTTTCCTCACATTTTCTGCATGTAGAACAGACATACAGTTGATTTCTGACTAAGAAATTGATGGGAGGTTGAGTTTCTGCCATCTAGAAACAACTGAGGAAATTATAACGGACGCATTCTTGTTGGGCGGTTCCAATGTGTAGTATTTTAGGTTTGAACTCGTTGTCTCATACATAGCTGACGGTTTCTCAAACAAAGTCTGCAGCCTTCACAACCCCTTTTGCTTGCAGGCATTCCCATACTGGTATTCTGTCTTCTGAGTATTTGTTACTTTTCTTTCCTTTATACATGGAAATACAATCAAAACCACCTCAGCTGTCCATTCAGTAATGTGAAATACATCTCCAAGCAAAACTGAATGCCATGTTGTTCAGAATTTACTCAATGCATTTAAATCATAGTAATATTTAAAACCAGGAGTAAACTCCCTCAATATCAAAAAGAAATATGAAAGCTTATGGTATAGGCCAAAGAATTAATGAAGAAGCGGATGATTTTATATCCTTAGGGACATTGTACAGATTCATAAATATTTACCCCTCTCACTGATCAATGGGCTTCCCTAGTGCTGCAAAGGAACAAAACCTGTTTATTTTACAGTCTTTGCAAAAGCTTCCTTCTGTTTCTGTTACAACTTTACTTTTACAGGGAAAAGTAAGAGCTCCTGCATCTCATACCATCCGTAATTATTACATTTTATTATTTTGGCATTATACATATTTACTTACTGTACAGTTAATACTTTTCTAGTTTATTATTATATGTGAACTGCATAACTTTTCATCAGTTCTTTAAAAAAATGCTAATTCATATATCTTCTTTAAGTTACTTCATCATATAGTTCTTGTACATGGGGATTACAATTGTCTTACGTTTTTTACAGAATTAATAATCACTCTCAAGAAGGTGATTATTAATGAAAAGAATGCTGAGTTTTGGTGGAAATCAAGACAATCCACATTGTTTCTTTTACTGTTACATACAGACCTCTGGTAGCATCCAACATAAGAAACATTTCTTCTTTTTCCAATTATGAATGCTTTACCTGCTCCCATTTTTATATGTTTTACCTAGAAGTGATACGAAGGCTACTTCAAGCATGCAGAAATTAAAACATAGGTCTCAGATAGCTGCGGAAAAAAACCCCAGCAAGTTATAAATATAGCAAAAGGCTTTTTTTTTCTAAGACAATATATATAAACACCAGAATTGTTTGGATTTTACTCACTTTTCCTCCCTTGCTCTGCTAGCACCTACCCTTTCAACAGAGGTTGGTCACGTATGCTTAGATGACAAATTAAGTCCTTTGGAGATTGAGACTTAGTGCAGGCTGTCACTCCAGTGTGTCTAACATCTTCAGATCCTTTACAGAAATAAGGTGACATTCACCTGCCAGTCCATCTTCACAAGTTTCTGCCTTCTTTGAAGGCCTGAGGCGAACACATGCGCCCAGTCACTGAAGGATTCGGTACCGTTCCTCCAGTGCAGTAAGGCTCTACCCCAGCAGCTGTTGTTTAGTGATAGATCAGTGAAGCAAAAAATTATGCTGGTATAAAAAATAGATCTTGAACCACAGCTCTCATTCTTATGCCTTTGTTCTGCATTAGTGGCAAACCTCTGGGATTCATCTAGCTGTAATCATTTGTTACTGAGGGGCAGAGCATCTTTCAGATAGTGGTGATGGAGTCACCTTTGAAACAAGTGCAAACGAGTAGAAATCATTTACCAATTCACCCTGCCAGGATTCCATTTTAGAACTGGCACATACTCCAAGAGCTTGTTCAGAATGTGTAACACAAAGATAAACAAAAGCATTTTACTTTTTTATTCCTATTTTTTATGAGACAGTTTAATTAGTTTACCTTCTGGATTTCTAATCCTTTATAGAAGAATGACAGACATACAAAAGCACCAGGAGGCAAATTCTGTTTCTGCTTACACCGAGGGACAAAGAGCCCTACTAGGTATCTGATTCCAAACTCAGTGGAAAGAATACTAGTGGCTTTGGGTTAACTGTAGAATTACTGCTAGAGGATACTCGTGGTTGCTCGGGGTGGGTTTCAATAGTTACACCATTTTTTCATTCATTTTCCAAAATCAAGTTGCAAAATGTAAGCTTTTTATTATTAATACTTGGATTATTTTGGCCAATAATAATTTCAAATTAAATACTGAGTGAGCAGTAAGTGGAAAAGCATCTCCTGTATTCGCACATAGCTTAACAGTGCTAAACTGAGTTTAATGAGTATAGCTCCTTCACTCTTATAATAATTACATATATATATATAGTATCTTCCTCAAGCTTAAATATACCACCACTTAACACAATCATAATAGACAACTTGCATTTAGTCTATCACTTAAAATACCTAGGAAAATTTGTGACTGCTAAGTTAAATTTATTGGCAGTAATTGCCATGGAACTACTACAGTTGTAAAAACAGAGTTGCATAGTTATTTCTAAATATGCCAAGTTTCCTTTATGTCTTTAAAGGTCATCTAAAAGCCTGTGCTTGCCCTAAGCATTGAAATTACATATCTAGTGGTATTCCAGGCAATGATGTAAACACTCTCTTTTGTCTAAGTTATGAGCTTTTAACCTGTTTTCCTCTTTCTACAAGTCTCTCAAGTTCATGAAACTGCAAAACATTGAGCACAGTTGTGGACTTTCTTCTGTTATAGCAACAGGAGTTGTATCGTGGGGCATATCCGTTGGGTCACAGAAGTGGTCAAACCTTTATGGGCAGAAATGTGTTGAGCAGATCAATCAATTCACCTGCAGCGTAGGTAGCTGCTGAAGAGCCCCTGCTGTCAGCACAGCCTTTGCATGTTTTCCACACTAATATGCCATGTATGTCTACATACCAAAAACTCTATTGAGCTGATCTGTAGGCTTGTTCAGCAGTCACTGGAGAGTTCTAGCCTATATTTTGGTTTTTAGAACTAACTGAAATCTTGATAATAAATGTTAATCATAAATATGTGGGAACACACCTTAGTCCCAAGGTCATATGAAGAATCTCTTATTTCAAATATGATAGCCACTGCCATATTTCTAATTGTATGTATTATTCAGACCTTGTTTTCTTCCCTGAGAATTTATCATTCTCTCCACTGATTGTTTTCTTACAAGCTCTGTTTAAACCTACCATTTGTACTGAAAGACAAAGATACAGAAAGTGAAATTTAAATCCAAACCAGCATTAAAAAAATATGTGAAATATGTACAAAACCCCACACTGAAGCTTTAGAGTTTTGTCATAGGTTTATCGTTCCCACCAGACTCCAAACAGAAAGCTTGCCATTAACCTAGCTCTTATGTACCACAAGAGATGAACACATTGGGTAAAGCTGCAACCAGAGCAAGGAGCCGCAAAGAGTACTTGCCTGTGCAGCCCATAGTAGCCATTCCCCAGTCATCCAACATTAGTAATAGTGAACTATGAATAGTTAACAAAACTATTTGAAATTTCATGTCTGTGGATTGGATGGGCGGGCGCTGGACCTAAGCATAGTATGAGGTAGTACATTCTTGCCATGAATGGCAGTAGTAATTGTCCAGCTGCTTTCCAGCTGTCTCCAGCTTCTTGTTGCACACTCCATCAGAGACAGACCTGATGATGTCAAGGATGCAGACTGGCAAACTGCAGGTTTGTTTTGACAAGTATAGATCTTGAGCAAATTAAGACTTTAGTACAGTGATTCTGTCTTTACCAGAAATAAGAGAGGGACCCTGCATTGGAATAATACCAGGAGAGTAGCTAAAAATTAGAGGAATTATTGTATTAAATATTACCTGTGAAGGGATTTAATGGAGAGAATTAACCTGTTTACAAGACTCCCTCAGGTTGAATAGCAACAGAATTAGGTAGCTGTGAAGTTTTATATTAAATTTGTGATGATTATCTAACACTTGTGAAAAAACAGCTTTCAGAATCAGTCTTCAGTTCACCAAAAGTAACTTTTGGAAGTGTGTTAGTTCAGAAAGTTACATGTTTGTGCAAGTAAACGTTACAGAGCCTGGTCAGATCTCTGTGATTGCAATAAGGTCTCCATCTAGGGGACAGCCTACATATAGCATGAAATCAATGCATTACACTGAGGTTCTGCAGGAAAGTAAAACTGAGGGCCAGATCTTTAGTTTAACTCCACTGAAGTCAGAGATATTGTATGGATAAAGGATTCTTAAAGTAAAAAACACCAAATAATAATCCACCACCCAAAAACCACTATCACCATTGTTATCTTCAAATTAGTGAAGTTAAACAGAAAATTACTCCAGTGTTTCTTAATTTCTTCACGCGTCAGGAAAAAAGATAAAATAAATGTGATTTTATTTCTTTTTTAGGCAGTTATGAATACAAATACTTTACCTAACAAGTTATTGCTGTGAGACATGCAGCTACCAGACTAGAGATTGTGTAATGTTTTGACTTCAGGCTGTGTTAGATACATATACAAGCTGGTTTATGGCTTCCTTTGTAAGCCTAATTCACTGCCTAATTCTGTCACTGTCATGAGGACGGTGGTGGGCAAGCCAGCACTCTTATGCTGAATATGAAGCTATTATTTCTAGGAGGTATCTCACAATAATTAAGGAGGAAGGACTGAGTGGCAGGAGCAGGAAATAGAAATGGAAATAGTGAAGAAACTAGAGGTCGTGATCAGCTTACATAAAGAACAAAAGGTATTGGAACCATATGAAATTGCAGTATATTTGATGCTTGTTATCTAATGTAGACCTTTATTGCAGGATGGGCACAAGTACTTTCTAATCCACAAAAACATTCCAGTTGAAAGCACCGATAGTTTAATGTCTCTGCTGAGAATATGTACCCTTTAATCAAGGCTGATACCCATCAAAGGTAGCTCTCCCGAACAGCATGAGAGAATACAAGGCATTTGTGTACTTTTTAGTCCTAAACATCAACCATAATATTCTGTACACTGAGCATATTTTTGCTTAGGCACACTTTAGCAACTGCCTCGGCTGCCTGTTGGTCAGTGCATGTTGGAAGCTTGTTACTGCAGAAGGAATGGAATACTCACGCACACTGTTAGTAGGAGCAAGGTGGTGGTAAGGAGGCTTGACTTATGAAATATTGGTTATTTTGGGGTCCACTATAGTTGGTAGCCAGACCTGCTTCCTTTTGAATAGTCAAAAATCTGAAGGACTGTTGTCAAGAGAGCTTGAATGATTTTGCAGAAGTGCCTTGATAAGGTAAAAATAATGTCACAGATGGCATGAATGGGATGGATCAGTCCATAGCTCTGCATGGAAGCAACAAATCTTGAGTGCTGATATTAAGTAGTTTGGTGGTCAAGAAATAGTCAAGAAATGTGGGGAGTTGTTGTGTACAAACCACGGAGTGTATGGATCAGTGATTTCCTGTAACTCTATTAGATGTATGAAACAACATCAGTAGAGTAAAAGCAGCTGTCATGCCAGGCATGAAAACTCTTCAGACATTAAACAGTATATTTAAACATTGTAATGTTAAAACATCATATTTAATGAACGCTTACAGTGGTCAACATACTATTTTTCAGGTATACTGTTCAAAATAGCTAGCAACACTTTCAAGCATGAACTATTTAGAGAAATCAGATGTTCTAAGAATATCAACTGCTATGTATTTTGTTGTTGCAAATGTAAAGACGACTTGTGAAAACAATTCCTTGTTTTGCATGGTTATTTCTTGCATTAGTCCAAGTGTGGTAATGCATCCATGGTCTGTTAATCTTATTGGACTTTTTTTTACTCTTTGCTTTAATGCTCAATTATAACAACATTTTGTGTTGCATCTGACTCTTTGCTATCTAGTACAGAATCCAAAAAGCACTATTAATAGTGGGTTCAATCAATTTCTAAGTGCATACATTTCCTCTAGGTACTGATCTAATTGCAATCATAGAAGACATTAAAGAAACATACTCTAAAAATGGGAAAATTTTATAAGTTAGAGTGCCAGATACAATGAATAAACATGTGTCTGATTCTTCTAAGTGCTTTTGGAATGGAAGTTTATTAATCCACATAAATTCATCTAAATATCTCTAATCAAATGCATGCTTTAAGCTGCCTCCCGGAATGTGATTTAAACACTTGTCTTCGAAGACAGCAGACACTTTCAGTAACCATATCTACATCATGGAGAATATGGTTCAATTTTATCACAGTTCTACCTCTTTAGAAGTGGATTTAATGTATTGGGAACCTGAGAGTATAAATAGTGACCCTGACCCTCCTCACCTGGGGCTCCTACCTCTGTGTTCAGAGAATGTACTTCTTGTCCTTTGTGCTCTCTCTTGCCCCTATATCCCTATCATAGGGTCAATTTGACAGGTAGCAAAAGAATCTAACTGTATTTCTGGGTAAAAAAAAAAAAAAGAAAATTATCATAATACTTACTTCTAAACTGGTAGAAAAGAGCTTTGCTGTTGGATGGGGTCTGATGTATGCAGCTAAACTGGAAATAGCACATTTTCTTGTAAAATTTTTCTTACTCTCAGCTGCTTTCCTGTGGTTTTAACCTGCAATCAAAATATTCTGATGCTCACTTTCAAGGGCTATGTAGCAACTGTTGAATGCATTATGCTCCCAAATGATATGTTCTTCATGCTGTAGTTATCAAATGTATTATTACACATTTAGTCATGTACCTTTAGCTTTGCTCTTTTAAGTTTGCTTAGGGCAAAATAGTTTTCTCTCCAATACAGGAGTGAATTGCAGCTTCCAATTTGTCATGCGGTCCATATGTAGGCACAGAGATGTACACATAGTGTTTGATAAAATAAATACTGAGATCAGCTGATCGGAGGCGGCTCGGCGGGTCCCGACTCAGCGGAACCTTCGAGGTACAGAGATCACACCCCGCCCCTCGCCTTGAAAAAGCCTCCGGGAGGACAGCGACGCGTCGCTGCCACCAGGTGCTGGAAGGGCCATCGGCTTGTGCCGCGGGTGAGCAGCACCCACGCTGTGCTGCAGCAGCGGGTGTGTAACTCGTGCACTGGGGTGTAGAGGTTGTCACCTGTTGCTAGTTAGACCCTCTCACCTGTTGCCACTGTCTCAAACTGTTGCTGACCATGGTGTTGACCAGAAAGAGAGCTTGTCTGAAGAAACTGTAGCCACTCAGACAGAGTGTCTGCCCCGAACCGTGGCTGTTCAGGTTTCTGTCTGCAGGGAGTGCCAGAGCCTGCTGCTGCCGGGTGAGGATGGCCAGCATCCCACCTGTGTGAGGGGTGAGCAGGTGCAAGATCTGCTCAGCATGGCTGCACAGCTTAAGGAGGAGATTGAGATGCTGAGGACCATCAGGGAGGGTGAAAAGGAAATGGACTGGTGGAGTAACTCCCTGGTGTGCCGCTCAGAGAGGCTCCAGGGGGATACCCCCAAAAAGGTGATGAACCTGAGACAGTCCCTGCCCTGTCATTGTCGGGCAGAGGTAGGGGACAGAAAAGATGATGAGGGTTGGAAGCTAGTTCCAGTTCAGGGCCATGGGCAACCCCCCTCCCTACCTGCTTTGCTTCCCCAGGTGCTCCTCCGTAAAATAGGTTTGATGCCCTGGATCTTGAAGAGGAGGCAGGTGAGGATGTGGTGCAAGGCCCACCTACGAGGTCACATAGAAAGAGGCCGTTGTGAACCTCTGAAACTCTTCACTCATTTGTGTGTTTTCCAGTTCAAGCTCTGGTTGTCAAATCATAGCAAAGCTGGAACAGT
Source organism: Columba livia (assembly GCF_036013475.1). Lineage (NCBI taxonomy): Eukaryota > Metazoa > Chordata > Aves > Columbiformes > Columbidae > Columba > Columba livia. The sequence continues at coordinate 18,219,572 of NC_088614.1, forward strand.
ACAGAACAAGTGCAGCTGTGGGAATCTCTGCTTTACTCAGGGGGAGTAAACTGTTTACAAAATAGAGAAAATTCATTCCTACAAGTTTCACCTTTCTTTGTTTTCTTTGAATTTGCATCAATTCAAAGTACCAGAAGGTACCATGATTCTCAATTCTTACTGCAATAATTTTATGTTTTACTTCTATATTTATTTCTGTAGAAGTAAAAAAAAAAAATCACTAGATAAAATATTTCTTCTGTGCAAACTTTTCAACCTTAAATTTATTTTTAAATTCGTGAGTGAAACATTGGGGTTTTTTACCTATTATTATGCTGCAAAGCAGGCAATACATTTCTGTTTATATACTTTGAAGCATGCACATGGAGATGAATCCCTGTGGTTTGTCTCAGTGTAACATGCTCTTTATCCCTATTTTTAATGGCTTCCTATAATCATTCCTCTGGTACATAGAAAACCTTTTGTTCCCTTTTGAAATGTGCTTATCTTTCTTTCTTAGAAAACTATGAAACAGAAGTGATCAAGAGAGACTATTGATTCCAGAGAGAGTGATCTTGAAAGCAAAGGGGAAAACCACAAAGGGACTGGCATATTTTTGTGCTCGTTTCCATGGGCCATGGCACTCGATTGTGACGTTTATATCACGTTCCCAAATGACAGATGAAGAGAACATTGTTCTAGGAGTGCAAGTAGTGCGATTCAACAGGGTGAAATTTCCTTTGATGGAATAATGTTTTAATGGGGTACATAGTGTGCTCCAACCATCAATAGAACAGGTGCTTATTGCATACCAGCATATTTACATTAAGTCAGCTTATAAAATAGACGATTGTGTTTGCTTTCTGTTTTGTGTCCTGTTGTCGAAGGAGGTGCCACTGCACAACTGTTTCCTGGTAGTCAAGGACTTGGCAATAGATCTGTGGAAAATAGGGCCTCTCATTTTCCTTGCTGGTGTAGAGCTGTGTCTGTAAAGTACATGATCTTTAGGCCAAAGCTGTCTTCCACAGATATAAAGCTTGGAAACACAAGAGCGTCTTTGGCGTCCTATTATTCAAGGCCTGGGAATAAGTGTTCTACTGCAATTGGGAAGTGTGGATAAAAATAAAAGGCACTAAAACAGTCTGTGCCATTTTTTTACATCATTTGACCCGGTTGCAGTCCATAACCTTAAGCTTTTAAATGCAGGAGAACAAAGAAATCTAAGGTAATTCTTACTCTTCTAAAACTATACAAACACCCCCAAATGCTTTTGAAATAATTGTTTTTAAAGATCCCCTGCACCGTTTCATGTGCTTTTAAGGCAGACGTTATTCTGTATGCTGCGGTGATGCTTTCTGGTGCAATCGGTAGTCAGAATGTGTCAAGTCTCGCAGAATTTCCTTGGTGGGATCTTCCATCTGCTATGGATCAAAGGTCAGCAAGTCTCTCTATAGTAAATACAAAACACCTGAATTTCATAGCAAGAAGCTTCAAATTAAATTAATTTGAAGATTTCATTTAAATACATTAATGAAATAAACAAAAATGTGTCTGTTCAGCATGCCAGCACTACAGTCTAGTAAGAGTTCCTTATTGTCAAGCTTCAAAGAAAATGTCATCTCCTAGTTATTCCATCTTTTAAAAGTTAAAGTTCACACAGCTAGAATACGCAGGTCACATTTGTATTGTTCTTCTGTCACATTCATGCATTCACCAGTAATTTGACAAACGGCTTAAATTTTTTGCTCATAAACTGTTATTTCCATTGGAAGAGTTAATTAAGTGCCTTATTTAGGGCACCTTTTTTAATACCATGATGTGGTGGCTGCACACTGATGTGGTGTTTTATGATGGAATACGTGCCAAATAAAATGGTTCTAATTTATCATTTAAGAGTAGGATAACTATCACAAGAAGTGAGACAAAAAATACATAAACCTCTTACATATTCTTTCATTGTCAAATCATGCTCTATTATGAAAATATAAAAAGAGAAGGAAGCACACTAGTTTGATGCAGCTTGTGCACATATACACTTTTTACCTTTCTAAACATAAAAATGTCAAAAATAGAATATATCTGGTTTGCAATGTATTCTTTTTAAAGGAAAACAGCCTGTTAGTGCATGCAGCAGTATATTCTTGGGGGCTTGTTTGTGTAGCCAAAGTAAGAGCATCAAAAGCCTAACTTGTCATTACAATAAAGTGAAATCTGCATCCTTTGTGGAAAAGACCAGGAGCATCTGTTGTTTCTGTGCCTCCTGTTCTGAAGTCTTCATATCACTAAGCACAGATTTGCAGTTGGAGGAACCTGGTCAAAGTACACTCCTCATTAACCAGTGCCTACTTGAGATGCTACTCTGTAGTGCACTAGTACTACCAATGAAAATTAGAGCAGACAGAAATCTTCCTTGCTTGCAGGCTGTCCCCATGATCAGCTGGAAGATGGAAAGGTGGCTGAAATGTATTTCTTGGTATGACTGAAAAATAGCTGCAGTTTAATTGGATACATTGTCCTAGTTTTATTAAAAACAAGACCACTTCTCTTCAAGTTTTCCCACGTTCCACTGTGAGAGGGACGTGTTCAGGGAGGCGTGGAGCCGCCTTGTTTAAAACTTTGACATACACGCAGATGTCTATTAAGTCAGTCCTACATAGCGGGTTTCTGGGTGTGGGAGAATATATAGGTAAGACAGTTTTGATTCCTTCTAACACTGTGTGATACATTTGCAAATGAATGTAACAAAACATGCATAACTGCAGGTTAGATAACTCTATACCTAGGATGTGTCAGCCCCAGGTGTTGAATTTAATTAATATACTAGTAATTAAACAAGTTAGTATTTTTAACATATGTTATATATGTGTGTTTTACCATTTTAAAATCTTTGCCTTCTGTGTGAAAGGATCTTTTTTTCCTTCTTCTCTGTCAAAATATTGTTGTAAGAATTATATGATCATTGACTATTCTGATCATGAGAACTTTCTTCTGCATTTTTCCTGCTTCAGAAATCAGTAACATAATATTACTGTGACAATTGTTAGACAAAGACAGCTTTCCTTTCAAAATTATGATGAGTTCTATTGTATTCACCAAGGCTTCCTTTTAGTCATTGGCCTCTAAATATCCCTTCTAACTTTTTTACTTTGGGCTCTGATAATAAGATGACATGGAAGTGAGTCAATGAATGTGAGAGATCATCGGAGTAGGTGGAGTAATATTGTATTTACTTGTATACTTCTCATCATCTGGTGAACCTTTTCATGGTTTTACTGCATAAAAAGGAAAAACCCATACAGTCAGGATCTGATTTTCAGTGTCACATCCTATTAATTTGATTTTGTGTTCTACTTTAGCTTTAAAAAGTGATTTTTAAAAGTCAGTTTGCATTTAAACTAAAAGAATAATGTTCACATTCAGTGGCTTACTTAGAAAATACTAATGAGGTATGCACAACTGTGATTTTATATGTGTAAATTTATATGTAAAGATGAAGTTATGCCTGGTTTGTCTAGAGTTCTTGAGAAGTATTTGTCTACAGGGCTTGGTTCCTTGTTAGTGGATTCAGAGACCAAAATGAGCAAGAACCATGTTTAATAACAATAGGCTTTAAAGACTTCACATTCTCACAGATATTTAGGACTTTAATTTGTCTTGAATATTTAAAACATGCACTTGATTCACATTCCTTATCAATGTTATTTACATGTATTCCCAACGAACGTGACTACAGAGCATCTCCTTGGTATCTCGCAGTTCGGCATAGCTGGGAAAAGAAGATTGACTCTTCCTAAAGCCATGGTCAGCAATAATCAAAATAGAATTTAAATCATAGATTTAACCAAAATCATAACTTGCTTTTTTTTTTTTTCAGTCTTCAGCCAATACGGTCTAACAGATAATTTTGCTCCTTTTAATTTACTGCTTCTGTTTGGTATTATTAATCTTCATATTTTAAAAGTAAGGTTAGATGAACTTAACACAGGTGATATTTTTTTGCGGTGACAGATACTGTTTTTCTTCCAGAATTACTTTTAGTATTTTCTTTGTACAATATAAGTTGGCACACAGATAAAGGTATCTTCTCTGAGTCCTCTAGGGTAATTTAGAACAGCCTCAGGATTACTCTAATTTTCGCCTATTTTTAGTGTTCTCTTTTGCTGTCTCTGCTCCTACTAAGTAAAGGGAAAAGCTACAGTATAAGGCAAGTTTTGTGCTGCACCTGATATAGAATCATAGAATTGTCTAGGTTGGAAAATACCTTTAAGATGGAGTCTAACTGTTAATCTAACACTGCCAACTCCATCTCTAAACCATGTCCCTAAGCGCCATATATCTCTTAAATATCCCCAGGGATGGTGACTCAACCGCTTCCCTGGGCAGCCTGTTTCAATGCCTGACAACCCTTCCAAGTGAAGAAATTTTTCCTGATATCCAATCTGAACCTCCCCTGGCACAACTTGAGGCCATTTCTTTTTGCCAAATCACTTGTTAACTTGGGAGAAGAGACCAACATCCTCCATGCTACAATCTACTTTCAGGTAGTTGTAGGCAGCGATAAGGTCTCCTCTCAGCCCCCTTTTCTCCAGGCTAAACAGCCCCAGCTCCCTCAACCGCTTCTCCTGACTAGTGCTCCAGAGCCCTCACCAGCTTCGTTGCCCTTCTATGGCTACAGTGAGCCTGGTTTTAGCCCTTTCCCCCTTCAAATCCAGTTTAAAGCTTTCAGTGAGCCCTGCTGTCTCCTTTGCAAAGATCCTTTTCTGAGACAAGTGTACCACACCTGTTGCTAACAGGCCTGAGGTTGTGTAAGCTGAACCGTGATCAGAAAACCCCAAATTCTGCTGGTGACACCAGGCTTGGAGCCAGGTGTTGATCTGCTGGGTCTTCTTGTTTCTCCCCTCATGGTTCCCTGCAACCAAAAGGACAGAGGAGAACACTGTTTGTGCACCTAATCCCTTAACCAGTTGTCCCAAGGCCCTGAAGTCTCTTTCGGTTGCCCTCATATTCCTTGTTGCAACTTCATCACTGTCTACCTGCAAAATTGATAGGCTGACTTAACCTTGGCAACGCCTCCAGACCAGGTGAGCCATCATCCTTATTGTCTGGATCTACTTACAGATTCTGCTGCCTATTATGCAGGGGCACCTGGGGCGTTGGGGTGGTCACAGAGCTGTGCCAGACAGGAATTTCTCGCCATTGTCACCTGTCCCACAAGTTGCTGTGTTCAGCAAGGGGGAAAGAGGATAGGGAATTCTCCATATTGTGTGTCCTGTCTACCTGTCAGGCGTGTCTTGAGCAAGGTAGGGTGTGACTTAGTTATACTCAGATCTCCCTCAGTAGGAGGCACTTCCAAATGACTTTTTTTTTTCCCGCCAAAAAATATATATGGGAGAGATTATTAAGAACTCCATTAATTTTCCCTTCAGCGTTCTTCTCCACCTTCACCAGGCAAGTGCTATGATTCTTGTCATACTCAAGCTATTACTTGAGTTTATCTAAGGAAGTTATGAATATCCGTGGCTCTTATTGGACAAATTCAGGTCATTAGTTACCATGGTGCAGGAAGTATATTAATCAGAGGATGCCGCAGAATGTTGGTTTCTATTAGAAATAGTAGCAAAGATGCTGTATTTCTTTTCACACTAAAATAGGATTATCTTTAATTCAGGTGGCTATGTTTGTCCTCTCATACTTTATCTCCCTAATAGTTATACTGCTTTCTTTGTGTTGTTTCTTATTTGAGGTGTGTCTTTTACAAGATTACCCTTGTCAGAAAGATTTCCTCAGCACCACTTAAAAACCTTTCCATCTTCTTCCCTGAGCTCTTATTTTTTCCTGTATTGCAGTTAATTTCCTGTTTAATCTTATCCTGTAGTGCAATCTACATTTCATTGCTACCCATGCTGGAACCATTTTTCAAACTTGCAGATACATTCTGTGTTCTTCCTCCTTCTCAAGCAACGTGCTGTATCTGACACATTCATGTTTTTCAGTTTTCATTAGTCTTTCAGTTAGTTCTTTTCCATGTAGCTCCATATATCTAGTGCCAGCACGAAGCCTCCAGATATCAAGGTTTTATTCCATTTCCTCTGTCCTTCTACTTTAAAGCAAATGCATCAACAATGATAGGACAAGGGGTAATGGGTTCAAACTGGAGCACAAGAGGTTCCACTTGAATTTGAGAAGAAACTTATTAGTGTCAGAGCCTGGCCCAGGCTGCCCAGGGGGGTTGTGGAGTCTCCTTCTGTGCAGACATTCCAACCCGCCTGGACACCTTCCTGTGTAACCTCATCTGGGTGTTCCTGCTCCATGGGGGGATTGCACTGGATGAGCTTTCCAGGTCCCTTCCAATCCCTGACATTCTCTGATTCTGTTTATCATTGGACATTAGCTGTGATAATATACAGAATTTGTATCATTTATGTAATCAAAAGTTTAAGGTGAAGAGTTCACAGAAGAACATAGAGCTTGTCAAACTGGTTCTCCAGATTATTTGGAAATATACCATTTTAGTGCTCTAAATATAATTAATTTTAGATCAGGCTCTCTGTTCCAGTGTCTGAAGGGGAAAGCAGGAAAGAGAGGTAGAAGAGCTATATTCAAAGTGAGTGGTGGGAACTTTGTTATGTATTAGCGATGGTTCACTGCTGACTTCTATCCTTCTTCCTAAGTTACTTTCTATATTGAACAAATACTGCTTTCTCTGATCCTGAAGATGTTTGCTTACCACTCAAATCAGAAAATAATTAGAAACTAACAAAAAAGAATACATACCTGTTTTTAGATCAATATAATTCAAATCAAATAATATATTTTTATGGAATTAAAAGTCTAGCTCAATTATCAAGTCTGAAGGGAGAAGTGTCTACTGTTGTTAACATGGATTTTAAGCCTTTGCTAAGCTTGAGAAAGCATTGTAAAATTGTTTTTTTTTTTTTCAAGTTTTCTATGTCGGATACAGTGATTTCATTCCTTTAGCAGTGGCTTCCGAGTCTGGCATAATCCAGATTACAAGGAAGCTGAGTTGAATGCAGCAGTGAAACAAACAGGTTTGTGAGATAGCTATTGATAAGTTCTGCATCCCTTCTGGTAGCTCCCTTCCTTTTTCCCCCACCTACTTTTTTAGGCTTTGCTTTGGAGCACAGTTAAACCACTGAATGTCCAGACATTGCTGAGCACTTCATATATCTTTTATCATAAAAGACCATGTAGCATCATGAAAAGAATTACTGTCTTACAGACAATTGCACAGGTTAGGTCAGCTCTTGGCACCACAGGCTTGGAACTGCGGACATAAAGAAACACTGGGGAGCTCTGGTTACCAAAGTAGGACAGTAGATTGTATACACAAGAGCACCACAGGCTTAGATTGCTTCTTAAAGGAAAGCGTCAGACACATGTTCCTTTTGGGTTTTGAATGGCTTGGACAGACTTTAAAGGTTCACTGAATGAGGAGACTGCATGTGAACAGCGATTCATGCAAAAGAGAAAGCTGAGCACAAAGGATGAAGTAGGGGGAAAGAGAAGGCAGATCAAAGCTTAACAAGTGAAGGACTAATTAATTAAAACAAATATCAGGCATGTCAACTGTTTGTAAAACTGCCAAGAAGAAAGCAGCTGTTATTGCCACAAAATGGATTCTCTTATTTCAACACTTTTAGTTTATATTTGGGATATTACACAGGTGCATTGTAAGTTCTGGAAATGAAGATCATTTAGTGCTGCTGATATCATTTCGAAACCAACAATGAATCTTCCTGTGATAGAGGTGAATGCAAGAAATAGAGTGGGGACATGAGCCAGGCATAAGTCATCAGGATGAGATTGCCTGCATTGATTTTTACCTACATTTTACTTGTGCTAAAGAGAAAGATTTGGAAATTTCTTCTGCATGAATGAAGATTTGATTCATGTCGAAGTCTGTAAAAAAATCCATTGATTTCCATATGACAAAAATTCAAAGAGTCTCTACCAATGTATTAAACATGAACATATCCCAATGACTATTGCCCAAAGTACTTTGATTTAGTAGATACAAGACCTCCTTCCTAGAAGAGAAGATGTTATGCTGATAGTGCCTTTAGTTTTCATTACAATAATCATTAATATTCTCAAAAAACCCATTTATATTCAAATAATAGAAGTGCTTAGTATTTACACAATGCTTTTTGTATCGTTTTTAGAAGTATTAACTAATGGATATTTAAATCAGAAGCAAATGCTGTAAAGGTTCAGATACAGCTGCAAGGATTTCCTTAAATTAAGAGATTCCAAAATATTAGCTGCAATATGGCAATTTTATGTCGTTGGCAGATAATCATTCAGACTGGAACCTTAGTGAGTTAATCAGATTTTTTTCCCTCACTTCTGCACATTTGCTTTAATTAAATTGTCAGCTGAACTCTTTTTTATGTAATGTACAGTTTATATAAATGTATACTAAACAACAAAGCATTAAAAATCAGAGTCGTTTGAGATAGGAAATAATAAAGAGTAAATTCTGCAGTTTGCAAGCATCGATTTGTGAGAAAGCGAAGCTCTGGTTTCATTCAGGTACTTTGAGGATTTCCCTGCTTCTCCAGGTTTCGTGCTTGTAGCTTTTAAAATACACAGCAAACTGAAACAAAACCCTCAACATGATGAATAGCATTAGATTTTTCAGACCAGCAAATTCTTCATAGCGTTTTCCCCTTCCCTGCTGGCGTTCTGCATGGTCCCAGCCGGCAGAGATTGCCTTTCCGCGCTGCTTTGAGGCAGGACAGTGCGCATCAGCTCTGAGCCCAAGAGAAGAACGGCTCGACAATTACACATATCACTGTATATTTATTTCTGTAAGAAAATCCTCTGTCCCAGAAGTACTGTAAGTACTACGGTTTGCAGGGATAGCCATGTTAAATACATAGTTTTTGTAGGACAAATGAAGAAGCAGCTGCTTCTAGCAAGGGATTGTTGTATTGTTTTTTGCCAAACGTCTGCCCTGGGACACTTATTTCCATATATTTACATATACATTTATAAATATATCAAACATAAAATAGGTATAAATATATATGTATGTTATATAGTGGTGTAAACTAGCTCTAGAAAATACAAAATATCTATTCTTTTTTAACTGTATTTGGAATATCAGGTTCCATCTCTAGAATTCTGAGTTCCCTATTGATGAACATAAAGTGGATCCCACGTATCACACAAGATCATATTTTTAATTAAAAGTCTACCTCATAGTGTCCCTGGGGAGGGTTTATTTGGAAATAATGGGTGAATTGTACACAAGTGTTTTACAAATCTTTTCTTCGCATTTCTTGGCTGTCAGTTATAACAAGACATAAAATGGAAAAAAAAACCCTGAAAACTCAGTTTGGCTTAGGGAACGTCTTATTTATTCCTTTACAACACAGCCTCCAGTTGGATTGACATGCTTAATGAGTTGTAAAAACACTTTTTCCTTTGCCCACTTTCAACTCGGAGATCCAAATACTTTCTGTTTATTTTATAACTTCCCCCTCCAAAACTATTGTGTTAAAACCATGCAAAATGACAGTTTCATTTAGAAGTGTTTATGTGTATGTATTCTTGAAATTGCAACCAAGAAACCTGAAGGAGCAAATAAGTCTGGGTAGCAAATCATTAGTTAGTTCAGCATTGAGAACCGTATTGAAGTGAAGAGGTCTCATGTAATGAATTAGAAGTTCTGTTTCGTGTTCCATTGTGAGCTAAATCTTTACTTGCTCATCTGGCATCCCTGAATTATTTTGTTGTTGCCCTTTCAGAAACTCTAAAGTGAGGAAATACCTCTTATCAGTTGAGACATCTCCATAAATATGGGAGAATAGTAGGAAAAACTTTAAAGTTCACTAGAACATTTCAGGTACAACAAGGCATCAATAAGAATCAGAACTACTTTTAGAAATTGCTTTGTTATTGCTGTGATTTTCGTCCTTAGAGAAGCAAGGTGTGCAGGTATTGGGCTCTTTCAAGCTGAGATTTTCAGAAATTTGCTAACTTTGGATGACGACTGTTCGTAGGATGTGATAGTAACTACAGCTGAGGGTGGTAATCACTGTACAAATAGACTAGATTGTTAAACTGGTATGTACATAAGTGAGAGCTATTTAACACAAGAACATCACAGAATCCCAGAATGTCAGGGGTTGGAAGGGACCTGGAAAGCTCATCCAGTGCAATCCCCCCATGGAGCAGGAACACCCAGATGAGGTTACACAGGAAGGTGTCCAGGCGGGTTGGAATGTCTGCACAGAAGGAGACTCCACAACCCCCCTGGGCAGCCTGGGCCAGGCTCTGCCACCCTCACTGAGAAGAAGTTTCTTCTCAGATTTAAGTGGAACCTCTTGTGTTCCAGTTTGAACCCATTACCCCTTGTCCTACCGTTGGTTGTCACCGAGAAGAGCCTGGCTCCATCCTCCTGACACTCACCCTTTAGATATTTGTAAACATTACTGAGGTCACCCCTCAGTCTCCTCTTGTCCAGCTGCAGAGCCCCAGCTCCCTCAGCCTTTCCTCACACGGGAGATGCTCCACTCCCTTCAACAACTTTGTTGCCTCGTGCTGGACTCTCTCCAGCAGTTCCCTGTCCTGCTGGAACTGAGGGGCCACAACTGGACACAATATTCCAGGTGTGGTCTCCCCAGGGCAGAGCAGAGGGGCAGGAGAACCTCTCTGACCTACTGACCACCCCCTTCTAACCCACCCCAGGTACCATTGGCTTCCTGGCCACAAGGGCCCAGTGCTGGCTCATGCTCATCCTGCTGTCCCCAGGACCCCCAGGTCCCTTTCCCCTACACTGCTCTCTAATAGATCATTCCCCAACTTATACAACATAGAGTGAGAATTCTAAACTACTCATTGTGTGTACGTGGTGGGTAGCTCATGGATATTCAGTCTTAAAATTCATACCCACAATAAAATTTAATATAATAGTTACGTTAACAGTATAAAGAATTAGTGAAGATGTTCAAAATACAAGAACAGTGTATATGCAAACACCCTAAAATGTACTGCTCTCTGGGCCCCAGCCTCTTACTCCTAAGGGTAAATGAGCAAATGGTTGCAGCTAGCTTGGCTATGCCTTGGATGTTCCTACCACTCATAAACATACCTGCTGCTGTTATCCTACAGAAGTGTGGGGTTTTATTCTGCTTTTTGTGGCAGTGGTGTAGCATTTGAATAGCGTTGTCAGTCGTGATCACAGTGTTCAGTCAAGCTTGTGTTTGCAAGACGTCAGTACTTGCAATAACTTTTGGGTAGATTGTTCCTTGCCTTTTCTGCTGATATTTGTCCAAGTGACGCAATGGCTTCCTCCCCTGGTAGTTAGGACAACTTCCTTACAACTGGGAACAAGGTGAAAGGCTTTTGCTTCCAATCTACTCTTTCCCTGGTTCAAAACAGAACTTTCAGATGGGTGGTGTATATTCACATGTCCTGTGTTAGAATAAATATTCTGTACTGGTGATGGAGAAAGAAAACTATTACAGCATACTTTTTATCTTAAAGTTATTTTCTTGTATGAAAACAAAGCACACCCTTTTGAGTCCAACACCACGTTCGTTAGACCTGAAACAAATTTACTGATGGTAAAAGCAAGATATATTTCAGATCGGCCCAACTGATTTACTTGTTGTTCCTTTTGTTGAGTTTTCAAAGTAAAGGGTTCACTCAACTCTGAAAATCATTGTATTTTGACAAGGTCCAAATGTTTTCTTTAATTTTTTTCTTCAGACTGACTACAGTTTCTTCTTTTGCAACAGCTGGAAGTAATTATGTTCTATCATTTAGCTGGCTAAATGGTTATTGTTCAAGAAGTCTCTAAAGGAAGCGAAATTTTAATGGAATGAATTTAAAAAAAAATAACAACATATGAATATATAGAGAGTTCAATTTTTTCTCAGTGTTTGGATAGTCAAGCAAGGAAATAGGAAAAAATGAGCATATCTCATTTGCATGGTATAATACGGTTTGTTACTCCCATTCCTTCGAGCTTTGAGAAGGCTTTTCCACGTTGTTCCTCAAAATGCAGATGTGTGCTGTATATTAGCCTAGGAAGGCAGCGTGTATTCCAGGGCAGATTACTGTATGGTTCAAATCCTTAATTTTCTATTGGGAACACAAGTGTTCTGCAGGAAGTCTCAAGTACCTAAGTTAGAACTCCAGTGCACGGCTCAACCAGGCCATTAGCCTACTGGAAGAGTCATCTCAATTGTTGACACGGTTAATTGTCCAAAGGTAAATGGAGTGGGTGCTGTTATTGTACACTGAATTTCTGCAGGGGAGTATGCTTTTTCATTAGGGAATTGCTTAAACATGTTGATTTTCCAAGGAGACAATCCTGCTTCTATTACAGTCACTGTTCAAGGATTTCACCAACTCCAGTAGAAGGCCACCATATAAAGTAACATATAAAAGCAAGCCATTTACCTTTTTTTTCCTAATGAGATGAATCATGAAGAAAAAGCCAGGTTAATGTTCCAAGGAGCTTAATTAGAATCAGATGAGAGTTTGAAAAGGCAGCTAAGGTGCTTTCAGGCAATGCTTATATGAAAAGCCTTAATTAAGAAGACTGATGGCCTTTTATTTAAGTCTCTTCAAGAGTATACAGAGTCCTGTTTAACTACTCCAGATCTGGTAGAAAACCACAGTTGAAATTCCAACATGTTAGTAAATAAGCAGCATCTTTGTGGCTACAGTGGGCTGCACAGGAGCCGGCGTTCTCAATGCACCAACAGCAAAGCAGCGTCACAGACGGGTAGAGAAGAAAACACAATTAAATAGAAATTAAATAAAAAGTTTGCTGATAGTTGAAGCATTCATAAAATTATAAGTATTTCAGTACAACTGCAGTGCAAACAGTCCAAAGGTAGATTACAAAAGTATTTTATAGCTAAGACTGCTGTGATTTTTTAAATTTGCGTGCAATACGTAATTTCACATGGAATTCATTTAGGCAGCTTAAAAATCCATGTAAGCCTTAGATTTATCACTTTAGTCAAGAGTGGTTTTGTTTCTCTTTTTCCCTCCTGTAAGAACAATAAGGTATATGAGATATTTTAGCTGCAGGGGGCATATTTGAGAAAGTGCTTCCTGCAGAGCTCTTCTGCCTTCCTTGTAAATTAACTGCAAAAAACCCGGTCATGTTACAGGATGACATTTAGTTTTCTAATCGGTTTAATGCCATGGTTTGCACATGATGTGTTCTGATGTGCTTTTATGTTTGTGATACTAAAAAAAACCACTTTAGAGTTGCAGTAGGGATTCTTTTCACAGACGATATCACTTGTAACAAATTGCGTATTTCAGAAGAAATTTAACAAAAGACCTAATCTTTTATCATGTTCATTATTCGAAACATACAGCCCGCATCCTATTGTTCTGTTTGTTGATGTAGCGCATGGACACCATTTTGGACGCAGGTACACACTGCATCCCTAATGATTGTATTCATGCATGTTTTAATGACTTAAAACTAAAAGGAAGAGTGTTCGCATTGAAGTTGTCTCAACTAGTCACTTGAGAATTTTTGTAATCAATCATTCATAAAAAAGACTTCATAGAAGGAAGGGAAATGGCTTATTATAGTCCATCCTCTTCAATCCTTACCATTTCAGACTAGTCTTAAACCAGTTTTCTTGAAGCAGCACCAGTGGATTTCATCCAGCTTTACATAACTAGTACTTCAGAATAAGTGCTAAAGATTTTTTTCCTAAAGGAAATAGTCATTTTTGCTCTAAAGATTCTTATCTTCTCTTAAGATAATTTCAAAATACAAATATATGTCATGGGAGGGAGTCTGAGGTTAAGAGGTGAGAAAGAAGAACTGAAAGACTTGGAAGTATTCAAAACAAAAACCGAAGACAACTTTCTTAGAAAATGTGACCTTATCCTTCTTCCCTCCCCCCAGTTTTGGTTTTGATCTGTTTCTTTAATCACAGTCTTGGAAATCCTCATGTGTGCATCTGAAAAGTCTACCTTAAAGGGTATTGCCGTAAGAAGGAGGAAAGAAATAATCCAGCTAAACATGCAGAAGGATTCAATCTCAGCAATGTACTGAAAATTAGTTACGACACTACTGTCATCATTAAATGAATTATTCACTGAAGAGTACTCAGCCTGCTAGCTGGCAGCTCTACTTTTGTATTCCTATCCAGAACAAAGGATTTCAGATTTTGATCCCGCTTACATCAGGCACAAAATTTCCATGCACAACAAACCATCATCACTTTTACACACAAATTAATCTGCACAACATATGCACCTAATTTCATGTTCAACATTAGGTGATGGAATGATGAAGAGCTAGAACCTAAATTCCAAGGCACGTTTGTCTACCTGAGGCTCTGTGAATTCATGTGTTCTGCAGGAGGTGGATAGATTGTGTCAAAAAGTTGCATTAAGCTACAGATGTGGATTTAATATCATGCACTGAGCAAAACAGACAGTAGAAGGTGATTCTTCCAGATCAAGATTAGTATTAGTAAAACTCTTTGCCTTTCTAAGGGATTTTTTTCCCTTAGCTTGCAAGTGTCCATCATTTCTGAAAGGTTTTGGCATCTGGGGAAGGTGCCTAATGACTGGAAAATTGCAAACATTATGCCAGGCAAGAATGGGGACATGGGGAAATACAGGCTTGGCAGTCTCATGGAAGTCTCTGAAAATATACTCTAGAGAAGAATTGCTGGGACAGAGCAAGCCCATGGAACTGTAAAAGTAGTGCTGGCAAAGTGGGTCACCGCCCACAGAGAGTAAGGAGGAGTGCCCATGGGTCAGCAGTGTTCTACTGCAGCAGCGAAGGCTGCCCACTTAGTAGCAAGTTCACTTCTAGAGAACTTCCAGAGACTTCTAGAGACAAGATTATTCCCCTATATCAGTAGTTTTGGGGAACCATCTTGAATTCTGTATCTAGTTTTGGGCCTGTGTGGGTAGGAGCAGGTCCAGTAAAAGGCTAGCAAGGCGTTTAGAGGGCTGAAGCATGTGATGGGTGAGGGGAGGAGGGGGGAGCTGTGGTTGTGTAGCTTAAAGAAGAGAGGCAGGGTACCTCATTGCAGTATATCACCTAAACAGGTACACAAACTACATGTTTCTTCAATGAGCATTTTTACTATGTGAAGTCATTTGGGAGTTGTCTGTTGCATAAACACTGAAGTTTGCTCTTTACAGTATAAGTTTAGCATCAAAACAAACAAACAAAAACTTTAGGTTTTAAAATATTTCCCTTTAGTTTCTTAAAATAGTTCGTCTATTGCACATTCTTTCTATCCCTGTCACTTGCTTTTCATGTGCTTGGAGTATTCAGCAACATAAATTTTCTGTTGTTTTTGCAGTCTACCATCTCAAGATTAAGAATAGTTTTTCCTTAATATGTAACTTCTACAATTGTAGTTTGAGTCAGCATGGGACAATTGCCACATAATATTTTCAGTTAAAAGCAGCGAACTAAATTTAGAAGCATTAAACTGCCTAAATTCTAGTTTAAGGAAGAGTTAAGCCATGGGTAAGTACCTGAGGTGCTGAGACATTCAAGGACACACACTCAGGCATCACCGAGTTCTTTTTCATGGCCTCTGCAGCCCAACCAGGCATCAAGAGCACCTTAACACTATTTAATCTAGAAGTCTTACTACATAAATTTGTCCTTTGGTATTTCAAAGAAATGCAACAAGGTGGCACCTGGAGAACACTAGTTTTGGGAAAGAAAAGGTTTTCTTTTTCATCCAGAATATTTTCTTCTGTTATGATAACACATTGGGAAAGCAAAATAGGCAATATAAATATGTTAAACAAAATCTGAACTATGACGGTAAAGCACCAGGTGTACAGCTCTGAAAGGAAAATGATTGAAGTACAACAGCTCCCAGTGGTAAGGACAGACCCCTTCCAGTGAGGAGAACTGCAACATCTAGAGCCCTGACACTAAAAGCAAAAAACATAGTGAGGGAGGTCATGTTTAACTTAATTATTATTTATTAAGGTAATTAATTACTGGTTATGTAAGACACTGTGGATTAAAGCAAATAATATGTAAAACGGCCATTATTTTGCGTATTATTTCTTTTTGTGTCATTAAAGAATTTTCCGTAACTTTTAACTTCCTAAAGCACCACTCAGCAAAACTGTTTCTCCTACAGTCATCCCAAATCCAGATGTATCTCAACCGGCTCTCACCTAACTTAAAAAGCCTATTGTGTTTGTGGCTTCTTTCAAGTTTGCCGTGGCTGGGTCTTACCTTAGCGCTGCCCTCTTCGAAGGGGTTGGCCAAAGTACTGCTTGTGCCAGAGGCACAGCCTGATCTAGACTAATTTTGGATAGCTGAAAGGTCATAGCCACAAAGAAACAGCAGGTACAATTACTGCCTCAGTAGAAGGGTGCAACAAATACATATGAATGCCCAACAGAGTTCAGTATTGTCTTTTGAAGTGGTGTACATAAAGTCCTGATCTGAGGAACAGAATGGAAAGCAATAATTAGGGCCTTTAATTTATCACTGAAATGTTAAAAGAAGTCTGACAGAGTAAACATCAGTTCTGACAAAAAGAGCAGGAGTCATGTGTTTATGGCAAAGAGAAGCCTTGCGGGGAGTTATTCTTCCGCTGCTGGGCACAAGTCCCATTGACAACTCCAGGAGATATTATTATTTCCTCACTTTGTTTCTCAGACTTGTGGGAGGAATAAACATAGATATTTTAGGTGAGTGATTCTGGTAATTAAGAGGACCTGAGCCTGCTAATAAAGCATTAGCAGAATACAATATTTTTTTTCCCAGCAATTTCATTATTTATACTCTAAGAAGAGACATAATTGGCTGTACTAATTTAATTCACATAGCTTTTCATTTCCCTTCCTGATGTGCCATGTCACATAAGATTGTAAAAAAGTGCCCAAAGAAAATGTAATGCCAGGAGGCAGAACAAAGTATTTCTTCAAACATAAAGCTCCCAAACCTCAGAAATGAGCAAATTTATGTTAGTACCATTAATGTGTTTTCTCTTTCCAAAACATCTCATCATGGTCTTGAGTCCAAATAGCCTCCTCTCTTTATCAGCAGAGAGGTTCAGGGAATATTTCAATGTAGCAGCAGCTTTTTAAATTTTACCATTGTTTCATACCAACCCTTTTGATTGTTTTTGTAAATCAAAATTGCCCAAGTGTCAATTTTCTGATGGCTGTTCCCCGCCATACCAGCAGGACGTTGCTACCTCTTCATAGAACCCTCTGAGATGGCAATTCTGTATTCTGTTGACTTGATTTATCATACTAAATGTTAAATCAGATTCCTTAATTTCTTTACACGTTAAACACAATAACATTGAAATAGTCAATATACCTGTTCCATTTTTACTTGACAAGGATTTCCTCATCTCCTTGATCACAGGCTGCAGTTTAAGGAGCGTTGCTGGCCATCAGCACAGTTTGGCGCAGATCAGCACAACAGGCAGTCAGTGCTCAATCCAGGTCCAGGGCATTGCCTGTGGAGGGCTCAGGATGTCACTTTGCCATATCAACACTGTTCCAGTCAAAGCCTGAATCATTACACAGTGTTCTGTAAGAGTCAGAACATTCCAATCAGTGCTATAAGGAACTAAACCAAAGCCCAAGCTGATGAAATTTTAAAGAGCAAACAAAAATGCTCAGAACCACTCCATGGCAAATCCTTTTAAAGAAAAAGCTAGTTTGGATTTTCTTATTGTTTTGTTTTGTTTTGTTTGTTTTAATTTACTTACAAATAAAAAAGCCTTTTTTTATAGTGAACTGCAGAAAAATGATTTTTTTTTTACCTTTATTTGCCTATGGCATCATAGTTGAAATGACAGAATAAGTAGAATTAATTAGTTAAGGTTGATGTATCATACAATATAGAATTGATAATTGTGAGAGCAAACTGAGTACTTATAACATTTAACATATCCTGGGCACCTAATTGCAGCTGCTCCTGTTCTTTTTAAAGTTATTGTGTGTTCACTATGGGGGATATGTCAGCAGAACTTTATATTTTCACTGTAGCTTTGAGACAATAACAAGTCCCAGTAGTTAATGTAGGTAGAAGCATTTGCAGACTAGTTAAGCACAATATGCAATTATTGAACTTAATGTGACCTAAGAGAAGATACCTATTGAGACCTGCCAAAACTGCACTGTTGGACAAATGAAGATGTTGCAATTTACACATTTTGCAGACCTACGCTTTCCATCGTCGGTCCAGAGCCTTTCTTAGGTGCAAAAGAAAAACCCAGCTACAAATCAAAGCATTTTTAAAAATTAGGTCACTAAAAATGAAATGTAAAACAGCTGGGAGATTGGTGCATTTTCTGAACTCGTGCCCTGTAGGATGAATTAGGCTGCCAACAGTATATTTGTTAATTGCTGCTGTTGTGATCCAAATAGCTTCTCAGACGTTGACACTTATATTGAACATCTAAATTAAATTCCCTCTTGATGATGTATATGCAAAGGTATCTCAGAAGAGCTTTTTACATTACCTCATGAACATTTCCCACTCTAAAGGTCTATAGCAAGTTTTCTCCTTTTCGCATTAATCTTTCTGCAGAGAAATTATTGTCAATACAGCTAGTGATAACATTTTATTAACTCACAAACAGTTTTCCAAATTCATTTCTGTCATTATTGGAATGTGATGCCAGTTTACAAAATTGTCTGTTAGTGTAGGGATAGGTCATTTTTTATTCACTGAAAACTAGCGAGTAAAATGTTAAGATGTATTTTGGATATCAATAGATTAACTTACATAACGGTTTCTGTTTCAGCTGAATGAGATAATATTTTCCTTTAATATTTAATCGTGTTAGCTATGTGAAAACTCACTAGATCTCTCTGGACGTGGCTTTATAAATTACAGAAGTCTGAAGTAACGAACTACAAACACAACCTAGCAGAGGTTGCTAAGGTCACAATGCCTGTTTCTTGCCCATTGTGTTAATGATGTGTGTTTATTACCATGAAGATAAAGAAGAGCTAAAGAAGGTCCAAGTTGAATTTGTGCCAGATAGCTAAGCTTTACAACAGGTGGAAATCTGAATTTTATATTCCTCATACATGGCATTTTAGCTTCAGCTAACAGCAGTCTAGTTCTGTGTCACTGTGTCTGGATGGAAAATGCTGGGAGTTAGTGTTATCTGCAGCTTGCAAGAACATCCTAAACTTGAGTTACAATGACATATGCCCCAATTACAAGTTGGATATGTTGGTAGTCTTTATACGAAATGTGTCTCAGTTTTGGGAACTGTCAGTCCCCAGATATCAAACATATGACATGGGCACGTGGTCATGGCTCCCATTGCCCCTGGCTGTGTATTGGCTCTCACAGCAAAGGCAGCACAACTCCAAGCTTCCATCCGGGATTCCTGTGTTTGCCTCAAACCACTCACCAGCATGGTTTTGTATCCAATTTTGACAAGTTTGGATTAAGGGATAGACTCAGGTTTATGCTTAAATGCAATTCTGAAATCGATACAACCATTTGCAGTTCTACTCCCGTGTGTCAAACGTGTATCTCCAAGAAAAGAATGTTAAGCTTGATAATACAGTTTGCAGGAGCAAAGCATTAAAAAGAGATGGGGACATATCCAGATTTTCTGTAAAAGTAACTCAGACATTAGAAATTATGAAAATACAAAATGACCCTCACTTTTTTCCCCTTAATGAGGCAGCAGCCTCCTTTGTTCCTGTTTTCTAAGAGACTGTTTTCAGATCAAAGACTTTATTATTCTATAGCATGTGGCTTACAAACTATGTAACCGCTAGGTGTTTAAAACATAAGATGATTATTGGAAAGGGGTGCCATTGGAGTTGATTAATTTGTGTTTGGAATCTGCAGGTAAGTTGAGGTGCACATTGTGTAAATAAGATCACTATTGGTATTCAGACTGTGAGGTTCTGGTTTGGGGGAGGGAATGTTTGCTTTCTCAAACAAATTTGGCAACTTCAGTACCATAGAGCAATCTATAGAAAGTCACAAGGACTGTTCAAAAAATAACAGAATCATTAACTTAAATTAGCCATGTGCAGGAAGTCTGCAGTTTCACTTCAACTTGGTAATAGCTTTATGCACAACTAGTGGTTTTGTCTTGGTGATTTCCCTCCTCTCCACCCCCCAGTTTATCGGTTCTCTTCTGCAGTTCTGCAAGGAGTGGATCATAACAGAGCTTTTACTGCTTGGACTTCTAATAGTAAGGTTGTCCTCATCCTCACCCTTATTCCACACATCCCTTCTCCAGATAAACCTGCACACAGACGTACAGAGATGGAGTGTCAGAGTTGATGTACTGACTGGCTGTGTTGTTTCTTTCCTGCTAAGATGTTGTTCTTTAAGCAGTACGCCAAAGAACTCCTGTGCTCTCCAGAACAGCCGAGTGTGCTCAGCAGTTTCGGTATTTATAAAGCATTCAGAGGTTTTGTCCAAGAAATTTTCCCCCTAAGCTGCAATTGTGGTAGGAGCTTGCTTTGCAGTTTCATTCCAAAACAAACTGACCTCCCAGCTATAAGTTTAACACTTGCATGGCACCAAGGCCTTCAAAAACACAAGAGCAACAAACACCCCTCGGCCCCTCAAACAACAGTGAATAGAGACTAATATTCTCCAGTTCTTATTGGTTTGGAAACTAGAAACCGGTGTAATGTGTAGCACTACTGTTTGTGAAGAAGTGACCCATTTGGGGCAGAATGTAATTCAACCAAATTAGCTTGTCACCAAGATACCAGGTCAGTGTCGGGGGCCGCAGGGGAGCCGGCTGCTCTGCAGGGGCGAGTGAGGCAAAGGCAGGCAGGGCCAAAGGCAGGCGGGGGCAGTGGTCACCACCAAGAGGCTCAATGCCAAAAAGGCCCGTGTGGCAAGGTAGCCTGACAGTCCGGTGACTGCCAGCTCTGTCTGTCGCCATGAGGTGGCTTTGAAATCACGTCAGCAGGCCCATGCCGCAGTCAGCAGCATGTGTGGCCAAGCACAGACAACTGCCCTTGTAGCCCAGACAAGGGACTGTGGCAGAAGCCTGAGATTAATTGTGGCCCCCGAGCAAGACTTCTTACAGCTTTTTCTTATGTGGTTTTGCTTTTTCTGACCAAAGACGGTACAGCAGCACCATATCAGAGCTGGCCTTGAGGAGAAGGAGCTAAAAGTCCCTTGGGAAGGAGGTATGGCATTATCTCTACACCTTATTCAGAGCCCTGATAGTAATGGCTGAGGACACTAATGAGGATTCAGTTGTACCTAATATAATAGGATCAGAACATTTACGTGTAATTGACACTATTGGCTTCAGGTTTAGTCATTTTCAAGCTTTCCTATAGCACACTGTACGGCGAGAGGTAATTTTGGTTTATTATTCTTCCGAGGTAAAAAAAATAATTTCCTTCAAAGTAGTTATTTTAACTTCCAGTTTCAAATTGCTGCTTTTGGAGTAATGATTGCTCAATGACTGGAGTAATGAAGACTCAAAACTAGTGCTTATTGCTCAGTAATAAATGCAATTGGTTTTCCTAAGACTTTTGGATTGCTATGGAAAATTTTACAATGGAGTTATTACAGTGAGGTGAATTCAGATTTTTCTAGAGAAATGAAATCTGTTACAAATTGAGTCATAGCCAAGTCTGTCACCAGGAGAAAACATAAAATTCTAGTGGGCTGCTATACCTGCCAAACTGGGGGAGGTTCTTCAATGGGACTGATGTTGAGGACATTGTGTTTGGTATCTTTTCTGCTCCTTAGCCGTTCTCTCCTTTATTCCTCTTCACTTTATAGTAACCTTTCTATTCCACTCAGATCAGAATAATAGAAAAATATTTAACCTCATCTTACTGGTTATGTTACTACTCTCTACTTTTACCATAGCAAGTAAATTTATTTACTGTGTAAATGCATATAAATTTGCAACTGGACGTTATCATCATGAATCAGTTGTCTCATGTGGGAACCCAAATTCCTTGTTTACTTTGATTTGTGTGTCATGATCTTGAAAATTTCCTTTCGTCTCTGATATAGTTCAATTTCTGAACCTTTACACATTTTAGCAACGCCGTTCCCTTTCTGTTCCTGCTGTAAACTAGTAGAGCCTACCTGTCTATTGGACTAGATATTAACTTGAATATCTTTCCCATCCTCACTGCGTAACATCCGTAGTTCTTGCTTAACTTGGAGTGATACGTAATTGTCTATCTTTTGGCCCTGATACAACCTTTTTCATGGAATAACCCTTCTTTTTTTGCCCTTTACCTTCTCACAAGTTCACATCACCTGTGAAACATGACAGGAAGTTCAGTTAATTCAAAGAGACTTTCATGCTCATCCAGGAATATTGCTGGGTACACAGATTTCACAGAGCTGGCACCTTCGACCAAACAGTCTCCAGAATTCTCTCTGTCCAAGTCCCAGTGGTCTTTGGTAACAGACAGAATTTGTTCTCTTTGTTTCTCAGTATTTTGCTTTTGTAGTACACATCCTTATGCAGAAAGCTACTTCTGTACACTCCTCTGCACAACTGATACCTTGTGTGATAATTTTGCATGAGGTTTCCTTTCTCTGCACTGTCCTATATGGAGCTCACCACTGCCTAAACCCAAATACATGGGTGAATCTTCAAGGTTCTTCAAGTGAGCACTCACTGAAGACCTTTGATAGCAGTTCTATGTAAAAACACACGATAATATAAATTGGAGCATTTGTTCTGAAGTTTATGTTGGGAAAAAAGACTCCTATATTAGCAGTAGACAGGCCCATGTAAAAATTGTCAGCAGCAGACTCCCAGCACCACCTCAGAAGATTCACTTTACCTTCCTTCCCCAAAGGAATATGATATGGATACGATGGTTGTAATCACCCAACACATTGGTAAAACTGGAGATTACTTAGATTGGAACCCTAGACCTTCTGTTTTTGAAGATTCATTTAAGAGAACACTGAATCAAGGTTTAAGAATGGCTTTATATGAGTAAATACTAAAAGGCAAAGTAACTACATTATCCATCAAAACGATGCTGGGAAAAGTTTTGTTGATTTTAATCATTTTCACTGTCATTCCAAGTGCCAAATTTTCTGTGAAATTTGGAGATTACATTCTTGAGCAAACCACAGAGAACTCTAAAGCCACAAATCAAATAAGCAGGAAAATCAATTCATTTAACTGAGGAAAATTGTATGAACAAGTAATCCTAATAGCATTTTTTTCCTGCAACCTTCCATCAACATATTGTATACTGACATAAAAATAGATTACACTATCTCTAAAATTGAAAATGGATTTGTATATATATGTTTCCCAAGACATTCTGATATTGTACAGCATTTGATCAATTCTCGCCCTCTTTTATAACCATTGATGGAACAACAAATTATTCAGAAATAACTGATCAATATTAGAACCAGTTCCTGGACTTCTGATATTATCTATGGATATGTTATTACTTTCGAATTTGTGATTGTATTTTCTTATTTATTGTTTCAAGGCTTAGGCACATTTATGTATCAAACCATCAGGAAGTTATTTAAACACTTTTATTTTCTAAAACTCTGCATACATAACCTTGCAACACTGGTACTGCACCCTCTCTGTTCTCATCCATTTATTCTAGACAAATCGGAGGGCAATTTGTCGACTGTGTCTTCAGCCACATACTTTAAAAAGAAAATGAAATATTCCAAATAATCTGCTTTAGAAGATGGAAAATTATCAATTCGTCTTTCAGAAAATGACTTTTCATTTGTTGGTGTGAAGATAAGTGTTTATTTCTATTCCATGTAAGCTATCAGGATAAGGCTGGAGGGGTGAATGTGAGGGCTTTTTAAAAGCACGATACCAGTGTTAGGTTGCAGTGGAAAGGTGTGCTATGGTATTTATTTACATAGTGGTTATAGTAGTTCATCATGACACCATTTTTAAAATAGGGCAAGTGTGTTTATGGGATATAAAATCACCAGCTGTTTACTGTGAAACCCTGCAACAAGTGCATTAAACAGATTTTTGGCAATGTAAATCTACAACTGAAAATCTTTCATTATCGTGTCTATTTTTAAGTAGACTGTGGCTTAGTATAGCACTTTCCATATTAAAGTTTTTAGAACAGGACCGTGCCATTATAGATATTAATCCATTTGTGCTCAAACTAGGATTTTCCTGAAACATAATTAATTGTTGCCACAAGAGATCTGGGAATTAATATTTTTGTAATCCACTTCCAGTTTTAGACTTAATATTTTTTGAGCTAAAACCCCCTGTGTTTGATGAAAACAAGGTATAACGGCTGGAGCAGCTTAACTTTTCTGCAGCCTTGCCTTCCAAAGGTGAACTTCTGAGGTAACTAGCTTTTTATTCCTGCCCCATCCCTCCTCACCCCATGATGTGACATGTCCCAAAGCTTGTACAGTTTACAGCTCTTCTAATCCTCCTAAATTAACAAATTAATGACGCTTCCCTGTCTGTGTAACACTGTGGTACTTTAATTTGCATTGGCCCATGCAAATTAGAAACAGTGGCCTGGGTTGTGCAGTTGTCAATGCATGAAACAAGAAAGTTGGAGTGTTTTTAGAAGTACTGGTTTGCACGGAGAAAACACAGCCCTGTCCACTATGTTAGAAGAAAGTTAAGGTTACAAAGACAGTCACAGAGTTCAAAAGTGCTGGAATTAAACTTACATGAAAAACTCTTTTAATGTAATTCCATTAAGAAAAAGCTGAATGTTAGGGTTAAAGTTTTCTCTGCTTTCAAAGCAGGAATTGTCTTACATGCAACCTTACCAAGCTCTGTATGATTCAGCATAGACATTTGCTTCTCGAGCAGCTGGAGTAATAGTGAGGAGCCCCTGAATAGTAGTAGATTGTAATCAAATGCAGGCCAGCCACTTGGTAATGTTGAAGTACTTCTGCACAGATGGCTTTTCCAGCTATTTACTGACTGCAGAGGATTATGGTGTCCTCTGTGGTATCCGAGGTTATGAGGAGTCATAAGATGTACATGTTTAGTAGTTACAGAGCATATAAAACTTGCTTCCAAATCTCAGAATCTGAAAATCTAACTTTGGAGTAAAAAATCTGCTTACCCATATAGCATGGAGAGTGTTGGTCTCTTCTCCCACATAGGAAGTGATAGGACAAGAGGAAATGGCCTCAAGTTGCACCAGGGAAGGTTCAGATTGGACACGGTTTAGTGCCAGAGTCAGGTTAGAGTTGGACTCGATGATGCTGAGAGTCTCTTCCAACCAAAACGATTCTGTGATTCTGTCAGCTGGTAGGACCTAGACTTGAAGACTTAAGGATCAAACAAGCCATTGTAGAAGTCAGGAAGGTACCCAAAATGTGTATTTTCCTTAATTCTGATAACTAGACATAGGATCTAAGCTTCATAGTTGGAAAATGTCACTTGTCCTATAAGTTATGTGAAGTGTGAGGAATCTCTCGATACTCAAATGTATTCTGTGCAACATTTTCAAATGCTGACTTACTATCGAGACAAATTCCTATTGTACTTTAGAGAAAAACTTGTCTGTTGGACAAGAAGCCCTTGGAGACAGGGCAACAACTATGCTTATAACATGGAAATCTAACATGAGTTAGAGCTGGTTGGAGAATTTTGGCTGAGGGTTGTGATACACTCTATAGATACACTTGTATGTGTGACTACATAAAATAGACAAATAAAAAATTATAGCATTGAGTCTTTTCTTTGCAGAGAACTGCACAATTCTGGTGTATTTTTCAAATAGTTACCCTGTCCTGCACGTCTGGTTCAGCTTCTGTCTTCCTTGGCAGTACATTAAGACACTGAATTAAAACGACCTTACCTAGTAAAACACATGATGCCACAGTGCTAGCTGTTTTTCATTTCTGGCTCATTAGGTTTTGTGGATAAAATGGTAATAGGTATTTGTCTTCTGAATCCAGCTTTCCACTAAAAAGGTTCAAGCTGTCTGTTTAGCATAATCTTTATTTTGTTAATTGAATAAAAGTAAAGTGTTCAGCTAGAAATGTTCCAGAATTACAACTTCTAGTTGAGCCTTTTCTAGTACAAGCAGATGTGACATCAGGTACCCAAACGTGATGTGCATTCAGTCCATGCCTGAAAGCAAATAACAGAGCAGAACCTGACAGAACAAGCAGCTTAATACTGAGATAATGTTCCAGTTTAAAGCAATATCGATGTATCGCATGGAGAGGCAGCTGAACAGGAAACAAATCTATTTAGGTTTCTGTTGTCCAGGAAAGCGTAACTCTGAAGACATCCCAGGCCAGGCTGGACAGGGCTCTGAGCAGCCTGATCTGGGTGAAGATGTCCCTGCTCACTCGGGGGGTTGGACCGGATGAGCTTTGAAGGTCCCTTCCAACCCAAACTATTTTGTGATTGTATAAAAAATAGGCAAAAAAAGACAAAAAAGAGTCATATACCCTTGAGCTACTCTGAGAAAAAAAAGGAACAACAACAAAAAAATAACCAAACCTGTTTCATATATGTTGTTCTTAGGTCTCTTAAATGACAGCTGTTCTCATAACAGCCAAATAAAGTGCACATTATGTTGTCATGTCATGTGTTTTTGAAATGAATAGTAGCAATCATCTTCAAGGATGTGCTAGTATAATTATATTTCTATTTTTAATCCATTTTTAATACATGATTCTATTTACATTTGTCTTTAGATATGTAAATTTACATTCCATATACAAATAACGCCAGGGCTAACTATAGTGTAGTAGGAATTGCACCGTATAAATGCTGAACGAATTATGACTCTATATAAGAGTCTAAATGTTATAGTTGAAATATTCCTTATATAATATGGAATCCATACTAATGGAAGAAAACCTTCTGTTTTCATGAAATATCTAAAAGCTGAGAGTCTTTGAAATTCTTATGTGAAATTCTTAGAGATTCTGCATGTGCTGTGATAAGAACCCTCAGCAAAGCACAAACACATTTTTCCTGATATTCTGAAGAGGGGAGGTAGTGATACTGTCTATGGAGTTTCCATGCAATTCTCAGACAAAGCTGAAGTTTGGACATGAAAGCACTACTCTATATCAAAAGCAGTTAATAATTAATACAAAATATAATACATTTAGCAAATGTTGGCAGTGAGTTGGAATCTCAGAGTGATACACCCTCAGTTGTTTTCTCTTCAGTTGTGGACCTATTGCAGATGATTAATTTAGACCGTCATTTAAACAGGTCCACTTTCTGCTACATTTGAAATTGCTAATCTCGGAGGTAAAAAAGTAACCTCAGATTTTGACAGTTTTTCATGTAACCATTGATGATAACTATCTTGTTGCCAATTTTACCATTTAGTAGGAAAGTAATGATGAAAGTTTCTTTCAGGTTTGAAAACCAATCATATTTTCCCTCATCTGTTTTTCCCCAGTTCACAAAGTAGAGGCATTCTACTCCGAGGTATTATAGAAGGTAAATTGTATATATATATGTATATATATGTATGCATGTATTCCAAGGTACATTACAGCTGCAGTGATGAATATTCTGGCATACAGAGATTTCATTCTTGTCCACTGTAGATTCAGGCCTTCATTAAGT
Organism: Columba livia; assembly: GCF_036013475.1. Taxonomy (NCBI): domain Eukaryota; kingdom Metazoa; phylum Chordata; class Aves; order Columbiformes; family Columbidae; genus Columba; species Columba livia. Next base: position 18,247,084 of record NC_088614.1, read on the forward strand.
AATTTACCATATAGCAAAGTCGTGTGTTGTCGATGTTAACTGATCTAGGATTTTCTCGCAATATGGCACTAGAAGAAACACAATTAATGCCTCTAGGAGCCATTTCAGCTTTAACCTCGTGCTCAAGATTGTCACAAATACCTAAAAGCTCTCCCTGACAGTCTTGTCAAGATAACATTGCCATTAGACAGCCAAAGCCTTGGAGGATCAGGAGAAAGACACCCAAGAACTGTTCTTTTCCATGTGGGTCTGTCTGTCAGTGCGGTTACACTGTAGTGACCAGTGAACAAGGCTTAGGGTGTGCTTAGTCAGAACAATAGCTTTATCAGGTTCAGCAACAATCAAGTCTTTTAGTGAAACCTGTTCAGAGCACTGACAGATGACGGTATTTTTTGTTTGTTGTTTTACAGGCCACTATCTGGGGACTTCATATTGTGTGAAATAAACAACAGTGAGGTCATGGAGAGAGGCGCTGCATGCTTACCTGGTCCTTGCTGCTGGATCTCAGTGGAGGGAGATAAGGTTGGTCTTCCCTGGTATGAACAGCGAGCTCGATGGAAGAAACTTCTGGAGTGAAGGCAGAGGAACATGAGAAGGTGGGCAGTGATGGTGGCTAAAAAGAACAGGAGTTTGATACAGAGCCCAGGCCCCTGACACAGAAGAAGACTTGTAAGAGCTGGTAAGGAAACATGGAGTTTGTTGCAACCTAGGAAGCAACCAAAATTGCTTAACTGAGCAAAGGAAAGGATCTGACTTTCAGAAGCTTGGTAGACAGAGGAAAAATTGCATAAGTCTGTTATTTTACTTTTTTATTCACTCAACTAAAGAAAAAGCTGAGAACTGAAGCACACTGAGACCATTGAAGTGTTCTGTTTCTAAATTTCTAAATTTACCAAAGAGTTGAAATTCAGGTTTTGCTTTCTTTTGCTACAGCGAAAGCTCAGAAAAGCTTTATGGTGGAAGGACACTGCTTACGATCATTAGCACTTGCATGCTGGCAATGTAGCAAATGTAATTAATTCATGGAAAATGCATTTAGAAGTGAGAAAAGTGCTTTAAATAGACCCAGTTAGAACAGTATTGAGTATAGATTCAGCTCTGTTTTCACAACTGTGGAAGAAGGAACTCCTTGTTTACCACTCAGCCAAAGGCAGAGCTCACAGAATCACCGAATGTCAGGGGTTGAAGGGACCTGGAAAGCTCATCCAGTGCAATCCCCCCATGGAGCAGGAACACCCAGATGAGGTTACACAGGAAGGTGTCCAGGCGGGTTGGAATGTCTGCACAGAAGGAGACTCCACAACCCCCTGGGCAGCCTGGGCCAGGCTCTGCCACCCTCACTGGGAAGAAGTTTCTTCTCAAATTCAAGTGGAACCTCTTGTGTTCCAGTTTGAACCCATTACCCCTTGTCCTATCATTGGTTGTCACGATTTCATGTTTGTTCTGTGCGATGAAATGGATTCAGAATTTCAGGTGTTTTTTTTTTTCTGACAAAGCTAACAGACTTACATGAGTTTTTGCAATACAGAAAATATTTTGTGACTTTGAGTTTTGCAGGCTATGCTACATCAACGCTTCCTCTAAATTCCTAGTTAATATACCCAAACTGAAGTAGTTGCCAGGCTGGTGAAACAACATGTATTGGTTAAAACCTACTTAAACTCCTGCTTTGGTATTCATCTTCATATAGATTCACTCATTTAAGTTAATCTTAGACCAGCATTTACAGCATATACTGTCAGTTTATTGGGTCGGACCAGGTGACAAGGCCATCAGGAGATTGGTCCGAAAGAATCAAAATAGAAAAACAAAAGCAATAGAACTGCAAACCACAGCAAGAAAATAAAGCCGTGAAACAAAGTCTTCATGCTTTGTGATAAGACAATATCATTGCAAGTATTAGATTATTAGGCAGAGGGTGGGATATAATTTGCTTAAATATTCAGGACCTCACACACTTTGAAATGTGAATGACAATAACTGTAAATTTGTGCTTTACAGTAATTTCATGAAGAGCTGACATGGGGGTGTTCTCTAAATCGTACAGCAAAAAGGGAAGGAGCAGATGAAAAAACATAATACAGATGACTCTTTTTAGAGAGAGCAGAAAAATCACAGTAATCCATATTAGAGAGCATAATACAGATGCTACAGAGGATTGGAAAACACTGGGGAAATTTAATTCAACTAGGTTTTGCTTCAGTAGAGAAATAATGGTGATTCATTATATTAATTCCTTTGACATATTAGGAGGCTTAAGGTTTAGGAAGTGAGATTCGGTATCTAGATAGTACCGCGAGTATTGTTTGGGTAGCCTGTTCAGGTCTACCACCATGTTTCCCACTGTGTTTATTGGCTGGATCCCAGAGATCACTGAGGTGGTAACAGGCATTGATCACACCTCGTATGCTTGCAGTATAGTTAGTCTTAGGGGCTCTTAGAATACAGATAACAACAACAACAAAGTCTTTACAAAAGATGGTGAAATACAACTTTGCATTAGAATTGCAAGTGTTATAGACACACGTATTAAAATCTTTAAGTGAAAAAGAAGCAAAGCATTTTAATTTGCCAAGCCTTACCAAAAAATACTTAAAGGCAAATATGTTCATTTCATACAGATTTTAAACTGGGCAAGATTGTAAAACAGCTTAAATTACATGAATAGTGAGACATTTGCACTAACACTTCAGTAAACAACACTTGATTTTTTTAATTACCTTCAGAGACTATTTTTCTATTATGAGTATGAACATTTTAACCTGTACCTTTGTTAAATTAGCATATTATCTTGATTAATTGGTTTAATTAATTAAGATTACATGATACATATTTACAGTCCACAAGCAGTGTTACAATTATACCTATGATTACTTTTTCTCCATGTTATTTTAAAAGAGGACATGAGAGATTAGTTATTTGAAATTCTGGGATCCTTTTACCAGACTATCATGCTCAGACTCATCAAAATGTTTTCTAGCAAAGAAATGCAAAAGCATCATTTGTGATCTCTAGTTACCATTGTGATTCACACTCGAGTAACTGGCTTGTCTTGGGTAGAATCCATCTCTTCGCTCATTAAAATTAGTGATCAGAGTGGTTTATGAGAATCTGCTTTTAGTTCTGTGCCAGACAGAAGAGTTTTCCTGTCCCAGGAAGGAAAGAGGAATCTTTCCAAGGTTTTTCATTGAGATTCTATTACCTGAACTCTACTCAGACAGTTTTCCTAAATCATCAGTAGAGCTCTGTCTAACTTTGCCTGACTCGTATCAGGATTTTCTGAACTGTAGCATTGGATGGAGCATCATAAATATTGAAGATATTATTCAGAAATGTTTAGCCATTTCCAAGTGGAATTTAACTTTAAACCAGATTTTTAACTTTCTTATTCTCATTTTGTTTGGATTCATGCTAAAAAAAGTTAATTTGAACGTTGACCAAAACAGGCTTTTGCTGTAACTAAAACACAGTCACGGGAAAAAAAAAATTGGTTTGAATTTGTTTTGTTTGAATGTGGGGTTAAATTTCTTAAATTAATAAGTAATTTATTAAGTTGAATTCCCAAGGCAAAAGGACTCAGTGTTACTCAAGCAACTGCTCATACATCTCGATTTGAATTGTGAATTCTGAATATTCTCAGTGAAGAAATCTGAGTCTACTGGGTTAGAAGTTATGTCTACAAAAGATAAGTCACGCAATCAACAAAATACTTCAGGAAAGGTCTCTACCTTTGCTGAATACATATTTTGCATTAATATTTCATCTCAATCTGCCTGTGAGCAGCTTGAGTGGAGATGTTCCAATGAGGCTGTTAGCTTATAGGGGCTAGAAGTGGTTATTTTTGTCTAGCCAAATTTGCATATTTTGCATGGAAACCAATTTGACCCATACTTGTAGGTACCTCATATTTCGTATTATTTTCTGTTGTCTCAGTTACATGCTGAGAGAAAAGAGCAAAAGGATAGATAAACATGACAATTAAAGGAGACAAGTAAGCTATTATCCATCCTTTGACTGTTTACACCGAATAAAATAGGCATTAGTATTCCAGGCTTGTGAGTCTACCTCTTGGCTCTTAGACTTTTAAATGCAGTTGCTAATAATCTCCAAGCATTCATGCATGCTGACAGATATGCCACAACACTTTAATCAGCACCGGCTACAAGGCTAATAAAGGTTAGTAATAAAATAAAATTCTATAGTGGCTCCTGCTTTACAGGCAATATCAAGCCCTATGAACTTCTAATGCCTACTCTGTCTATTTAGATAGTCATGGCTCGAAGCTTGTATTAAAAATAGCAAGAAATGCTTATTCTGAAGTGTTTGAAAATATTGCAAATTACACTGTAGTATTGGCTTACTCCAAACTAATCTTATAGCTTACTGACCTTTGCAGAAACACTTCTCTTTCATTTGGCAGTTTCATTTCCCTTCTTTCTTTCTGTCTTATGCCCCTGTTCTTTTACCTGTAGTTCATTTAGTCGTCAGAAATTGGTGTGATGTGGCCACTGCTTTTTAACTTTGTAGCTGATAGGTTTGTTGTGTTCATGCAGAAGCAAATACCTATTTCTCATTCCATTTCCATTGCAGCTTCATTTTCATCTCAATATTGTATTCCTCAGGAGCTGCACAATACATTTCTTTTGAGGAAAGCAATGAATGTATTTACTCTTCACTTTACCTCTGTGGAAGGTACTGTGGCTTTTCCTGTCCTTTATTTCCCTGTGCATTTTATAAGAAAAATAAATTCATCAGAAAGCTAAAAATAAATGCAACAATGAGTTGAGAAATAAACACGTACACATGCGTTTACAATAAAGGTCTTTCATTAGTGTTAATTTTAAAAAATAGAATAGAGTACAATAGCAGTGCAAAATTAGTAACCCCAGTGGAAAGCTAAAATCTTCTCACAATGAAAGATGGATGTGTCTTGTGTTCCTTAAGATCACCAAGTTTCTATCAGGTCTAATTCTACCCTGGTAGTCAATATAATTTTCCAGACTTCATAATGGAAACGAGATCTTTTTACAGTCATGAAGAAAAAAGTGAACTTGGAATAGTCTTGACAGACTGAGTGCATTTAACTATGGAACTGCTATGTCATTTCAAACCACATAAAATAAAATACCCAGACATTGATCTTTACCATCCTGTTGCTTCATCTCAGACTCTTCACTCACGGGACCAGGAGATATTGGATTCTTGTTTCCAGGCTCCCATCCTAACCCAGCAGTCAAAGGGCTTGCCAGACTCCCATAAATCTGTGGCAAAAGCAGTCTGGCATTGACTGTGGTTGCATTGCAGCTGTTGTCATGTAGCTAGTTTGTGAGTTTATAGATTGTCTGATTCATTCATCTGTAATGACATTTTAATTGTATTCTGAATATAACTAGTTCCAGTTGTGCCAGAGCCATTGATGGGACACAGTTTTACCCAGTGCTCCTCAAAAGGAACCTTATAATGCTGTAAGATATCATCCTGCTATGCTGTAGACATCTCCAGTTTCCATGGGTGAGCTACCCATATTGTCAGAGTACTGGCTATATTGACTACCAGTGTGTTTTGGAAGGTCCTCCTTTGCCAGTAGCCTGGACTGTCCTCGGTGAAGTTTAAGGAGCCAGAGGCTCACAGATGTTCTCACGTTGACATTCATACCTTGACGGGATCAACCTCCATCCTCAATGATAACATTTAAGATGCCTAGGAAACTGAATGCTCCTGCAGAAGAAACGGGTCTGTAGAACAATTGCCCGCACTTTCAAGTACTAAAATTTGGATAATCTAGAAATAGATGAATTGATGTTCTGTTTCTACTCATCATGTGATTATGAGGGGCCCAGAATTATCCCAGAAGCAATGAAGGACATTTCTACCTTAGGTCTCTAGTAGGTTTCATAACACTGTAAGATGCCACTCAAACTCAGATGTAGAGAGAACTCTATAGCTGCTTGAAAGGTCAGCAAATTCCTCTCACGTCTTCTCTTTCTGATGACATCTGTCTTCCCTTATGGTGACAGAAAAGGTGTTGCACTGGAGGATTGCTTCATTGAAGCCTTCTTCAGACTTTTCTACCAGATCCTGAGTTTTTACCCTTGGTATTGAACCTGAAGTATTCTCAGGATGTCCCAGAGATGCTATGGGTAGTCAGAGAGGTCCAGAGCATCCTTGTACTGACCATACTGCAGGGCTGCTTGCCGGTGGTACTAGTGTGTCTGCCACACTAGCAAATACCGAACCATTCTAGAAGTATCAGCAGTAAAAGCCAAAAGACTATGAATTAAAAAACAAACAAACAAAAAACTTATTAAAATTCTAACCCAAAATAGCAATAGGCAACACAAAACCAGAGGTACTAATTTTATTTTTTCCCAGTTTGGGATCTATTGCTTCATATTACTGCATACAGCTTCATTTTCACTGGCTCAACCACTGTGTTCTTCTATAGGCCAGAGATAATGGATAATCACATCTAAGCAATAAATCTCAAAATTCTAAAACCAAAACAAGCCTAGCAAGCCACAAACCAAATGCTTATGTTGAAATATGTCATCAAGATGCTTTAAAGAATAAATGTGTGATCTATTCAAGGACTTCGGAGAGAAAAACTAGACCAAATTTGTTGATTACAGTATTTCTTCAGACTTTGTTCAAGTTAAGTACTAATTATCTTCCTTTCATTTAAGATTAAGACAAAAAAAATAAATTGGATTAAATCAGTTTCTGTGTGGAGGACCAGCAAAGTGGCTGTTCTACTTATGTCCTATTTTCGGGGCTAAAGACGGATTTAAATGACGTCTAAGTTTTTGTGAAGGTCATTAGCAAAGGTACGAGTCTCTTCCAGCAGTATAACACAAGAAAAAAAATTGGATATTTTAATATCCATGTATTGCAAGTGTTTGAAGATGCTTCCAGAAGGACTACTTGCAGACACAAGGTTATATCCTTTTTTCCTTTCTGTTTTCAAAATGCTTGTTTTTTTTTTTTTCTAGTAGCTTTTACACTTTGTTCATAAAAGAAAATCACATACCGTCAGTTATCCTTACAGAGAAAGCCTTATGTTTTCTAATAATATGCCCAATTTACTGTACTATTTTTGCAATTCTGCCAGTGTTTAAGATTTCACTATTCATCACAAAGTCAAATCCAATTTTTCCCTGCTTGGTTTCTTCACTAGTACTACAATTAGCATGTCCTTAGTCTTATTCTTCCATGTCTTCCTTTTTATCAACACCTGGCAAGCGTATAGCTTTTGTGGTACTCTAGTTCTGCAAACATTTACAGTGAAGTACATTAAGCACATCTAGGTGACAACTCTGGATATAGAGATAGAGTAACGCTTCTTTACTGCAGCACTTTCCTTTTGGTCTTATTTGGCTTCAATGCGGTTCTTCCTGCTGAGGAATCTGTACCACTTGTTGGCATCAGCATCTCCAACTGGAACTCCTGCTTTACCATCTGCTGGTGCAAAACCGATGTGCTGTGCTGCTACTTGGTACTCTTTGAAATGGCCTGTGAGGTTTACAGTGTAAATACAAAACTGGATGATATTAACACTATAATGCAATATTGAAAAACAAAGCTCATATTTTTCCATGGTTGCTTCATAAGAAGTTAACATTTTCACCATCTGGTTACCAATTATTTTGTATTCAGGATTCAAAGGCGTAATTCTCAACATCTTTAACCTTCAAATTTGGTCACAGTTAAACCACAACTGCACTTTATCTCTGAGAAGGATAATGCACTGGCTGAGATACATTTAGAACATGTCTATATCACATCAGTACCAGAGCCCCAGTGTGAATTCAGATTTGTGATTTGCAATGAGTTGACCTGGAACTCTCTGTGATTCTTCACTATTTCCAACTGTCTATGCACACTCAGCCATGTTAATAAATTTCTTTGTGCCTTAAGTACCCTGTAGAATGGGGATTATGTGGCGTTTCTTAGTCTTGTCTCTTCTCTGATTACACTTCAAGGCCTGCATTTGTTTATGGTCTCCAGGTACTACCAAACTACAACTAAACAACAATAATAAAATAGTGCCATTTCTAAGTCTGAGATATAACTTTGCAATTTGTTAGCTGGCAGGAAACTTATTTGTAGTGTATGTGTAGCAACTGTGTGGTTGCTCAGACACTTAACAACGAATCATTTGCATATTTATAAGACCTAATATAGTTTAGAGTCATAGACGATCCTACTCATTTTCATATTCTCTATCAACATCAACAAAAGTGTTAAAATCCTTGACTGTTACATAAAAAAAATCTTTAGTAAGATATTTATTGTTTTTTCCCCTCCGTATTCAGTGCTTGAAAATTACTTCGACGTAACATAATGCTACATCTTTCATTATATCCATTTTTGCTTTTTCAGTTCTTTTACACCTGTTTTCAGTTTTTCTTTCCCTTTTTACTGCACAGCAGTAGCCACACATTATCTGTAGCTACATTAGCAAGTCGTGTGCCACAGCACAACCGTGTCTGTAAAGCCAAAGAGCTGGTGCTAAGACCTTGATCCACATTATGGGAATTTCAAGCAAGCTTGTTTCAGACTAGTTTTCATTTGATTCCATGGACAAAATATTCATTAGTGGTTGCATCTAATGCAGTCCCAGGTTACAACTGAAAGGAATGAAGTTGGTCCTCTCCATGGCTGCTCCCATGGCCCCTAGCAAATGTAGGCTCCTGGGAGATGGGCTTCAGAAGTGTAGTCCTGATGAAAACTAAAGGGCTAATGCAGCTGCACACAGTGATGAATGTATGGGCTTGCACTGGCTGGTTGCTAGGCAGATTTTTAACACATTAAAGTTTAGGATTTGTATGCATTTTACTGCATAAACTTTGCATTCCAAACCACAAAGATCTAAAGCCACTTCTCCAAACAGGTAGAAAAGCCATTGGCTTTGGAATAGTAAAAGACCACACACGCACGTTAGAAGGGAAGGAGCGGGTCCCTAGACCTGCTTTTCTTTCCAGTGTTACGTTTGCTGCAGACCCTGCCACAGAGATCTCTAAAGAACTGTCTGACACATCCATCCGCTCATTGATCATTTCAGCCTGGCAGGGAGGGTAATCACTCACTAACAGGATGGGTTTTGTCAGGCTGGTGTTAGCAGGGCAGGGTCTTAGAGCCAGTGTATCTTACAGATAAGATTTAAAAAGGCAGAAGAAAACACAGCAGTAATCATGTCAGGCTGTCAGATACCCAGCTCTCACACAAAACAACAAGATCCAAGACGGTCAAAGCTGAGTGACCCAAGAAACTCTTGCTGAAATTGTTGTACGTAGCCTGACAGTTATGGACAAGCCCTGCTTTAATGGAATAAAGTCACTGCAGAGGGGAGAGCAATGTGAAGAGAAAATTACCATGTGAAGAATTCGTATTTGATTCTGACACTTTCTTTTTCCCTGTAATTATTTACGTGGGTTTTAGAAGTGTGTTAACATTTCGTTCGGATTAAGATTAAATATAAGAGCAGAAACAAGAGTAATGCACTGAAAGACCCTGTGTAGACGATCAGTTTTAAGCAGTGACCTCAATGAAGGTTAATGTCATTTCAGTGCCCCATCTCAGATCCTCATTTTGTGTCTTAGGCAAGTCTGGCATTTTTGTTTTTTCCCAAGTAATCTGTTTTATTTGTGGTATGTGCTGTCGACTAATTATTCAGGCTTATCACATATTTAAACAGCATCTGTGGTGGAACTTCATAAAATATTTATTAATAAATGTAAAGTACCCAAGATCTAAAAATATTTTTGCATTATTTTCTTTAAAAACAACAATATTTTACGCAGACCTTCACACCAAATTTTAAGTAACTTAAGTACCTGAGTTTTTTACTTTTGCTATACAAAAATCTATGGGTAGTAATTGTGTTGCTAGGAATCACAACAAATAGTTCAGATTTTTTCGATCTCTGCAAGATCTCATCACACCGAGCATGTGTCCATTCCACTGTATTAGTTCTAGCTCCTTAGAGGTGTTTTATTACAGCATGGATTCAATATAAGCCTCCTGATTCTGCTGCATAATACATCCTACTTAGGTAATCTAATTGACTGCACCGTGAATGTGCCCTATTGACATTATATGGTCTTATATCCTTAATACTTTTGGCTGGCCACTGATACTTTCCAAAAAGTATATGCAACTCAAATATGTGTGGTTTGATCCTTTGCATCAGGAGAGGGTGCGTATGACAGTTCCCAAGCTTTTCAGTTGTTGAAGATCAGGGTCCCTTTTCTGCCAAATATTCAAATTTCCATTCAAAATGCTGATCTGCCAAACTTTGTTAGATAAGCCATCCTAATTACCCAAGTGATCGTACTGAGAGTGTCACATGCTGTGCGATTTAGGAAAAGATGAAAAACTTTGGTCATACATTGGGAGAAGGTGAAAAAAATTCTGCATTTATTTGAAAATACAGGAAACACTGGAACAATAAAATGTTGTAGCTTTTGTATCTAAAGCAGACTAAGGAAACTGGTTTGTTATTCACCATATTTCAAAGGAGTAAAATAAGTTATGGATTTCCTGTGTTAATTTTCACTTTCACTCTGGAGTGTGTTTTTGGAAACAGCACCATCAAGTGGATGGAAAGATGGAGTTAAGTCACTTTTAGCTCCATTTTAAGAGCAAGACAAAATAAAGAGTTGTGTTTGCTTTGCTATGGGAAAAATTTGGTTCTAGGCCAGAATGGATAACTAATGTGTTTTCTGTAGAAATGCAATTAACGTGCTTGCATCTCACTCTGAATTGTACAGGTAGCTACCATGTTCTGTGTTACATACGGATGTCTAAGCATTTACCAAGTACTCTTACATATGTTGGACCAGGCCAGGCCAGCAAGTTACAGATATGCTATCAGATAAGCCACATTTAAGGGAAGTTTCAACTCGTGCAAAAGGGGATTTTGCAAGAAAAAACTCACCTTCCATCTCCTCCTCGTAATTCCATTTTTGACTAGCTATTAGTACTGATTAACCTTGTTTGGAGCTGCATGCTTCATTGAATAGTAGTTACTCCACAAGGCTGAAATGGGATGTATTCCGAGGCAAATATGTTGGGGATGAAATTTTGGGGGCCTTTAGCAAGGGTGGGAGTGATGTGTGAGGCAAAAATATACAGATGGTCATAATCTCCCATATCCATCTGATTTATTCTTATTTAATAACAGTACATTCTGATTATAGCTTTGACTTTGCTCCGTCTTTGCTGCTGTTTTCTACAGCATATCAAAAACTTTTGTCCATTCTAAAAAATATTAAGCGATGGTCTAAGCTGCTCATCTGCTAAAAGCTACCCATATTTATCCACCTCTCTTGTTTACTGCCATTAATAGCAATTGCATTTCACAATCTGACCTTGAAATGACAGTCTATGTGCATAAATTCTCCCTCCCTCAAACACACATACAAATACATAGTATTCATGAACACAAACATTGAGAAAAGTCTCTAATTTAGTACTGGAAAAATAAAAGTGTGAAGAAAGAGTACTTAAACATATTGGAAATGTTCATGTAAAATATTGGTTTTAATTTAAAATTTTGCAAAATAATATTTGCATCCTTTCTGGATTTTTCCTCGCTGGTAGCACAAAACATCGCAAGTGCAACGGCACAGTTAGAACAGGGGTGTTGTGTGATTGTAGTGCTGTTCCTTAACAATATTAATAAAATAAACACTAGAAATTCGCTTTTCTAATAAAAACAAATACGCAGTTGGCTCACTATAAAGAATTATTTGATGTACCTATAGGAAGTATCTAGAGACCATTTAATGCAAAACTGTTGTGCCTCCCACTTGGTAGTTAATTTTTGGATTATATTCTATGTAAAGCTCCGTGTTCAACTGAGAACGTCTTCTCTGTTTCCCTCCTCTGTGAGCATGAAGAGACCTACAGCATTGCAGGTGAAGAGGATGCTCTGTCCATCCCACGGGCCGCTGTGGTTTTGGGGATGAGTGAATGTTGCCGAGAGACATTATTCATTAAAACACCTGGCATAGGAATCCTGCAAGATAAAAGACACTATAGATTAACTTTTGTTAGAATATTGTACTACATTTAAGTTTGCATTTTCTGAGGAATGTTGATAATGTTTCTCGTTATGGTAAGCACATTAGATTTTTCTAGCTTTATATTCAGGCACTGATTTAAAAGAAACATATCTTATAAGTACTTAGATCCTCTTTTACCAGCTTTCTCTAGGGAGTCATGCATTTTCCTTACCATAATGAGGGCCATAAAGAAGAAAAATGATGTGGCCTATTATAGATAGGGAGTCACGTTACAGTAACTTTTCATCAGAACTAGAGTAGTTAGAGACTACTATATTATAGCAGAAGCAGGTAACTCTGCTACTGTTAAGAGCCAGCTGTCAACATTTCTGTTATAAACCCCGTTTTTCAGGGCTTTATCACTCCTCTGGAAATTCCACTCGAGGTAAAACTTGGTTTAGAAAGACTAAGTCAGGGAGTGATCATTTGAAAATGAAATAGAGGGGACAAATCAAAGAAACCTGAAATCCATGCATTTTCTCGTGAAGTGCTGTTTTCTGATTTTGTTTCCTTTACCTTAGTATGGTTGCTTTAGTTTTGGTATAAAGGACTTGCAGAGTTTTCAAAAACATTTTTGTGCTGATACTGGAGTGTTATATGGTTAGAAAGCAGCCTCAGTTGCAATGAGCAGCCTTACCAAGTACTCCGGAATGGTTACAGAAACATCTAACTCTCCTGAGACAGTCTGTTATCAGAATATAAAAATAAAATGGGAAAAAGGAAAGAAAGGAAAGGAAAGGGAAAGGGAAAGGGAAAGGGAAAGGGAAAGGGAAAGGGAAAGGGAAAGGGAAAGGGAAAGATCATACCACAAAACAGTGCAGGACCAAAACGAGATGATGGAGATGATTCCTTTGGTCTTTCTGACCCAGTCAACTTCTCCTGGCCCATCTCAGCTCCAGCCTTGCTTCTTCATGTAGAGCTCTACTACGCACTGAATTTCTGTGAGGTGTAGAGGGCACAGAGCCTTTCTAAGACACTTGATGCATCATTGCCAAGCAGAAGAGAGATCTGTGCAGGGAATACTCATTAAATAGACCATAGAAAATAGTAATGGTAGTTCAATTGGTGTCATTTTTAGCTTCGAAGAGAGTGTCTTACCCTGGCATTAGAGGGCAATGGAGGTGCTGCCTTTCCAACAGGACAATAACCACTTGTAGGAACTGGAGTTTTCATTGAATTCTTCTAAGAGCCAAACCGTTAGCCTTAATGTTGTAGCCAAATTTCATGTCAAGTGATCATTAGGACTAACAGTGACTGAACAGTGCAAAAATAAAGCTGAGAGGTTTGATTGAAATTCCAAAGTGAATTTATGACCGGTTTTTATGACCTTTTTGGATAAATCTCTAGAAGCATCCTTGCTCTCGAACTTTATTAGAATGCCAGTTAAATGTCAAACTTTAATGTTTTGTAAGATTTAACTTCTATCTGCAGTGTATCTTCTGGTGTGATTTGCAGCTTTGCCAAAAAAAAAAAAAAAACAATTAATTATTGCAAACCAGTGTCAAATATCATGCTTGAAAATAGGTTAAATTTGCAGGTATGATTATTTCTTACTAATTATCCACCAGCTCTAGTACTTGTCTACTTATCTAGAATTTCTCTAGCATTTATTTTACATGATGTTTTCTGTCACGTAAAGAGTTGTTATGTTCCAGTCTGGAGGAGGCAGTGTGGTGGTGCTGAATGAAGGTCCTCAGGTGCTCAAGGGCATTGTAACCCAATTTTACATGCTTAACTAACCATCAGTATGATTATATGAGAAGTATAGAAATAAGGAAATGTAGGAAAAAATGGCAACATATTTTATTCACATGCAAAATGAAAAGGATGGGAATGATACCTCCAAGATGTTCTGCTTTCTGGTGCTGTTGAACATTCCTGATCCTTTGCATTTTGGATTTCTCTCTTTCAAGTATTAACACACCTTTACGACCAGCGATGTAGGTGAACGTTGGGACTATGTGCGATTTACTGACACAAGCTGCTGGTGCCTTTTCAAAATAGGCTGAAATTACTAATGGAATTTGTTGTCTGTAGTTCTGACTACTGCAAATCAGATCTTCCAGTGAAGGATGATGAATACCTGCTCCAGAGAATAGTGACGTGTCATTTGGTGTTTTCTTTGAAAATCCCCTATCTTCTGGAAACATGATGGTGTTTCTGTAGCCTGGTGACAGCATCTTTCACCCAAGAGAGTTGATCCTTGGTCCATCCCTTTCTTTCTCTGCAAAACCCATACATACAAGATGTTTCTTTTGCAGACTGAAGTTTCTCTACCATTCCTGCAACTGAACTTGTATCTTTGCATAGTATCAGGCAGATATTTTTGCTGCATTTTATATTTATTTAAATTATAGTTAAAATTAATGCAAGGTAAAAAAGAGCATGCAGGAACAAGACAAGCAATAATTTTAGTCATGTTGTTTTATGCATATTTTATGCTGTTGCTTGCCACTCGTTGATTGTACGTTGAGTCAAGAAATATCTCCATTTCACCTCCTTATTTTTTATGATTCTCTGTTCTTTCCAGGACAGTAAGTGAAAATAGTTAATTGCTGAATTGCTTTGCTCTATGTTCAAATAGTTACTCACAGTATACCTGGCAGAAAAAAGTATCTCATGATTTCTGCATTTCTTTACTTCATTTAACGTGTGTGCTCATTGCCGTAGAGAGACATGAAAGGGAAGAGATTTTGTTTTTCCTTCTGTTTTTTACACCCATCTTGAATTTGACAGAAAGAATATGAAAAATCAGGGCAGATTATGCTCTCTGAGAGTTAGGGAGCTAAGGATATTTTATGATTATCAAAATCGCATTTCATTGCTTCCTTGCTGTTACGACAACACAAGATAATTGTTGCCTCGTATTCAACAGCCAGAATGTATTTCCAATCTCTTCCCTAGATTTCTGCTGTAAATGTAAAAATCTTCTTTTCCGAAACGGCCACTTAGGAATCTAGATTATTGCTGATAGCTTCCAAACTTGAAACTGCCATCAACACAGTCATTTCAGTGTCCGTTTTGATAAGCATTTTGTATTGCTCAAGTTCCAAAAAATGAAACCAGCATTGTATAGGTGGAAAAAAGCTTTTGATAAAACCCTTTTCACAAAGGGAGAAATTTTTGAACACTCTTTTAATCAAAGCAGAATCAACAATCATTTTGTTTCTGACTTTGTGGTTTGAGTGATATATCAAAGCATGTAAAGCAATAGTAATCTCTGACATTAATAATAATCACCTTAGGGAGGAGAATTTACATTCTTCTGGGAAATGTGTATAAACCCAAGTGGTAGAGTCTACAGAAAAGTTACCCAAACAGGTTGTTCTGGCACGTCAGATAATCTGTATGAATGAAGTGCCTGCTTTCAAAGATAATTGCAACTATATAGGAAAAAATAAATAACCTTTTCTTTGATTTTTAAAAGAATTATATTCCTGGTTGAGTGATACGAGCAGATTTATGTCTATGAGAATATGTTTAAATACTTAGTCTCCAATTCTAGGTTGAAATCCTTTGGTTTTATGTTAGGAGCCTGAGAAACTGCCAGAACAAAAGGATTGAAATACGTTTTATTTTCCTATTTCCGCAACTCCTGAATGTGGTAACGTTATCAGCAGAGATAATAACACCTTTAAATGACTTGGAATTTATTTGGTTCACGAAATCATGTGAGGAGATTGACAGCATCTTGAACAGCAGCAGCCAGTGAGGATGTGGCTCGAGTATTGACAGAAGTGATTTTTCAAGTAATGAAGGAGGTTACGTGATCGGGTTTCCTGCAGCATGCACCGCCTGCCCTGTGCACGCACTGTGTGTTGTCACCCTCCCGAGCCCCAGAACAGCTTCACTTTTTTTTTCAGAGGCAGGATCAATAGGATTAGGGGATTTGCGCTCAAAGCTTGCCTGTGCCTTCTTGTTAAGCATGTCGTGTGCTTTATAGCTGCCTTTGACTGGCTCTTTGCGCTATTCCATGATATTAGTCACCTAAATAATATTCCTACATTCTGAATGTTTTGGTCATTTTTTTCTATTAGTCATCTAAAAAATAAGATATTTAAAAAGGAGCCAGAAGTCTGATTCTGAAATTCACGTTTAGAGTTTTGAATAATAGCCTGCTCCTCAGAAATTCTGAGTGCTTTTCAACTTTGTAGCAACTGGTCTTGCTCACATTTTCTTTCTTATTAGAAAAGCCGTTTGACTGTAGCCGTTCTGCAGAAGACCTGTTGCCTTTGTGCGTCAAACAGCATATGCAGGGAAGTCTGCACATTCCCACGGATACTGCGCTTGGCAGCCACAGCAGGTCAGGTAGACAGAGGACAGCTTGGCCTGCTCCTTGCAGGTCAGCTCACCCCCCACCAGAACTCACTGGGTAAGCTGGTGGTTGTGCATGTATTTTGTAACACTTGATTTGCACGAAATGCTAAAGTCTACCAGTGTGCGATAGCTTAATGGGCTTCCATTCTTATCTCTAGTCTTTATTGTCACTGGTCTGAAGGTTTGGTATAAAGTCACAACAAAAAGAAGTGATTACTGAAGGAGCTGAAGAATCAAGTCCTTCCCAGAGTACACGAAGCACATAAAATGCCAGCTTTGAATGATCACACATAACATTTCATTTCCCCAGTTCAACAGCGAGTGAAGAACCCTGCTGTTTCTCTTACCTACTTAAATCCAACTTATAACTTCTATTCTCTGTCTGCCCCTTTTTTTGTCGCTGGAGGCTGTTCAGACATGCAGATAGACACTTGAGAAATGTCACTCCACATACAGGGTTTCTGTAAGTGGAGAGAGGGTCAACTAAACCTGAAGCAATACACATTGGTTCGTCCCCCATCCCTGTAGACAGTAAAAGAGGGGAAAGGAAAAGGAAAAAAGAAAAAGAAATGTTCTTAATTGTGTGGTATATTTTTAAAAGGTTTCCTATTGAGGAGTTTAGCATACCTGTAGCTCTGCAATTGAGTAGTTCATTAGAGAGCTAATTAGATGAAGTGCCTGATCAGTGATGGATAAAATATGTCAGAACTTCTCTGAGCACTGGTTTAAGAATAGGCTTATCCATTTTCTAGGGTGGAACAGAAATAGACTCCAAAAGCAGAAAGAGCTGTTTCTCGGGAGAATTTGGCTTAAGAAATTCAATATTAAAGAAAGTAATTTAACTCAAGTTTATTGTTTTGGAGTCAAACTAATGGACATGAATTAAGCATTGTCATACTATCCAGGGAAAGGAGAAAGCACATAATTGTATGTAAAGGAGTCCAAGAGGACAAGGACTGCATAGGGCGGTTTTGTTGAAACTCACTATTTGTGGATTTGAATAGTTGGTACTTGAAAACAGACAGGTAATAGTGGCTGAAATTGCAATAAAAATGGACATTGGTGCTAGCTCAGTGAAAAATAAATGTACTGGAAAGAACTGGGCATGGGAAAAATCATGGTTATATATACATTCTCAGATATTTTATGAAGGACAAAAGGACATAGGAATCATTGAGAAGAGTGAGGTATCTGTCTGCCTGAGGATTAAGCTTTTTCTGATGTTCATTCTCTAGCAAACTGGAATGACTTTTGCAATGATACTATTCAACTGCAAAAAATGGTCAGCTAGAGAGAATCAGAAACGTTTTTCACAGAATCACAGAATGCCAGAATGTCAGGGATTGGAAGGGCCCTGGAAAGCTCATCCAGTGCAATCCCCCCATGGAGCAGGAACACCCAGATGAGGTTACACAGGAAGGTGTCCAGGCGGGTTGGAATGTCTGCACAGAAGGAGACTCCACAACCCCCCTGGGCAGCCTGGGCCAGGCTCTGCCACCCTCACTGGGAAGAAGTTTCTTCTCAAATTTAAGTGGAATCTTTTGTGTTCCAGTTTGAACCCATTACCCCTTGTCCTACCGTTGGTTGTCACCGAGAAGAGCCTGGCTCCATCCTCCTGACACTCCCCCTTTAGATATCTGTAAACATTAATGAGGTCACCCCTCAGTCTCCTCTTGTCCAGCTCCAAAGCCCCAGCTCCCTCAGCCTTTCCTCACACGGGAGATGCTCCACTCCCTTCAGCATCTTGGTGGCTGCGCTGGACTCTCTCCAGCAGTTCCCTGTCCTGCTGGAACTGAGGGGCCACAGCTGGACACAAGATTCCAGGTGTGGTCTCCCCAGGGCAGAGCAGAGGGGCAGGAGAACCTCTCTGACCTACTGACCTCCCCCCTTCTAATCCACCCCAGGTACCATTGGCTTCCTGGCCACAAGGGCCCAGTGCTGGCTCATGGTCATCCATAGAATGGTTTACCAAATATTATGGTAAGAAAACCTAAGGAGGGTTATTATTTGATTATGGATCATCTGGTTGTATTTATCACAGAGAAATCACTGCAACACATTTTTTAAATTCTTCTGAGTGGGAAATCCCTAGCTGCAATTTACTGGGGCATTTAAGGAATCATTTTATATATATGGTGAAAATATTCAAAATACTAATCTATCTAAATCAATCTAAAAATACAAAAGACTAATCAGCAAGATCAGTAACTTACAAATTATGAGCAGCTCAAATAGATGCAGAACTTGATTAGATCTCAGTGACAGAGGGCAAATAGGAATGACAAGACTTTGGGAATTAGACATAGAAATGCAGGTGAACAAAAGATCAGGTTCCTAACCTGCTTTCAGATGTATTGGCTGATTTATGTTATAAATAATTTGGAAGAAGAAATGCATAGTTAGGCAAATAAATATGCTGAGGAAACAAATCCAAGGCAGGATGGTCAATACAAAGGGCAGGACGGTAACAGCAGCAATACTGGAGAAGAGGTTATGTCAGAGGCGTGCTGGTTATTCATGAATTAATGTTGAAAGATTTGATGTTTGAGTTGAAAACATTCAGGTGACAGTGCAAAAGGTCTGCAAAAAGCCTGCAAAAACTCCTTGGAAATGTAAAAAGACAAACCTTCTAGTGAATTTAATGGGCATTTTTTATTCTCTGCCATAATTGCCAATTTAGCTCATAATCAGAATACAACTTATAGTTTTGAACTATTCTATCCTTCTAAGCCAGGGAAAGGTTTGAACGGTGTGATTCGAAACCAAGGATCCTACATGCTTTATACGTGAAAAGCCGTTATATGAGTTATGTTTGTCGCACTACAATATAAGTAACAAAACACTTTCAGAAAAGAAAAATCGATCTTAAGTGAGTATCGATTTTTCCTATTGTTAATCTTTAATTAGTTTTATTATCAACTTTTTACACAAATAAACAACATCACACTTCTGTAGGAAGTACTGTTTGGATTTAAACTACTTTTTGTAAAGATGTGTAATACTTAACATATACAAACAAACAAGCAATATCTCCCGCCATTTCATGTTATTTTGTAACTATTTTGGAGCGACAACAAATAACAGCAATTTTTCCTCTCACAAAAAATCATTGCGTTAATCATGGCTTAGAAATTCCTACAAGGTCTTGTGTCACCTGCGAGTACAATGGAAAGTGCAGCATGCAGCCATGAAGAAACCCATCACATCTTTAGAAATTGCCCTTTGTTATAATTCTGACAAGTTCAAAATGTACATATATATAAGTACACGCACATGAATTATTTCCAGAAAGAAGCATTTCTATCAAATAGTTGCAATACACCTGAGTTTCAGAGTAGCAGTAAAAGAGGAATAAATCACCACGCTAACCTTTTGCTGAGACTAATAGCAGGATTGGCATGATCCATTCAATAATGTGAGATAATTATTTTGTATTAGAGGCCGGGGATTTTCATACAAAGCAAGAATAACATTGCAGCAGAACGTATGGACTCAGAGTGTACCTATGACTAGTACAGAAGCTACAGTGTATGTAACGATTTTAAAATATTGGGGTTTTTTAAATGTCTGCATAAGGAAAAGGATGCAGACCCCTGCTGATAGCTTTTTGTTTTGCAGCTTCCTTCTTGCACTACAGATTTGGTATAAAATGTAATTTTCTATTTTATCTCAAATTGGAGAAGGTGTTTTTCTGCCGTTTTTCATTTCTAGCAGGATGTGACAACTACCAAATTCACAGACCTCCCCTTGTTTTAGTCTCTCAACATCTCAGCATCACCAGATACGATGTGGTCACGTTCATCCCTCCAGTGTGCCAAGGATTGTTTGAACTATGACTGTCAGGGTTTGCGTCCCATGTCCCTCTTTATCTTGTTCATAATGGTTGTGAAGATATAAATACCCAATATCCTTCTCAGGAGCACAATCAGAGGGAAGAAACCAGTCCATAATATTTATTCATTTTTCATCTGTCTATATGCACATACTCATGCACACAAACATGTTAGGAAATGAATGTGGAGTGAAAATCACAGGGCTCATGGCTTTACTGGCCCACAGACAGAAACCACATCAGACTTGAGGAGCTACGGGATTTCATTCCAGAAATATGTGTCGCAACCTGCATTTTATTTTTACTTGCATGCTTTTCCCCGTTAATTGACAGTATAACACACTGTAACATCAAAGATGAAACACCAGAATGCACCTTTTGCTCTGATATCAGACACCCAGACATTTTTTTTCTGATGTATAGCAGCACAAATTTCATCTCCTTCCAATTCTCAGTGACAGCGCTGGGAGAATCATACCAAATGTCTTCGGGCCTGTCCACACTTTTTTAAGCTACGCTGGCTGGGGTAAAATACACAGCATGAGGAATTTTAGATGGAAAGAGACTCCATTAATGTTTCTTACTTGTTTGAAACATATGCTGTTAGTGTTATCAAGTGCTGTACCCAGCTATTTTTGTATTTTTATCATAGAAAAATGTGATTATCATAGTAATTATGACATTAAACCTTTAAAATGAATGTCCTATTTCAACTTGTATAATCGTCTAAAAGGGTGTTTTCTTTGAGTCACAGCAAAATTGCAACTTATCGGGTAAACAGTCTGGGATAGACTTTTATGTTCAGGCTTTTTTCTTTACGTAGTTAATTTAATATTAAAACAAATGCTCTTTGGGATATGTCCACCTCAAATCCACCCACATCTCCAGCAGAAGCTCAAAACAGCAAACAAATTAGATTTGCATTTAAAAAAAACCAAAACCGATACTTTAAAAGCCCTACTGGAATCCAACACAGCTATAGAATAATTTATGGAGAAGGGAAAAGATACCATGCTCTCCAAATGTATTTGAGTAGCTAATTACTAGTTATCCATAAAATTGGAAAACACTTTTTATTTGAAATTACTTAACTTCACGAAGTTATGTATTTCAATAACATCAAAAGTAGAACTTGTCGTGTCCATTTTTTTCTTGTCAGTATTTAATATCTGAATATTTGTGTACTAATCAAAGCTACAGATAGCACTCTTCTGTGGGGAATTAGTGCAGCTTCTCCAGCAGCATCAGACGGATATCTGTACCATATGTTAGACAAACAGAAAAATGCTGCTGTATTTCTATTTCTTCCCCAAGGGTAGACATTTTAAATATTTATTCTCCACCACCCACTCATTTTCTTGTGTTCATGCTAAAAACACTTCTTACTTCTTCCTACTGTGTTCAACCGATTCAGCATCAATATGCTCATACCATCAGCTCTCTAAAAACAGTACAAGATAGAATATCTATGTCTTAGTTAAGAGAATAGAAAACCTTAAGTATCCAGATATTAATATCAAACCTTAATTATTTAGAGGGAGGTGTTAGAAAAGGCACAGTTTCAATTCCATCCAAATACTCTCCCTAGAAGAAAAAAGGATTCTGAAAGTTTTATAAATAAGAGACAGCTTTTCAAGGACATGGTGTTTTGCATAATTTCCACATAGCAATTGCCACTGCAAATACTAATTAGTCACAGTATTAGGACAGTTGCTTATTTTATTAAAGTTATGGTGATTGTGCCCATTAGCAACATACATAAGCCACAAGGCATTTGGCATATCACATACCAGACAGGGAAGAATATTGCACTTGTGTCTTAGTACATACGTTATTATACATTGTGGTGGGTTGGCCTTGGCAGGCAGCAGGTGCCCACCCAGCTGCTCTTAACTCCCTTGCCTCAGCAAGACAGGAGGAAAATGGAAGACAAAAAAAGCCTGCAGGTCAAGCTGAAGACACGGAGATCACTTACCTTCACAGGCAAAACAGACTAAGGGATAATTCATTGTGTTTATTACTAACTAAACTAGATGGGGATGGTGAGAAAAAGAGGCAAAACCACTTCCACCTCTACTTTTCCCAGGTCCATTTCACTCCCAGCTCCTCAAGTCCCCACCAAGTACCACAGGGGGAAGGGAAATAGAGGATGTGTTCGCTCTGGAACAGCTACTCTTGGCCACTCCGTCCTCCTCACACTTTTTCCATGCTCCAGCATGCATCCTTCTGTGCACTGCAGTCCTTCCAAGATAACCCTGCTCCAGCACGGGTGTTCAGGGACCTCAGGTCCTTCAGGAAACACCCACCTGCCCTGGCACAGTGTTTTCCATAGGCTGCATTGTGGATATCTGCTTCAGCAAGTCTTTCCACAGGCTGCAGGGAAGCATTGCACCGTGCACTGGTGAGGCTGCACCTCGAATGATGTATTCAGTTTTGGGCGTCTTGCTACAAGACAGACATTGAGGTGGTGGAGAGAGTTCAGAGAACAGCAACGAAGCTGGTGAGGGGTCTGGAGCACAAGTCTGAGGAGGAGCAGCTGAGGGACCTGGAGGTGTTTAGCCTGGAGAAAGAGGGAGACCTTATGGCTGTCTACAGCTGCCTGAGAGGAGGTTGTAGCATGGAGGTGTTGGTCTCTTCTCCCAAGTAACAAGTGATAGGACAAGAGGAAATGGCCCCAAGTTGCCCCATGGGAGGTTTAGGTTGGTTATTAAGAAAAAAGTCTTCACAGAAAGGGTTGTCAGGCACTGGAACGGGCTGCCCAGGGAAGTGGTGGAGTCACTGTCCCTGGAGGTGTTTAAAAGGCATTTCAATGAGGTTCTTAGGGTTGTGGTTTGGTGCTAGAGTTAGGTTAGGTTACAATTGGACTCAATGATCCTAACGGTCTCTACCAACTGAGATGATTTTGTGGCTTAATGGTGGACTTGGCAGCGTCAGATTCATGGTTGGACTCAATGATCTTAAAGGTCTTTTCCCACAAAAAATGATTCTACGATAATCCTCACTAGAAAGAAATCTCTGATTCAGTGTTAGAAGCACATCTTCCTTCACCTCAGTATTCATGATACTCACTGCCTGGGTGCTGTTTCACCATTTCTAAAATACCTTTTCCCAGAGGCACCACTGCCTTTGCTAATTGGCTCAGCTGTGAGGGGTCCATTCTGGAACCAGCCAGAACCAGTCAGAACTGGCTGGATCCAGCTCAGGGCAGCCCTGACCTCACAGAGCCCGCCACCAAAGCCTTGCAAATCCAATGCGTATATGTATTAATTGGTTATATGTTTCAGCTGAAGCCAGACTCCCAGCTGGAGTAGATTAATGCAGCTGCACTCCTGTCTCTAAAGCTGTGCTAGGAGGGGTTTGCAGGGCGTTTGTTGTGTTGGTGGTGAAAACAGCAGCAGGCGGGTGGGCTTTGGTTCCAGGCTGGGCATGGGAGCACGTTGGATGGCCTTGCTGCTGCCCTCAGAGCCCAGGTATGTTCACAATAGTCCTTTTTGACTTTTAAACCAATTATATGCTTGGGAGTAGGATTGTGTTATTTTTCTAAAGAATATGATCTTTCTTGAAGTGTTTTTGGGAAGCAAAAGTTCTTCTGGTACACCAGCTCCAGTCCTCTGGAGCTTAGAGGTTTTGGTGGTTATAACTTGTGGAGGAAAGAGAGAAACAAATTGTTTTTCAGCCGTGCGTGATTGTAGTGATTTCAATCTGTCTTTATGCTGGTCTTTCCTGGTATAAATTTAATTAATTAGGAGAAATATGATTTGTTTTGTAAGTGGTACTTCATGATTTTATATATTCACTTATTTTAAAATTAAGAAGTGCTTAAAAGCCACGTAGTATAGTGGGGTTCTATTAAATGATATTATTTTATTAATATTTCCATACAAATGCTGATTTCTCTCTGATACCAGAAGAAAGGCTGGTAGCTGGGTTTCTGTGGTCAGTACGTTATTGTGCGGGAAGAGCCTGTTACGCCATGTCCCACCCAAGGCGTGGTGGGAACTGCCGTGGGTCTCTGTGGCTGAAGCTTGTCTGCCTTCTGGAGATAATGGACTTTGTTGGTAGCTTGTTGAGGCTGATATTATCTTTATTTGTTTCTTTTAATTAGGTGTTTATAATTTTCTTTAATAATGCTGTTTTTCACAAAACACTCACTTTGCTATTTCCCCCCTTGCTTCCACCCCACTCTTAGTTACAGAATTTCTCGTTTTGTCCTTAATTGCCTCATGACATCACTGCATTACTGTTGTGGATTTTCATATACTCCTATAGACAGCATGGCTCATAAAGCTTAATGAGAGTAAGTTCATTAAATTAATCCCAGTAATTATCAAACTTGCTGCTTACTTCTCAGTTGTCTAATTTGTGACAGTCTTGGCAATTGGCTTCCACTGGAAGCAAGACTTGTGTCCAAAAAGCTCTTAAAAGTGACAAGCAAATTAATCTTCATTAGAATTAGATTATTGAATTAAAAATCTGTTGCTGATAATTATTGACTTAGAAATGGTTTTTTACTTAGAAAAAGTAAGCAATGATAGGAGAGTTCCTTAAAGTAGCTTTTCTTTCTCTGTACTTAAGACTAAAATATGCTTTGGTTACGGTGAATTTCCTTTAGTCCTGGTTCATTGGAATGCACCTTTGGGCTCTTCAGGAAGACTGTGTGGAGAAGGGATCTCAGTATTAAATAAGAATGTCAGTAAGAGTAAGATTAATCTTTCTTTAGAAAGTCACATAAAGAAGAGGTGATGGATCTGTTGCACCAGCATGCTAATCTTAATAACAGGCTGATTGACTTTGAATGTGATTCTGGTTTTATTTTTATCCAATTGACTTCAGTGAAGTTACTTTATTTGTTTATTTTCCTCTATCTGAAACTAGAGTTGAGCCTATTGAGGTTTTATTGTTCTGTTATTATTTTTGTTAAAAGGTTTTATCCCTGAGATAAACTTTATTCTTTGTTAGAATTAACTGTGTGCTGATACAGAAAAAACTTTAGAGCCTATTTTCTTCCTCTTGCTAAAATTAAAAAAAGGTATTGTGCTGTTTCAAGTATTGCATATAGATTTCTGAAATGGGTAGGTTTTGCATGGAACAACTGTTCTAAGTTTTCATAATTTTTATTTGAAGCAGTGAAAAACAAGGTGAGTGCATGCCAAGGGGCAAGTGTGCTGTGTCTGCTCCGTGCATGTCAAAAGAAGCAAAACCTTCACACAACTATAAGCTGGATTTGGTGCTTGACTGTTGAAGCTGTAGTTCAGAAAATTGTTTGCCATTAGGATACCAATCCCGTGTAAATGTCTGAGTTCAGCTTAGGGGAAAGGGGAATTCCACTAGTTTTCTGATGGTTGCTAGGTGAAGTGGCAGTCACGGGGGGTGGAGTTGGAGCCTTGCTTCCTTCACTGTGGGAAGGGGAACCTGGTTGCTTCTAGAGAGCAATCCGTAAGCTGAACTTCATTAGAAACCCCAGAGCTAGCTAAAGATTGGAGAAAATCTCAGCTCTGTCACTACTGAAGCCTGGACTTGACTTGTACCAAGTAGCTTTCTCCTAAAAAGTAAATCACAGAGTGTCAGGGATTGGAAGGGACCTGGAAAGCTCATCCAGTGCAATCCCCCCATGGAGCAGGAACACCCAGATGAGGTTACACAGGAAGGTGTCCAGGCGGGCTGGAATGTCTGCAGAGAAGGAGACTCCACAACCCCCCTGGGCAGCCTGGGCCAGGCTCTGCCACCCTCACTGAGAAGAAGTTTCTTCTCAAATCCAAGTGGAACCTCTTGTGTTCCAGTTTGAACCCAATACCCCTTGTCCTACCATTGGTTGTCACTGAGAAGAGCCTGGCTCCATCCTCCTGACACTCCCCCTTTAGATATCTGTAAGCATTAATGAGGTCACCCCTCAGTCTCCTCCAAGCTAAAGAACTAAAGCTAAATGCCTGAAAAACATCTGAAAGAACTGAGCATCACCATTTTCTTTCTTAAATTACAGTGTAATGTAATGCTGTGCTCTATGTAATTGTGATGTGTATTCCTTAGGCTGCTTGCTGCTTAAACAGTGTTGTTGCTGATAAATTTTAATTCCTTACACTGAAGATATCCAAATGTCTGTTTTCTAACCTATAGACCCCATATGCAATCAGCTGGGGAGCCCTGAACAACTGTTTCTGAAAATGTGTGATTATGAGGCAATTCTAAGTTCACGGCAGAAAAGGCCAATGGGGAGTACGAGTGTGTCAGCCGGGACGGCGCTGCTGGAGGAGTTAATGATGCAGATTCATAGGATGCCCTTTCCGGGGTATAAGGCAGGATTAGCATTTGTGATAATCACGTGGTACTTGATTTTTAATTTTTTTACATTGGAATTTAGGCTTAATTCTATTTAACAAAGTTCAGGTTTCCAAATGTCAGCTGGTTGACCAATAGCCTGATTTCAAAATGAAAAGACCAAACCCACAAAAAACAAGATTAAAAACCACAAACAAACAAAAAACAACAAACACACACACAACAACAACAACAAAAAAAACCCCAAACACACAACTGCTTTAATTGCCGAGTAAGCAAGGGTGAAGACATTTGTGTGGTTGTAGAATAACAGAGAAGTTATGACAATATCTACTGTTGCATATGTTAACTTTTTGCATGGGTGATGGGTTAACTATTTTTACTCTTGTAATTATTTATACGGACATTTGTCCTTGGAATAGATTCATGGTGCTTTTAGACAGGTGATCTAGGCAAAAATTTGCAGATGTGATTGTATCTGTCTGGGTTTTCAACAGCTTTATGGGTTCACAAATCAGTGATATGCATGTGAAGGGAAATAGTAATTTTCTTTTTTTATCCTGATTTAATTGAGCTTACCCAGGGTGATTCTGCTAATGATGACCCAATTCAAAGTAGGATGCTGGGTTCTAAGACAGGCTGTTTTTCTGTTTAAAGACCAACAGGGGGGGAATGCCCTAAGGCAGAGAAAGGCTGAAAGCATCATATATCAGGGGAAAAAAAAAAAACAAGAGAGAGAAAATATTCTAGGAGAAAACATTGTTGCCTGAGATAACAAAAAGTATATATCTATAAAGCAACAAAAAGATCTCAAACATGTAATCGAAGTGCCTCCTTTTTCTCAAAAGCCTATTGATAAAGAGGTTCCAGCGTGTGAAGCCCCACAGCCTGCCTTGCTTTTGCTGTCTGGAACTGTAAGAACTCAGAACATCATGTAAACTGCTGTATTATGAGATTTATGCTTCAATCTTTATTTTATGGGTTTTGAATTCACTAGTTGAGAAACACCATACCTTTCCAATTTCCTTGATTAGCTGCAGTTAGAAGGTTCTGAATGTGTATCTATTTGTAATCTTACATAATTGACTTAAGGCAAAATGTTTATTTTTAGGCTTTGAGTAACAGAGATCAAGATAATTCTTCCATTGTTAGCACTCACAGAATCCCAGAATGTCAGGGGTTGGAAGGGCCCTGGAAAGCTCATCCAGTGCAATCCCCCCATGGAGCAGGAACACCCAGATGAGGTTACACAGGAAGGTGTCCAGGCGGGTTGGAATGTCTGCAGAGAAGGAGACTCCACAACCTCCCTGGGCAGCCTGGGCCAGTGTTCTGCACCTCTCCCGTTTCCCAAGACTTGGCAAAGATGATGGAGAGCGGTCCAGCAATGATCTCAGCCAGCTCCCTCAGCACCCATGGGTGCATCCCATCTGGACCCTTGGATTTATGGATGTCCAGATTGCCAAACTGCTCACTCATCTAGGTGCTTTCTTTCATTTAATATAATTTAAAAAAAACCCTGTTATATGTGAACATGTACTGCATTTCTGATTTCCTGCTTTTAAACAAATAGAAGCAACACTGAAATTTAGACAATTTGAAATCTGTTAAAATTTTATAGTTAATATTGATCTAGGTGGTTTTGAATCTGTTCCTAGGCATGGTTTAGATATTGGGGGGCGAGTTAGTTTTTAAAGTTTATAAGTGCTGAAGAAAGAAAGGGAATAGTAAATATAAGGATAGATGAGAAAGCAACAGTAGTGAAAGCATTTCAGAGCCAATATTAGTTCTTTCAGTACAAGAAATTTAATAGAAGGTCATGTAGGATTTCCAAGTAACTTTTCAGAGTGAAGCGATGTAATTTAAATGATCTGAGTCTACTTAGTATAAATTATGGCTATGTACCAAAAGCTAGATCATGTTGAAGTGATGATAGGCAACGTAGTACTTGATATTACATTTCACCAAGTAATATCATGTTTGGAGAGAAAAGGAAGGAAATAAAAGAAATTATAGTATCTTTGGGAAAACTGTGAAATACCTTCCCTGAGTAGTTAAATAGTTAAACTCCTTTTGAAAAAGGATGGCCGTGGATTAAGATACAAAGTGTTGTCTGTAAATCTTGTCTTGTAATCTTGCATGAACAACCTGGATAAAAGTCAAAGGATTGAAGGAAAGTTAGCTATGCACAACAGGGGTATGAATTGGTGCTGACAACAGTAAAGCCAGGTAAAACTATGAACTTGAGATTTTTTAAATTAGAATAAAAGAACTAATTGGCCCATATAGAGACATATGGAATTTTGTCGTGATCACTGTGCAGAAATAAAAGAACTACTGAAAGAGACTAGGATTTAGAAAAGCAGAGGGATGTTGTAACTACTCTAAAAAATGAATCCTCTGTGTTTCCCGTTACCCTATTTTTGTGAATATTGTATTTTGATAGAACGGATATATTAAGAACTGATGAATACACAATGTTAATTTTCTGTTAAATAGAAGAGTGAAATTAACATCAGCCTATTAATTTGGATAATCAGTTAAGACTAAGTAATTAAAATCATAGTTTGAATGCTTGATACTTGCTGCCAGTATCAAATGCAAGAAAACCTTGATGTAGATTGTCGTTCAGTTCAAATTAAGCTGAACTGGTTAAATGGCAATGTGATATATACATAGAATACATCAATTCTGTGCTTTGAAGCACAGAAGGCTCTGGTTCTTTTGGCTGATTATCAGTTAATGATTACCTATTGACTTACAGGAACAATAAAATTATAGTAGTCTGTGCAATTCAAAATAAATTGTGTCATGTGATGCTGTGCTATGTACACTAAAGAGTTATTGTTTCTCTAGTTTTTAGCCTGCTCATTTGTTTGAATGATCTCTAATTGGTATATAACCAATTTCTCCATCTCTTGGCGCAGAAAGCAAGCGCTAACAGTAATGCTCATGATACTTGGGGATAAATGGGAAGATTAGTGTCAGCGACAGCTCCTCTCTACTCCCTGGGCAGTGCTGTAGACCCTAAATATGACAGTTCCTTTGTTCCATGTTGCATTTTTAGCAGGAGAGAGCACTCCAACTTCGCTGCATAGTTTCCATTCTTTGAAGAATGCCTGTTCTGCCCTGTTAGTGTCTGAGAGTGCATGTGATTTATGCAGCCAGCAGTTGGTTTCAGCTCCACAGAACAACTCTTTTAGAGTAAGTCACATTATTTACGTGTTGTTGTAGTAGCATTGCTTATATCTCTGCCTGGTGACTTCTACTTCAATTTATGTCACTGCAGAAAGCACCTGGTTGTTCTTTCAGTTCCCTGACAGTTCAGGTTTTTGTTTTACACTCGGCTTGCACTGTTTTCACATTTCTGCCTTCTTGGGCTGACTGTTGTTATAAATCAATGTTTGGTCAATGTCTTCCATTCTGTCTTGAGGCTCCTCTAGGTGCATGTTGACAGTCCAAAATAGTTTCTTTGTGCTAACCAAAATGGTTACTGTTTGCATGCAGAACAAATTAACTTCTCTCTCTTCACTATGAGAAAAGAATGGATGGAGAAATTAAACCTAAACGGCATTCATCAGATAAGCAGTACAGAAATTTCTTGCATTCTTTACAGTACTTTAGTAGCAGCCTGTGCTGTGTAGAAACTTAAAGTTCTGGTAGTTCTCTACAGTGGAAACTGCCACCAGAATGATTCTGGCACAAGAATGGTTGCTTTATCTAGAAGTTTTGTATCACAGAGTCAAGTCAGCTCAGTGCAGAAGAATGGATAATATGCTGTTCACAATATCTGTTTCTTGGAGAATATCTAGATGTCCAGCTCTAATACTACCTGTGAAGTTAATGACCTGGATGTAGTACAGGTTTTTACTAAAGTGGTTTGTGGGTTACTTTTTTCTTCTTCTTCTTCCTTCAAGGCATAAAGTTACTAAGATGTGAGTCCTACAGGCTCTTATGAAATGCATGAAGCAAGCAAACAAAATTTACGAACAAGTGGGCTAAGCATGCTTATTTACTGACAGGTAAAATAGATGCTTTCATGTGGAGCTTTCAGCTTCCTTTAGACAGTACAACTGTACACATTCAGCATGCTGTTTTGAAGTCTGCACAGGAAAGAGAGAGGAAGAATTCACCACAGTTTTGATAAAATCAAATTAAAAATTAATGGAACTAAAACACTGTTCTGCCTGATCCAGTAGAAGAGAAGTTTGGGAAATAAAAAAAGCATTAGTAGGTGCAGAAGCCTCTGGTGCATTATTTTATTTCATTTCAGATGTAACTTGTCTATTTTGTGATGATTTTATCACTTGCCTCTTGAATATAGTAATTCTCAGAGGAATAATCTTACCTCCTACGCTGCTGATGCAGGAATGTGCTGTATTTGATCAACAGTAGTATACTCCAGAAAGGGCTTGGAGGAAACAGGTCTTATAACAGTAGTAAATCAATACTTTCTTTTTATATTTGAGGAACGTATGCATTTGTGTTAGATAAATATAGTACTACCTAGCTTTATTTAGTTTACTTACCTGCACAACTTCCAGAGAACTTACCTTGATTTTTATATGGGCCATTGCAATCTCAGAAGTCTATTCAGAACAGAGAGCTACAATATTAGTGTTAGGGGTTTGGTTTTTGTTGGTTGGTTGGGGATTTTTTAACAATTCAGTTTTGGAAAATAATTCAGAACTAATACTAAACCTTTGTTAAATTATCTAATGCAGTTGGGATTAGCAAGAAAAGGTAAATATCCCTTAAAGCAAGAATTTAGCTGTTTCAGTGGGATGTCTCACAGATGACCCTTTAAGCAAGAACAACAAAGCAGGGATGCTATGTTACTCTGATTTGCAGCATAGTAACTCAATTAAAATGAGAAAAAAAAATACAACTGTATGGAAATTAAATGGTGTGATGAACAACTGCAAAATGTATCTCCAGTTTAATGCATTTTGATAATTACAATTTCTTGACTAAGGCTGTGTCCTTACAGCAATGTGTCAGGCAATTTACAGGAGGAGAGAGAGAAGGTCAAGGTCAGTACAAGTCCAAGAGCGGTCTCACATCAGTCCAATAAGTATAAATCAAGTCCTCTAGAAGTTTGGCACTGAAACTCATTCTAAATCCTGCGATCAAGAACACGTTGGTGTGAGATACGCAACAAAGAGAAACTCTGAACCGGGAGCTGGAGGGGCAGGGATGTGGCGAGGAAGGAATGCTGAGAACACAGGTGTACAGAGCACTTCTCAGGTGCATCTTCAGGGCACCATGGGCTGCAGGGAGGAGAGGAGGCATTTTGGTCAGAGAACATGGGGGTTAAGGCTCTTTGTTTCATTCTTTGTTCCCAACACTGTCCGTATTTTGACAGAACAGTCCTAGCATCCAGGAATTTTATCTCTAGGTGTTGCTTGTGCTGTCTGGGCAACAAGACGCTTTCAAAATTGAAGTAAAAAACAACCACCAGTGCCAAAACCAACACCGAGGAGAAGGGGGTTCATAACTACTTCCACTGCAAAATGGAGGGGTGTGTGTATTATGATTGCAGATCTTTCAGTTGCTTAAGTTCTGTGTTCCACTTCAGATATTAATGGTCTCAATGCAAATGCTCGATATGGCACTGTGATTCCTAGGAAGTAAATGCTCTAGCCTAAAGAATTGGATTTCATAAAGTACTGGGAAATTACTCTGCATTCTATTCGGAGGAGTGCTATGTAATAGAAGCAGGACTTCAGAAATCACATGCTTTCATCTCAAGATGGAGAAATGTTAGTATATGTTTATTTTCTAAAATATTTAATGTTTGGGAATTCCATACATGCTTTTCTGGATCGTGTCATAAATATTGTCTCTAATCTGCTATAGAAATGTTGCAACTTGTACTGTAGTAAACGAATAGTATTGTCTGAATTCTGTAAGTGGATTGGATTAAAAATGGTTAGATTCTGGCTTTGTCTGAAGCTGAGCGAACACACGGCTTCTTATTGAGATAGCTGTCTAACTGAATAGTCCTTTTGAGATAAGGCATCAATAACTTCCTCCTAATCTTAGTTGAGCTTAATCAAACACCTCACTTATCAGACTTAGCTGCTCGCAGGTAAAAGCCTCCTTATCTTTCATTCACAGGATTTTATGGGAAGTTAGTTAACATCAAAAAGCACAGATGTTGAGCATGACAAAGTCACCTCTACTCTGCAGAATATGGGCAATCACTGTTCACATCCGTGAAAGTAGTTAAATCTGAAATCTTGAGAGGTTCCAGCCACAACTGGTAAAATTTCCTTTATTAATAATGATAATGGCTGAGAATTTTGTTCTTTAGAGCTTAACATCAATGTTTCTGAACAGAATAGCACCAAGTTACATGTGCGTGCTGGGTCAAGTTCTTCTTGCTTAGAAAAAAAAAAAAGCCATATATAAAGGACAGCGAAAAAGACATAAATTTACATTGTTGAACTGTTGTTTTCATACTAATTCAACACACCAATGGGTACACTAAAAGGCTGACGTTGCCAAGTCAATTTGTGTTTAGCAAGCCAACTGTTAATTTTGATAGTTTTAATGCATTTTATCTCTGAATTTCTACTTATTGTCAGTCTATGAAGCAGAGGAGGGCTGCCTTAGTATCTGATTCTGCTAATGTTGTTGAGAACAGGGCCCTTTTTTTGTGAGTAATTACCCTGAGAAGATCCAGAGGAAGGATTTTGTTTGCTAAATGGTAAAGGAGATAGGAGAGGACAGATGTAATCCAGAAAGGGAATTGACTTGGCACTGATGTAAAGTAATAAGGATGATATGAAAGTCTAAGGAAGATGTTTCATTTTGAAAGATAAAAAGCATTATGAAGATTTCAAAGACCTAGAGTGCTACTGAACTGTATCTGGTGAAAGAGGAGCGTGAAATATTAAGCATTTGAAATGTTTTGTTCATATGGGAATTAATTTGAAATTGTTGTTGATTTTATTATGCAGTTCATGTTAATGGATATTTGACTGTAAGGTTGATTATTAATGAAGGACAAATGAAATCTCTGCTTAATGTTATGCCATATTGTATCACCTTGAAACTTTAATGGTAAAAATTCAGCAGGGCTGGACTTGATCAGGATTTCAATTGAAAGCCATGAGATGTAAGAAGTGGGGCTGGTGGCTGGGCCAGGACAGCGTAATGACAATTCATGGCACCTTTATAGAGGGACTGAGCTGCTGCAGCCTTTCATGATCTTTTAAGAGGGGGTGGGCGAAGGACAAGAAAAACCACAACTTTGGAAGGTTTAGTGACACACAAGTCAATAAAACCTGTGTAATGCTTCCTATAACTAAACAATTTCTTACACTCTTACTGGCCAAAATATTTTTTTAAACTACTTTGTGAATGTCAGGTGGTTTTGTTTCAGCCCATGACCTTCAAGTACAAATTTGCTTGAGCATTAAAGGCCCCTTTGTGAAATGTTTTGCATTTGGTACAGAAACATTCATAGGAGCAAGCCAGGATTTTTCTCCTGTCATGTGGATGTTTAGAGCTAGAACTTTTTTATATTTTACTTGTTTTTTTGTTTGTTTTGTTTTTTTCTGATAGAAAAAATTGATTTGTTAGAGGTCTTTTAGTGAATATAAAATGTTAGCACTAGGATGGCTTTCTTGAGAACTAAAGAAGCCACCTTTAATTCCCTTTCCACCCTTTCCACAATCCCAACACACAGGCCTCAGCAGCTCCTCTTGGTAACCCAGCAGTCAGTATTGCCCCTTTGCTTTCACAAGCATTCATGCTAAATGGGACCCTGGAGACTCTAGAACGGGAGCCTGCCCATGTCTGTGACTGCAGGTGATACAGACTGACAGCAGCAGAGCTCTAGAACACCATAGCAGTTTTAGAGGACCTGTCATCCAACCATATGTGCTTTTTTGTTTTTTCATTAGCTGTCATCTTGCTCCAGGGAAATAAATACACATTTGCAGTTGGAATGCCACACTGCCACATTGTGGTTGTTTGAAAGATAGATCATAAGCAAGAAACTCATGTGTTGACCCCTAAAGCAGCAGTAGCTTTGGTCTTTGCTAATCTCTTACTTATGAGACAGCTTTGCATAAAGCTGATACCTACCTATGCTGATACTCTTCATGACTTTCTCCTCTGTTTTTCCTTCGTGTTTCATTGAATCCGGGACTTATCTTTGGGACATTTTCATGTTCTTGTGAGTAACTTGTTGGGAAGTAAGCAGAGGGGAATATCATGAGAACCAACATAAATTAAGTAGTCTTCAGTTTGTTCTTGCTATATATCCATTTGTTTTCTTCATGCTCCAGATGTAACCTGTGTATTTAATATAATCTAGTATTAATTTAAAGAATTCTTCAAGTTCATGGTTCAGAAGTGCATCTGCCATTAGGGCTTCTAATGGATTCCCTTGAGATCCCTGTAGAGCTTTTCCTCTTCAGAAGTCCCTTTCTGATTTAATCTGTCTCTTCACCTGCACACAACCTAAGAACTAAGCTGGGGTGGAAAGACAAACTACTGTTTTAAAGCTTCATCGTTAAGTATCTGTGGCCCAAGTTGGAGAGCGGTCAGTGTGTCACCACTACGCAGCATGTGGGTTGGGAGCCAGGCCGGTGCTGTCCCAAGGCAGTGCTCTGGTGTGGCCATCACCTGCTCCCTGACACAGCCGTGTGCCCTGCTTGGCCCTGTTCTGCCTTGGCATGGTGGGATCAGCCATAGCCTGTCTTGCTTGACCACAGATGTTGTTTGATTCAGGCCTGTAATACATAGAGCTTTTTTGCCATACAAGGATTTTTTTTGGTACATGACTAGGAGGTGAGGAAGCCTGATCACATCTGATCCA
Source organism: Columba livia (assembly GCF_036013475.1). Lineage (NCBI taxonomy): Eukaryota > Metazoa > Chordata > Aves > Columbiformes > Columbidae > Columba > Columba livia. The sequence continues at coordinate 18,282,404 of NC_088614.1, forward strand.
AAAATAAATCAAAAAGACCAAGCTTTTTAAATGTACCCTTCAATGAGGGCACTGTAATTAGTTTACTGCCTTTTTGAATTGGGGAGCAGCTCTATTGCACGTCCTAACTGCTGATTTATCTCATCAGCAAGAAAAGTAATGCTCAAGCAATTGTCAGTCTACTTAAACTACTGTATCTCAAACTTGACTTCTTTAGCAGCAACTTGGTGGTGTGGATCACCACATTATAACATTATTTATTTCCATCTTACAGGGCCTAGAGATGCTAATCCCACAAATTTCAAAGCTTTTGAATGCTGGCAATTTGCAGATGCCTAGAGGCATAGAGAATAAAAGAAACATAGGGTTATACAGTGGCTATAACAGAGTTGGAAAGAGAATTAGGAGTTCTTGCTCTGCTTTTAAGTATTAGAAGATATTCTTCAATGGTGTCAGGTCTCAACGTTTGGTATAGGAATTGAGGAGATCAATTTAAATGCTAAAATTAGAAATTTAAATAAGAATTGTTATTAAAAAAATAAATGAATGTTCCTTTGTGACATGGGATACTACTGGAACCTTTAGAATTGAGACATATGGTCCTAACACAGGTTAAGCTTAACCTGTGTTAGTGTAATTAAGGTTATAGAAGTCTTCTCAAGTTGTAACTACAGTTCAGGGTTCTAAACAGGGTTGTCTTTTTTCCATTCCTTGCAACCAGCAGCACATATGTGACTTGGCACTTTAACTGGATGCATTGTTCACATTATATCACGTTAACAAGGTCAGTGCACCTGCGGTAGAATGAGCTTTTGCACAGCTTTTTTCGCCCCTCCTTTCCCGCATGTGTCATAAGGAAGGCTCTGCAGGTCAACGTGTTGGTATCTCTGGGCTTTCTTCTGCCAGATGGCTGAGTAGCAAGTGTGAGGTCTCAATCTCCTTCCCTTTTTTTTTTTCTTCTTCTTCTTCCTTTGGTGTATCTTTAATTCTGAAGAGTTTGTTAAATCTGAGTGCAGCATGTATAATTTTCTCATTAAATCAATGGACAAGGTCATTATGTGTTAAAAGGAGGAAATAACTAGTTCACACGTGTTATCTTCACAAAAATATGAGCTGAGCAATTCTGTACTGACCTTTCAATATCATTCAAAATTAAATTCTATATGCACTCTGCTACTGCATTCTGTTCCGATGCTGCTGTGAAGTTAGAATGCCTTTTTAGAAGAAAAATGTAAACTATTTTTTTAACTCTTCCATTGCATTTGCTTATCACTGTGTGGTTTTTTGTATGTTTGGGTTTTCTTTTGTTCTGTTGCCTTTATTTAACTACTTAATATACATATATTTTCCCTGTATCGATCATGGGAACATCAAGTAGCTTCTAATTGCAATAAAAACTGCATGAAATTTGCATGTACTACTGTCTCTAGAAATACAGTCCTGGATACGCTTAAGAGTAACAAGTGGAAGGATTTGCATCATTAAATGCTATAGAAGAGACATTAATATAGATTTGTAGTCATGAAATAGATTGGCCTGTCTCAGTGGCAGGAAGCAATTTCTGCAGGGTATCATTCAGAACACAAAAGAACATTGCTACAAAGGGGCTGCAAAGATGTAGAATAGCTACAGATAAGCCCCTAGAGTATACGTATTTACTAGAGGTATATTAGAGTGATTTGAGAATGTAGAAATGGAACAATAACACTCAGGGCTGCAGTGCTTGTATCTGTGAATATGCTGAACCGGGTTTTTTTGCAGTGCTTTAAATGTAGTACGTGACAAATAGAAATCTATAAGATGCTTCCTTATTAGGGTTTCACCTAAATCCTTAAGATGGAGGCATTTATCTTTGCTAGTAGCAATGCAGGAGTTACTGTATGAGTTCTGTATGAGTTACTCGTTTATGAAAATGCATGGATACTATGCCAAGGAAGTCAGATACTTTGAGGAAAGCTTCGTCTTGCTCTGTTTTCAGAACCTAGCACAGCTGGATTTTAATATTTACTGTGGTCTTGGAAAACAGCAGAGCATACATGAATATTAGGGGGGTGAGGATGCTGATGACTACTACTAAAAACTTCCTGTGATTAAAAATGAAGCATTGGGGCCAGAGACTGTGCTGAATAAGTGGGTAGCATTTTACTGAAGTCTCAGTTTTGTCTTGACTGAGACCTGATCTGATGATGATGAAATTAGAGCTGGATAAAAAGGTGTTTCATTGTAATGCAGATTGTCTTTGGAAGTTTCAGACAAAAGATTTGCACAGGAGCAGAACAAAACTTTGCCAAGGTTGAGGACAAAACATTAAACAGTAGGAAGACAAGGGTGCCTCTGCTGAGACGCAGGAGTGCCACATTCAGTCAAGTTCTGCTCTAGACAAGATTAATGTCCTGACCTTCCTATTTTGTTAGCCTAGGATATCTCTGTCTTTCTGTTTTGACCAAAGACCTTTTCCAGTGTATTGCTGAAGCTGGTCTATTCTCAGCCTTTTGCCTGTTGTGCCTAAAAATAATTTAGTTGAGCTAGTCAAGAATTTGGCTGTTTCAAATATAGACGGATAGGGTGACTTGCCAAACTGGAGAGAGCACAATGGAATGGTTTTGGTTTGAAGTGGAGTTCATCCCTTTGCTTTTAAGATAAGAAATTCCTGAACTGAGAAGACAGATAGAACTTCCACTTTAAGAAAGGACACCAGGAAAGGTCAAAACAATTTAGAAGATCTTTCTCTCTTCAAACAAGACAAGTAGTTATGTTGTTTTAAAAAAGGAAATGAAATCTTCATTGTGGAGGACTTATTCATGTAAAACAGATTAAAATATGCATTCATAATATGTAAATATAGAGTCAATTAACATGAAGCTTTTTTACAGTATAAGTGATTGTAACCTGGCAGTGTCCTCTGGGACGACTTTGAAACTGAAATGCTTCTTCTCTATAGTCCCAGTTAACAAAAATCAATAAACAGTAAACATAGAGCAGTCTGTTGCCAAGTGAGCAATACCTGAATAGGACAGTTTAATTTTCAACAGATGAGCAGAGTTCACCACGAACAGATCAGCTCAGGAGTCCACAAAGCCCTTAATGCATTCTAGGACCAATTCCAGTAGGCAACAGAAAGAGTAAAATTCAGAGGGGATTAAAATCTGTGTGTTTGGACTGATTCCTGTCTGGTTTGCCTCTGATTTAGTCACTTACACTCATGCAAAGTCAATATAAAGAGGGTGGAAAAACATGGGGCACTTATTTCTGCTTTCGGTTTGATATTTGCTTTGATCCCAGAAAGATTTCTCCAAAGCAGGACAGTTTGGGTCTGTCGGGAGGCCCGCTGGTAAAGGGGGTCATGGTGTTTCAATTTAGCAGAAGTGACATCTTACCCTGCGAGTGAATCTGCCAGGAGCCTGAGATGGGGCAGGGAGGCAAGAGGCCAAATTCTTAGCAATGCCACAATTCTTCATAAAACTGATGCCATCAGGAATACTGAAGTCAAAATAAAGAGATAACATTGTTTATACATAAAATTATACAGGTTGATGTCTGACTTTCTTTCCTTTGAACAGTAATTACTCTATTTGATAACTAAATTATACTGTGTAACATAGTCATTTAAGTGGCTGTGCTTTGCTTCCATCTCTAGAATTTAGCCTTTTTCACGTCTCCTTATATAAAAACATACAAAAAATGTATTGAACTGTTTTTACATGTCTACTTATATACAATATTCTGTTCATAATCTCTAATTTTCATTTTGCATATGATCCTTGAAGTATTAATCACTACATTTTTAATTGCATCCATCCAAGTTGCAAATAACACGCATGTTCCTGGCGGTACAAAGGTCAGCTCAACTAAGTACAAAACTCTTTAAGTAGATTGCCGAGGGTTTTGCACATTTGCGATGTTCAGCATTTGAAAGCAGTTTCTGCTGAAAGTCTGTCTACTTAAAATTCAAGCACTCTGCAACTAAGGAACTCCAAAAAGAGGTAATGAACCATAAATTATTGCCGTTAGATATTTAATACTCAATCAGTATGTGCTCTCTCATGCATATCCCACTGGCATTGCATTTATTCTGACAGTGTGGTACTGGTTCAATTACTTTGCTCATTTACAATAAAAGATTAATGAAAAGAGGTATATTTTAGTTCACAGAGATTAATTGCATCCCTTACTTTCCCTACTCTAGAAATATTCAGCCCATAATCCTGATAGCTTTTTCGTCAACAAGTGCATGGAAAATTAATAGACTTTCTTCTGCTGGAATCCTCAGTAGGCTTGCAGATACAAACATCCAGGGAAAAGCTGACTGAAAGTTGGCTTTCTGGTGGGGAGGAATTAATTTACCTTCTCTCCCTCACTCTTTCTCTTTCCTTCTCTTTTTAATCCGCTCTGATGCCACTTTGAATTAGCCAGAATAAAAATGCTTGTGCAGTAAGAGTTTGAAACCAGCATGCTCTTTGTTTTAGGTAGTCCAACTAATACATGTTGTGTATTTCCTCACTGAGGTGCAGCCAAAGGCAGCCAGTCATTGTGAGGGTCAATAGACATTTCAAGCACTTTCTAGAGTGTTAACTGCCTTATAAAATTTAACAGCCTTTATATTTGCAGGTACTTGCTAAGGTTACTAATAAAACTTATTTTTAATCTTGCTATGAATGTAGTTGATAGTTGTTTAAAATTGTAAAGGTTTTGATGTGGTTTAAGACTGAACAACCTCTTGGGTGTTTTAGTGTGGAGTTTTTACTCTGCTGTGTAGAGACGATTGGGAAAAAGACAACAAAAAAAGCATTCACATGTGCTGTTGACATGTAGGGAAAGAAAATGTTCTACTCAATTTTATTGGAGTGCTGCCTACATTAACAAGGAAACAAATATAAGAAAAAGGTAATAATTACAGCATCCTGACCAAACTCACCAGCGGCAATGGTTTGTAAAGATACAAAGTTAAGAGGCATCCATGCAAGCTGCAGAACCTTAAGGCAGACCTTCAGCACTCCATGTTTGCAGCTGGACTTTGGCTTTGCCTCTGAAGCCATTTGTGATCTTACTGGAACACAAATGCAGCAGGGCAGATTTCAAAAGGGTTTGCTTTGATTTCAGCTTAGATAAGAATCCAGAAGTTCAGAACTCAGCACAAATTTCTAGACATCTTGAGTTTACAAAACCAGAAGGGAAATCTGATTAAAATAATCTGGTTTGCAATGTTTTGACAATTCTGGTGGTGTTTGCTGCTGGAAACCATTAGTGGAAAAAAGATACAACATCTCAATATTTTGGACCTTAAACACTTGTTTCAGGCAGAAAAATAGATGTATGCTTTAGATATGTGTCTATACAGGCACTTATTTTACCTAACTTGTTTGCCTCTCCGTGGTCACACTGTGAAGGCTCTTAGACCGAGCTTTGAAAATGCTTCCTGCACATCCTGCTCTAAATCTGCTGTAAAATATGTAACAGCTAGCTTAAAGTCTATATCCAGCTCAAGCTCAGAATGCAGTTTTATGTATTATGATCCTTTTAAATCTGTACTATTTTCCATCTTCTTAAGGCTTATCATTAATTCAAGGTGAGTCTTGCTGAACTGGTTTATTACTGGATAGTACAATTTATGGGGTAGTTTAGACTAAAGTAAATGAAGAATCATGACTTCAGGGAGCGGTTATTCTTCAGTGGTCATTACACAGCCAGATTGGTCTCGTGAGGGCTAAGCAAAGATGTGGATAAAATATTCAGACTTGGATTGTCACTGTCTTAATAATGAGACTTCGCAGGCCTGTTTAATCCATCTGGAGTGGGGCCTGTGCCTTTTTCTTCAAGGTTTGTCTTGCTGCCATTGGGCAGTAGAAGGGATTCTGAGTTGTTAGCTTGAAAAGAAGGGTGTAAATCGAATAGATATGTACAAGCTCTGAAGAACTGAGGTTAGACAATATTGCTTAATGCATAATTTTTTGATTGTACGATCCTGTTGTTCATTTTCTTCATCTTGCTAGACGTAGGGGATCTTTCTGGAAATTATTTCACTGGGGAAAATAATGTTCTTTGACTGGTCTTCAGGATAAAACTGGGTTTACTTTTGTGCTCACTTTATTGAGAGATACATAGTTTGCAGGCAGCTACATCCTATTTAAAAAATGGCAGCAAAACACGGCTGCATATAATTCTTTTCAAGTTAAAATTGTATTTTAAATCTGAATAATTTAGCTTATTTCACTTCTGTCTGTGCCTACTATTTCTTTGAATGGTGAATGATTCTATATTTAATTTCTGATCTTTCCACTAGTGGATGTTTTCATTTAATAATACAATAATATACTTTAGAGCTGCTTGTAATTACTTGGAAGACATGACTTCTTTTTGTGTAAGCTATATGCTTATAATTAAAAGGAGATCTGGCATATATATCTCCAGTTAATAATACTCATGATGATAGAAAACTTGTGTAGATTTTAATAGGAAACAACTTTTTAATTTTCTTTTATTGAGTCTTACGTATATTGATGCAAAACTCTTTCCCTTCCGTTACACAGTATGTCTTAAGGAGAAAATTTGATAAAGAGTTTTAAATTCTGCATAGACAACTCTGATTTGAGCACCTTTGCAGAATGCCATGTGAAGTTGTTCCCCACCATTGAATTTCTCTACGGAAACATGATGCAACATCCTAAACCAGAAGCTGTGGTTTTTCCCAAGACTAAACTTTCAGTGCTGGAGAATCACTCCTTGCTTAACCCTCGGAGGCACCAAAGCTGCACACACAACTCAAAATGTACCTTAAATCCTTTGTGTAGAGGTGGAATTGTAGATGTTTGTTCTCAGTGTTTCACTCTCGGCAGCCTGAGAGATCAGCTGGTACCTTTGAGAGTAAGACCAAAGCAGGTGGGTTTAAACCTCCTGTGGCAGAAAACAGACCTGAGGTAAGGATCCAGCTACTGAGACCAGTGTGACAGAGGACACTGCAAGAAGAAAAGCAGATAATGGTAGGGGTTTGGGTTTGGATTTTTGTATGTCACTTCCAAACCGTTTGTCAAGAAAATAAGCAATATTTTTCTGCCTTTGAGCCTGTGGGACAGTCTGAGGAGAAAATGCTGATGGAATTCCTTTTCCTGGGCTTTCTACAGTATTGCTGGTGATGAGATTATCACGTCAGTGTCGTTCAGTGATACTACGGTTCATTTGACTGTCATTGTTCTTTCTGTACTTATTTTGGAAAGTGATATAACTGCAGTGCTTACAGCACGTATTAATGTTGAAGGTAACTGTAACACTTGTACTTTTTGTTCTTCTGCTGGGTCTTCCTCAGTGTGATTGCCCAGTTTGTTAATAATCTACGTGCATATTTGTAACTCTGTGCCTGTGTTTCATACCACAGAAGAACCTGGTGGTCTACAATTCAAAAATGCAATTGTTCTTGTCTTGCAGAGACATCTCTTAAAGTACATCAATTCAGTAATGGTCTTGTATACTTGTACAAAATTCCATCTTATTGGGCCCCAAATTTTGAACCAATTCATCCAGTGTGGTATTAAAAGAGGAGAGTAAAGGAAACTTGAGGGGGGAAAGGTATGGGGTTTTTACTGGGATTTGGCAGTCTTGTTTCACTTCCTCTGTACTTTCTCTGCTTTCTGTCAGAGACCACGGCTAAACTTCTAATGTTTTGTATCTCTTTGAGACTCTTCAAAAAAACCTCAAAATCTTATGTAAAAGTATATTCTTTCTTCATCTTTAGTCCTAACTCGCTCTTAGTTTAGAACTTTGGTCAAGTAATTTTCTGCAACACTCATTGGATAAATCAGAGCATCTGGTACTTCAGGATTTGATTTTCTTTGTGTTGCAGTCAGGGCAAGATCAACCAAAGGAGAAAAGATGAGCATTGATCTCTTTTCTTCTACTTGGCTGAATAATCTCTCTGGTGATGTTTGCTTCTAGGATTTAATTCAAAAGTTCAAGGACAGCAAAAGTCTTTCAATTTGTTTCAGAAAGCTTTGAATATGGCTTAGAGTGCATAATTACACATTTATTTTTTGTAAATATATATAAATATTAAAACCGGAAAATGTCTGTATAGGATCAGCTTGTTTAATTAAAAATCGACTTACACAGTTATTGATTCTTTAGCTCAGCACAAGCAAAAAGAAGGCAAAGAGCCAAATGATGATGAATCTGAAGGGGAGAAACATCTAGCAGAATACTGTACATACAGCCAGTGAAAAGCAACATGGAGTAAGAAACACGGCCTGATGTGTTGAATTCTTTTAATGATCTAGTATACTTACTCGGATTGTACAGACTTCTTCATTTTATTGGAGTTTTTTTGGGCGGGCGGGGAAGGAAAATCATCCTGCTACTAGAAAATGTAATCAAGTATCTAATCCAGTTCTGCTAGTCCTTTAAGAAAGTAAGATGAGATCAGTTATAGTCATTTTATTTTAGAACTAAACTTTATTGAAACATGGTGTTTATTGAAAACTTTATTAATGCAATATTTTAAAGCAGATAAACTTCACAGTGACTTCTTGATACACATAAAAAAGCACAAAACCCTCAGTGAATTAGTAGTTGTACGTAAGGGGGTTTCTTATTGTATTCTCAGAACTGTTGTCCTTTAACAATGTCTTTTTGTCTCTTGAGCCAAATGCAGAAGGTAGGGAAGGAGGAATTGCTTGAATATATCTGCATCAAGTATATTTTGATATTGTCATAAGTTGATAAGTATATTTCAGAGGGTAACAATATTGATGGTGACATATGGCTCTGTTAAGTGAACACAAAGGATCAGGAGCCTTCAGACAACTATTGAGACTCCAAGGTTTATGATTAATTTTATAAATATGTGGTATATATTTACTAATTTTTTACAGCTTTTTCTTCTTGTTATTAGAAAAGTATGGGAGAAACAAGTTGAAAGAAAACACTGTACAAATACCACATGAATAGTATTTTAACCTTCTCACATAATGTAAATCATGCTAAGAAAATGCATCTGTGCTGGAGTCTTGAGTTGCTGTGGTACCATGCAGCTAGTGCAGATGTTTAGTATGCCACGCATTTTCTTCAAAACTACAACGGTTGGTGATAAAAAGGAAAACACTGCATTAAAAATGGAAGAGGGGTGTGATTCTGATTCTGTGACTGAACCAAGAGTGCCGAGTGAAAATTAGTTGTAGTCAGCTAATGCAGATCATCACTTTCAGGAGCAGATTAGATTTAGAGCATTGACCTTCTACATATTTAAAGCGAAATGGGGTGAGTTTCCTTTTCTGCTCAGTGTTCATCAGAGTGTTGTTTCTTTTAAATAGACATTAGGTCTTTGTACTTACTCAACTGTACAGGAGTCCCAGTTAGTCTCTCTCCCCACTTGCTGATCTTGTCTTGAGCTGTGGAAGGGAAGGCTTTAGAAGTCTTCTAATTTCTTCCTCCAAAGGAGTTGTGCACCATATCTTGTATTCCTTGAGAAGTCTCTACAGGGCACAAAAAGCAAATTTGCAGAAGTAAAACCTGTGTTCATTTGCTTTAGGACTTTGAGGAGGAACTAACTGCCAAAGCTCCAGGAAAACGTCCCTGCTCTGAATGACCCAGGAGGTGTAGTGCTTCTCTGCAAAGGAAAAGAAATAGTGCGGGGTGGGGGGTAAACCAAAGTCTTGACTGAGGAGAGTTGGGTCCTTGTTGTAGAACGGGTAACGTGCTGCTGACAAAAGGCATCAATAGGATGTAGCTGTCAGATTCGGACCTGGAGAGAAACAAAAACCTATTGTATGAAAGACAGTGACGTTATTGACAAACTTATCAAATGCATTTTGGAATAAGACTTGGTGTGAATATAACTGAAATGATCAGTTGGTGCATTTGTAATCCCTGAGCCTGTTGGTTTTATCCTTTTCCAAACTCTCGAGTGATTTGTGTTCTCTGAATTGTTTTTCTTTGCAATCTCTATCTCGCTATAGGGTTCTCTATTCAGAGCAGAAAATGGAGGAGTGGAAAAAGGAAACTGAAGCATTTCACAAGAAATGTGTTGCAGATAGCAATTTACGGGACTCATTATCCCAGTGTGAGGAAAATATAGTAGAATCCTAAGAAAGCCAACACAGTACAAATGCAGTGAATATATTCAGTGATTGAATAGATAATATAATTTTTCTGTTCAGGATAATAAAGATCCTAAATAACTTTGCTGTAATTGACTGTATTAAGTAAATATTAAGTACTAATTAGTATCCTGTTATTGAAAACGCGGGAAATATTTTATGAGATGTGTTGAAACTCATAGAAATTCTGAAGTTATTGAGTAACTGGGAATGGTAGGACTAAAAGTATGGGCAGAAGTCTCAGGAGCAAAAAGATTAAAAATGCTTGGAAGAATTTTCCATGCAAGTCTAGTTACAAATATAAAATACAGTGCTGAGTTGGTGGAGAGGGACGGTTTTAAGACTGAAGCGAACGAACTAGAAAGGCAATTTCAACATTGTCAGTGCTATTAACGCTGTTTTCTTGATTGCAGCAGTTTTAATGTATGCTGTTTTCTGATGGATTCCTCCTTGTCTCCGCACCAAACACTTTTTTGAAATGCAAAGACACTCTTGTAAATGGAGTCAACAGAGCTGGTCAAAACCAGTAAAAACAGCAATTTTGTTGAACATATTCTGACTGGCTATAAAAATCAATAACACTTCAGACACTGCATTTAGATATATACTCAACTCTGTGGTACAGCTCAGCTTTTGGCTCAATAGGAGGTGTTTGTGCTGCAGAGGTACAAGCCGTGCAGTAAACTCTGCTGTCTGGAAATGAACTGTATTTGTCAACAAGCTTTGACAGTCTAACCTTTGCTCTGCCCGTCATTGCAGGAACAGCAATTTTAATTTAGAAAGGTAAAGTGATAAGTAGTGCATCAATTTATTCTTAAAACACACATTTCAAATTGCTATCCACGTTGTAGCAATTATGGGCTCCTATGGAAAATGCCATTTGCCTGGCCAATAGCTTACACACCAGAACACTTTTCCTGCTGAGTTAAGGGAATTAAACTTTGTCTGCTGACTCATTGTGAGTTAACAGAGCAAGTAATCAAAATATTCCTTGCTGTTACTGGAGTTCAGAAGATATCTCCCACATACAATCCACATAATTGTTCAAATGAATTGATTCTGCTAAGGGATACCTTCTTAATGAAACTATGAAGGGAGGACACGTGGGAACTGTGCAGCATCCCCATGTCATGAGAGCCATCATAGATGACCTTTCCAACAGATTGAGGATCACTCTGGTTTGGGCTCTTTTGTGCAATTCAGTGCGGTATATCTAGTGCAAGTGTAAAGGTGACTGTGTTAGTGAAAGGGAAGTATTGACAAAAGTAGTGTTTGTTCCAGTCTGGATAGAATCCATGTGCCGATAACAGATTCACTAGTACCAGACCAAATAGGGTACATTTGAAGTATGTGGTGCTGTGTGCTGTTACTACAGTAACAGAAAAAAGAGTTCTCACAAATAGCTTGTTCTGGTTTTGAAAGTTACATACAAAGGAAACTGTTTCTTGTATCAATGTGGAATTACAGTGGTTATTTGCAACCAGCTGCGTATCATTTGACACTTTATTCTTGTAATACCAGGCTAGCCCTCCCTGGAGAGAGGGGGGACAACTGATATATGAGTTGGACATGGTGGAGCTTGGGTAGAGCATGTAAAATTCCTGACTGGAGGAAAAGAAGATCTTGAACTTTAGATCTCAGCAGCAGCACTTTCTTGACGGGAGATACTTAGTTCTTTGGCTTTTTTCCTCTCTCTTCACCCCAACTCAGCCTTGGCACCAAATGTCTTCTGTGCAACTTTGGTGTCTTGGCTTCCTTTTAAATTTACCTTCTTAGCTTGGGGATGTCCAGCCAGCAAAGAGAAGTATCTTCATCTCTAGGTTTCACAGCTCCTCTACTACAGCTGTGCATGCGATTACTGCCCTAAACCCTTTCTTGTCACTTATCCTGACTAATAGCACAAAAACATGGGCATTTACTGCTTCCTGAGGGGTGCCACCTACAAACCTAGTTTCAGGTTTCTGGTGAACAATGGGCATAACAACTGTTACTGTTCATTCAGGGATTTTACGGTGGTGCTCTAAAGGCTATAGCCATGTAACTGTTTTCTTAAACTTTGTTTCTGACTGACCTGTTCAAGTCTGAATGGCCTGGAGAGTATGGAATAGATACGTTAGTGACACAGACAGTAAATTGTAGAAATGCAGTCTGATGTCACATATTACTGCACTGAATCATTTAAAACTCAACAAGGTAGGCAAAAAGTGTTCTTTCTCAGCTCAATATAAGAGAGAATAGACGAGCTTAATCCTTTCTCTGTCTAGACAAAAAATGTGTTCATATAATTAGTTATGTTAACTACTTGCCAGAGTCACTTTATACAATTCAAAGACCTTATAAACCTTTACTAAATTGAACTATTGAAATACACTTTCAGATAAACTCCCTGTAATGGATTTGTATTTGTACTGACAATGCATTCAAGAAAAGTTATTGAGTCCTTCTGTGCCTCTTTATCCATTCATTAAAACGGTGTCCATAGAAAGTGTTTTCTAGTGCTAATACTGTAATTTTTTATATTATTTTTATAGACTCATTAAAATGACTTTTTATATGGATGTTTGTCTTCTTGGATGGCATTTTAAGAAGTCCTCAACTTAGGAACAGCAGGGAGAAAGTGCTTGTTACAGTGTAGTAGACTTGGTTCTTTTTCTTACGATAAAATGTGGTTTTAGCAAATTAGGAAATCTTGTAGCAAATCCGGTGTTTCGGGATGTGAGGTGGGGTTCTGCATGCGGTACAGATGTTAGAAGCCTTGTTGCTGTACTGATGCAAAATTAAACATCTAATTTTCATTGAGTTTGCATGTAATGATGACTTCAACGGTAATTTACTAACTTTAATTAAAATACTTTCCAGCTAATCTTTGGACATTATCCCTTTAATTATAAAAGGCGTCTGTTATTTTAATAGCCTTGGAGACTGCCTTATTTGCTTTAAAATGTAGGTACATGTACAATTAAACTTTTGCCATGTTTCACTGTGTTCTGAGTAGGATCAGTGACCATTATGGATTACAAGGCTTACAGAGCTGTGATAATGGAGCAAATTTGAGCTGAAAACCCATACTTCAAGGGAGTATTAAAGCTCATTAATTTCATTAGCTGAATGTATCTTTTTGAACATAATTTTAAAGAAATCTTGCAACACCATATAAGAGTACTGTGGCACTGCAGAATGGACCAATTTGTTTAATAACTGTGACTTTATAGCAAATAAACATTTTCACATGATTAGTCTAATAGTATGCTAAAACAGGATTTTCTTTCCAAGTTAAGCATTTTCTCTTTTGCATATTTCTTAACTGCATGCAGCAGTAACACATTATATTTCGCATCATTAGGGACTAGTAGAGTCTCAGAAACGCCATTGCCTGGTACAGAACAAGTGAAGCGGGCGTTATGCAGAACACGCTCAAGGCATAAGCAAAGTAAGTTGTAGTCCAGGGTGGGAGTACAAATCAATTTGATGTCTGAGGAGGCTGGAGTAGAATGCTTCCAGCTCAGCTTCTTTCCCTGCTCTTGTGACTCCTTCAGGCTTCAGCTGTTGCCTTGGCCACAGTTATGAATTGGAAAAATACAGTCTTTTGAGACTGCTGCTCTGGTTGTACACCTTTCTTCTGAGGTCTTTTATTTCCTGAAGTAAGAGAAGGCTTTAAACTTTTTAGCTTTTATTTTCTTTCTCTCCAGTGTCTTGGAAATACACACAGTGTAGAGGAGAAAGGAAAGAGAAGTTGTTTCTTCTGAAGAGGGAGCTGGGGGTTGGCAGGGGCTTGAAGGTGAACAGTTGTGGGACAGGAAGCACAGTGAAGGGGTCAGAGGAGTGTTTGATCGAGGAGGGGAAGAGGGGCAGTTGAGAGCAGGATTTCAGGAGTGAAGCAGACTGGGCAAGGATGGCCTTGAGGTGTCTGTATCTCAGTTCTGTGTGAGGTGGTACAAAGAAGACCCAGAGTTCTTGGACTGTTCTTCCACCTGTTTGGGTGGGCAGAGGAGATGTCATTCACTCCTGTTTGGGTCAGCTTTAAGTGTCTTCTCATGGTCATTATTTTGGGAGACCTTCAAGACACCCAAACAGAAAATCATCCCTTCTTTTAATGGACCCACTTCCATATTGATACAATAGAGATCATAGAATACCAGGTTGAAAGGGATCTCAAGGATCATCTGATCCAACCTTTCAACAAAAGCAAGTGGTGATTTACATTTGTAAGGCCCTTGTATTCTGTTCTATGTGGTTGGCTCTGTCCTGGATACTGGAGGGACAGGTTGTGTGAAGTGCCACACATGCCACCTTCCCACCCACCCTCCTCCTCCCAAAAAGGAAAAAAGGCAAAGTGAGGCCCTTGATTAAGAAAAGTAGTGTGAAGAGACTTCAAGGTTGTCCTGAGCCCAAGTATCTCTCAGGCCTCCCGTGGCAACATCGTGTTATGCGTTTCCTTTGAACTAGCTAACTGATCTGATCACTTGTCTCTTCCAAAGGTCCAGCAAGGCATCTAAAATAATTTGCACTCAGCTATTCCGAGTTGTATAAATATTTGATGACATGAAGTCCTGTGGGCACTGCAATAATTATACAAATTGTAATGCTAATCCTTGGTATCAATAATGCCTTTGGAGAAAATAGCATTATATACTTTGCTCCCAGAGAATAATAACAATATTAACACAGCACTGACACTTGGCAGAACTGCTTCCCCAGCCTGTGTTCACTTGGCAATTGGAATTGCAAAGAAGCATAGAAAGTGCACATTTCTGGCTGCAGTTCTGCTTCCAGAGTGGCAGAAAGAATTTGGCATTTAATGATATGCAAAGTGTTGTTCCCATTTGATTGTAGTATACTATACATGCCTTGGAGCATGACTTAAAGTAATTTAACAACTGGAATAACAGGCATTTGGGAAGAAACTAATTTCATATGAAGGCAGATCACAGTCACTAGACTTGTTCATAAAACTGTTCCCTTGTCATGCTGTATGAAGTTGGATATCAAGCTAGCAAGAGGATGTGTGGGGGGCAACATCCCTCAGTTCAGACCGGATGAGATCCACTTGACAAAATAACATAATTAGTGAAATGTAAAAGCTGTAGTTAACTTGCTTTACACATCCATGGCAAAGGTCAAATGATTTATTTTCCTTAACGTTTCCCTGAGTATCAGGTGGGACTCTTGCGTACTGGTTCTGCACTGCTCCGTGGCGATCCATCACTGCCTGCTTCCTGTTCTATTAACTTGGGGAAGGAAATATATCAGTTGAAAAGTGATCTTGGTTTTGGAGTCCCCTTGCTTCTCGGCTGTTTTGCTGGTAGACTTGTCCAATCGAATAATCGTCAATAACTGTTGTCTGTGTGTTCTGGAAACATGGCTGCAGCTGCTGGTGTATTGAAGCAGTTCACAGTGAATCTGGAAAGACAGGAGGAAAAACAAAAGCTAGTGGCAGCCTCTCTTATCTATGTCATTCTCCTTGCCAGAGCTGGATCTGGAGAGCTAAAGGCTTACAGTTCAGCTCCCACCTCCTCTTCATACCTGAACAGAGGATACAGGCTAGATGAGAACTGGATTTTAGAACTGTCAGATTGTTTCCTTCTCAGTCTTGCTCAAACTAATCTGACTTATTTTTATGCCAGTAAAAGAATGAGGATAAAATTGAAAAGCGATATGGTGTGTCACAGGAGAACTCAGAGGTCACTGGGTTAAGAGTCTTTAAGCCCTGTCCTTGATGTTGTCATCAGTGCGGTTAAGGATTCTGTATTTCAACAGTTACTGAACTAAACAAAATCTGTGCTTGGTTTTGACCCTCTCGGCACTAATCGAGGCAGAACCTCAAATTTTCCTTTAGATAGTGTATGTAAATCCCAGCTCTTAATCCTTCATATTTCCCAAGGTGGTTTTAAGAGTTTTGAGATTTTTGAAATATAACTCTCAGGTTGAAATTATTTTAAAAATAGAAATTATTTACACTACTTTAGCAGCTTTCATCTGAGAAATTAAAGTGCTTTACCAAGCGTAATAAAGTAAGCCACGTAACATAGTTGTGAAGTAAAGAAGGGATAGAACTAACTCCCTTCTTGCCGTGAGAACAAAATGTAGCAAAAATGGCAAAGTCAGACCCTCTGAAGAGAGACGGGTTTTTTCCGTTATGTATGTTTTCAGTTCTTTCTCTGTGTTCATGTATCTCATGATGTAGTTCTAAATCGATATATAAAGTACCTTCCTGAGAGATGCATATGTATCCTTACTGAATGCATAGGATAACCATACAAAATAGGGTAGAAAAAATTTGGAAGAATCAGTATAACCCAGCCTTCAATCAGTGGACTTTACAATTCCTTGATATATTATATGTTTAAATATGAGCTATACGGTATAATTGTGATAGAATGACTTCTGTACATGGAGATAATTTTACTCTTGCACAGGAGAAGGATTACCAAGTGTCAATCCAACATTCCCTTTAAACTGAATTTTAGGAAGTTAAATTCCATTTCTGTATCCTGTGTCCTGCATTGGCTACCATTTTTAACGTGTCAGTGCTCACTTGAGACCTGTTTATCATATTCCCTTTAGTTAAATAAAAAACTATTTAGTGTTTCAGGTGAAGCTGTAGATTAGTGTTCTATTTCTTCATGCTGGAAATTGAGTTCTATTTTAGCTGTGCTGGCCAATAAATCTGATATTTTGGGGACTTTTTTCTACATTAGTTCTTGAAGTTCATTGTGTATCAGTAAGTGATCCTTTTCTGCATTTTGAGTGGCTAATCTCTGATCAAAGGGATATAAAAACCTAAACATCAAAGGTGCTTCTTAAGGGTTTACAAATCTCTGCTTTCTTCTGTGTCACAGAATATGGGTGCTAGTTTTGAGGAATCTGCATTTTATCAGGGGGAGAGTAGGGGGAGTCTTCAGTCACTTAAACAGTATCACATCGACTGGTAATTTTCATCTTTTTGTATTATATTAGCTTTTCTGCTTCTTCAGCAGAGCCATCTGGACAATAGACTGCAATAAGGGGTGCATTGAATATGATTATAGTAATTCAGACAAAGAAGTGTTATTTCACAAAAATTAACCTTGTTAAAAATTCTAGTATGACTTTGAATTACTGAAGAAAGCAGCAGAATTGACCAGACTAGAAGCAAATCAAAGAAGTGCAGTAGAGTCATATAAACATCAGTGGCTCGGCGTTGGTCATCTCCCCTGTTACTGGCAGTAACTGAACATGTTAGTGCCCACATTTTTTGTAGCAAAATGTTGCAGGATATTTAATGGTTTTTAACCTAGTATACAGGTTTTTCAATATTCATTACTGCTCTTTTGTTCAGGAACTTCACCATTATGGGAAAATCTGAACATACGCCAATACTGGGAGGTTTATCAAAACTGTAGGTGTGAAGGACCATGGCAACAATGTGCGATGGTGCGTTTGTGCGTGCTGTTTGACATGTGCGGGGAAAACAGTGGGATTCTCACAACCGATGGTGTCCTTTTAATGAAAAAGCCAAGTGTTTGTCAGGAGAAAGCAACCTGTCGAAATCTTAGGTTTAGTGGTGTGGTGTATATGTGCTGTCTTATTAATAGGATGTCTAACAGATCTCAATAGTGTTTTCCATCAGCTGTGCTTTTTGAAGATGTTCAGTGAAAATCCCTAAAATCCTGTGCTTTCTGCCAAACTTATAGTGTTATTTGCCAGTGTGCTTTGCCACAGCACTGCAACTCTGAAAGCATATATGATCAAACAATCTACCATCCATGGAACAAAAATACATATAAAACCACTGAGAAAGAATACTTATTTCACGGGCCAGCTGAGATCTCCAAGTCTGTAAGACTCTCTGTTCTCATCTCCCTTCCTTTTGACAAAGCTCAAGTGTGGTCTCTGGACTGGTTTGGCTTTTGTGTTCTTTTTGAACTCTGGCCGCAATCCCGTATGTCCTCTTTTGCTCTGCCTCTGCTACTAACTATTACTGGCCCTTTTAATGATTATTCTTACTCTGTCAGTCCATGAGATTTTAATTTCTTCTCCTTCCTTCTTTCCTATGAGAGATTCTTCTTTGTCTTGTGGCTATTGACATTTTATGTATTCTGAATTTGCCAATTTTGTCTCTTGGTTTCAGTCCCTCCCTTCTGCTCACTGCTCCCCTGCCAAAGAACTGTGTGACAGGTCACTTCACGTGCACATAGCAAAGAGTGACCTTTACTCCTGGTGGTTTGAAGTAGTTTGGTGTCTGTGTGCTTCCAGCTTGTCCATGGTGGTACATTTCTATTGCCTCCGCATGCAGCAGTCAACTCTGTTCAGAAGAACAATGGCTTAAACCAGAATTGTGCCAGGTCATCACTTCATGTTCATGGAAGAAGAAATAATAAAGGAGGTAGTAACAATGGCTGGAAAGAGGATTTGCAGCCAAAACATACTGAGTAGGGACCTCTGACAGACTGCAATCTGCTTGTATGAAGCACTGACGAAGAGATTATTTACTGTGTTTCTGAATGAAACCATAGGCTGACCCAACTGTGCCAGGTACAGATTTTTAGAAGGTCTGTGGAGTCCACGTAATTACCTAATGTAATGGCACAAATTCTGCATGAAGTAGCAATGTGGCTCTTCCTGTCTGATTGCCATTGTCCTTCAAAGTGGTGTTAAAACCCCGGTTGATCTGTATGGGAGCTCAGCTGGACTAGCTCCTAATGCTTCTGAAGGTCCTACTGGTTTTCCCTACACTTTGATTTATCCAGCCTATTCTAAAGGACAATTTCAATCGCTAATAGATGCCATCGGTATTTTCAAATGAGGCGCCTTTTAAAATGTGGAAATAGCTTTGAGAATAACTCCTGGCAAAGTAAGCACTGAGTGTTGGCTTTTTGTTGTTGCTGTGCAGAAAAATACAGTCTTGCTTGGGCTCGAGAAGAGATTGAAATGTGTGGTTAATAGTAAAAGCTGAAGTGGGAGTTACTTTAATAATGGGATGTCATGTGTAAGCCTATAAAATAAATAGTAATTATCACATTTCAGAAACTACTCTGTTAGAATTCATATTACTCTTGACAACTTCATCTGTACATCAAGCCTTTTTGGATTATGCACTTGTTATTAATGAGCAAACAAATGAAACAGAAATTCCTACCCTGAAAGAAGGTGTTGATTTCAACAAAACCTAAACAAAAATAGATAAAAGAGATCCCGTATAGCAGACTGCAGGATTATTTCTTGCTAATGCATGTTACTGTTACAAAACAAGATGAAAAACATCGCTATAGTTTTATTATTCATTTTTCTTCCACTTTCTGTGTTGTTCATGTTGAAGGAGGTGAATTGTACGTATTATGTAGCCCAGATCAGAGAACATTTATGAAGAGTAGTGAATTCAGAATAAAACTCCATAGTTTTTGCAAGGAAATAGTAATTTCTCATGTTTGTGACTCCTTAAGCTTTAGTATATCAAATGTGGAGGAGATGGTGAGCATTCATGGTGGTTTAGTTCTTTTTCTCTCTCTATCCCCACACATCCACCATTTAAGGAACATTCCAACAATATCTGCTCTTTGAGGAAAATTGCTTTATTTTAATGTGATTTACTATATTATTGAAATTATGGTATTTTTTTAAACACAGCAAAATAATATCCAAGAAAATAATCTACAGATACTTTCCATATGTTTTTTATAACTTTTATTTAAATATTTCAGGGTGGTTTTATTGTTGTTGGCTTTCCTCATTATTTATAATGGGATTTACATGTTCTTTGCATTCTTTAGGAAGACTGAAGGTGCAACACTCTTTCCAGCAATGTGAAACATTCTTTATCTTTGTTTAAAAGAACTCCATCAGTACCGAACTTGGCAGAACCCACTCCAAAGCGTATTTACTTTAGTAGTAATTAACTCATACTTGGTTAAGAAGACAAAACTAACTACAATAGCTATTTAAAGATAGGTTACTTCCACACATCAGTTCTGAATTTCGTCTTCTGAGCTTTAGAGAGTCAGTGTTGGAGTTGTTCTATATCAAGAAAGAGGAAAATAGAAGCGAAGTCAAGGGAAGGAGCAGAAAATATGTTCCTAGAATCTCATTATGCCGCCTCTTTAAAGAGCTTTATCATTTTTTTTCTTCTATTATGTGGGGCAATAAGTTCCTGTAATCTGAACTGGTCTGTGAAACTGAGGTGTTATGTGTAAACAGGATGTAGGGCACACTCTATATGCGTGGATTATCAGGTCTGAATCACTGCATCGAGTGTGACTGAGGAAATGTATTTTCAGTAAAAGTTATTTAGGTGTGCTGATTTCATTAACAGTGATGTTAATGACAAAGCTATTGATGTTAACATTAGCAGGATTACAGAAGCCTTTACAGCTTTATCTGAATTTAGCCTTGTGTTTGTAGACAAGCTCCGATGCCAAGGAAAATGGGAGATATATCTGTCCAACACAGCAAATATGGTGCTCACTTGTAAAAAAGCACCAAACAGCAGCAGCACTACTGATCGAGCTGTTCTAACTTTGCACAACCCACTTAGCAAGACATCAGGGGCTCCTGGATGGCAAACAGGTCTCAGCGGGCATGTCCTTGGCTTGCAGGCAGTGACAGCTTTGCAGGCTCCCACCCTCGAGGGGACGGGATGATCTCCATGCCCCTCAGGGTCAGAACAGCTGGTACTGTGGAAGTGCAGTTTCATTCCAAAATGCATGTTTGTCCTGCTTCAGCACAAATGTAAGTTAAATTAATTACAGCGACACCATAGCAATTGCAAGGTTGGTGCTGCCTGCGACTGGCTAAAATGCTGTGTGTCACCTTTGAGTTGCAAGTGTGTTTGTGAGTCTCTGGCAAGGCCTGGGCTCTCTTTGGCAGCACTCGGGTAATAGTGGTATTGCAAGGACTGTTTGCTAATTCCCTGCTTAGCTGCAAAACAGATACTTTTTGGATAAGGATAATGTTTGAGCTAAATTTCTAATGCAAACCTGGGAAGTGAGACGCATTTTATTTTATTTAAGCAGCCAAGGCGTAAGTGTCAATAGGTTGGGCTGTGGCACTGTTCAAAGTGCTGCACCCCAGCTATTTGTGGTGTGTTTGTTTTGTGGGAGTTGGCTGGTTTGTTTCTTGTTTGTTTGGGGGTTTATGTGGCGGTTTTTGTGTTTGTTTTGTTGCTGTGTGTGTGTGTTTTTTTGCCACAGTGCTGGCTGTCGGTCCCCGACCGGAGTGAGTGAGGTATAGTCAATGTTGACGTGCCCAGGAATATGGCACTGCATGTGGATCATGCTGAGGAGTGAGGAGACCAGGGCCAAGCAGTGCAGATGGCATGAGGGTCTGTAAAACCCAGTTACGTATTGCTCGCGCAGTATTTGAGTAATAGGTCTCTACAGAGAAGACCCATATCTGAAATCTACAAAACACTATGCTGACACTTGGGAATTAACGTTCAGTTGTGCTTTGCAATTCAGCGAGCAACTGGGTAACCGGTGCCTGAGCACTAGGGCAGGCGACTTGTTTGGTGTTGCCGCTGGCCCTGCTATCAACATGTGGTTTGCAACTTCGTGGGTGTGTTTCACACAGTGAAGTCTTTTAACCTATTTGATGGTGCCTTTACAAGGCATTCTTTTTGATGTTATAGAGGTCGCCTTTGTGATGATGATGCAAAAGAAGAGTGCAGTAAAGCTGGTGCAGGTTACGCACAAGGAATGAATAGGTGGATTGTTGTTGGTGTTGTTGCATTTTAGTCATGGAATAAAACCTCTGCAAATGGTTCTGCAAAAATAGCTGTGATAAATCAGTGGTGGCAGAAGACAGCACAGCACTAAACCCTAATAATTAGGAATCTCTTGGCTAGTCTACCCTATCATTCCACACAGTGAAGCCTGTACTCTGATGCATTCTTTTTGTATATTGGTTTCTGTTCTGGCTCCAGTCTTGAGCCAACTGGATCATAAAACGGGGTAATTCTGGCATGGACAATAGCAAATACTGTGCTAAAGGATAGGACAGGTTTACATTTGAGCTATGCAATTACAGGTAACACGGATACATCTGAATTGGAATGTAAAAGACACAAATGCTATAAAAAGTGAACACACCCTGCCCCTTGCTCCAAAGTATGGATTTGTTCTAAAAGAGATCAAGTGTTGACATGAATGTACTGAATGCTCAATGGGCTTCACCTTCTGATAGAGAGTGACAGCCCTCACTGCAGTGAGACACTTGTGTTCCAAATATCTTTTCCAGTTGTTCCCAAATAACGAAAACAACTTCCTATAGTGCTGGCATTTATTTTCAGTTAATGCAATGACTGCTCTCTTCTTCACTGTCTCTAACAGCAAGGCTCATCCCCTGCATGGTGGTGCTATAGTTCTGCAGTAAATTTTACTGTAACTCAGAAAGACATAGGAATTAGTTTGCGTTTGGAGTAGAGGTACTAGGTTTTGCTTTTAAAAATTAATATTCATAGATGTAACTCTTATTTACCAATATCCTGCTGTGATGAGAATAACATTAATATACTACATAGCTTCAACTAAGCTGGATTTCCATTTTGTAATTATATTTTTGCCACGTGAATTTTTCTGTCCCTCACTGAGAAAATGCTTTGTATTATACAAGGGAGTTTAAAAAGCCTTAAACTTATCTGGATTTGTGATGAATAATTTCTAGTCACTTTTTAATATATATTAATGTTAAATCTTGTTCTTGATTTCTGTAAATGACCCCCACAACATGCCAGACTTCTTCCACGTTTTAAACAGCCCTAGGTTTTGATGAACAAAATTGATAGGTATGAAATGAACAAAAGGAGGCTGATGGCACATAATGTAAGCCTGGGTCAAAAGTTGTGAAGTTGACAGATGTTCTGCCATAAATTGATTAGTTTTAAAAAGTTTAAATGTGGCTGAGACACATGCTGACCGTTAATCAAAGTCTTTAATTTATAACATTGATGTTGTTAGGCAACTGATAATAATAGGTTTTAATTTCCTACAGAATTTCGCATAAGCGTAAAATGCTTTACATAATTTAATATACAGAAAACTCCTCAAATAAGAGAATAGAATTTACATCCCTGTCAGTATAAGTTGTCTCATCTGATATAGATTGATATTATTATATAGCATTGGAATTTTCCTAGACATGTGGTATTTTGTTGAATCTTTGATATTCATGCTTTCAAAAATGTCGATGCAATTTTATGGCCATCTTTAATAAGATACAAACTGTAGTATTTCATTTAGTTAAACATCGTTCTACAATCTTCTTCTGACTTCATAACACTCCTGCTCTTCACCCGGATTGCCAAGATCTCTCTGGTGCCTTGTGCATAAATCAGACTTGGTGATCCTTTTGTCTTTGCTGGCTAGCAGTAAAACGTAGAACATGTTATCAATGGGTCAGTCATTTAATGTGGATACATATTGTATAGCTTAGTGTATTTCTGGCATTGTTCTTTAGGTTTTGTTTGTACTGTTTTCTTTTGCAAGGGATAATTAAAACATACAAGTTGGTAAAAACCCTCCTGAAAAAGTGGGTTTTGTACCTTCCATCATATTCTCATCCCCCAAAGCTCTGATTTCATCAGGAAAAAGCTTTCTGGCAACAGGCAATCCTGCAAAAGCACACAGTTTTTGAGGGAACTCACTGAAGCCCAGCAAGCGTTGTGTTTCCTGGCTGGGGGCTGAGTCCCCTCCCCGGGTCCCTCGTGTTCTGCAGCCAGCTGAGGTGCTGGGAGGTCAGGGATCACTGTTAGATTATCGTGGAGATGAAATCCCTAATGAAATCACAACGAGACTGGCACAGGACCAATTAGTCCTGTCATAAAAAGAGACCTTGCTGTCCAAAGGAAGACATGAGGTCCCCAGGGCGCATCCCCACAGGCCCTTTGCAGGGCCTGAGCAGCTGAATGAAACTGATATTCTCTGGGACTTCACAATTTGTTTATTTTACTTAACTACATATAGGGCTCCAGAAACAAAGAGTTGTCAAAGATTCTTTTTGTGTGTGTGTTTTTTTTAATGTTTACTGCAAAAAATACTTTAAGCTTGACTCTGCCTTACCTCAAAGCAGCTTGTTCTCTCTACAGTTTTACAGAAAACTTTGTTTCCTTCCTGAGTTTTCCTTATTAAACATGCTTTTAACAATATGGAAAGTATGCTAAGGATACGTAACAAAGTGTCAATCATAATAGTTCCATGTCCTTCAATTTATATTACTTGAGAATCTGACTGTATCCTAGCAAGTAAAGCTTTTTTCTTACTACTTTTTTATGGTTGGACTAATAACATATGAGGATCTGACTAACTTCATGGTGTAGAAAAGAACAGGTTATGTCTATTTTTAAGTAAAAGCTGAAGTTTTGCATTTTAACAGGGAAGGAAATGAACAGTGGCAGTAAAAACACACCTGCCAGAGCGGAGCCTGGTGGCAAGAGTTACCTCTTGTTAGTGTGATGACAGTATCCAGATGTCACACAGTTAGGGGCATTTGCTAAAATATTTTTGAAGTAGGAACACCTGTGACCATCAAAAGTGATTAATATTAGATAATAAAATGCATTCCTGGTAGGTGTACTGTATAAACGAACATAGTCACTGATGGAGCAGTCAAATTCCTGAAGCTAAAATGCCTGGAATTGCAGATTGGCTTAACCACTGGGACTTGAAGGTTCATCTTTCCTGTACAGCTGCACATTTGCTTCATGTCTGTCTGCTGGGTGCTGCTCCATTAGAAGTAAGGAAATAAAATACACTGGACACATTACCATTAGCTGTGCTTAAGCATGAGCATTTGAAATAGTCTGTGGTCTTTGCTTTCCTCAGTTTCAGTGAATCTGAAGTAGAGCTTTTAGGCTTTTGAGGAGGCAGCACCTACAACACGCCTGGGTTCTTCATTCATTTGAACTCCGAATATTGCCTCACCAAAAGCCGAACTCATTTGTTTTGAAATAGATCATAAAAGCTTGACCATTTGTTAGCCCTTTTGGAGAGCTAACCAGTGACATTTCGAGCTTGAACGTGGCTTGTTTCCCCTGTACAGCTTCGAAGCTGCTGGCAACTCCTGTTCGCAAAAGCAACAAAGAAGGTAGCAAACCTCTGTCCCCGTTGCCTTGAAGTGACAATATTGTCTTCTGAAACTGCATTGCTTTCAAACATGTATGTGTGTATTTTCAAATGCAAACAGATATTAAGATATCCTTTGAGTATCTGCTAAATGGAGACTGACGCAATTCTGCATTGCGGGGGGGGGGGGAGGGGGAAGGGTGTAAATATGATTACACTTTTAAATTTTGAATACAATTTTGTAAGTCCTTGCTATATCAAAATCCACTGTTTCTATCGGATGCATCAATAGTGACCTCTGGGGCTGCTGTTCTGCTTCTCAAGGGGATTCTCTGTCTGCTTTTCTGGCTGGACTCCAGGTTGGGATGACAGTTTCAAGGTTACAGTTTGTTTATTTTTCTTATCCAGAGGCAGGGGAGATCAATCCTAATCTATAGAGAGACTGAATCTCAAATGTCAGAGTGCCAAAGGCTTGACCCTCAGAAGCGCTGAGCACTCGGTGCTCGTAGACTACCATGTGGCATTCTGCACCTTTCAGGGTCACACTTGACATTACTATCCTCTGCTTTGCCCTGAGAACTGAATTAGTCTCCTACTTTGCTTTCATACAAGAGGATTTTCTTCCATTTTATATTGATGCCATTGAACTATGTCTTTCAAAGTAGGGCGGATAGTGGCATTCACTAATTTCTCTTCATTCAGGTAATATTTGAGACTTACTGGTTGTTTTTCTTTTCCTTAGATTGTTTTCCACAGTTCTTTTCTGCTCTTGCAATCTGTGATTCTTTGCATGGAAAGATAAGAAACCATGTAACCTGAATGACTAGCTCAGTCATTCCTTTTTTAGGAACTAACCTTGGGTCTTGGAGAGACTTAAGCCAATGCCGAATAACAGAAGGCACTACTGTTTATTGTTAACAGCAGCGAAGAGAAATGTAAAAACATTCTTTCTACTTCGCATAAGTCTGGGAGACGTTTTGTTGTGGTCATTTCAGTAGAGGGATCCTTTCACCTCCCCATGTTCTGTGACCTCTAGAAGTACCAAAAGGAGGCTCAGTCCTGGTGACAGCAGGGAGGTGCCAGCAGACTGCAGAGCCTTAGTGAAAACATCTAAGCACAGCACTCTTCCAGGAAGACTGAAATCCTATTTTTGGAGACAATAACATCATAACCTTTTAATTTTCCTTTCTATTTTTCTTTCCTTGGTGACATATTGACAAGCCTGGAGAATAAAGTTGTCTGTTCATAGAACAGGTTCCGTGGGGGCAGCAGCACTGATTGTTTCCCTGCTGGTGTTTCTCAATTTGACCTCAAGAGGCTGCTCCCAAGAACTCAGCCAACAGGTCCAGAGTCCTCCTCTCCCAGGCTGCCAAGATGCTTGATGTGCAATACTAGTGCAGAAATGGTTCTGCAGAGTAGACTGCTCTCTACTAGACATTGCACCAGTCACTAATGGAATTGTTCTCTGCTTTCAGTTCTTAATAACCACCTGATTTCTTACCCCGGTCAAATGTTTTCTTCTGTCTCCAACCTTTTGTGCTCTTAACCACTGCTCACACTTCAAACATTGTAATTAAAATCTTGTAGTAGAACGTGAGTCTCCTGGACAATTATTTTAAGTATTATTAGTGTGGTAAAAGAAATAGACAAGAAAATGCAAAATCAGTTTGCAAGTTGTTTATTATTTAGTATATGTTTACTATAGACAGCAGGTTATTATTACACAGGTTAAAATGTTGTGCAACAAGTTCATCTCCTAAGTTATTATTTTTTCATTTGATAAATAATTCCCCTGCTTCCTGATAATGAAGATATTAGTCACACAATTACTGGAATTGCTGCTTCTGAGCATTTATAAAAGAATTTGGGGGCCCTTGCAAGCCAGTACACAAGAGAATGTGCACAAAGAGGATGGTTCTGCTGTCCCTGCTCTTGCTTATGAGTTCTCATCTATGGACTCTGAGAATGAATAGCAATAAAGAATATCCAGAAGCAAGATAGGATAATATCTAATAATTTCCTGCATGTACAAAAAAGGTTACGGTGACTTTAGATGGTATTACTATCTCAATTTTAATGATAAAATACTTCATATTAGTTTAAAACCCTCAACTTCAAAATATTGCTGTGGCCTGTGCTGTCAGTCCACACAAACCTGCTAAGACAAAGCACCTTTCTAGGCTGGAAAGAGCCATCAGTCAGCAGCACACAATACACATCAAAGACATCACAGTTTCAAAGGTATCGTTAATACCAATATAGAGTAGAGTGCATTGCAGCTTTTAATACTCTATCCGAAAGAAAACCACACAGTAAATCACACTTTGCCTAGTTGAAAAGGAGGAAGGGAAGCATGCACTCTAAGATTTCTCAGGGATGAGCACAATTTATATCTGGTTAGATAGTGTTACTGGAGTTGATATTTGCCTATGGATCACTCCAGTTATTCCTTTAGGAAGTAAAGCATTATACTGTCAGTCTTCAAAAATACGTATTGTTAACATTAGGTTTACTTTGCATTAGATATTTAAATTATACATGAGGCAACTCAGGGTAAGGGTGTTCAGTGAACTGTGGTGTGGAGACTAAAAGTCTGTCTGAAGACACTTTAACAGAGCTTTGGTGAAAACCATACAGGCTTCCAAACACATCTGGGCTTGAACTATAAAGCAAATGATAAATCCTGTCTTAGTCTCAATGACAGCAGGCACTGGCTTTTCAGAGGAGATCTTGCAATGTACTGAGCGTTCATGAATGTCTATGGCATAAGCTCGTGTGCACGTTTACCCCTGTATGCACACACGTGTACTGGTGAGGGGGCCAGCACTTGGGAGGGAAGAGCATTTGGGCCACATTGCTGAGAAGCATCAGCTTACGCTGAAGTGAGAAGGAAAAGCAGAATTACCATGGGAAAGCATCTTTGGTTTGGTGGTTCTAGCATTCCTGTCTCTGCTGGCAGCATCTTCACATTTTCTTTGTCAACCTAACCAACATAGAAGGAAGATATGGCAGCGGACCCTTTTAGACTATATGTGCTACTGGATATCACTGAGACGTGCACCCCAGTGAAATTTTAGTGGTGACACAGCTGATAAGCAGTTTTCAGGGAGTTTTTGACATTCACTTAATTGTGCTGCTTGATATACATGCCTACTGCTTTACCTTGTGTTTCAATGGTGATATATTTGACCCATGTTATATATTTCATTCTGTATATGTTCTACAGATTAAGCTTTTTATTTGTAAGCACAGTATCACTTTTTGCTCTTCTGAGCCTTGTCAGTTGAAAACAGATCCCTCATTTGTGGAAACTTCGAAGTAAAGTAAAACATAACAAGTGAGTTTCAACTATTGTTATTTCTGCTGCCTCTTGAGCCTTAGTGAAATGAAGTGGTAGGACAGACGCTGCTGGCAAACTTGGTTTTTTTTCAGTAACTATTCCAAATAATGTCATACCTTATTTCCAGGAGGTTGTTTATTAGGCAGGTGCTGAACTGAAAGCTCAGTGCTTGTTTTCTTTGTAGCGTTGTTTTATTTGTGCACTGAGAAGAATACTGTAGCAATGTGACTGGCAGCTATACTTAATGGAATATGTGGTTATCCCTGTTTATGTTTTCAGCATCATGCATATTAATTAGAAGACTATCTCCAACGCGTTCTTAGCTGCCAAATAAATAAACATTACCTAGTTTTAGATGAGTTGTCCAATGTATAAACAAGCAAACCAGACTTAGTTCAATCTTTTCGATAACTCTCAAGAATACTCTTTCACTAAGATTTGATTCATACTATTCTTTAATATTCTGCACAGTATTTGCACTGTGTAATGGTAGCGCTGCTGCCAGCAACCCTGTGCAGCTGTCTGAAGGCAAATAACATTTCTGTAATTACAGTATGGGCGATGACGGATAGACGAGTGGGAAATGGTGAGGGATAGTTGTAAGACAATCATAGCGAGAGAACACACAGTCTATAGGAGACAAGTAAAAAGTATATTACAAAAATAAATGAGAATTTGCAGGAATTAAATCAGAAAAAGTATTACTGTGGTAAACTGAAGGAATGACTTAACTGGAAAAAGCACAATAGCTAAACATATAAGGCTTTGTATTGTGTGCTTGTACATGAAGAGAATTTCCACTAAAGCATCATTAAATTGTAGCTTCTGATAAATCTGAAATGCTGATGAGTTAGATTTGATTTGATAGTGTTTGCCATTTGATTTTAATCGGTGTTTCTGCAAGTACATGTGATGCAGAGTATTCCAGTGGAAGGCTGAGCCATGCAGGCTAACTGGGTCTGGGGCTTTTGTCTACAGCCCAGGCAAGAACAAACACAAATATTACTTCAAAGTACCATAATTATAGGGAGACATTAAAAGTTTTGGAGAGGTGCTGGAGAAGTTTTGTTCTTGGTCGGACTATAACCTTGTTGTGGGTTGAACTGTTGCCCAGCATTTAGTTTGATTCAAAGGTTTTTGCTGTGACTTTTCATTGGATTTCTCTTTGTAAAATAATAGTAGAAGTCTAGAAAGTATAAGCTGATACAAATTAATCTAAGGCAAAGCATTTGTGACACTGACACAGGAGTTAGGTCATTGTACCCTCCAGTCCTTTGCAAGCAAACAGACCCTTTCTCCTGTTTGCAAGGTGACGACTTCCCTGAAGATCTCCTGATAATTTCTAACAGTTGCTTTTACACCTGTGTTCTGTCAGCGATAACAAGGGGAGGACTCATCAGTGCAGGGTAGAAGCTGATCTTTGAACATACTGCCCTCTATACCCTTTTTAATAGGGTTATATGTTAAATGCAATGCTAGAAACACATATGGCGACAAGCTTAATTTGTGCTAGCTTAACTTAGTTCATTAGCACTGATAGAGCCAAGCTAGTCTTGGAAAAATAAAAGGATAATAGAAGAAAAATGTGTAGTAAAGACGCAGCCCCTCAGCAGCCCATCCAGGCAAGAAGTTGAGGCTTGTGGAAATACAGCTCCTGACCTTGAGTTGAGGAGGTAACATGTGGCTCCCTTCTCACTCTTTCTGTAATTGCATGGCTATCAAACAAAGAAGAGCTCTGCTGGGTTTTGGTTCGTATCTTAAAGGCATTTTACTAAAGTAATAGATAAAAAAGAAATATGTTAAATAAAAACATTTATTAGAGAACATAATTTTAAATATTTAATGATATAATTAAGTCTTATTAATGTAATGGTCCTTATTCTTCAGCTTAAAAATTTACAAGGTTAATTTCCCTTACATGTTTATTATGCAATGTTTGCCACAATTATTTGTTATATATTCTTATAAATATTTGAATATTACAGATTTTTAATTTAAATAAAAATATGGGTTGTCTTTTACCACAGTGTTACTCCAGTGTTAAGCTGGAGTTAGGGGAATGAGCACAGTAGTGAATCAGGCCCTACTGTTCCTCCAGTTATGCCACAATTGGCTTAAATGACTCAACTCAGAGCGATGCCTTTTACTGCTGTCTCCGTACTTCAAAGGGCTCGCAAAGAAGCTGAGGAGCAACAAATAACAGAACTATTAGCCACATAATTTTCATGTTGTTTACTGTGGGGGTGACATTATTTCCAGCAAGTCAGTCTCAGATACCTCTACACTAGATTTACTACAATTTATCAATAAACACCACCTACCAAAGCTCTTAAATCTGCTTTTTTTAGCTACTGAAAAAAGTACTTTAGCATTGAAGTCCTGGGGATTTAAATTTTTTATATTCTCCTTCACTAGCGATATTTGTTACATATGCACTAGAAAATATTTTTTAGGGGAAATGGATGTTTTATTTCACCACAGCTTTACCTTTTCTTTTTAAGATTCATCTGCCAAACGATGATGTCAGCAGTTGCTGAAGAAAGCTACTTTATGGGCAAGATGTTGATTCGCCTTCTTAAATAAAGACACAGAACAGGAATCTCTAGAGCAAAGTACTTTGAAATAAGCATGGACTCCTAATCCGTCACTGTGTTCAGAATGGCGAAACAAATATGATTTGGACTAGCAGCCAAATTTTAGCTTCTGTTGCTATTAGGTTTGGCTTATGGGTATGTGAAACTGCCTTCTAGGAGTTTCTTCAGGTGGTATATACTGAAACCTGAGGCTTGTGCTACTCTTCCTTTCACTTCTGTTAAGTGAACACAGCTACCTTTAGTTTATTTGCTGTCATTGTCACCTTCACATGGACTCAAGACATGCTA
Organism: Columba livia; assembly: GCF_036013475.1. Classification (NCBI taxonomy): domain Eukaryota; kingdom Metazoa; phylum Chordata; class Aves; order Columbiformes; family Columbidae; genus Columba; species Columba livia. The sequence goes on from NC_088614.1 coordinate 18,313,719, forward strand.
GTTCTGCTTCAGTTAAGGAAGGCACCTTCATAAAGAGCTGATCTGAACTTAAGAGACTTCTTGCTCAGAGTAGAGGTAACAGAATGCTGTCAGTTTTTAAGTTATCCATTTTATGGCAAGGGCACATCCTCGCCACTGAATGGCTTTATTCATTTCATTATGTTATACCAGCAGGTATTATATATTTTACTACTGCTGCAGTAGCAGTTCACCCATATCACTGCATTGTAACGATGATGGTTGAGAGCAGTCTTGATAAGTTTAATCAAATCTGTTGGTAAGGAACACAGTTTATTTTCCCCAGTCACCACCAAGACCTTCTGGGCCCTACAAACATGTACATTAGTTCTGTACTTGCTCTGAAGTATGAGTGTTTTTTCTGGCTTTGTTCTGGAATCAATCTAGTTGTTGCATTACTGTAGTCATGTTGCCTGGGTGCAGTGTGGCTATTGAGACAGATTAAAATAGGCCGTTAAGTGTTAGAAAACTGTGGATTGGTGTACTGTGATGATTAGCTTTCTGTTCTGTTAGCCTCATGCACGCCAAAACTGAGTTAGAAAACTGTATTCTTGATGGAATGCATGAGGAATAGTTAAGTTACAAAAAATATCATTCAGAAGACCCAACATGCTAAGCAGGGAAGAGTCTAAGCGAGCAACCAGGAAATAATCCAGTTGGCTTCTCTTAGCACCTCACTTAGAAACCACAACCCTACAACCACAGCCCGAGCTCAGAGGCAGGGATGATGGCTCTTGCCAGTCATAGGCGGTGCTACTGTTTTTACAACCTTTAAAACATGCAATTCTCTCACCTTGTAGCGTATGCCTAGTATTTGCAGGCATTTCATCTCTTCTGGGATCCACCCATCCCTCTTGCATCAGCTCTCACTTAGAAGTCCATTAAAAATCTGTTTTATTTGGAGTAGGCTCAAGCCTGCTATTGTAATGGAATTTTGTGGTAAATCTTGCTTGAAAGTGAATGCTTGGCTCTGAAGTTAAGCCACAATGGAATGAGGAATGGGAAGAGTCTTCAATGGCTCCCCCAAAATTAACTCATTTGTGCAGCGGAGAAAATCAGGTGGGTACCTCAAGTGTTAAATCTGCTTTTCAAATAAAGGGGGGGCCCTTAGAAATACGATTAAATAAGTTAAACAGCTACTTCTTGCAGGTATACAGTGTGGTCAGCAGGCCAAGGGCAGTGATCCTTCCCCTGTACTCTGCACTGGGGAGGCCACACCTGGAGTATTGTGTTCAGTTCTGGGCCCCTCAGCTCACGAAAGAGATTGAAGTGCTGGAGCGGGTCCAGAGAAGAGCAACACGACTGGTGAGGGGACTGGAACACAAGCCCTATGGGGAGAGGCTGAGGGAGCTGGGCTTGTTTAGTCTGGAGAAGTGGAGGCTTAGAGCTGAGCTCAGCACTCTCTAGAACCACCTGAAGGGCAGTTCTAGCCAGGTGGGGATTGGTCTCTTCTCCCAGGCAGGCAGCAATAGGACAAGGGGCCATGGGCTTCAACTCTGCCAGGGGAAATTTAGGCTGGAGATGAGAAAGCAATTATTTGCAGAGAGAGTGGTCAGGCATTGGAATGGCTGCCCAGGGAGGTGCTGGACTCACCGGCCATGGAGGTTTTTAAACTGAGATTGGACATGGCACCTAGTGCCATGATCTAGTCAATGGACTGGAGTTGGACCAAGGCTTGGACTGGATGATCTCTGAGGTCTTTTCCAACCCAGTCAATTCTGTGATTTACTGAAATTTTTTTCATTCTTTGTTCTTGGAGCTGCACCTGGTTATTTTACCTCTTCAGGCTCTTACCTCCCAATGTCTTCTCTCTTCCCATCCTCCCTTTCTTCTGTAGTTGTTGTTGGGCAGCCATCGTCTGTCCTGCTGGTGTGAGGTTCAGCAGCGGAAGGCGCTGGCTGTGTGTGCGCTGCCTCGTGCAGCCAGCAGCCCTGCACACAACCTCCAGCGCTGACAGACGAGGCGCAACTTGCCAGCCAAGCCGTGTCAGGGTTTTGATCAGGCCCATCAGTGTAACGGAATGACAGATCAATCCTGCTGTTGCGGACCTATGAGAACACGCAGAACTTGTTACATGTGTGCCCCAGTAATTTTTTAATTTATATCTGTGTAGGATTACTTATTTTTTTAAACTAGTGACAAAAAGTACTTCTTTCGTGGCCTTATTCATTTGCTGAATGGGATATATTCTATAAGAGTGCTTCCATTTTTCACAAATTAGTGTGTGTTTTTACAAGGTATTTGTGTTTGCCTAGAAGAGCTAAAAATACCTTTCAAAACCAGGATTATCAGTGGTGTCCAACACTTTAAGAGAAATATATTTGAAAAAAGAAACACCAAAACTCTAGATGCATAGTTGGGGGGTTTGTTGTTGTTCTGGGGTTGTATTTTGCTGATGAGTATGTTAATTTCCTTTTGCAGATAGAACTGTTTTGATTTTGCTAATACTGAAAAGTGTATCCCAACAACATTTGCACAACGTCTGGAAGAATTATTGGGCTTTATTTTAACTACTACTTCTGAGAATAAAAACTTGACAGCAAAGGGGGTGATTTGATTCGACATAGAGGAGATAATTCATTTATATCCACACAACGCAGTGAACACTGAATTTCTCCTTCCTCAGAGAAGAAAAGCAGTGTTACATGTTACTTTGGGATTTAGAAGAGTGGCTGTTAGCAAAAAGGAGGAAAATAAATAAATGAACCTGCTTAGTTACTGCACGCTAGAGGGCACTTGAGGTAGAGCAAAAACGATCTGCACAGCTACCGAAACAGATCCAGTCATCTCTATTCACCAGGCATGTTGAAAACTAAAAGCAAAAGATTAACTTTCCAAATTGTATCCAGAGTATTAATGTACAAAAAACGGTTGATTGCCTCGCTTGATATAATTTTCTTTTGTCTTTATTTTAGTGTTCAATGTACAAAGCAAACATTTGTTTTTCTGATAGTCAACCTGACAGCAACTAATCAAAATTGCAAACAGTACCCAAGGAATAATGAAACTTGATAATGTGGTGTTATTTTTATGCATTCCATGGTATCACTGGCGCATATGGTGCGCAAATTAGTAGTTGGGTTTTTTATATTTGAATTGGCCTCAGAACTAGTTATGTTTTATTTTACTAAATGGAGTAATTTGGGGATGAGAAAAGCACTTCCTAAGGGCCCAAAAGCCCCAGTGCTGCTGTTGGGTTAAACCTTTGTTTCTGTTTGACAGTCCATGGGCTGAAAGTGGAATTAGCATGGTTAGAAGAATTTATCCAATCAAGGTTAAAGTAACTTAGTCAAAATCAATGCATTTATTTCTTCTCATGTATTAAGTAACAAGGGAGTGGACTTTGATTGCATGTCTGATGGGAGACCAGACTGCAAAACAAGTACTTTAAGATGATTGAGAATCATTTTTGTCACTTATGGATGTCTCTGCTCCATAGTCTGTCTGTTCTTCAGTGGGGTTTTTGAAGCTTTCTGTTTCGGTGTTAGATATTGAACTCGAACCATTTTAGATCTCTATAAAGACCTGGCATTCCTTTGCAAATTCCTATCGTAAGTTCTCAGCATTTCTAGCTTTTTCTCTTAAAATGAAACCATGACATTTTGTCAGTACAAAAACCCCCAAAACAAACAAACACAACAACAACAACAACAAAAAACCCACAAAACCAAACAAACAAAACCCCTACCCCAAACCATATACCATTATCTCACGGGCCATTTGTATCATTTCACCTTTTTTAATCTTTAGTATCAGTTGTAAGCATTATCCAATGGAACTTTTTCAAATTACAGATATCTTTGGTGACTTTCCCAACACAGGGGATCATTATTTTTCATGATAACCAACTTGTGATAACTGTATAAAAGCAGGTTTTAAAGGTTGCAAGATGGTGACAAGAAGGCGAGAACTTAGCTGAGTTAAGTTCTAAAAGTAATTATGTCTCTTTACTGGCACAGTGAACTGATAAAAGCACATATTTTATTCAGAAACATTGTGGAGTTATTTCTCCTTAGTTTATGGAATGTGAATTCTGACTTTTCAAAGCAAGTTCAATTTAGGAATAATCCCTCACATAACTTGAGTAAAAGATACAAACTGGGTAGAGTGTTTGGATATTGTTTGAGAAAACAGCAATGAATTTACTTAAAGGTTTAATAGAATAATGGTAACTGCTATTCTGTAAACTTGCTTTAGTAACTTTCAGATCAGTTAATATTTTGATATTATTAATATTACTTTGAAGCGACATGCTAGCGGTGATCCCTGTAAGCAAAAGTTGCTTGCGATCAAGTCATTTATCTTAATCAAGTAGTTCATACTGGACTCATTAACCTCAGGAGATTTAGGATCAGGCCCTATATTTTGTATTAAAAACTGAAACCAGCCGCTGATATTTTGAGGGAAATATCTCATTGCTAGGTGAGGTGATGGAATGAAATCTGAGCATGGGGAATGAGCACAGTGGTTTGTTTTCCAGGCATTCTTCCTTTCTCTCTCCTCCCCGCCCCTTTCAAGTTCCTGGCTTCTGCATTGTTATTTAAATGAGATGACGCTGAACATTTACATCAGCAGCAGCCCGTCTAAGGCTCTGTTGTAATTGAGTTGCCCCTTCAGAGCTTATTTCAAGTCACTTCTATTGTATATTTTTAAGCAGTAAGGTCTAAATTCTGCCTTCAGAAAACAGTTTATTGCACTGCTTTGCAACGCTGAGGAACAAAGAATTATGTGATAATCAACTATTTTCACAAAAATATAGGAAGTTGAAAAGATGCTTGCGTTCCATTATGCCACACATTTTTAGATGATAGACAGATATTTCCTGTCTGCATATGAATGAGAAGTCACATAAGGGTTTTAATCCTCCTTACTCATAAAAGCAAAGTAACATGGAAGAACATCTCCAGGTCCTCTTCCAAGTAGAAGGTAATTTCCCTCCCCTTTATTGGTCAGAATCAATGAGGGAAAAGAAGACACACACACAAAAAAATCAAACCCAGCCCCCTCCACCCCAAACCAGTGCATTTTGTGAAGCTTCTTTGTATTTTTTTTCCTGATAAAAATATTTATTAAAAATGGAGTTCCAGATTCATCCACGATGCACTCAGTCACATTTTGCAGATTTTTTTTTTGCCACTTATTAAACCAACAATCTTGATCTCATTTCAATTGGAGTCAGAGCTGCTTTTTGCTTAAAAAAGTGAAATGACCATTTAGGAAACAGAGGAACTAGCTTTTTTGTAATATTTATTTAAGAGGAAACAATTTTAAGCCAGCACACACATCAGCACTATGGGTGTATCGTTTACTTTGGATAGGATGTGGAAAGTTGTAAGTATTTCTTTGCTATTCCAAGATTATTTTTAAGTTAAATACGAATCCATACACCTCCTGTCCAGACTTAGTCCATCATCTGAAATGTTTTCCAGCAGGGGAACCCATGGATGGCATAATCCATTTTAACAAGACACCACCCTCACCTCCAGCTACTTGCAGATGAAAGAGCGTTTGCTCCAGTAATTTACAACTACAAGAAAGGTCACATAGAACAAATGTCAGAAGTCAAAGGTTGAAATCAAACTAAACTTGGAGGGTACAGCCTCAGCCATTAGCTTTCTTCCCCCACACAACTGTGCTACCTGTTTAAAGCACAGACACAGTAGATCTAACCCATTCTTACAAGTGAGAATTTTTTATTCTTGTTTGCTTCCATCAGGTATTTTTATTAGAAATGAAAACAAGGTTTGCAACTTCTCTTTCTAAAACCTTAAAAGAAGTTTGAAGACTAGCCTGTCTGTATTCCTGGTAATTAATGACAAACATCCTCATGCTTCCTTGTGACAGCATCTTTATTCTCACTGTGGTGGTCAGTTGGTGGAAGGATGAGGGAGAAAAATGCCCTTTGCCTCTGTGGAAGCCCACGTAAAGGGCAGACACATTTCTGGTGTTATCTATTGCACTGCAGAGTGTTCTGTATTTCTCTCAAGGCTCTCTGCTTGCTTCAAGTAAGTGCTGTGTATTTTATAGCCATCCTTTTTCAAGGAATCATCCCAGCTTGGGAAGGAAACATTTGGGCTGAGGGATGTAAAGAAATAGTTAGATGTTTCTTCATTACCCTTGAAAAATGTCAAATTCTGGGTACACTTTGCTACATTCTGATGGATTTGAGACTTTTCAGAATAACTTGCATTTAGTTAAAGTGAAGCACATAAGAGCTCCAAATGCAGGTTAGTCTCTCTTGTTGACTGTCTTGCATGCATGTACACTTAATATCAGCATGAAAAATTAAATTGACAATCATGAAACTAAATTATATTATATTGTTATCATATAGTGGAATACTAGGGTCTAGTTTCCATAATCTTAGATCTTCAACAATACTGTTATCTTAATTTTTGCTGAAACTTAAAAGGTTTTCAGATTGTGAGTGAGTTGAAGATGACCAGCTATTTAAAAATAAAATTGAGCAATGAACTAACTTTAATAATACAGAATCACACAATCCTGAAACACAGCATAATACTGGCCAAGGAAAGCTGGAGAAAGAGGATGGAACTGAGTGCACTTAAGCTTCCACAATAGTTCTACTTAAGTGTTGAATCAGTCCTCCATTTTAAGAGTCCCAGTCTGTACCTGAGCACGGCTCTACCTTGTGCTCCTGGCATGATACTGACCCCTTCTCTATTGGTGAACATTTCACTTGGGCAAAAAAATACAGGTGGTGGTACCATTTAGAGCTATGATGTATGTAGTTATTAAATGGAATATTTAATCTGCTAATAGGTAATACATGCAGCATAAAAAAAGAAGTCATAAACTCAGTTGATAAGGTGGGCAAAGGGGTGGGTTTGAGCTCTTGCATAGCGCTGACCATTATCTTCCCCTGCTCTCCCCAGGGACACTTCACTGCTGGACCTGTGCTGAGCCCTCAGAAGGGATGAGCGATCTTCAGCTCTTTACAGTCAAAGGCAGCTCAGGATATTCAATATTTAGGGTCCATTTGCCTCTTTCCAGCACTTCACAAGCTGGGGCTGTGCAGGACACCAGCACTGTCACTCACAAAGAGGATTTGGGAACTGGGTGACAGTCAATAACTTACTGTACCACAGTTGTGCCCTTCAGTGATCTCTTGCTGTGTGGAGGTCTTGGCTCTGTTCTGCGTTCAGGCTGGTTCAGGCTCCTGTCTTATAATTTGATCGCCACCCTTGGCTTTAAAACAGTACAGGAGAAAATTTAAATACCTCCACTTCTTTGGGGTTTGTTTGGGAAAGGGTTTTTAAGGATGCCCACCCCGTCCTCGGAGTGTCCGTCACGGAGAGGGGAGAGGAACAGCTGCGTCTCGCGTCTCCCGCCGGCTCCTTACCCCTCCGGGCTCCTGCCTCCTCCCGCCGCCCTCTCCGCGCCGCATCCCGCATCCCGACCCGCGGTGTCCGCAGCGCGGCCGCTGCCCGTCTCCCGGCGGCCCCGGCCTCCCGTTCGTGGCGGGCATCGCCTCGGAGGACGGGGGCTCCTTCTTCCCCCGCCGCCTCCTGCGCCCTCTGCCCTGCGGCGCTTCACCGCCGCCTGTCCATCCCTCCCGGCGCTCCCATCACGTCCCGGCTCCGCCGCCCCGGCGGGCGCCTCCCCGGTGGCCCAGCCTCCCCCTCCCTCGCCGGGTGCCGCCTCGGCGCCCGCCCCCGCGCCCTCCCCGCCCGGCCAGAGGGGAATGCCCCGGGTCGGAGCTGGCGGTGCGGGCATCTGCCGCGGCTCCTGGGGAACGAGTGGCTCCTCGGTTTGTGGAAAAGTTGTGTGCTCACCGGGTTAAAGGCGGGCTGGGGGAGTGCGAAGGAGAGGGAGGGGGAAAAACCACCACCCAAAACTGCTTACATGAATTTCCAAGCGCTAGACCTGCCTCCGAGATCAGCCCAATAAGAGCTGTCAGGGGAGGCTCCTAGCTCACTTTTCCACATCACTTCACAGTTACATTTGGCAGGCAGGCACGTTGGAGCGCTCAGACCCGGAATTAGTGGATTTATTTGGAATATCCCTGCTTTCCTGGAGACGTGCTGCTGCCACTGGCTTGTGCAAAGGGAGAAATTAATAACTGCACTTTAGCATGCAGGCACAGAAACCGGAGAAGCTAAGTAGCCAGCATCTCCTCCAGCAGCAGCAGCCTCAAAAAGCATGAAAAGAAAATCTGGAGAATCCTGCCTGTTCCCAGGGACTGGCTAATGTTTTTTACCTCACCCTTTCAATCCGTGCGTGAAGTGGCTGTCGGCAAGCGGTTTCCTCGGTCCTTGAGAGTGAGTATTCATTTTACTGATATTATGTACGTCTCGGTGGCAGAGGGCTGTCTCTCTGCAGATTTCTTTTTGACTTAGCGTCTGTGTTCTCGCAAGGTGCGCTGTGCGAGTGCCTTCCTCGTTAATAGGTACAGTATTAGGCTGGACTGTAACGCCTCATTAAGTCAGATGTTTTTACATTTCTGATGATGGAAATGTCATGGGATGCTAGTTAGGATTTTTTTAATTCCCTTGGGAAGAGGAGTGGTAGTGGTGTGGCTATTTCTCCTCCTTTATATATATATATATATATTTATTTTTTTTTTAATTTTTTTTTTTTTTTTTTTTTGGGGGGGGTGGTATTTGTTTGGGGTGGTGATTTTGTGTTTGGGTTGGGTTTTGGATGTTGTTTTGTTTCCCCCCCACACCCCCCTCCTTTTCCCCCCCCACGCCTTTAAAGGATCAGGAGGACTTTAAATCCCAGAAGATTGCTACCAAGGCTGGAGAACTGGTTTCTTCTCCTTGTTTTTTTATTTAATACAATAAATCTCTAGGCTGTTGAATAGATGCAGGGCTGCATTCATGCATTGAAATAGATTGCCGTTTTCGTGCTGAGAATAAAAATCACCCACCAGCCAGATATGTAAATGAGGGAGGAGGAGGCTCAAAGAACCATGAGGGGGGGAAATCCCCCTGATTTATCACCACCTTCCTTCCCCCCAAAGCTTTGCACCCCCTAGATATATAGGAATGGTATGATAGCTTCATTCTCCACTTTTAGAGAGGAGAGCATCCCAGAAATATTGTTCTTCCTCTTAATAGCTGAGATGGGCATGAATCTTTAGCCATAACTAGCCAGGAGTCATCCCTGTCCCACAAGTTGTTTTCCTTCCCTTTTTTTGGTTGACTGAACAGATAATGCACCCAGCTGAAACTTTGGAGAGGAAGAAAGCCCCTTAGATCCAGTCGCTCATTAGTTGCATCGCTGCCAAGGCTCCCAGAGAAGAAATGCAGGAGTCTGCGACCCCTGAAGCTGGCTGTTCTGCTAAACACTTCATCTTCTCTTTGAGAAAGGCAGGGGAGTAACATATCCTTATATTCTGCTTGGCTACAATATCTCCTGGGTAGCAGCATCCCAATCGGGAGCCTCAAGCTGTCAGACAGCATCCCTGCTAGACAGTATCAGACCTGTGCACGGAGCTTGGCTGGGGAGCCTGGGAGGCACTGCAAAGCTTCAGCACAGAAAGCCTGTGGCAGTTTCTGTGTGGATATTATAGAAGAGATTAATTCAAATCCTTATTTAGACACTGCCTACCGCCATGAAGGTGACACCACTTAACACAGGCAGGAATTCCTTTGTGGTTCGTTGCTGCTCAGTCATGTCTTGAATCTGTCTCATTTCAAACAGTTTGCATTTAGTACCAGAGTAAATAGAGTGGAATCAATCCAACCTGGCACATAACGGTGTTACACAAACCTGCTGGTGTTGCCAACAGGTATCAAACTCTGTGCCCTCTCTTTTCTCTCCCTCCTCTTCCAGACAGGCACAAACACTCATGCTCTGCTTGATGCAAATTATTCTTTCTTCTGAAAGCAGGAATAAATACCCCTACAACTTTCACAAAGGCTGGGACTTCTAAAGAGCCAACTTGATCGCATAGGCGGCTCACCATTTGTGTCTCTGGGCATCGCAGACAGATGTTTTTTTGGGGCTGCTGATTTTAGGAGATCAAATAGCATTAACTGTTTATTGTTTCAAATCTACCATGTTAGTGCTTAATAGGAGGGGAGCTAACAGCTGCTCACTTCAGTTTCAATTAAAGAATAGAGCTGATAACTACCGGAGCTGTAGATAAAGAATCCTCTTAACTTCACTCATCCTCATTTGGAAATTCTTCAAGAGTTTCTCTGCAATAAGGGTAAAGAGAAATATGCAGCACTTCTGTATGAATGATGTTCCTCCTCTACATTCAATACCAGACTGTTATGAATAAGAAGCTTCTCAGTAAATAATACATACATTTAGAAGAATGAAAAATTAGTATATGTTTTACCTATCTTAAATAAAATGATAAAGCAGGTAGAAGTTATTATTTTGCATGCTTGTGAAATGATCAGATTTCACACACATTAAATGTCATAACATCAAAACACAATAGCTGTCTGTAGCGTCACCTCCTAGCTTAATTGTATGAATGTTTGCAACAGAAAAACCCTAGGAAAGGAAGTTGTTATTATTATGTGATATTCTAATCTAAGGTTTTCATCTCCTGAGCCTTATTGTTCTACCTCACTGCATACAGAGTGTGCACAGCTTTCTGCTGGCTTCTTCCTAGGCTTGCTATTTACTAACTCTCCGTTCTTTTTTCAAACCTGCATCCTAGCTGTAAAGAACTTTGATTTCCATGCGTAGTTGTGAGCTGAGGGCCTTCATTTTCCTCAGAGATTGAAGTATTTCATGAAAGTTGGTTCTTAAGATATACAGGTGAGCAATTTGTTAACTAAGGAGGCTGCTAGCCAAGAAATTAACTTTGGACGTTTTCTTCCATATTAAAATCAGAAGTATGTGCGCCTGCTTAACAAATGCAGCTGGTTTTAATACGCACCTCTCTATAGGACATCTACTATTTTTATGCATTTCATTTAAAAAAAAAAGCTTTCATGTTTGTGAGATGAAGCAGAATCTTCCTTAGATGAGGTTGCTTGGTGCTTTTTCAATATACTGTAGTGATTCCCATCATCAACTCCTGCTACTGAAGTCCAAAACAGTTGGAAAGGGGAAGTACTCCCGTAATCAGATTTAAATTTACTATCTTTGCTATTCGTAATCTTCAGAATTTTTCTAACAATGTTACACCTTTCCCAAATAAATGGATTCCTGGACACTTTAATTGTATCACCATGAACATACGCTGCATCGTCTTCTCTAGAAAAAATACACTTGTATTCCCCTCTTCAGGATATAAGCTGTTACAAGTAAGAACACAGAGTCAGCAATGGATATGCATTTAGGTCTATTACCCCTTGGAGTACTTCCTAAATTTTCTTTCTATTTATTCTCACATAGTTGCCGGTTTCATCTTTTAAAATCTTAATTTCAGAAGACCCTGGTGCGCTACAGACTTCAGCTGGGACTTTTTCAGCCACTTATTGAAATTAGGGGCCTGGAACCCATCCACTCAATCCTTCTTACGTAATTTAACTTCCAAACCTTGAGAGACTTTCAAGGTGAAAAAGATATTGACCTCTAAGTTTATGAACAAGAAGGAAATGTGAACACGTACTATAAGCTCTTGGTGCTGCATATCTCTAAGTGATGATGATGCATACTCTGTAACAGAAAGCAACTGCTCATGCTAGATAGTATAAACAGGTATTTTTATAGCATATCCAATTACCATAAGATACTCTATATCTTAGCAGTATTGTTTTTCTATTCTGTTTTCTATTTTGATATTATTAGAGCCTGACCTTTTGGATATACTACTAATAATGACGATTGTATGCTTACAGTACATGTTATAGTTGTATCATAAGTCTTTCAACTATGAATTTAAAATAATACAACCTAAATTCTTTCAGTGGGAGGGAAATGCTAAGGCATTTTGAGCTTGGAACATTTGAAGCATCATCACTACCGTAATATCACATCAATAGAATTAAATTAGATGATGGAAACTCAACATTTTTCTTAGTGTTGTTGCCATAGAAAAGGTGGCTCACTTCATAGCTTTCTGAACATAGCTATTTAAGCAGTAGATAGAAATAGAACAAAATAAAGTCCAAATTGAGATTTCAAATGTGTGTGTGTGTGTATCATATTTATATACACACACATATATATGCTTCCTCCTCCCCTCCTCAGACAGACCTCTTTGTTCTGGAATCTGCTCAGCACATTTCCAATTTTGTTAACCAAGTAAGTAACATCAACACAGTGACATTTCAACTGTATTAATAATGTTTCCTGGGAACAAAATTTTAGGTACTGATGATATCTGAAGCTGAAAAGGAAAGATGATTGCGAACCAGTTCAGTTACCAAAAGATAGAGTTTAAAGCATCTGACTATAGGCAAGAGACTGATTTCAACCTGCCTTAGTCATGAGAGTAGCCTTATCCAGGAGTTGCAGCGGTAATACTCACGGAATTGATTTTTCCGAGGTGTTGAGCATGATGTGTCTTGTGCAAATCATTTAAATTGAGAATGATCAGCACCGTGGCTTGGATTTGAAATTAGTCACATCAACCGGTCCTAGATCTGAATAGGTGAAACCTTCCATGAGAAGTGTCTGCTGTACCCTGCAGCACCTAAGTCATAGACAAGCTCAGAAAGGGGTTTCTCAGTGTGTCTTGCTCAGGTCTTTGCAACTGGATGCGAGAGTTCAAAATGTTATGGAAGCCGTTGGTCTTGGCAGTCGGTAGTTCCCGGCTTCAACTTTCTAATTTGGTATATGGTTGGTCGAAGCAGCTTACTCCTGGGAAGCAATGCTCAGCCTAACTGAGGAACTCAACCATTTAAATCCACTTACTTTGCAGTCACTGATAATCATATACATGTGTATATTTTATATTTTTATGGGATTTTTTATACATATATATATATGTATATATACACATAAAAATCATTATATTGAAGTCCCTAAATGCTAATGCAGATGGACTGTGTGCATTCAGAGGTAATTGCAAAACTCAACTAATGAATTGCACTGAGCAACACTTCAGATGTGAACCTCTCTCATGGATTAAATGTAACAGCTATGATTGCATTCGAAGTAACAGATCAGCAGAACTTATTCCTTAATGCTGCTGAAGTTTGGATTGAGTTCTGTATTCTAGTCTGTGGGCTTTATTTTTTCTGCATTTCCAAAAGTTAGATTACAACCAAGAGGTGAAAAGAAGCCACTGAAACAAACCACTCAGCCTGGCAACTGCAAAATAAATGTGTTTCCTGTTGGAGGACCCTAACTCTTTCCAAACGAGTCATTTAAGTTGATGGTAAAACTGCCATCAAATTCAACGATGCAAAATTAAAGACCTTCACTTCTAATTTCATATGTTTCAGCAAAAAGGATTGGAGTAGATTTAGTGCAGAAGTGCTGTCTGTAGTTGGAAAAGTCCAGTTATGTTCACATTTTTCCTTTTTAAAGATTTTTTTTTTCATGTACACACACATTTATGCATATGGGTGGAAAGTGTATCTATCTTTCACTAAATCATGATGAGTAGTCATAATTTTATATTCTTAGTTTAAATGGAATACACGTCAGGAAAACTTTCGAGCTTCTCCTCAATTATTATGTTTCATTTAATTATGTAGAGAATGCCTGGTATTCTTTAAAGAAAACCATTGAAAATGAAAGGTTTGTTGTATATCAAAAAAAGACTGCAAAAGGAGCCCAGATATTTATGTCCTCCATTAATATTTAAACATTTTCCAGCAAGTACAGGATAAGCACATCCCAGCTGCTGAAACTCGCATGATAAACGACGCCCTAGGCAGAGCATGGTTAACACCTAATTCTCAGTCGCAGGCCAATCTGTTTGCCTTTTTATGAGCTCTTTCCTGTTGTGCACAACTTGCCTTTTCTCCCCTCTCTCCTTTAGAAGTGATGTAGGTCTCCAAATTATGTAATACAGCCTCATAAAAATGAGCACTGGTTTGAGAGATGAGGTTGGTATGAGCTGAAGCTATTAAATCTATATGTAATGCAGTTCTATTTTAGTCAAAGGAAAATCACTTTAATCAGTGGACTGTAGAGAATAAAAATTACTTTGGGTTTTTTTCTTCCTCTTACTATAGGATGAAAAACAATGTGGATACAACTATGTTTGTCATGTTTAAGTTTCTGGAGCACCTTCTTTGTTCAAATAGATCTGGACTTCTCTCTCCATTTGAGCCTGTGTTATGGGCTTCTCAGCACAGTGGTGGGAGGTGAACTGATGTTTTGACACGCAGCAGTGGAGTATCTGACCTCTGTAAACCCAAAACCAAATCTTTCACTGCAATCAAACAAGTCATATTAACGCAACTGCCAACTGTGGGCACATCCTGCCTTTGTCCTATGTCCGTACAGCGTCTAGCACGGTTAGATTCGTGACTGGAATTCCCGAGTGCCACATAACGCAAGTAATAATAAAATAAAGTAGAAAACATTTTTTGAAGTGCTGACAACATAGTTGATGTTCAAGTGCATTCGGGTTCTCTAAAGCATCTAACAGTTCTGAAAGGACTGGCAGCTTTACATACAAAGTATGGGAGCCTTGGCAGCTTTCAGGTTGGCCCATGTTGATTTTACTCTTGAAAAATAACAAAAATAACCCCAATGAGAAATTCTGTTGATTCCAATAGACATGAAACGATAAGCATGGCATGGCAGGGCCGGGATACTCCTCTTTCTTTTCTTCTCTCTTTTTTTCTTCTTTTCTTAAAGCATTTCCTGAAAGTATGTATTTGCCAAAGAGCGTAGAAAATATTTAGGTAGTCACTAACATAAAATAGACTGCATAGATAGGATAGTGTCATGTTAACCAATTGAAGAATAACGGACAATTTGTTACAACATGCAACTTTGATTAAAGAAGATGTATTTCAATGTGATGTACATATCACTGTCTCTTTATCCCAAAGCATTAGTCAAGTTGTGTAATGACCTACATCCTGAAGCAGCCTCATCTCTGCTTCAGAACAGCAGTCATGGGTTTTCCTAGTTCAAGCAGAGGAGTGAGGAAACTAAGGAAGGGGAGTTTATCTTAGAATAGCTTTTCTAACCCTTCCTTCCCTTGGCCTCTGAAACAGAACCCTAAAACTGAAGTAACCTCCTTTTGATAATAACAATCTTGTAGATAGATTAATAAATCCCCCCAATAAATATTAGACATCCAAATACTGAAGAAACTGTTGTATTTCTGTATTGGCATATGTATTTCCTCGGTGCAAGTGTATGGATTCCATCAGCTTGTATGCCCAGTGCAAAGGCTGATGAACACTGTTTAAAACAGTCCTTTCACATTTGACGCAAGCTTAATAACTTGCTTAATAACCTAAAGAACTGTTCAGATGTCTTTAACTATGAAGAGCAGCACTGCATGACTAAGTGTAAAAAAATAAGGTGACGTATCTTTGCACACTGAATTACTTTGTGTGTCTGTGTAGGACAGAACATCTAAGACCTAAAGGAGAGAGGTAGCATCTGTTACCATTGTTGCTGAAATAAGTAATTCTTTAGATAACTGCCTTTGATCCTCCAAGCAGCCATAAGCAAATTGCCACACATAATGTATCAAAATAAATTTGGAGAATCGATTTGCACTTGTATTGGCAGGATCCTCTCCTGCACGTCTCTGACAGCACACAGTATACTTCAAGTACACGTCACCCTGCTGCTATAGCAGAGTTAGCATAACATTTCCTATCTCATTTTCCTTCCTTTGAAATTTCAGGTGCTTGGCTGAAGTAAAGAACGTGTGGATAATGCTTTTCTGTGTTACAGTTAACTCCAGGTGACATAACAGTCCATTAAAATCACTGTTAGTCAGTGAAATTTAGAGCAGCTACAAAGCATAGTTATGATTTGGGGCCATGCCTGGAACATGCATGGCCCAGCACCTGGCTGCTGGCTCCCTGCTGCTCCCAGCCCCTCAGTGCTGTGCGGTACCAGTGTGTGCTGGGTACGAGCAGGGTCTCGGGAGCTCCCCTCTGGACACAGACCATTCTCAGCACATCTCAGTGCAGCCTGGCTGCAGCTCACACGGTCGGAGAGGTTCCCATCCCTAAAATCTACCAGCACCAATGAACGGAGCTGCATCAGACTGTCATGGTTGTATACTAGCAGTCCATCGAAGTTTTATTTAAGTAGTTTCACTGTTCTAGTTGCTTGTTCTCTCCCCTTTTCCAGAAGTTATCCTCTACTCAGTTTTGTTGATTCAACTCTTAGTCTGCTCTCTAAAGCATATAATCAAACTTCATATGCCCTTTGGCAGCACAGCTATTTCCAAAACTTTCTGTTGTTGTCCTGTAGTTTATGGACTCTTTAGGTGTGCTGATGCACACCCAAACGAGATCAGTTCAATGATCTGGGTTATAAACTTGAAGGAAAAGACTTCTTGAAACAGGGTTTTGTTGGAGGTCTCTCTTTTTTTTCCAAACTCCACATTTCACTGATCTGGCTTACAAATAACACAACTGCAGGGATTGTAAAATGCAGTGAAGAAAGGAGTGGGAATGGTGAAGGGTTATTGGCAACATACAGCAGGCATGTTAGGGAGGGTGCAGTGGGGACAAGAACCTCTGAAATTCAAGTTGCTCTTGGTGGAAGAACAGCATGAGCAGTGGTCTAACCCAGCTCTGTCAACATGATTTGGTTTTAAAAACACCTTACTATTAAAAGCGTTTAAGTTAACAAGATCATTTTGACAGAACTGGGTTAGGGAGCAACTGCACATACAGTTATGCTGGCAGATAAGAGATGCGGTAAAGTCTAGCCAGGGCAATGCAAGTGGCACTTTGCAATGGGCACCGTAAGCATCCTCTTTGCTACTGCCATAGCAGCATGTCTGGGTACAGCCTTAGTCCCTCTTCATCTTGCAGGAAGGTGGAGAATTGCTTTATAGTTTTTTCAAGGGGTATGTGTAAGCAATCTTTACACAAATGAGTAAACCACTGAAGAATAAAGATATCTTTTTGTGGTAAGAAGTACTCATTCCTTTGCAATGGAAACATGAGAATGGTATCTTCTCCAAAGTTATTTAAAATGGAGTTCAGAAACAATATAAGGAGTATTTACTGGAATCAGGATCAGTATGTAACGAAGTTATGCGGGCAAGGATGACACAATTATTTGTTGGTTATGATGTCTTGATGTTTCTACTCTGATGGACTTTGGTTTTGTTCTGCTCTAACAGCAAATTAAAATGCTCAACACAGTTTTCTTGTAAGAATTATTCCTACAAGTGTGAGACTGGAGTGCTAAGGCCTTATATTTTTATTATTGAAAACTTCAGGCTCTGTTGTGCTGCCAAGGGGATCAATGAAGGAAAGATAATCGTGCCTCCCCGGTGGGAAGGTTTTGCATCACGTTACTGCTGTTGGGACTAAGAGGCATAAGTGGTAGCGCAGCCAATACCTGTAGTAGTAAAGCTATAGCTACTGTTGGGCCAAAAAAACCCCACCACACACCAAAAAAAACCCCAACAACCAGGAAGGAAAGAAATGATCAGAGACAAAACCTAAAAATAGTAATTTGAACAATAACATGGAATTTGCTTGGGTATTAACAAAGGTAACACTACAAGCTAGAAAATAGCTATACCTGTGTGGGAAGAATGTCAAAATGGATCCCATGTTTGCAGACCTATTGACAAGGGAAATACAATACCTGATCACGAGCTGTGGAAAACCTGTGATACTGTAAAGAGAAACTCATTGTTGTTTAATGAATATCAGATAAAGAAAGCCACAAGATGCAAATTTTTGTCAAGGACACATGATTAGCCTTCTTATTTTATTCTTCTAACCTATGATAAAACTATGACACACAGCTCTGTTTTTCAGGAATGAGGATCCTTATTCGTGGCTGAAATTAAATTAAATTAATTCTCTGAACAACCAAGCTCGTGCGGGTGGGCTGGGATGTCGAGGCTCTGAAGGAAACGCGCGCAGTGCGCAGGCTGGCGGCTGTCACACCGGGCTGCTGCGGCTCTCGGTGATCACTACATGAATGCCTCTCATCAATTATTTGAGCCTTATATTGTTACCTGGGTTTGCTTAGAGTGGATTAGTATCAAAGGTGGAGATTATGCATAAAGATATTGAAAACTATTTTGTTTTTACAAAATAGTATGTATTGTTTACTTCCTCATGCTGTTGCATTTTGGTATCAGTCTGCTGAAGGGGTCATTTAATGTGCAAAATAGAAAATATTCTGAAAATTCTGCCTGCTTTAGGAAAGATCCCCAGCTTTTGTCTGGTATCTCTAGTGTAAATTATTGAAATAAAACAGTAATTAAGATTTTTTTTTAACCTTAATAACAGTTGTTAATTAAGAATTTATCCTACCCTAATGAAACAGCGAGGTCGAAGGGCTGAGGTGAGGTGTTGCTTATCATTGCTATAAATGATAAAGTAAATGCAGAATGAAATCAAGAGAAGACTTGGTTGCAGTTGTTAAGACAACCCTTTGTGCCTCTTACGTGAAGAAACACTGGAGTGGCTCTAACATCTTTAAAATAAGATCATGGTGCAGATCAATGCACTAGCATTGTAATAAAGTGATCAGCTAGATATTCTGTGCTTTGAAACTTAAAAATAAGTCAATTTTTTAAAGCTTTTAATGATCTTACTTGGCTGCTTTTTCCATAAGAAGTTTATATCTTAAACTATTTTTATTAACTTTATTAATCTTTTTAACTTATCTACTTACAATGTTCACATTTTAAAGCTACAAGATGATTCTGAAATAAGTGTAGTGGAATTAGTTCCATCAGAGGTGGTAGCCACCATAAAGGTTTCCACCACTCAGACAAAATTAGGACTCTCATCAGTTAGTATATCTACTATAACCATTTACTGTCATACTTGACTCTAATTTAATGCAGGCAATTAACTTACACAAGTAAGCTACACAGATTTTTAAAGGAGTTTGCAATGTATATTAAATTAATTTCTGAAGCTGGTACGCCAGTTATGTTCTGGTGTTAGGTTATAAGCTTCTACTTCATTGTAATTGCTTTTTGTGTTGTACGTGTATAAAACTGCGCTCTGTGGCCCCGAGATGTGTGAGCAGTGCTATAAGATGCATGTTCCTGTTAATAGAAAACTACTTTTCTAAAACTATATCAGTACATACAGCAAGTACAAAACAAACCACTCAGCTTTATCTGTGTGTCTATATAGGTTTAGCATGGAGAACCAAATTTATGAACACAGTCTTATGTTTTTGAAACATAAAACAGTGATCTGAATCTCTGCTACCTGTCAAAATGTCACGTTTTATTTCATCTATTTAGCAATGTTGAAGAAATTCCTTATATTTTAAATATCGCTTTGCCCTCTCAGGAATGAATAAAGAACAGAAGCTTTGCTGGGTAACAGTTGTATCTATAGTTGTATATATCATACACTATACAGGCAAACTATTTGGATGAGCAGTGAAGTTTTTCAAATGGCCCTGGGCTGTTTCCTTTAGCAAATGTGGAAATTCAAAGCAAAAATCAAGCTTTTATCAACACCAACCAAATCTTCATGAGGGTAAAACTACAGTCTTCAAGGTCCGTGTGCTTGTCCTCTTTCAGCTGTGTAGCAAAAGGTAGTTCTGGATTTTCTGGAATAATTTTGCTCCCATTTGATACTTTAGACCGTGATGTAATACAAGAGGAAAGGGTACTGTGCCACATCTGCTGGTCTTCTCCAGTTGCCAGATCTCTCTTTACATGTGGCTTTCCAATATTATTGTAGTAGGCTGATTCAGACTCTAGTAGTAAGCTCTATCAGACTCTCCTATATATGTAATCCAGAGGATTATAATTTAACTACCAGGAATTTCCTGTTTTTTTTGTATCAGTCAATATGAAAATTGCAGTGCTAAGTATTTAATGACACTTCCCATCAGCTCACAACCACTGTTCACTCCCAGGGACGGAGAAAATTAATTTCCAAATTTGATAAAGAAATTTGGGGACAGTACAATCTCTGTGCATTGCACAAAGTAAATGCCACAATTCCCTGGCATAGCAGTGAATCCCAAATACGTTTCTCAAATACGTCTCAAAAGGCTCCAGCAGTCTGGGTTGAACTGTAGAGAAATGTACCCAGCTCAAGCGCTGAGCACAGATCGTATTCCCCTGCCGAACACTCGTACATGCAGAAGCCTCACCACATTTTTCCTTTATGCTGCACAGTCTAACGCTTGCTGAACTTCCCTGTAAGTGCTTGAGAATCTCACGGTTTTGGCTCATTGAGCTTGTGTAGCTGTACTGGGTTATTTCATTGAATTAGATTTAATGACATGGTATGTGCGTTCCTAGTATTTTTGGTGTGGTTTTGACTCTTGTTTGCCTTCAGGTATTGCTGAATAGGGAGCTACTGTGAGGATGGTCCAGTCACAGTGAAGCTTATGCATTAGTGCTAGTGGAGAGGACTCAATTTTGACTGGAGTGAGGGAAGAGTAACAGGCAGGAGGTCTGGGGGTGGAACTGAAGAGGGATGCACTGCAGTGAACTTAATGCTCGCCAACGAGTCAGAGCAGCAGTCTGAAAACCAAATATCCTGTTCTTTCTTCAAACAGAAATTTTTCTGTGAGCGTCATATTGTTTTATCTCATTTATTTAATCTCTTCTAGAGGCAGCCTGTGTAGATTAATTAGGAATTGTTTTCAAAAGGCTTCTTGAATATGAAAAGAAGTGCGTTACCTTATTATTAGGTCCTGTGAGTAAAAAGAGCTCTACCAATTTGTACTGGAAGAGTAAGAAAATCAGTAATGGCTCACTTGGGTTCTTTTTAAGGCTTTCTTGGGCAAATGTATAACATACTGTTCTGTTTCTGGTGGCCCTCTATTTCTGGGTCAAAAATCACTTTTTGTATAAAAACTGAAAGCTCAGCCTCAGAAAAGGACTCTCAAGTTGGTTTTTCAGTTTTACAGTTATTCTATTTCTCCTGTGTTTCAGTTCTTGCCCCATTGAAGAAATGGGAAAAATCTGTCCCCTACCAAATACGTGTACTCACAGGTCCACTTGCGGACACATATGGGTACCATACAAATGATCTTAACCACTTCATTGAAAAGCTGGGCTGCTTCTTTCTCCTGGTACCTTCTACCACCAAATCTGCATTTTAACACACACCAGAAAGCAGCAGTGGTAACCTCCGATTGATTCCCTAGACCAAAGAGGGTTTTCAGAACATGACTTGACAGACCCTCCCCATTACAGAGTTAGGGTTTGCTCCTTGTCCTTCTCCCTTTTGTGAGACTAAGAGGATGCCAAGAGGCTGAAGTCTCTCTTTCTTCCCTCACACTTCCCCAAAAAATTAATTGCAAGGCTTATTGTACTCTCTGATTTCTTTCTTTCCATCTCAGTTGGTAACGGGGCCTAAATGATGTGTCTAATCCACACAGTTACATCTGTAATGGATATTCACCTCGTTCTTGATGCGTTGTCAAAGCACTGCACTATTAGCTTACCGTTCTTCCATGCTACTTGAGATACTGAGTTTTAATTTGATCACAGCTCTTCTTCTCTTCTAACAAGACAAGTTTCTCAGTTTCAGATTTTCGTGCAACAGATTTCACAGTTGCTTTGGCAATTACTGAAGTTAAAAAAAAATACTTTGTATATTGTTTGCTTTCAAAATAACAGCTGACTTTTACTGCTCTTACTTATGTTTTCAGAGATTTTCTTCTATGACTCTGTATGAACCTAAAAAAAATACACCAAACCAAAAACAACACTAGGAACTTATTTTAAAGTGGGGAGGAAAACAAAAAACCAACCCAAGACACAGTGTAACCTTAAGAGTAGACGTTTCTACCAATCTTGTATATAGTGGTTTCTCGTGAGATGACTTGGATATGAATCAGTCAAAGAAAACGTGTCAGGAATCTTTTTACATAACTCCAGCCTCATTCGGGGAGCTGTAATGCAGCCCTTCTCCCCGAGCCATGCCCATCTATCTTTGTCAGTGATCCGCGGCTGCATTTCAGGTTTGTCAGGCACTGTGCCGTGAGAAAGCCCTACTATGTGAACTTGTTTGGCCATTTCAATGAATATTTACAGAGATGAAACCTGATGTGGCTTCCTAATACATGAAAGGGTGGGCGGGGAAAGAAGGCCAAGTTCTCCCAAGTGTTCATCAAGGCAAATGTCTTTGAAATAAAATCTGACTCTGTGTTTTCTCTGGAAGCGAGATAGAGACACTGAGAGTTTTGTGGTGCAGATGTGAATAAATGAGCTGGCTTCAGTTCTGGTAGTGGTTTGGTTTGGGGATCGTGGGTTTCACAGTGGACTTACCAGTGAAGGTTTTGCGCAGCTGTGTGTGGCTGCAGCTGGATGGTTACTGAGATGAGGATGTTCTGCCAGAGTCTTGTACGTTTAGGAGAAGTAACTTTTTTTTTGGTGGGTTGTTTTTTTTTTTTTTTGGGTTTTTTTTTTTTTTTTGGTTGGTTGTTTTTTTTTTTGAGGAGGAGAGTAAGTCTGTATGCAAGAACATTATTTTGTTTGACTTTCATTATTTGACATGCTAAGTGTTTAGCTGAGGGAGCTGGGTCTCTTTAGCTTGGAGAAGAGGAGACTGAGGGGTGACCTCATTAATGTTTACAGATATCTAAAGGGGGAGTGTCAGGAGGATGGAGCGAGGCTCTTCTCGGTGACAACCAATGATAGGACAAGGGGTAATGGGTTCAAACTGGAACACAAGAGGTTCCACTTAAATTTGAGAAGAAACTTGTTCCTGGTGAGGGTGGCAGAGCCTGGCCCAGGCTGCCCGGGGTGTTGTGGAGTCTCCTTCTGTGCAGACATTCCAACCCGCCTGGACACCTTCCTGTGTAACCTCATCTGGGTGTTCCTGCTCCATGGGGGGATTGCACTGCATGAGCTTTCCAGGGCCCTTCCAATCCCTGACACTCTGGGATTCTATGATTCTGTGACTACATAAAGAGTACAGGCTAGCAAGAAGGCCGGAATCTTCTTCAGACCCTACGACAAACTGCAAGTAAAATGTTTTCCGGAGTTTGTGTAATCATTTACCCGAGTGTTCTCTCACTATTTCAGGAAATAAAGGAATTCACAGAGTTGCTTTTATTTTTCTTTAACCCATTTAATATGCAGTGATATTCTATACTACAAATTTAAGACCTAATATGGCTTGCTTATGATGTAAAAGTAAATGAGATCTTTCAGAAAGCTTTCCTAAGCTCTTTAGTCACTGATTTGACTTTGTTCTATTTATTTTCCCTCCCCACCAGGAATGTTTAATGACTGGAAAACTCAATGGATCACGTTTTTGTAATCCAAGCTATTTTTACATTCACTGTGCTGTAAACACATGGAGGAGCTGTAAGTAAATGTTCTGTACTGCATGATGAATTGGATTGCTACAGTCTGGAGGAAAGCAAAATAAGAATTTCATTTCTGCGGTGATTTGCGTAGCTTGTGGTACAATGCCAGAAAGACTAACGGAAATGCTTATGGATACATGGACTCCATTAATAATATTATGGATTACTGTCCTTCCTTCCATTTATATGGCTCCAATGAATCAATCTCAAGTACTACCAATTGGATCCAGTACAGGACTAAAAATGCTAACTGAAGAACAAAGAGTTTTGAACCGTTCCAAGAGAGGCTGGGTTTGGAATCAAATGTTTGTATTAGAAGAATTTTCTGGACCTGAACCAATACTAGTTGGCCGGGTAAGGCAACGTTTGTTTTTCCTCTTTGAGTGTGTAAATGTATAGCGTGTGAAGGCCTTTGGTCATTTGGACTGAAGGTGCTGTTATTCTTATGTTTTCCTCTAATATTCATACATTTGTGCATTTTAATGTACCTCATTTTAAGGATATGGTTTCCTGGTTAGTTAATCTGCTGTTTACGACATAACTGTACATATTCAATATGACAGAAGCACACGGGCATGTACACATCCTTCCTTTCATACTGTTAGTCCCCAATCTTCACCTCTGTCTGCTGAACATTTTCACCAAAGCAACTTTTTGTAATATGTTCCTAGTCATTCAAAACGTGCTCCCTACATTCAGAAAGGTTGTTACACCTGTAGAAAATAACTTATCTCCTGCCTGATTACAAGGAAGTTAGTTATAGTCTGAGAATTTTTAAAAACACAAACAAAAAGGGAAGTGTGATATATACAGCAAATTATAAGGTACTACTTTATAGGGAGGTCATGAATTGCACAAATATGTAATAACATTGCCACAGATTTGGTAATTTACTTTCAGCGTTAGGAAGACAATGAAAGGAAAATGATCATGTTTTTCTATGTGTCCTAGCTTGCCTGTTGCCTTCAACCTTTCATTGTTGCCATGCATTAGGTTATTCTGTAGCTCAGTGAATTATCCCCAGACAGTGAATCAGCCTTGCAGTTTCTCTGAAAAGAGATCATGGGCTATCTGCATTCATCAGGAATTGAATTATCTTCAGAATTGTCCTTGGAAATAACAATCTGTTCCTAAATGCTTGTTTGACCTGTAGTGAGCAGTTATAAATACCTTGATTGTTTATCACTGAAGTTCAGTTCTCTTTAAATAAGCAGGCACGTTACTCTATTTCAGTAGCCAGGTAAGATGACAATAGAACATCTGGAGAACAAAAATTATGGATATCAGTTAATTTCTTTTTTTTTTTTTTTTAATTCTCTGGCTAAATGAATAGTATATAGTATAACATAGGGACTGGCACTATTGCCATATCTATTACTGGAAAGAACACAGAACAAGTGCATTCCTAAATTCTCCCTGGTGTAGCCCCTTTCTAGTCGAAGCTTAGGGTCAGAAAATGTAATGAACTTTATATCCAGTGACTTCTGAGTGCTGTGTTAATACACATTTATATCAGGTATCATATATCTCTTCTCATTTGATTTTCTGTGATTAGCAATATATCTTAATTTCAGAGAGATAGCAATATATCTTAATTTCAGAGCGACAGCAATATGCCAGTTTCAGGCCCTAAAATATTTTATCCAACTCATTCTTTTTCAGAATATTATGGTCAAGCTTTTAAAATGGTTTTGAGTTGGTTTTGAGTAACTAGGGAGAATCCCCAGTTTGTACTTGGAAGTACTTTTGATTTTCAGGATGTAGCTTTTTGTAGGTGGATATGATATTCTGAGTTGTTCAAATTATTAAGCCAAACCAATAAAAAACCATTATCCCATCTTCTGCTGGTGTTTGGAATAGCATTAGCTACTCTAAAATGGTGTGATAATCTACTTGTTGAGACTGCTGTATAATAAAAACACTGTATGATATAGATGCAAAGGAGCAAAAAGTGAAATGTGTTCCCATAGGGAGAAAACATTGGTTTATTCATGAAAATGGCTTAAAATATTCTTGTAATTCTTGTCTGTATTTTTTCCCCTCTCTCCAGAAAAATCATCCGTATTTCTGACTTATTTTTCTTTCCTACGGTTTACGAGTACTATGGGCACCTTCAAACTCTGCTGTAGTCAATGGGAACAGAGGTGCTCCGCATCTTTCAGAGCTGCGCTTAATCCTTCCTGACTATAAAGCAGCGAATCCCTCAGCTGTAGCTCTTGGGAATCCTTCTTCCCAAAACTTGAAGGTGTACAGAACGTCACAAGCCAGATTCTCTCCTGCTCCACAAAGCTGGGCAATGGTTTGCCCTCTGTCACCCTCATTGGTTTCTTATCCATTGCAATTTAAAATGCATAATATCTTCTATTAGGCTGCTCCGTTTTTCCGCGATAAATAGCTTCTAGGGGTAAAAACCCTTTTCAGAGCTTTAAGTGTAGCAATACAACTGCATGCTCTTCAAAAGTACTTACTCGTTGCTGTTCTGCGTGCATATATACTAATAAATGCATTCCCAATATATTTGCTTTAATAAATGAAAGAATCTGGGGTGAGACTAATAGGAGGATTTACTGTGACTTCTTTCTTAAAGCATGGTGGTTTGCTTCAGTGGCTCGAGTAAAACACAGAAGAAAATGTTTTGCTTTCATTCACGAACCTTCTTACAATGAGTTTGAACAATATGCACTTATAACGTCAGTTTTCATCATTGTGTTCAGTAGGATCAAGCTCAAACTTAAAATAAACAGCTCTACTTGCGTCAACACATCTGTAAAAGAGGTATATGAATACTCATCTCTTAGGGTGCTTTCTGAATTGGAGATTTCTCCATAAAATGCTATGACCATTCTAGTTTTTCCTTTTTATCTATATTAATGCATTTATTTTGACACACGATATTGTAATAAATTCCACGTACATATAGAAAGGTATACTTGCAGTTTTGAGAAACTTAAGAAGTAACTTTGTTCATGTGACATACTTCCTTTCCTTTTCACCCATTGACACAGGCAAGTGCTTTATCAAGCTACGGCTTCTACTTTAGCAGACTCCATGCACTGGATATTGCTGTTATTGCTGTCAGCAGTTTTGTGGCCTCTCAGTGGCCGGCAACCTCATTCGAGTGCAGAGCGATACGTCTTGTGACGCCGCGTGCCGTCCCTCTGGACTTGATTAGTTAGACACAACTTTTCCTTGATATACACGGCTGCATTTTCTCGCTCTCCCCTGCATGCGTTTACAGCACCATGGCAGATGTGCTGTGAAAGCTGTGCTGTAGCAAATGCCATTTTTCTTTCACAGGAGACAGCCGCTGAATTCACAGTGAAATAGATAATAGAGTTAAAAATCATTGGAAAACTGGGTTTGGGGTATATAATTGTACCTCCTGGTTTAGGTAACGTGTTACTTGTGATGTTTTAAATGGGAGAGGACCTGGTTTAAGAGTTTTTTAGGCAAAAACCTGGGTTAGTTAACGTGTTAACAGCTGTTTGTAAGTACAATGCATGGAAAGAACAAAAGAGAGAAAGAAGGTGATAAAAGTTTTGGATTTGGTTGTGTTGGTTTTGGTTTGTTTTTTGGTGTGTGTGTGTTTAAATATTCTCTGACTTAGCACTAAATGAATGAGCAGCGAAGTCCAGACACAAACACTAAAGATCAGTCAGATAGGTGCTGTTTCTGTGATAACGCTCCTCTGGCAGCTCTCCCAGGTTTCTCCCAGAACCTCCCTCAGACTTGTAAAAATGTACTTATTTCCAGTCCCAAAGTGATACATTGTGTATTTTACACACAGTCTCTGTGATGAGAGGTGTGTAAAATGAGCTGGGCAGGGAAGAGCGGCACATGTGTCACCTGCAGAGCCGCAGTGTCCAGGTAGGGAAGAGCGGCACATGTGTCACCTGCAGAGCCGCAGTGTCCAGGTAGGGAAGAGCGGCACATGTGTCACCTGCAGAGCCGCAGTGTCCAGGTAGGGAAGAGCGGCACATGTGTCACCTGCAGAGCCGCGGTGTCCAGGTAGGGAAGAGCGGCACATGTGTCACCTGCAGAGCCACAGTGTCCAGGCAGGGAAGAGCAGCACACATGTCACCTGCAGAGCTGCGGTGTCCAGGTAGGGAAGAGCGGCACATGTGTCACCTGCAGAGCCGCGGTGTCCAGGTAGGGAAGAGCGGCACACGTGTCACGTGCAGAGCTGCGGTGTCCAGGTAGGGAAGAGCGGCACACATGTCACCTGCAGAGCCGCAGTGTCCAGGTAGGGAAGAGCAGCACATGTGTCACCTGCAGAGCTGCGGTGTCCAGGTAGGGAAGAGTGGCACACGTGTCACCTGCAAAGCTGCAGTGTCCAGGTAGGGAAGAGCGGCACACGTGTCACGTGCAGAGCTGCGGTGTCCGGACTGTGTGGTTGGTGGAGCAGCCGTGCTGGCTCTTCAGGAGTTGCTCTGAAAAGCCTCAACAGGCGAAGAACCAGAGTGACTGAGGCTCAGAAAGAACACAGCCCGGTCAGCTCTTCAGCAGTGCAGTCTCAGGTAGACACTTTTTATCTGTAACTGTGGAGTTTTGTGTCCTTGCTCCTGACTTACGTGGCATGTGTCTTTTCACTCTTAAATGCAGAAGTTTTTGTATGGCTGGTAGAATGAGGAGCTAGAAAACTTTTCCTTTTTAGAGCAACAGAGATTTTTCCCTTGATATATGGGCTGAGGTTCAGGCCTTTAGAGGAGACATAATTTTCCTGTAGGAGGAGCAGTAGAGAGGCATCATGTTTTCACAGTTAAGTGCTTCAGGCTGCGCTACTGTAAAAACCAAACCTGGAAACGCAGAGAGCACTTATAAATAGCTTCAAGCTGTATGTTCTACATTATACATGCTTTATGCAATCTTTGATTTCATTGCCAACATACATTTTATCTCTTAACAAGGAAATGGTAAAATCTTGCTTGTTTAAAATTATAAATAGTTCTGTTGAAGTACTAGTGATACATATATGCAAAGTAAACAAGGTTTTAATTAAACAAGTTCTTTCCATATGTTTTCATTTTTATTCCTGCATTGAGCTTGTGATTGTAATGGCTGCCTGGAAATACTGTTGTACTCAAGTGATACAAACTAGAATTATTTGTAGCTTAGGCTCTTATTACTTTGGGGATGAATTATTGTGAAATATACATGTAGTATACCCCCAGCATAGGCTACATAGGGTACATGGTCCTGCATTAATGCATTGTTAAAGTTTCCACAGTTAGAACAACAGACATCAGAACACCATATTATATAGATTCTCCTCTTTTTCTTGTAATAAACGCTTGTATGTTTTGCTGTCTATGATTTAAACACATGCCATGAAATATTCAATATCGGAAATGTTGCTAAGTCAACATTGCTTTCTGAGCCTTAGCTTTTTGTTGTTGTTTTGCAACCATAATTATACACTAATTTTCCTACTTATGTTTAATAAACTCCCAGAAGCTGAAATGTATCATTTATTTTGCTACTGTATTCTTGATGGAAAATATTAATTCCCCCAGACTTTTGTGCTTGTGAAGGAGATGACTGTATATGCTTCAGAGAATGCTCCACTTTACATGGTCTGAAGCAGCTTAGTAAGCAGGAGTAGAAGTAGCTCTGAGGAAAAAATCATCTTAATTAAATTTTGCTGAAAGACAATAAATATAGTATACATTTTATAGAATCCTGATAAAAGTAGTGATTTTTAAACATATATTTCATTTCTTTCTTTTCAACTAAGTAGAAGTCCCAAGAAATTTCTTCTCAGAACATATACATTTAAACAAGGGCAGTTTGAATTAAGTGAGCCAACTGCGTCTACATTTTCTAATAGTGTAAAAGTCATTGTACTGATTTCTCTTAGAGTTAACAAACGTGCTGTATCTCCAGACCCTAAGATCTTATTTCTGGAAGTATCACTAATAAGGTTGAATGCTTTCATGCTCCCTCATCTCCAGGCCTTGGCATGATATATACAAAATTCAAGTAGAGTCCCAACACTTGCATGCCAGCTAATACCGCTGGACTGGTAATACATTCAGAGACCTTTCATCTATTAAAACGATAGAGTAAAAAAGCGGCACATGCCAGTATGGGCCATTACTTTTAAAGGACTGCATTGTAATGTCAAGGTACTTGTGCAGGGTCAGCCTGCAGAACACCAGGCGCCTTCTGAGCCATCTGGATTTTGTTCGCTGAAGTAGGAACATCTTTGTGATGTGGTTTGCATTCTAAGTTTTAGACTTCATAGACGATAAGTATAGAATAACTTCCAAAAGTTGGGTCGGGTTTTTTTTGTTGTTTTTGTTTGTTGTGTTGGGGTTTTTTTGTGTGTTTTTTGGTCTATTTTTCAAATTGTATCCACGGTGGACATGATTACACAGTGTGTGTTTAGGCATTTGGATCCCCTAATGCTACTTTAACATCATTCTCTTCAATTTCCTTGTCATATTTTTATAAAGCCAGAAAGATTTCTAATCTTCTGAAAAAAAACAAAAGCAGCTAACATAGAAAATTTCTTTTGTTTGTGAAGAATTAGAAGCTCGTGTACTTTTGTTCAATATATTGATCTCAACACTTTATCTTTCTCACAATGAATTGAAATGTTTTCCAAGTCTGAATGCAAAACACTGAAGTGACAGGATGAAAAATTAAGTAGAGCTTTGCACATGATATTGTGCAGATGCCCTATGATCGTTTACTCTTTCCAACATCCCTTTAGTAAATGGTTTTCAATTTCTACCTGTAGGGCCCACCTCTGGTGCTGTCAGGATGCTTCAGTTCCAGTTGTCAATTTAGCTACCAATTAGTGCCACTTGTGATGGTGGTTTTTTGCTAAAAGTTTGTCCTTTCTGAACTTGGCAAACAAATTTCCTATAGGCCACTGAAAAGCT
This sequence comes from Columba livia, assembly GCF_036013475.1. Taxonomy (NCBI): domain Eukaryota; kingdom Metazoa; phylum Chordata; class Aves; order Columbiformes; family Columbidae; genus Columba; species Columba livia. The sequence continues at coordinate 18,343,934 of NC_088614.1, forward strand.
ATCGGAGAGTAGCGACTTCCCAAAAGTGACAGAACAAATTGCCTTTCAACCAGTCAAGTGAAAGGGTGTATTTGTTGTTTTCAAGTCCTGATGGGATATTCCTCAATTTGCCAAGGATTCATGTAATGAAAACTTTAACAATGATTTTGCATTAAAATGAGAAATGGTTTGGCACTAATTCCTTTAGTGTCTGCAGGCTTCCAGTAAGAGCTCAGCAGCTCGAGTGGGTGACAGCTAAAGAACTGAATTACAGCTGAGAAAAGCTGCTTCTTGCCTGCTGGACACCTCTGTATCTTTAGGGTATAACAAATACCCATTCACAGTAACCACAAGGAAAATTAGTTTGCATTTGAAAATGACAGGGAAGAGTTTGCATACATTTTGTTTCTTGGAAGTTCTGTTTTAAAAGAGTGGGTTTGGGTTTGTTTTTCTTCCTATTCTGGTAAAGTAAAAGAACGTGTGTTATGCACCAGACCAACAACTTCACAGCTTGAGGGTCTTTATTTTTTGATGGCTTTTTTTGGATAAATCCAGGGACGTTGATACTGCGCAATTTAATCTGGATGTGAAGCATTCAGCTTTGCTACAGAAATAATTTGCTGCAGTAATTATTTTAGGCAGTGTCTAAAGGTAACTATTATTTGAAAACCATGTGTGGGTTATGTGGCATTGAAGATAAATGTGGATAGCTTTCCTAAAGGTATTTAAGCAAATATTTAGGTATCTGAGTAGCCTCTTGGTGATACCTGAGGAAAATACTTGTAGTGATATAGAGTAATATATAACTTTTCACTGAGGAATCTCTGTTAGTGTAAAGATCCCCCTTCGATGATTTCTTTCAAAGCCCTGATTTTCCAGCAGTCATGCCAGCGGCTAAGAAGAAGTGTAGCTCTCCCTGGAGAATCTCAGTCCTGTTCCTGAATTAACCAGAGGAATCATTAGGGGCAACATAAGAAATCCCTTTTCTTGTCTCAGGGTCTGAGCTCGATAGCTGTTCCGCACCAGCCCCTGGAGAATAGAAGCAAAGCGGAGGGTTTGTGTGCTAGCTGGCCGTGCTGCGTGTTGCTGTCAGATGGCCCCAAGGAGCGGGAATGACTGAAATAAGACTGACTCAGAGATCACTGGAGGCAAGGAGCTCAGCTGTGGGCACAACCAGCAACAGGCATTTCTTAGCGGTTCAACCCGGTTGTATGCTGGTTTAAATCCAGAAACCATATGAGCTAATTTTTTTCCCTTGCTGAGCTAACTGCTTACATATAATAGGGGGATTGTTAGCAAGTGAGAAAAGGTGAATTTCATTGTATGCAGTACTGGTGCTGGGCATCCAGACACGAGGCACACAGAGGAGTTGAAACAAACCATAGTTCTTCTATCAAACTATTTTCTAAGGTCATCAACCTACAAGCATCATTAAGAGCTACGACGTTATATATCCAACATAAGAAATCATGATCTTAAAGTGAATGAAAAAAATCCACCTTGTATTTAAATTAATTTGGGATAATCTGTAAAATAATTGGTGCGACATGTAATTCTTTATGTTAAAGCATGGCGCAGAATACTCAGAATCTGATATTACTCAACTCAACTTAATGAAAATCTACCATATTTTTACAGAATAAGTTTTCTAAATACAATTACTGACATACTTGCTGTGCCCTTCTCTATTTTTTTAATTGCCTGTTTGCAGGAACCTGTTCTCTGATTACTGTGCAGTCTAAAGCGTTTAATGCAGACCACTGGCACACTTTGCAATTCCTGTTGTTGTCATACAGACAAGAAAATACAATGTCCGGAGGCAAATGTTTGTGTTTCTTCCTTCATTCTAAATCATCTGAAACAAGGCTTAATGCCAACACAATATTTCAATTTTTTTTCTGTTAATTAATGGGTCTTGATTATTTTGTTGGATAACCCAGGTACTTGTTTAGAATATTTGATTAACCCAGAGCAGGTGCTGATCTAAATATAAAAGGACTTTTTGTTTAGTTGTTATATGAATAAACAGAAGTGACTTAAATCATTTAGAGCATATACCAGGATTTTACTTGGCCCAAAAAGATTTACAGACCAAACTGAGATGTAATCCCCGGATACCTTTAAAGGGGCCTCAGAATGGACTTGTTTCTTGTGCAAATTATTGAAGCAAAGGGAGGGCATTTCCATAAACTGAACTACAGCAAATGAGGAATGGTCCACCAGGTCACAGTAAATGTGAGAACCGGTGATATGGTCACTTATATTAAGAAGCCTTAGCTATTTTTTTTCCATTTTGTCGAGCAGGGGACAATTCCCACCTCAAATCAGTTATTGTCTAAAGAGGATAAGCAGACTGTAACTGAGGAAGAAAACATAAATGCAGAAAGTTGGCATGGGGAGGTGTTATTTTCCATGTCCGCAATGATGCCTCTAGTCCACGGCAGCACCAGAGGACAAGCTTTCCCGTTCTCTGGTGCTGTCTCTTGCTAAGCAGCGATGGTGTCGCAAGGTGGAAAGGCGGAATATGATCAGGAACTCTAAGAAGCCATGTGATTACTTTTCAAGTGTGGGACGTGCTGCAAGAGATGTGTCCTATGCAATTTATTAGCAACTTAAATGTGATATAATAACAAATATATGTACCCTTAAATATATATTGAATATAAGGCTTACTGACACAGTGGGAGTTACCATGCCTCAAAAATAAATAGAGAAAAACCGTTAGGCAGAGTTAGGCTTCTTATTCTGTATAGAAGGCAACTGCACTGGTGATCCCATTAAGGAATCATTTTGTAATTGGTCTAAATTCCGTCACTTCAGAAGACCACCTGCTAGTTACTGCACATTGCTGATAAGCAAAGGAATGCCAGGAATTGTGTGCTGTATATGCGTGAACACATATTTGAATTTCAAGGAAACTTTTTGTGAGTAATGTTTCTACCTAAATCACATGCTTTCTGAACAAATACTGTAAGAGGCAATGGGACAAAGTCTGATGGATAGTAAAGGAAAATTTTGCTCTAGTCATGCTAGAGACCCACTCTGTGGCAATAGGTTCCCCGCAGTGCTTTGAATGTTATGAAATGTTTCATACTCGCAAAGTAAAAAAGCCCAGTACTATGACTGAGTCAGTATTTATTCCAACTGATATCTATATAGAATCAGGAATACATTTTTAAATTCTGCAAATTGCAGAAAGGCTAGAAAACATAAGAGGTAGTTTCCCCACTCGAAAACAGGCGAATGTGGCACTGTTCTGCCTTCAAGTGCAGTTTCCAAGCATAGTTTCTTTGCAGGAGGAAGGCTCTGATGTCACCTGAGGAAGGCAGATTGTCAGCCTGGAACAAGTACTGACTCACCCGCTAGTCCACTTTGTGTTTAGCTCTGAGAGTCTCTGCAGCGCCGGCGGATCACAGCTGCTGTAGGACACAGCACTGACCTCAGGAGGCTCTTTTCTTGGCGACCTTCCTGCTGTAATAAACACGATACAGTCATCAAGTGCTCATGTGTTTCATTGTCCCCATGAGACACTATCAAAAGAAATCTCTCAGGATGGTTTGTTTGAAAATTTTCAGGGAAACCAATAATCCAGTAATAGTTAATCCTTAATTTATTATTTTCTCAGCCACTTGATTTATAAAGCACTTGTCTTTATCATGTCCTGTGATACATTCTGTTACCGAGCCTGCATTTCTGCTTTGTGAAGCTGCATGCTTTGCAATCTTTAGTTAATAAAGATGCTGTTGAGGGGTCCAGCCTTCCAGATAGTTGGAATTGCTTCAGATTCAATAGGTCAAATTGATTCCAAATTTGGTATTGAGTCTGTCTTAATGTACCTAATGTAAATCCTTACGTACAGTTTATGCAGTGTCTGGTGGAGGCAGGAACATGAAGGGAAAAGCGATGACTACCTCAGATGAACACTGGTGTGCGTGTTGTGTGTATGCACAGGCTGTTGTGTGGATCTAAGAGAACACTAAAAGATTCCTGTTAAGAGGAGGGAACCACAATACTGGATACCCTACTGATTGGTAGGGCAAGTGTTTCACTAGTGAAGCTGTTACCCTTTCTGTAATTAAGCACAGGAGCATGAGAAACCCACAGGACTCGCACAGCTTCCTCTCTGTGTAGATTGACCCTTGTAATGTTCGTGACCGTTGTCATGCTTTTAGAAATACTGGTAACCTTATCTGCACTGGCTGTGACTTCACACTTGATGCAGCAGTGTTGAGAGCCAAAATTTCTCTTAAATGCAGCAAAGGTACTTTTGCATGGTGCGCCAAGTTCTGTTTTGCAGCAGGAAAAGAGCTGCAGCTACTTAAAATCCGTTTCATATCATCTTTTCTATTGATCACACCTGTATTGAAATACTGCACGTGGAAGCTCAAATATTCTTTGCTAGAGCTTCTCAGAAATAATTGAGTTGTCATTTGTTTCATTGGAGAATCAAAAAGTCATAGTGACACATAATTTAATTTCTAAAAGTCATAATCTTGTCTCATTCTGTGCCTTACCAACCTAACGTTAGTCTGAACTCTTTCAGAAGTGTGGCTCGCTCGTTAGGAATATGTGAAATTAAATAGTTTTATAGAGTAAACACCGTATGTATTTCAAAATCTGTATTATTTTCAATTGACTTTTAATATGAAAACTTCTTATTAAGCCTTTCTTGAGAGGCATAAAGCATTTTGGGTCTTATAAGCTGATGTGGTTTCATTTATAGGAATTAATCACGGGCCATGTAAGTAGGAAAGGTATTCTTGTATATAATGTATCACAGCCAAACTGTGGAAGGGTTTGTCCTTGGTACTGTTCTGGCCTTCTATTACAAAGAGCAGGAAGAACAGTCAATAACCACTTATTAATGTTTTTCTCTCTCCTTTATTGTAGCTTTAGGTACATCAGGCTCTCAGTAATTATCTCATTCATAATCCTCTATCACAAGTAATATTTTCTGCATCTTGTGAAGCATAATTGGAAAATATTTTCTTTGGATGTACACTATTTCTATTCCCTCTTTAATATAACTTTACCCAAGAGTATCTTGCCTAGGAAAAATGAGCAAGCGTAATTTTATACAGGTAATCAAATATCTCAAATGTTGGCACATTTTCCTTTATCTCCATGGGACCGAACGCTAACCTTCAAACAGACCTAGGCATTCAAAGAGAGAGTTTCAGCACACACTTAGAACTCAAATAAGCTTGTAGAAGGCAACTCGAACAGAAGTGCTATTTTGAGTTATTAGTACTGCATTTCTACTACAGGGTATTCCATTTGATTAATACAGAACTGCAGGAGAATATATATATTAGTCTAAGTGTGTGTGTATGTGTCTTGGTGTGTGTGTATATATATAGATATATCTAACATATTACTTAACCACTTTCTTCTGGCATGACTTTACTGCCTTTCTAAATAATTCTAGTTTTTCCCCACTCAAGACTCAAACCAACATCTTGATATAGGTTTTAGCTAATGAGGTTGAGCAAAATTAAAGGGGTTGAGCAAAATTAAAGGGGGGGAGGTAAGGTAGAGGGGTTGGGGTATGAAAAGAAATCAGCATGTCTTTAGAATCATGTTGGTTGCAATACACTGTCAAACAGTTAATTTATTCCAAACCTTCTGACATAAATTGTGCTGAAGTGAGAGACAACGAAAGCCATACAGAACTGCAGATCCAAAGCCAAGGACTGGTTTCAGGCAGAGAAGACACGTTTAAGGCTACTGTATGGTAGACCTTCAATGAAACATTTCAGTCTCTATTGTTGTTGTGGAATTGAACATCCTTATTTCTATTTTCACTCATTTTGGCATCGAGGGCTCTCGTGAATACAGAACGCGTAGAAAGATGATACTGAGAGATGATGTGACTCCCCAGCTCTAACCAATTTACCAGGATTGTGAGAGTGTATGACCCAGCAAGGTACCTGTCATTTTCACAATGTTTATTTGCAAGGAGACGCTAGATCTCTCAGTGAAGGCATTCTTTGTCCTGTTCTAGTTTAGAAGTTAGGCTTGACATTATTTGCATATTTAAATGCAATGGTAGGCTTATGTTGGTAATTAAGAATTTTGTGGTGTGAATATGCTTATTCTCTAAGATCAAATTTTGGATTATTATTAAATTTCATTTTCAGGTGACCGGATTATTCCATGGTTATCAAATGTAAAGCCTGGTAATTGATGTCTGGATTTGGTTTTCTATGTCTTTGTGTCAAGATTTTTCTATTTTGCATTACCATGAAAATATCCCCTGAGTTATTCCAATAATAACACTTGAGTTCTGGGATAATTTGCTTAGCGAGTTGTTTGTTAAGCCTGCAATAACAAAGTCACATTTTGTTAACCTGAGTTAAAACAGCGATGGAGGTGAGGTAGCTTGGCCAATGGTTTTGATAATCTCTTGAGTTTATTTACTGGTAGAACAAACTCAGACCACATCGCTCAGCTTGGAATTTCAGCCAAGGCAGAAAGGACCCCTGATGCAGGTCAGTGTGGATCCATCCCTGCGCTGGGCTCATAGCTCAGGCCAGTATTCCTCTTCCAGAAGGGAGATGGTCTTCATTCAAAGGGTCCCAATAGTTTGAAATGGGTCTGTTCTTAAAATTCTTCCCATTGCACAAAAAATTAAATATCAACGAGCAAAATAATAAGGATAGAGAGAAATGGTATAACCTAGGGGAACGGAAATAAGAGGGGTGAAAGCTGCTGTTCAGAGTTCTGGTCTTGGGGGAGAGGTTTTTCAAATACCTGCCTAATTACATGAGTAAAATGTGGGATGAGGGAATTGTCAGCACGCTTCCCGTGTTCTCTGGAAGTTGGCTGCGTGACTGTAAATGAGGCATTCTGTGAGAGGGTGTGTCTATTTTTACATGCGAGTGACGTGGAAGGCTGAAATAGATGCAAACTGACGGCTGTCGGCTTTTGCACAAACCTGGAAAAAGGCATTTAGTTGTTTCAGGGCTAGAGAGAGAGTTTAGTTACAGTTGCCTAGAGCTGCTGGTGGATTTCTAAGTCTGTGTGAATCTCAGAAGCCGTCTGCTAAGGGCCATATTAATGCTAGATAGTGGACCTGGAAGCTAATTGACCTGAGAGTTGCTTAGGAAATAAAATGCTCTGCTGACGCTACTTCTTTGTAGGTGAGATGACCTCGAACGTTCCTTACTTTTCTCTCAATGCTGTTTGAACTATACTTCAGCCTATTTTGTATATAGCTGCTTTTAATATTATTCAGTGTTTCAGTTGCTCTTGTGAAGCCTACATGCACTTCAAGCATGTTTGTAAACCAGGCCCTGTAGGTAAAGGAATGCTTACTTATACATTTGGTCAAGTCTTGGGGCTGGGTCATGTATTCAGTTTTAAAACCAAAATGGAACAATAATGGAAAGCCAGCCCTGCGGTGCGGACACCGCGAAGGCCCCAGCAGTGAAGTCAGAGGTGCTGTGCTCATTACACGTGGCAGGACATGTGCCGTGCCATCCTTCTGCAGAGCTGCTCCATGAACTCGTGCAAGCATATTGTATTATTTGCTGATATAGAAATGCTACTGTACATCCTTTCCAGTTGTATATTGCTTTGCTCCTACTGAAATGAATTTCTACACACTTCAGTATATTTGACATTTTTATTGTGTATGGATCTTTTTGTCCTGTAAAAGTGGCCTTTGCACATTTTATTCATTATTCATGGGGTCATCTTCAAAAGGTTCAAGAACTTAGTGGCAGTACTTCTACTGCAAGAACGTGCAACCTTTTTTCCTCGTACTTATTTTTTGCCCTCTCTATGCTCCTTTATGTTGAGAAGAAAACTTAAGCTTGAGAGATGTAAAAAAATAAATCCTTTCCTGTTTACTTTCGCTTAAAATATAGCAATATAGCATATCTGTGCTGACCCCATGGTCAGTATTATTTTAATTAGGACCAATTAGGGAGTGTGAAGGAAAGTTTGTGGGAACAGCAAAAATGAAGATTTCAAAGGAATTAATTTTTATTTTTACTGCAGAATATTTCCAGGACATCTTTGAGCTATTCATTGTTATTTAAAATATGAGTCAACCTCACAAATTTGAGATTTCTACTGTTGCAAATAGGAATTCCTGAAAATTAATTTCTTTCTAAAGAGAATAATGTTTGAGATGAGTCATTATTTATTTTGCTTGAAAAGGTCCATTGTTCTTATGCTCTTTGAGTTCAGTTAAGTGTTTGCATTACAACACACCTTTCATGACTTAGTGCTTTTACATAGCCATGCTGGTCTGCAGTAGGGAACTTGCTGCTTCTCTCTTTCTCTTAATCTTAATTCATTACATTGAGCTCATGTGGCATAAAAATGTGATGCACTTCACTGAAAAACTGTGACTATATACTCAGAAGTACACAGTTGTATGTACCCTGAGATGAGAGAGTTACTTTTAGTATCTATATTGGCTTTTCAAGTAGCAATAAAGGAAACTCTGTAATAATAACGGAACACTTGTGACTGACAAACACCCTCCTGCAGTTCAGAACTGGAATATGAATGGACACCATGGGAAGCTGGCCCATTTCTGATGAAAACAGTTCTTAACAGCAGGAATTTATGAATCTACTCAGTGCAAATGAGATTTTATTATGCTGAGAGTCTAAAAATGATGCTTCATTTATTAAATTAATACAAAAATTGTATTCAGATACTGCTGCAGAGTCTTCTAAGACCTTTGTGAATGTCAGAGCTGAGGCTGAAACCGTTGACTCTGGTTATGGGAGGTAACAGTGAAAACAAGACAAGCTGCCAAAACCTTCTCATTCTTTGCTTGATTGAAATTAATATGTGTTTGGAACAGCACCTGTCACTGTTTCCCAATCTGTGTACTAGAGAAAATGATACTTGCCTGTTTTTAAAATGCTGGGGTTGTTTAATTAAAGCTTTTGGTAATTATTTTGCCCTAAAAAAACCCTTTTGCCCTTTTATCCTCCATGACATGGGTCCGCTACATCTAATTGCTGCAAGATTAGAAACAAGGGCATCTACTGTAGTAGAATCTGAAGTAACGTCAAATTTACGCTGATACAGTAGAAATCAGAACACAAATTCAGGCAAATTTGATAGCTAGTCACACATAACTCCAAGGCTTATTGCCAGATTTTTATAACTAATCTGCCAGCTGTACTGTGCACTGCCCAGTCGTTCAAACCATATGCCTTGGACAAACAATCAGCAAAGTGTGTTAAAAGCTCTGGAAAGTACCATATTAGCTGTAAGTCAACCAGCTGCATGCCCTGCCCTATTCATTTGGATAAAACCTTGCCCCTTCAAAATTGATTTTTTTGACTTCTTTGTTCGCAAAATATGGCTTAAATATAACCTGTGCATCCGTAGTTGGGTTTATAGCAACAATTTCATACTAGCTGCAAAATATCATTGAAATTCTGGTTAGGCTTTAAAAGTCACCCTAGAGACAGGGAGTTGATGACAAGCTTTTCTGTAGCTCCAAAGGAAACATTCATAGAGCACCTAAAGCCTTTGAGGTTTGCTCTTCTTGAAAGAGTCTTGGTTTAGAGTAGGTTGTTCATCTTGTGCCATAACCAAAATGAAAGATGTATGCAGTTTTTCCTCTTTTGCTTGAATTTGGCTGCTGTTCGCCCTGGTCGAGTCACTATCCTATGGCTACTTGCAAGAGCAAGTCAAGAATTCACTGGCACTAATTTACACATATAACAGTTTACGTGTTTGACTTCTGGCTTTTCTGGCTTTGTCTCTACACTTCTATATTAAAATGGATCCTCTGATATTTACATTTATGTAGCTACTGATCATTATTACCTACGCATTAAAATAAAGAGTAAATATGAAACTAAGGAAACAGCATTGCCATTATGTCTGGTAGAAAAATCTTACATTCTCAGCTATAACCATATTTCAGAATCCAGAGTAGTAGTATTTTTAGATTAGAGTTTGTAAGGTTTAAAAAGAAAGAACAATTCATATTAATAAAAATTTTAGCAGTATCTTTGAGCTAGATTGAAATGTTTTGCTCCAAGCAGTCTTAGCTAAATAAAAATGGGTAGCAAGTAAATTGTGAATGAAACATTTTCTTTGCTGCTTCTCACCTACAGAGTTTTCTGCTTTCATCCTCTCAAATATATTATCAGGAGAAACCATTGTTGCAACTGATCAGCCACAACAGCAGAGCAGCCTACTGGGGTTGGTTGCCTGTTCTTCATAGCGTTTACAGTTAGCTCGAATTGAGGCATAATTAGGCAAATAAATTTGATGTACTTTCTATCAGTTAAACAAATACTCTGCACTGTTATTAATATAATTCTGCAAGGTTAGAAAAAAAGCTTTCTGTATAGGGGTAGGAGCAAACCTGACAGACTTTGTTTTATTTATCTGTAAACTGGTGCAAGTTCTTGCAGTGAATATGAACAAATTAGCAGAGCACTGTTCCACTCAGCAGTTCGTAGAGCATATGAAATGCATGTAACGTACCCTTGTTTATCCTTTGTTGCTCTTCATCTTATTATATCACAGACCCGTAATGACTTAATAATAAATATGTTGCTTTCCCGTTTCCTTCTGCCTTCTATTCTGGGTCATTGCAGACAGAATGTATCTTGAATTAGTGCAAGATATCTCACTGTTATACACAGCTAAAAAGGGCTAAAGTTCCTTCTCATTGATGCAGGAGTAGCTGCTGTCCTGCAAGTTCTGGTCCCCAGCACTAACATGTAGTTTAGATGATGGGGTAGAAGTGGCTGAAAGTCAGAAGTCATTTTGCCAGGTCTTGACTGTGACTCTGATGTTCTTTAGGACTTTTAGGTCTGCAGAGACATAATAACTGATATAACTGTGTGTTTATAAAGTTCACTTCAAAGCTGGGGATGCGGCTCCCTGCAGAAGTATTCCTCCAGTGTTAAACTGATACTGCTCTGGATGAGAGTCAACAGGCTCTTAACTTGCTTTTAAAAACTGAAGCCGGCAAGCTTTTCACAGAATACATCTGTATTTCTAATTTGCACCTTGAAGGATGAAATCGACTGGTGAGTTGGTGAGAATGAATAAATTGATTCACAGTGGGCTGACAGCTCCCTGTGTCTCACTTTCTCTGAAACATCTGTGGGTGATGCCACCACAAAGTTGGACTGCTGGCGTGCAAGCTGCTCTGCCAGCAATACAGGAGGGAAGACCTGGTACTTGGAAATATGCAACTGAATTGTGGGACTGTTTTCCAGATTGCTTTGTATAACTTTGAATGGATGGGAAGGGAACTGGAGCAGAGCAAGGAAGACCTGTTTGTTCAAGAAATGTCATCTCTGCTCTGCTGGCTCTCATAGGTGTGCAAGTGGAATAATGCAGCAGAAAATCAAGCCCAGAATAGAAAGTAATAATCTATTAAGAAAATTTTTTGGTTTTAAAAGCAATTTTCTTGTATTTTTTTTTTTTTTACAACTTTAGAGAGAAAAATAATGAAGATGACTAAGTTTCTACAAATATTACAGAATGACATTTCTAGCAGCCAAATCATTACATGCATTCATTTGTAAATATCAGTGATGGAGATTACAAGTTATGTAGATCACAATTCTTCCCGTCATGAGGAGCAGTAATTTATTATTTGAGTAACCACACAGCACGGAATTTAGATTCCCCAAGAAAAGATTCATGATGTTTATGAATGTATCATTATGAGGTCATAAACCCAGAAGTCATCAATTTCTACACTCCCATGCACATACCCCGAATGCAGGTGTTGTGTAAAGCACACAGGTATACCTGCCCTGTCAATCAGATGCTTTCGCGCATCTTATAAAGACTTTTTTCTAATTTGTTTCTGTTATAGGCGAAGTATACTCACCTTCATGCCACTTTAGGCTATTCTGAAGGGTCAGAATGTGCTCAGAAAGCATCCTTATGTGGAGCACACTTAATATGTAGAACTGTATGATTTGGCTTGCTTTCATCCCAAGAACAGTCCAATTTCATGCAGAGACAAAATGAGACAAGAGACTCAGATGTCCTGGCAGTCTAAACTTGGTGCTGAAGAATGAATTAATTAAATACAGGAAATTTTTAGCCACTATCTTTTTACAAAGGAAAACATAAAATTATGTAATTATACAATATTGGTATTTAAATTTATTCAGCTCTTGTAGAATCTGTCTGTGGCTTTTTTTTTTTCTTTTCTTTCCCCCAAACAGCCATTATTGTAGCTTTATTATGAGGAACAATTTGCTGTATCACAGCTGGTCATCAGTGAGGCATTGTAGACTTAATTCCATAGATGGCCTTCAGCAAGGCATTGTCTGACTCACTCTTAGCTGGGCAGTGCCAGCACACAGACTTGCTTACTAAAACAATGGGAAGAGTTTTATGTGTATTTGGGTGTGAGTACACGCTGTAAGTTTATTTGTGGAGGCGAAGGGGAAGGACTATTAACCACAAACTCTAGAGCTTCTGATTTTATAATTAGAAATCAATTGGGCAAAGCTTAGTTTTGCATATGTGACTTCTTCCCATAACTGCATCCCAGAATGGTTTTCTGCTGAAATGATTTGCTTAACAATTTTACATTAACAGCTAATCTATTCGCAAAATCAGTTTAAAACACTAAATTGCCTGTGGTGGCCACATAAAAAAAAGTATAATCAACATGGAATTACCTGAATGTTTGGGGGTTTTTGGTTTTAATTTGCGTGCTCTTCTCATTGTTTGTTTGTTGGAATTAAAGTTGTCAGTGCTGTGGAGTGGCACTGACTTTGATAAGGTCACGGCAGGGCCGGTTACATCTGGAGTTGCTGTTGTTCATTTGTGAGCACAAGGAGGGGAAGATGCAGCTGGACGATGTTATGCTGGCTGGATTGCTAAAGTAGGTTTACTCAGCTGGTTTGGACACCATGGGCGAGTATGGTGGTGTGGATTCATTTCTGCACTGATTGCCTGGTATTTGGGAATCCTCAGGTGGCACAGATGCAGCATTTCCTACTCCACTTATTTTCTGGCGTTGTGTGCAGAAAGTTTTTTAGTTCTCTAAAAAAAAGGTATCTGACCACTGGCTTTAATTCTAAATCAGTGGGGGGAACAGAACCCAACAGTCTGGTTTGTTGTTGTTTGTGTTTGTTTTCCCTGGAAAGTAAACGGTGGTTTGTACCTGTTCACACTCATCTGTCGTCTGAGTTCCTGCTCTAGGGAGGACTGAATGGAGGATAGTTCTACTGCTGCTCTTTTTCCTCTATATACAGCACAAGTCGGCCAAACTTGTCAATGGTAGCCAACTGCACATGTAACAAAAAGGTAGCATAAAATATGATGCTCTTCTGTTTCATCTAAATTCCATTGGGAATGGAAAGCTCTCTCTGTGTTAAAAGGGAAACCTCCAATTAATAACTCAATTAAACTTTTTTGAGATTTTCAGTTCACAAAAATGAATTTATTGCAGTGGTAACAATTTATATTCTGGGGGAGCAGGAGCCAAGAAGTAACTTTTTTTTTTTGGTCTGAGATCTCATTATCGGTGCAAGCTTATTATTTACTACCCCACAGTAACGCTGGTTTAAAATGTGCAAGAATATGAGAGATTTGTGGTGCGATAGGGCTGGACTGAATTGGATCTAAGTAACTGCAGATGCAGCTGGTTTTGTCTTTATCAGCCTATCTCAGCTTCTGCACTTAAAGGCTTCTGTCAGTTCAAAGCCCAGACACTGCTTGGTTGAACGGAGCTAAACTATGGTTGCATTTCTTAGCCTTTTGAAAATAATGCTAACTTAATTCAAACTGAAGCACTACAGAACTTGAGGGAGTTTAACTATGCATCAAGTAAAAATTCCTTTCCATTTTTATAATACAAGCAGACACCAAAAAAGTGAAACGTACCAAAGCTCTTGAAGTTTAATTTTAGTTTTCTCAAAAATGTTTTTGCTTTCCTTGTGAACAAATACAATTTGGATTCTTCCCCCGTTTCCTTGCTTAAAATAAAGAAATCACTAAAATATAAATCAAAGTTTAGTATCAAATAAAACTTTGTCAATACAGCCATTTAGGAAGATTCTTAGAATGCTGGAGTAATCATAATGTTGGATTTCTGTTCAGTGTAGAGATGGGCAAAAAATTGCTACTACGTGGCATAATGAGATATCTAAGTACATTTTCTGCATTTGGAATGATGGGAGAGCCTACTAATGCAGCAGAGATAAAAACAGGTTTATTTTTTTGCCTTGGGTTTTTGCCATGCTTTAACCCAGCGGGCAGCTGAGCACCACGCAGACGCTTCCTCCCCGCCTTGGTGAGATGGGGAGAGAATCACAAGAGCAGAAGTGAGAAAACTCACGGGTTGAGATAAAGGCAGTTCAATAGGGAAAGCAAAAGCTGTGCACACCAGCAAAGCCGAACTAGGGATTCATTCAGCACTTCCCATGGGCAGGCGGGTGCTCAGCCATCTCCAGGACAGCTGGATTGCATCACACGCAATGGTGACTTGGGAAGACAAATGTCATCACTCTGAACATCCCCCATTTGCTCTTCTTCCCCCAGCTTTACAGGCTGAGCATGACATGGTACGGTGTGGAATATCCCTTTGGTCAGCTGGGTCAGCTGTGTCTCATCACAGCTTCTTGGGCCCTCCCCACCCTTTTCTGGCAGGCCAGTAGAACCAAAAAGCCCTTGACTGCTTAACAACATTCAAAACATCAGTGTGTTACCCACATTATTCTCATACTAAATCTAAAACACAGCACTCTAGCAGCTACCAGGAAGAAAATCAACTCTACCCCAGCCAAAACCAGGACATTTCTGTTTTGGTTTTATCTCCATTTTTAGCAGTTTGGACCTCAGCTGGACATTGCGACACATTCAGAGGACAGTTGGTATCCTTTCTTTTGGTTGCACTTTCTGAAAGGGCAAAAATTTGATTCATACCACAAATATGTTTTTTTTCAGGAAAAAAACCTCAAGAAATGGGACTGAAGATTTCAAAAATACAGAGCAAACTCAGCCTAATCCATTTGCTAGTAGAATATATTCAAAGCAGTAACACAAAGGGCTGTGCACAGGAATGACTGGATTTGCACATCTGTACTTGTATTCCAAAATCCTTTGGCCCAGTTAGGATCTGTGAAAGATAAGCAGGAAGAAGTTATTAGGAAGAGACTGTTGAAGAACTAAGATGGTATCAGGTTGAATAATGTCTCTTCCTTTGCCCAAACTCAGTCCATCAGCTTTCAAGCATTGACCTTCCACTGTAGGTTAAGTTTATCAGGCTCCTATTGATGTTTGCTGTTTATGAAAACTTGACGTTCCTCGTAACGATACCCTATATAAGATGACAGTATGCTTTCAAAATATCATTTTCTAGTCCCTGGAAAAACGGAGCTGTTGGATCCCTGGTAGTATTTGCGGATTCAGGCTGGGCAGATGAGAGCAGAGGAGACGGAGTCCAGGGGAATGCCTGTGGCGCCCTATGGGTCAGTGGGATGGCACCAGCAGTGACCCTGTCTAAGGGATCGTTCACCTCGAATGGCCTCTGTCATCTTTTTCTTTGGTGCAGATGGTTTGCACATCCTAGTCAGCAGAGTACTCCACAGAAATTTTACATGAATATTAGAGCAGTGGGATATTCCCTTATGCACAGTACCCCAAATAGCATCAAGAAAAGGCATACTAGGAAATAGAGAGGGGGGGAAAAAGGCAAAAATTGTGAGATTGGTTTGGTGGAACATCTGAGGCTTTGACACTGGGGTATGACCCTGTCTCTGAATACTGCCAATTGTGCTTGGTGGCAGGAGGGGACCCTTCCCGTCCTTTTCAGAGGCAGATGTCTGCGGTGCCTTGTGCCCTGTGTTCTTTTGGATCATGACAACATGTGGATGCCATTAATAGAGATTGTTTACTAGGAGAAACTATTGTCTTCACAGGTTAGATTGCTTTGTGTTGATTGTGGATCTCTGAGTTACAGGAAGGGAAATCTGTCTCTGGGAAAGAGAGGAAAATGATGTAGGAGACCACAGCATGTGGATGTTTATCATCCTATCATATAGTTCAGGGACTTTCATTACAAACTACAGGAAAAAAAATTAAATCATTTAAAGGTCTTTCTAAATCCTACCCAAGTTAAGAATTGCTCTCAGGAAGTGCTACAAACATGGATTTTACTCCAGTCTTGTCCTGCTCTGATTGTGCGGGCAGGTGCCAAGTCATAGATGTGGTGTCCTTTGTCACAGAAGCACAATACTTACATTTTGTTCATGAAGATATACTAGTCAGAGATCTCTTGATGTGTGTTAATTCTAGAGCACAATCTAAAATCTTCATTTAGAGATATTAATATGTACTAGATGAATGATTACAGTGCTCACTTAGCTCCTGTTAATTTGAAGTCTTTAAAGCGTTCAATAACATGAGTGTTTGCTGTCCACCCGAGTGGAATGACAATTCTTGTTTATAACATTATAAAGTTAGAAAGTCCAATAATTGTCTCTAGCAGGCTCATTTGCATTATTTCTTCATAGCAATTACATGAACAATAGGGATTCTATACCTAAGAGCAAAATATATGCTGATCTGTATATGCTGAAATATAATCACAGCAGATATGTTTTAATTATGTTTGCGATGCTGCAGAAGGAAAGGCATGGCAGAAAGCTGTTCTAATAGCTACAGAGTGAGTCAGAGAATGAAAACACTAAAACATTAAAACAAAGCTGATTCTAATAAGGAAAATAATTAAATTATGATAAACAAAGGGAATGAAATAGCTTTATTTTTGTAGGAAGTAAAGGTTTAATTGGAGGATTTGTGTAGGCAGCAGAAATGGTATTTTGCTTTTAGAGCAAATAAAAATTTAATTCTGCTGGAACTCAAGAGCTGCTTCTGAGATGAGAAACAGATTTTCATTTCATGTGCAGTTTTGAGAAGTTGGGAAGAAAAGGTATTTCTGCGTCACTCTGAATACAGATTTTTCAACTATCAAGAAATGTTTCAGGCTAGACATAATATATCTATTATGTGAAAGAAAAAGCCCTAACATGATGACAAATAAAACTAATTTAAAAGGAAACATTTTGGTTAACTTTTTAATGCGTTCAAAATGTAAATACTTTAAAAGAAATAATTTAATGCATACAGAGGCATAAGAAGCTTTTGAATGTAAAATAGCATTGAATCACTCTGGGCAGGAAATGTTCAGGAAAAATACTCCATTGCTTTTTTCCCCAAATATGTATTTGTTTCCTAAATCAATGTTTCAGTAATACGCAGGTGAATGGTTGAAGTGAGTGTCACCGAATCATTATTCTTGTCCAAAAAACAGGCAGGTGAAAAAATACAGGCAGCTCTAAGGATAAGGCTGGTGTTTGGGCTGGGGTTTCATGGGGCTCTCCACAGCTGCTCTGTTTGTGCTGAATATGGGGCCTCTGTTACTGCAGCTCTGCTTCCCCTTCAGGTGAATGGGAAGAGAAATTGGGTTTTGCTTTGCAGTGGTGTGGTGATGCTCATCCAGTTACTGTGGTGATAAATTCAGATTGTGGAGTAATGTGGAGAGCAACAAGACTGGTGAAGGGACTTGAACACAAGCCCTATGGGGAGAGGCTGAGGGAGCTGGGCTTGTTTAGTCTGGAGAAGAGGAGGCTTAGAGGTGAGCTCAGCACTCTCTAGAACCACCTGAAGGGCAGTCCTAGCCAGCTGGGGATTGGTCTCTTCTCCCAGGCATCAGCAATAGGACAAAGGGGCATGGGCTTCAACTCTACCAGGGGAAATTGAGGCTGGAGATGAGAAAGCAATTCTTTGCAGAGAGAGTGCTCAGGCATTGGAATGGCTGCCCAGGGAGGTGCTGGACTCACCGTCCCTGGAGGTTTTTAAACTGAGATTGGACATGGCACTTAGTGCCATGATCTAGTCAATGGACTGGAGTTGGACCAAGGCTTGGACTTGGTGATCTCTGAGGTCTTTTCCAACCCAGTTGATTCTGTGTAATGTACATAATGTCCATGCATTAATATTTAGATGATGAATAACTTTAACTTGATTGCAGGAAGACAAATGAAAGGTTATTTCTGGTTTGTGCGAATCTCCAAGTGAATCACTGGTATTCAGGCTGTGTGGTCACCGTCAGCATCGCACCTGGGGCTGAACAACATGGCCGGTTGGATGACAACTCTTTGCTTGGGCTGTCAATACACAGTGTCACTTCTAGAAGAGAATCAGGACAGAAGAAAGCTTTAGCCACAGGGAGGGAGGAGAAATGAGCTTGGCAGTAAGATTCCAGGGAGAATAAATACGATTTGGGAGTATTCTCCTTCCCCTCTACTCCGCCCTGGTGAGACCATATCTGGAATATTGTGTCCAGTTCTGGGCCCCTCAGTTCCAGAAGGACAGGGAGAGTCCAGTGCAGGGCAACAAAGATGATTAAGGGAGTGGAGCATCTCCCTTATAAAGAAAGGCTGAGGGAGCTGGGGCTCTTTAGTTTGGAGAAGAGGAGACTAAGGGGGGACCTCATTAATGTTTATAAATATATAAAGGGTGAGTGCCATGAGGATGGAGCCAGGCTCTTCTCGGTGGCCAACAATGACAGGACAAGGGGTAATGGGATCAAGCTGGAGCACAAGAGGTTCCGCTTAAATTTGAGAAGAAACTTCTTCTTAGCAAAGAAATACACTCACTATTGAACATAATGAAATCCAAATCAGGTATTACTTCTCAGGGAGGAGGGGGGAAAAAATACATTGAAAAATCCCAACAAAACAAACAACCAAAAACCTCAGAGGCTTTCTCTTGATCTCATATTCTGTATCTGTTCATTAGCTATCATCTGCAGTCAAAGAAGGTATTGAAATCTGTTATGTTTGCAAACAACTTGTGGCCTGCCTTTCAGGAATACAATTCCCTGTATTCTTGTTTTCAATTAGCTGCTCCTCTGATTTTTTTTGTCATGCAGATTTCTTGGAAGAGTTGCTGCCCATCAAGCAGCTCCCCCATCCCTTTGGTGCTGAGGGACTGGTTCTCCACATGGGCTTAAAAATCCAGTTATTGTCAAATCTCTTGCAAACAAGAGCAGGAAAAAGCAAAAGCATGTATCAAATGTAAAACTCTCTAGGTAACCCTTAAATGAATATTATCACAACCATACATAGGTTGTTGGGGGCTTTTTCCTCTTTCTTAAAGTATCTATAAGGCTATGGTTTGTCTTTTATAACAAACAAAAACCCCAACCATCTTTATCATCAATAAACTAGCATCTGGAAGTTAAATATTCTCAGCTCCATTTTCTGTGGCAAGGTTTAAATTGCCTAACATTCCTGTAACTTTTTTCGGTGCGTTTTTTCAGAGCCATATGCTTGGCGTTTGATTCCTTTTGGTTCTTCCTGCTTTCCTATTTGTTTACTCTGGATATTTATTTTTCTTGATTGTTTTCATGCTCCAAAGTGGCTGATGTTTGATTTCCCCCCCCACTATCTCCATCCCTTTGGAACTATATCTCAGCAGATAGAAGAAAGCTGAAATATGAGCATTTTTTTTCCTTATGACAATATAACCTATTTTAAATGGCGGGGGTTTTTACAGTCTTTTCACATTTTCTCTATTATCCATCACCTAATCTGTATAACCTCACTCCTTTTTATTAGTAGAGGAAAGATGCCAGAGTTTTAACTATTTAACTCCTTTATTGAAGTTATTCTTTAAGGAATAAAGAGTAGGGCTATTGTATATAAGACAACTTCACTACTATCCTCCATTCTGTGTTACAAATATACATTTTGTTCAAGTCTAGAGAATATGTGGAATCAATGTAGTATTCATCTAAACAGTTAGAACTGGACTGAGTAGAGACTGACCTTGCCGGCAAATGTCATACCAAGGTTTAAAATTACAAGGTAACTGCAAGAAATCCATGGTGTTCCCAGATCAAGAAGAGGAACTGAATCTTTAAATGGTGATTTCTAGCAATTCCTATGCGTACTGCAGTCTCCTTGAATGTGACTCATGTGTAAGGGACTGCTCGTGACCTACTCAGAGCAATTTACAAACATCATAATTTCTCAGTCTTTCTGAATTCTTTCAAAGAATTGGAACTGTTTGTTAAACCTGCACATCGATAATACACGAAACAAAAGCACAATATGTAGCTTGCTCAGGGCCTCTGCTTTTCATGCAAATTCCTCTCCTATTATAGGAAATGTAAGTGGTGCAGTCCTGCAAAATAACTGTGTGTTTTCTTTGGCGAGTTGGAATTGCTTGGGTTTTGTGCTGGTTATATTCAGGCTAATTATTATTTCTTGAAAGAAGTGCCTGAGCCTGTTGTACCGCTGTGTTGTACTTTCTCATAGCGCATATGGGAAGGAGACTGGAGAGCTCATGGGGTCTCCCTGCTTGGCCACTTTGCCAGCGTTGATGCTGTATGGTCAGAAGCAGTTACGCACCAGACTGGAGAAAATTGTTACTCCAGGCATTCTTGTCCTATTGGTGCAGTTGACACAGCTGAGATAGGGAACTACAGTCCAGCTGATATATACAAACTCACAAACAAATTGTGGTCAGTATTGATATATTTAATGTGGCTTTGAATTTTCAATATGGGTGGGGGGAAAAAAGTTTGGCTTAATCATGCTATGATTTTGATTTTGACCGGCCACCATCCTTCTTTGTGTCAAAAAAGAGTTAACGTTTGATAAACCAAGATATATTTGTTACCTGTATCAGTTTTTGTGTCGGAATATCCATAGCAGAGCTGAGCAACAGTGCTTTTATACTGCAAATATTCTGTTGAAGAACATCGTACAGCAGGTTATCTTTACAGTTAGCTTTGCCATCAGTGTCCATTTACAAACCCAGTGATCCCATCTCCATAGGCAAACAAAATATTCCATCTCCTGTCTCCTGAGTAAATGTGAAAAGGCAGCTTTACTGACTTGATAAATAATCTCAAATATTTTACTTCAGGGTCTTGCTATTTTCAACACTTTATCTCATAGCCACATAATTATTAATCTCATTATTTATCTAGTTTGTATGAGTCAGTTACATCTGATCTTTTAGTTATCAGAAAACTACAAAAAATGTGTAGGTTAGTGGTAAATTCTGAATTTATTTGGACTTTAAATTTTGGGGTCATAGTATGAATTTAATAACCTGGTGTCGGTTGTGATTTTCTTGTTCTTTTTGGGGGATTGTCTTTGGTTCTGTATCTTTCTTTATAAATCTCTACATATTTCAAGTAAAGACATTTGTCCAGTGTCCCTGGAATTTTGAGACAGAGACTCCTACTGAGTTCCTGGCTCTCCTATCGGATCCTAACACCATTCAGAAAAAAAAGTCATTTTTTTCCATTATTTCAAGCCATACTGAATCCATATGAGAGAATCATAGAAATTAGCCATTGGCTTGAAAACTCATTTCTAAAATTACATATTCTGGGTTCATTCTTCGTTGTCTCTTGTTCAGAACAAGGGAAAGGTGAAAAAAACCCACATTTGATATTTCCCCATAAGCAGAGGGCAGTTAATTAAGGTCAGCGAAGGCTCCAGCACACAGTATAACAGACCCTTGGTGTCAACAAGGACTACGATTTGTTATTGTAATACAAGTAATTAATAATGGTTATTTATAGATGACTACTGACTCTGCAGTTGTCAGCTGACCAGCTGTCATTTGGCTGTTAGTAGATTCATTTCAGATATATAGCAGGAATGTACTTAAGATATTTGGATTTTGACATTCTTGTATATAAGATATAATTTGGCTAATTTTAAAACTTCAGTTCTCAATATTGTATCTCTTTCTAATATTTTAAAATATTTTTTTCTTATTTACCTTTTTGTTGTTGTTGTTCTTTTTTATTATTATTTTATTTTTCCTGAGCCCTTCCAATAGACACTTGAACTCATTTTATTAGAAGAGCTTCAGCAGAGTCCTTGGAGGTCTCCAAGGGTCTCCCTTATGCAGCTCTTTATCTCCTTTGCTATTCCTGTCATGGCCATTACATTTTCTAGTTGGCAATGTAGTAATCAGTTCTTTGAAGGAGGGAGAATACACACAGCATTTGAAAAGAGGTCCTGAGAAATCATGGTTATGTTTCTTTGCCTCTTGACTTCAGTCACGTGTGTATTGTGCATCTTCTCTGCTACTCAGAACCCCAAAAGACAGTAATGCAGGATGTCCGGTCACCAGTCCTTTCTAGGAAGAATGTGTCGTTAGAGGAATGCGAAGAACAGCTGAATGGGGAAAGGCACCATAAGGGGTTTTGGCTGGTCTGTGACATGAGCACTACCAGGCTTGTGTGGGTAGAGAAAACCGACAGTGATTCAATCACCACTAAACTAGTCCAGATGTCTCCTGCAGCCTCCCACAGTAGTCTTCACCATGAGCTCAGATGATCTGGATAAAGGTCTAGACTAAATCATTGCTAAGTCTGGCTGGTTTGAGATTGACATATGTTACGCACTTGCAGCTTTTGTGATACTGATTTGTATGCAATTTGTCGTATTCACACTGAGTCACAGTTTCTTTTTTGATGGAACATTGACCCCAAATTTCGGATGTTTTGAATGACGGGTAGGTCATGTGTTTACAGACAATGACATAAATACTCCAAACAGTGCCCACGCTTACAGTCATAGAACTGCTATTTCCCCCCCACCTTGGAAACAGGTCAGGTTATCTGATGTGCCAAATAAAGTGATAATTGTCACGGAGACTTTAATCTCCATATGTACTGAGAAGGGGACTGCAGGACTCAATGCAAGTTGCTAGAGAATCAGAGATAACACATTACTAAATATCAAATAGTGCCAGAGCGGACACAGTTCTTTATTTCTACATATTTAATATTGTCTGAGTGCAAGGGTTTGTGTTCTCCCCACCTCTGTCCATTTTTCCAGAAGAGCATTAACAAAGGCAGAAGCTACGAGCTATCGCTAGTGGTGTAAAAAACAGTTCCAATTTAGTGATATTGCAAATTGATCACATTATGAGAGACACCACCTTTGCAAGTCAGTTTGGAAGGAATTCACAGGAGCGCATGACTTAGTGGAAATGCATGGGAAATTACATTAGGAAGCTTTGAAAACCACACAAGCGATGTGGCAAATAATTCCTTGTGAAGCTGCACGGGATTGTAATAACTAGTTTCAACCAGATTCTTCTGAATAACTTAAAATTCTGCATGAGTTATCCCTAATAAACATCTAGCTGCAAGAAAATAGGGAAAATAATTCAAATTATCCTCATGTTAGATCTGTTTATTCTGATGTATGACTCTGATATTACTATGTAACTGCAAACACTGTAATGCTGGAGAACTAATGTTTTGTTTGACATCATGTAAGGAATTTGCTTTGTAGCATTTTCAAGCTATGTTTATTTTCACATTCCAAGTAACTTGAAGAATATTTGTACTAAGAAGAAATTATACTGTAGCCATCTGCACAGTTCACAGGTTAGTGTAAGTACACTAGGATAAGATATATTATCACATGTAAGCAGGTAGTCTATAAGATAATCAATATGTAAGTACTCAGTTGCCTTTATTTCCCTCAGTTACCTTCCCAACAGTGTTCAGTTTTGGCTCGGAGCTGGCTGCATAGCTGATGTTCATATTTCCGCACTGTAGATGTGTTTGACAGCCAGTTGCTAGAAAAGAGCTTCCTATTTGCACTGCCAGCTTTCCACATTACGTGGTTTGAGACGGTGCTTACTTATGTTCAGACACTGAAGTACACTAAGCAATCATCTGAAGTTCGAAAAATCACCTTCAAAAAAAAGGCATTTGAATGCTTTCAGGTTTGTTTTATTAAAAATTATTAAATAAAAGAAGGCATTAAATAACTGAATGCATTCTGCATGGATTTGAAATTCTTTTATTAAGAAGGAAGACAAGTTAAATATCACTGAGATCCTCCTAGTCCTTGTGAGCAAAGCATGTTCAGAAGCCAGGGTGGTGAAAGCAGCTGAAAGCAGAGCCTTGAAAGACTATAAAATCATGAAAACTTAAATACGCTTAACTAAATAGAAATATCCTGTTACCTTTGACCACACTGATCTATTGTACTTTTTTCTGCCTTCGCTGACCTAGGATATAGCATGTCTAGTTTGACAGATTTTGTAAGCAGCCTTCAAATTACCGCTCTGGGTATGTAGTGATTAACGTTTTTATTCCTCTTCTGCAATGCTAAGAGTATGCATTACAAGATATTGCTCTGACATTCACTTGAGAAAATCATTTGAAAAAACACAAAGAGGTCTTGAGGCTCAAGTGCAATGTACTCTGTGCCTGAGAATGAAACCTGGCACATTATAATAAGCTTTTAAAAAGGAGAGAGAAAAATACATCTCAAACAACATAGAAGAAAAGCTCAGAACAGTGTGAATAAGATGATGATGATTAAAGGAACAAAAGAGAAGGGTTTGGTATATAGGAATTGCCAGTCTTCTGGCTAGCACATGGAATGGGACATTCCCATGGCTTAGGGTGTTTTACAGCCTTTACCGTCTTTTGTCTGCAGTGAGGAAGCAGCAGCAAGAGGGCTCTGCTGGCAGCAGCAGTGACAGCCGAAGGGAAGAGTCTTCTGAAGTTGTGTTCGGAGATTTCACAGTTTTATAGGTAGTAGAAACTACAGCACGGTTTGTGTCCAAGACTGATGAGATGGAGGAGGGAGTACATGGCTTTACTGCTATTTCAGTGAGTCGGGAAAAGAGTGACAAGTGCAGGAGATACTGTTAATTATAATGCCTGAAGCACTGGAATCGTTAATGTAAGTGCTTGACCCCAAACAGTAGGAGATGACAGACAGATACTTTTTTTCCCCATAAAGACACAGAAGAGGGAATATGTTTTACAAGACTAAAACTGCGTGTGATTTTTGAGGCTCTCTATACCTAGCTTTCAGATCTCCTGTGGTGAACCGCAGAACACTATAGATGAAATAATAGAGAAGTAAATGAGATGGGAAAGGATTGCTCTTTGGCAATACGACACAATTTCATTGCACGTTTCCAAGTATCAGAAACAGTTGGGTTAAAAAAATCAAGACCTTTGTACAGGAGTGGTGTCTGCTGGAACACAAGAAAGGGACGGCAGTCTGGGTTCAGAAATAGTTACATGAGCTCCAAACTAGGCAGAAAGCCAACTACAAAAAGGTGCCAGCCACCCGAGGCCGCTTGCCACAGGACACTTGGGCGTTAAATAGCTGCAGAGAGCAGTGACTACAGGCGGCAGTCCAGGCTGTGGTGGGACACAGGTCATATGTGGTGGCGGCGTTCTCAGGACAGAAGGGAAGACAGATGGTATTCCCAAATGGGAAGGGCCAAGGCAAGAACTAGGAAAACAGCAAGCTTTAGCTATTGTCTGGCTTAACATAAGGATTCAGAAGCAGCAAGGTATGTAAGGAATATATACAGAAAAACTGACCTGAGACCGTGCTTTGGTAATTTTTTTCTACTCTTTGCTGTCTTCATTCCTTGTCTTTGTTGCCATCACAGCCACCAAAGATGAGCATGCGATTGTGGATTTGGGGAGGACTTTCCTCTGGGGGCATGGTTTCCTCTGTCTTAGGGAGTTCCCTTGGCAGGGGGAACAATTTATTTGAAACAGCACTCGCAGTGCATAAAAATTCTGGTTACAAAATAGTAATACTGTGTTTAACTGGAGATAAATGTGTAGAGCTGCTTGGGAATGGCTTGGGCAGACCTATTGTCTGGATGGTTTTTCCTAATATGGATCTTTATGAGATCAAATGTGGGGTTATCTCTTCCTCTGTTCCTCCCATCTGTAAAAACAAGTATAGCTATCTTTTTTCCCCCAAGACATTGAGCTAAAATAGATATTAAAAATCATTAATTCAGCTTGGTGAGGACAGTGGTGCATGACACATACAGAAAGGACCAATGTCCTTCTAACCAGGAAGGATTTAGGTCAAGATTCAGTCACATTCCCGAGCTCTTTTCCTGCATCAGTTGGTCATAATCAGTGAATTAGAACAAACAGATTGTTAGATCCCAATCTTGTCTCCAGTTTTTAAACAACAGTTCACTCTAGTGTATTATAAGATGATACCAAAAGGTAAGCAATAAAAAGCAGTTTGTGCACAGTTGCAGTATGAATATAAACAGAGGCAAAATTAGCAAATCAAATAGAATAAAAAAGCAGTAGCAAAGAATAAACAGAAACATAAAAGAAGCCATCTGGAATCAAAGATACTCAGATGACATGCTAGGAAACTGAGGCAGACAAAAGCAGAGATTACACTCTTAAATGGAAGTGTTAGGGATATTATTGCTTTAATTCTCTTTGAATATGGTTATGAAACTGCAGGTGGGAAGTGTGAGCAGTAATGTCTTTTGACAGTTACTCCAGAGGCTTCAAGTTACTCATATCTTCTCATATCTTAAATGAAACCTTTGTCGTCCACATACTTGCCTGTTTCCTTTCAGAAAGTGTTCCAAGGATTGACATTATCAGGTACATCAAGTGTGTGCCCCTATTTGTCGTTACCCTGAACAATAACGGCAGGTACTTGGTTTTCCTCTTCCCCACTGTGCAGCTTCTAGTTGCCATTATTAAAGATGGGATCAGCCTGTCCATGGAGAAAATGAAATTACATTCACTTTATTAATTCTGCATTGCATGCAAATGAATTGAATCTTTGCATAATAGTTTAATTATTGACTTCTTTTAAATGTGTGTTATCAATAAACACACTTGTCCATTTTATGTCAGAGCACATCAACAATACACACAAAAATATTCTGTAACACCTAATGACGTTCGTATTTTTAGAAAAAAAACCTGCAAAGTTACATACAGAAGGAAACACCTCGTGAGTAAGGTACAATTTTTGAAAACATTTATACATATATATATATATATATATGGAAACGTAAATATATATATATATATATATATATATATAAAAGTGACTGTAAAGGTCACTAAAATTGTCCCATACTTTGACAGAATGAGCTGGAGCTTCTTAGGACCCAGCAGTTTTGGAAAAGAGTCATAAAACCTGAACATTGTAAGTTCATTAAATGAGGTCTGCCTCATAAATGAGGAGTTTTCTCGTAAGGCATAGGTAAAAATATAGAAGAACCTAAAGCAGTAGCACAGTGTTGGTATGTTGTGTGTTCATCTGTGTAATGTTGGGTGAAAATCTGATGCACTAGTTAGTCCCTTAGAAAAGGTTCTAGAGTTCAGAAGGACAAGAATGATGCAGAATTTAAAATGAAGATTTAAGATCAGATTATGCCTTTTCCCTTGAAACAAGTAAGGGATAATTCCCTTGTAATTACACAAGGATGAATTAATTACTTTCTAACAAACTCAAATAAAAACTTGACTACATAATGCCTTCTTCTCTTTTCTTAATTAAAAATGTCCAGCAGCATCTTCATAGTATGTAGATTTTCCCCCTCTTGTGAATTATTTATATAATTGTGCTTTTTTGCTAATATGAGGAAGTCAGGGTTACAAACCTTCCCTTTTAGGCACCTCATTACGAGCCTGTCTGTATCAAGTTGTGCATCACCAGCACACCTGGAGAGGGCTCGAAGTGCCCGATCTTCCTGCAAAGGCCACTCAGCAGCTTTCTGCTCATTCTGGGCATGGACCAGACCCACGTGCTTTGAGTACTTTCCTGATGGCGAACACATGGCTCGAACATGAAATGCCTTGTGCTGAGCAAGCTGTTGCTGTGACTCCCAGGTAGCTGCCTGAGAGCAGGTGAGACAGTTCCCATCTGCATAAGAGACTCATCTCTCTGGCTGCTCAGAATTACAAAAGAACTTCAAAAGCCTATCTTGGAGCTTGTGCAGCCTTCGTCCATACATTAACAAGTGGCAAACTGGAGAATTTTTGAGCATTTTCAAATATCCGTGTGGGATATATAGTTTATCCAGCCAGTGCTGCCTTAGAAATTCAGATGGTAGTTTTTCACTTCAGGCTCTGTGTAGCTGGGTGGACTGAGATGTTCCCAAATGCTTCGCTGAGTCGTGTGTGTCCAGATGTCATGATATGACATCACCGTAATTCAGCTAGGAATATTCTGCTAAAACCTTCATATGCAATTTTAAGAACATATAGATTTTATTCAGGGATCAAACAGATGCTTCAAGTGTAAACAATCTGTTTAAAACACAAACAGATTCTGGATTGATCTTGACAAGCTCTGGGACCCTGCAAGTAATTTTTTTTTATATTGCTGACACCTAGATTGAATATAATCGTGCTCGTAAGGAAAATAATCTTTAAGACAAAGTATTAACATGTCTTGCTGAGCAAACAAAACTGCAGTACCGACCAACAGGACACTGCTGTTAACTTAAATTAATGTAGCGTAAATTATGCTGATTGTCGTCAAGTAAAAGCTGATGGCAACTACAGAAGGAAAAGCAGAATGAGGTTTTGGCAAAGGCCTGAGCTGTCACTGGCGGTCTGTGTGTGTGTTCTTGTGGGTCGGGTAGGAAGACTGAACCGGATTGGGTCATTCATATTCACAGAGAGTTAAAGTGCTTTTAAATAGTTGTTAAAATGATGGTGTCACAATAACCAGTATGGTAATAACGTATTGTCCAGCAAAACACAGGGGATGAAGTTACACCTCTTGTAGTCAGTGGGAGTTCTGCTATTATTGCAGAGCAGAGAATACACTGGTGGCCCAGGTCTTCGTATGTCTAATAAACTAGATCAACTGAAAAATCAGCCCTGACTGCTATTGACTGCTGTGCTCATTGCAACAATTCGAGATTCCTTTTTGTAAAGTGTTGTTAACAAGTTTTCTAAGCTCTTATTCCTGAACAGCTATTCTGCAGATATAACTGTATGTGACCAATTACTTACTGAAAATCCTGCAGAGCTTACTCCTGGTATGACATAAAAATCCAGTTGCGGCTTGGTTGGAGCCAGTGTTACAAAGCTTTTTTCCACACTTATTTTAATATTCTAATACAGGTTCTTATATCAAATGACAATGCTGTCCAGCCCTAGCAACCACTGCTATCCATTGAAGAGTAAAATGCAAAACCAGCAGCATTTTCTCTTTAACTGTCTGCGCAAAAATAAGCAGAGCAACAGGACTGGTGGGAGTTGTCACAAGTCGTTGCGGCTGTCCCGAGCGGGCTGGATGGATTTCCTTCAGACTCCCTTTTGTAAGGCAGAGATAAATGACAAGAAATGCAAGTTACATTTTTAACGATGTGTTGTTCACTTCTTATTCTTCATATTGAGTGTGTTAGATTCAATGGTAAATAGAATGTAAAGCACTATTACAGTAGAGTTAAGTTATCATCCTGTATTTTTGAATGTGTTGATGCTAATACCTATGGTCCACCGATTGGGGTGCTTGCCCTCGCAAATGAAAAATTAGTGGAGATAATATGATATTTAGCACTTGGCTCTGAGCCTACCAAAGAATCAATGAAGCCCTTTGTCTCCAGTGTTCTTCGGTTCCGGCTTTTAATTATAAAAACAAAACACAACTTATTTTTTCCCATTCTGTTTGAGATTCTTATAGTTCTGTCTTGGTTTTTGAAAAGCCGAGTTACAAGCTACATATTTTTTCTCATGAGACATTAAGGAGAGTGGGAAAATTAACAAAGCTTTATCTCAGGGGAAATATTAATACTTCTAGAATAGAGATCTTGGAGCCTTTAAGTTCAGCTAACAGCTGAGTTTTGATATGGTTATAAATTTCTGTGATTGCTGTCCATTACAACATTTACATAGATGCCAGTGTTCAGATATTTTCAGTCATCTGAAAATAATAATTAAAAATAAGAAAATTGATTAAAATACGTATTATTGTTAATCCTTCATTCACCCTTGCATCTACTAGGTTAGGACATTTTGTGCTTGTTCACTTTGGCTGATAATAACTACTAAGACATTTACATTTTAGAACAGGGGTTTAAAATATATATAACAGCTACCTTTTAAATAGGAAGTCTAATTATGCCTATGATTACCTTCACTTTTGATTAATATGCATACAAATCCCTACTCCACTTGTGTATTCAGGCTGAGATATAGATCACTGGTGCTAAGATTAAAATACAAAAGAATAGCTCGACAAAACGTATGGTTCAACCAATGTAAAAAATAGCTGGGTGAAATTTCGGTCTCTTAAATGCCTTTTCTTTTTCCTTTTAGTTACACACAGACCTGGATCCTGGCAGCAGCAAAATCAAGTATATTCTGTCAGGAGATGGAGCTGGAACAATCTTTGTGATCAATGACAAGACTGGAGACATTCATGCAATGAAAAGGCTTGACCGTGAGGAAAAAGCTGAATACACTCTAACAGCTCAGGCAGTGGACAGGGACACAAACAAACCTCTGGAGCCTCCTTCAGAATTCATTATTAAAGTTCAAGACATCAATGACAATGCCCCAGAGTTTGTCGATGGTCCGTATCACGCCACGGTTCCGGAAATGTCTGTTGTAGGTACGTATGTCTAAACATTGATGAACTTCGATTACTCACAGTTTAAAATGTGCCAGTATGCTATTGAGTTGTTGATGAATAATAAGATATTTGTTATGCTGTTAGCATTAATTTGCATATTTTCAAATCTCTTCCTGGCCAAAGCTTTCATCTGCAGCACAATAAACAGTAAAGTCCCTTAGTAGTAAGAAAATTACTAACAGATGTATTAATGCCTTTCTTTGCCCAACAACACTTTAATTGGCTAAATTTATATTCCCCTTATGATGCTGTATTCAGAGTATTGTTGTTGAGAAGGATTTATCAAGATGCATTTCAATGTGACACTCTAGTCCTATTGATATTTTGTTGATGTTTAATTATCTGTTTCTGTATTTTCATACACAGTTGTAGCACTTGCGGTATGTTGATACATACTTATTTGTTCTCCTCTAAGTGCAACTTTAATCAGCCAAAAGCATTGAAATGAAAGATCCTGTGTCTAGGAATTGATGGTGAGACTCTAGAGTGGACTTAACCAATTAGCCATAGGATTTGCACAGAAGATGGAAGGGGAAAGCAGAAAAAGCTGTGGAAGAAGATGGTAAAAAGGGAAATTAATTGTGTGAAAGGGGCGAAAAAGAAAGGAGTAGGAAATAATCTTCTTAATACATTTTACTTAGATTCACACTAATCCGACAAAATTAATAAATATATTTCCTCATGGTTTAATATATTAGATTTTTTTTCATAGTTTGTCCCTTGTTCTGTATTTGCGAATGTATAAGCATGTGCATATTTATTTACTCAGGTCCCCAGTTCCTCCTATGGGTACCTATCCAGTGCAGGTATCTTTGCTGTCAGGAAGGCAAAAGGGAAGTAAACCCATCCAACCGAAAGAGTCAATTTCAGGGTAATATAAGAATTCTGTGTAAGCAAAGACATCAAATCTGGCTATGAAATGCAGAGTAAATTCTAATGTTTTCTGGTATTAGGTTGAGGATAATGGGCTCTCAGCAATTTGTCTACATCTGTCAAAGCAAGATAATTGAAGGAGTGCCAAGGTACTTTGTAAAACAGAGCAGCACCCTATCAAGAAGTTTCAAACCCACCATTCTGTCTTATCTATTTCAAAAGAGGAGGAATGTGAGGAGCCAGAACCGTCCTCTCTCTCACGTTCAGTACGATGAGGTGTACCAGGTTGTTTTCAGATACAAACATGGTGCTGACTAGACGGTGATAGCCGAGGCTCCATTCTTTCATCAACGCTTCTCCAACAGATTTTCATATCACAGTTGCATTGAATTGCTTTAGCCGAAACTGATCTGTGAAGTTTCAAGCCTGCACATCAATTCTTTTACCAAAGCAGAGGTTTCATTTGTTAAGTTACTTTTAATTATACAGCAGCACAAATGTAATATGGACCTGCTTTCGGAAGATATTTTGCCAAGCTCTAGGCAAGAAAATGGCTTAATTAAATAATTATTTTTTTCAAAAAAAGGAAGAATCAAGGAGGGAGTAGGAGAATGAGGAAGGGAAATTGAAGGCAATTAATGCTTATATGGATGGGAATTGTTTGGTATTTTAGGAAAAAAAAAACAACAAGAAAACATATACACAGACAAAAAAATAAGGTTTCTGATCACAAAGGCTACTATCAAAATAATTTATATCTGTGCATATGGGCAATATTTATAATCCTTAGTAAAGATACGACCCCTATCCAAGGAGTATTCACTATGAAGAAGATGAGGGGGGGAACAAAAACAAACAAAACCCAACTACCACCAAAAACACACCAAAAAACCCCAAAAACTTGAACACAAAACCAGTCAGAAGATCAGATGAATAAAAATCCAGCGAGTTGGTTAATATGAAGCTTAAAAGATGGGAAAAAAGTACCGTAAGAGCAAGATAGTAAAAGGTAAAACATGAAAAGAGAGGGAGAGTGAAACAACTGAGAAAAGTGTCAGGGTGGAAGGGGAGGGAAGAATGTAAAGGGAGGTCATAGGAGGTGAATTAACAGATAAAACTTTATCTGGGAGAACTCTGTAGTAGCAAATTGTGGAAGAAATGACCAAAGTCTGGATGCAGATGTCAGTTTAGGGAACTGTGAAAGGGTCTGGCTGTTGGAGGATGTTATTCCACCTGTTTTACCCAGCACAGTGGGGGAAAGAGGAACAGTTTTCACTGATCTGCGTCTGAAATCATGTACTTCCACATATTTATATATTCTTAGGCTGCATGGAAGAGTTTGGTCCAAAATGAGTTTATTCTAGCAACACAAATATAGGTAGAGATTTGTCATAGATTATCTCCAAGGTCTACCATTCATTACCTTTATTACTGAAACTATGCAAGTTTGGTACATTCATCCTTTATGATCCCTGAACCTTGCATGTTTATGTGACATTGCTAGGAGTGAATGTTTTCAAGCTCTTTTTCTAAAGAAGCACAAACATCCAGTCCTGCTCTTTTGTTGAAAAACAAAATCTAATTCTCAGCTGCCGCTTCAAGACTCAGAGTATATTCGCAATTACATTACGTGACAATGACTGTAAAATCCATGCAGCATATGCAGTGAAATCTGCGTCTTAATGTCTGATGGAACCACATTTCAAGGCTGGAAAGCTGAAGATCAGAATGTTACCCTTTCACTAGTGTTGCTGTTACTATTCCCTTCTGCCTTTTTCTTCTAACCCACAGGCAGCAACATCAAGACCTGTAGTAAATGATGATCTTGATTTTAACTTAAAGTTTTGTTAGTCCTCTTAAAATTATTTCAGCTCCTCTCTAATGTTTATAAGAAAACTCTGTCTCCTTTCAGAGTTCAAGGAAATTTTTTTAAATGTTTTTTCCCCACACTAAGCGTATTTCGCTTCCATTATCCACTTACTTAATTCCCCGTAAAGAGATCTCCACCCACGGCTAATTTCAGCCTTGACATTTCTACAACACAGTCATTACTAGGCCATGTTTTTACTCAGGATAAAACGAAGTTCTACTAAAGCTCTTCTTTCCTCAAAATGCTTATAGCGATTCTGACTGTTCTGAAACAGAAGAACAACTCATATGCTATATATAGTACTTATGTAATGAGGTTGCAGTACGAGGCATTTTATTTTTGGACCTCTGTGGAAAGCAATGCATAAAATACAGATGAATGCTTTAACCTTTCATTATTCTGTAAGGTAATGTTGAGGTTCTAACACAATGCAGTTTTTCTAATAGCTGTATTAGATGCTGGTCTCATATTCCTTCTTAGAAGAGACGTATGCCAGTGGTATTTTTGCCTATCTAGAACGTGAATGATGCAGTATGGGGTTGTGAAAATTGCAGTGTATGTGCAAACTTTCCATATGTCATATGTATGAATGTGTACATATGCCAATAGATGAGATTATGACATGGACATGGCCACAATGTAGCGTGTTTGATTTTTGTTATATATCAGAGATATCTGGAAAACCCTGCTTCTCTACTAAAACAAAAGGAAAGGATTTGCATGGCTTTCCTCCCACTACTCGGTGCAGAGACAATCAGTATAGGCTGTGTTATCTCCGGTAGGAATGATGCTCACTTCTCAGCCGTCTTCCCAGAACACACACCCACACACGTAGCGAGTGGTGTGTAGCGTCACCGTGCTCAGACTTATTTTGAAATCATTTATTTCTCTCTGAGGAAAGAGAGAAGCACATTCCAGAAAAAAGTTTTGAGAACTAAACTGAATGTTTCCTTATTTCATCCTGTGTTCTTTTCTTTTTTTATTTTTAAACATATTTCCTATATAATCTACCATCGTAAGCCCTGTTCCCAAACTCCAAATTGATGAATTTGCCTGTGAAAGCTAGTAGTGTATATGGAGAATGTGTTCTTTGATGACACTGAGTGCTTTAATATTTTAATCTTGATACTAATTTTTTTAAGAAATTAAAGGTCAAAAAGTGCAATCTGTGGAATCACTTCATTGTAGCAGTTACGGCATTTCACAAATAGGAAGTAATTTAATTTGTTGTAAATCTTGTTTAATCACTTTTAGATGTAAAGGGACACACTGGGAATGAAACCCAGCTAAAACCTTTTAAAAAGAGATTCATCTAAGCTTCCGTGAGGAAGAACCCCATGACTATTTTTTCTCTCCATTTGCCTATAAGCTCTGTATATATACCTGCAATGGGGATAGCACAGTATGGAAATGAATGAGCAATCTTAGAAGATCCGCAAGGGTAATTAGAACTTGTCCTGTAGCTTATGGAAGAAAAGCAAAACAACAACAACAAAGCACCACCAAAAAAAGCCACCACCCCGATCCCCAGGATGTTCGGTTTCTCTGTTGCCTTTTCAGCTATGCAGAAGTTCATAAATTCCCTGAAAGCAGGGGTGATAATGGGAGTAAAAGGGGATATTGTCTCCCAACAGTAAAGTTCCAGGATCCTTATTTTCAAGAGAGAACTGGGGAAAGAAATGTCTTGATGTCATTCTTAGTGAAGCCAAGAGTGTTTAGACAGCTGGTGTCATGTTGAAAGACAGGAGATGACAGAAGTAGAGTGACAAATGTGGTGGTGAAATAAAAAGGACACAGATGGAAAAAGAACAAAAGCCACGAGGGAAGAGAATTCTCTCATAGTTTACCTGAATTAAGGTAAACAGACAAACTTTAATAATCTGCGAATATTAAGAATTTCCCTGACAGTCATAAAAACTCCCATCTTAGAATACATACAGTGGAATTCAGTCTGTCATTGCTCTAGAAATGCTTTTGCCTTTAACAATTGAAAAATATTAACAGTGTGAAAAAGCTTAGAATAATATTTCTGTCCTTAAATTCTTCCATGAAAACCGTTTACTGGGGGGAAAAATGGTCTTTATTGGAAAGGATTTAGGCTTTCAGTTGAGTCAGAATATCAATTTCCCATTTTGGCACAAGCACACGTACTTAGTGATGTTTTCATTTGGATCAAAGTTTGCCCTTGATTACACCACCGTAAACAGGAAATCATTCCTTTTTGTTTCTTTTAAAGCAGAGTAGAGTCATTTAGTATAGCCACGTATAGGAAAAGCAGTATAGTACATGGTGTAGCTTTTCTTTCCAGCTCTCCCAAAGACAGTCATTCCCTTCCACTTACAAACTGTTTGCAAAAGGACAAATCTGATTAATACAAAATCAACATGCAATGTCTGATATGAATAGTGATGAAATAACTTAATAAATTAGAAAGTTGTGATGAAAACCTGACTTGAAATGTTATCAAGATCAACCATACCGACTTACTGATTTTTTTCCCATGTATTCATTGATTTTAAGGCACTGAGCATGACTGTTAAATCAATGATAGTTTGTCACAAAATTGTAGAGTAAAAGGACTATATTACTGGGGTCAACTACAAATTAGCCCAAAGGGTAAATGCAAAGGGAGTGCAAAAGCCAAGGAAAAAAACAACAGATGTTGTAAAATATGGCAAGAATGTAACAGCTGTTAGAAAATGTATATCTTTGTGTTGTCTTGTTCCTCTGCTTGTTCATTTTGTGCATAATCAAATGCACTAGCCGTGGAACCAAAGGGCGTTTTACGTGAGAGATTTATTTAGTGAGCATGCATGTGTTTAAAATAGTGTGTACACTCTGTGTGACTGAGACACAGTTCCAAAAGCAAAGTCATAAGCAACTTTAAGTAATTGATTAAGATATATTCAACAGCAAGATAGTCTTCTCCTTAATTTGACTTGTTATTGAACCTTGTCAAAACATATTTTTGAGTATGTGCTATTATTTTTGTACTTTCCGTTTGTTATGAGTTCTGATTGAAAATGTCATTATCTTTTTTATTGTTCTTTAATGACCGTTATGAGCTCCAGGACCGTGGACAAAGTTGTGATATTGCTCTTTAGGGATTTATAGTCTGACCCTTTAGTTGCACTGACCTAAATTGTCCTGAGTGCACTAAGCTATAATAGTTCACTGACTTTATACAAGATCACTGAAATCAGAGGGATGGCTCAAAATACTTCGTACCAATGGCAGGAAGTACTTAAATGTTCAGGTTCTGAAGTCATTGATTCTTAGGAATGACCCCTGAATTACCTGTGCAAACTACGGAGCTATTAATGTGTTGTGGTTTCTTAGAAAAACCAAAAACACCCTGCCTTTTTTCTTCTTCATTAGCTAGCGGTAGTTTGTCACTAATATTCCACCTTTGGCACACGTGCATTCGTTCCCTTTGCACAAAGGAATGTTGTGCAAATGACACGTAGTGAAGACAAACTCCTCAGGATAAAGCCTTTTGGAGCAGAATTGAAGTCATAATTCCGTATGGAATTACATATAGAGCAACAGATCTTCATATGATGCTAGTTTCACAGGATGAGGACGGACAGACAGACATAGCTGTATGTTGATCATATAAGGGCAGAGCACAGAAAATGTTGGCAGTTTTAGGTGCGTGCTGCTTTACTCCTATGTAATCTACAAGAACCCGCCCTACTGTCATTTTTCAAGATGATTCTTGTCTCAGTCACAAACATGTTGTTCTTTTTGCAGATATTCTGCTTCTGAAATGATTTGTTGTTGCATTCATTTGTACATATCAAACATACCATATTTCTGTTCTGTGGCTACATGAAAATAAGTCTTCGACTCAGGTTTCCGATAGATACGGTTACAAGTTTAAATTTGCTCCTAGCAAGGATTTTTAACAATTTCCCCAAATTTGAAATGTTGAAGAAAAAGAGGTTTAAAACAGTGGTAGGGATTGGTTTTTTGTTGGGTATAAAAGCAGGGCATTTCCTTTTTCCAAACAGCTATGCTAGTGACGTGAGCCCATGTGCTGGCCAGTGCATGGTGCCCAAGTGGAAAAGAGACCTGAGGGGAGATGGACCAGTGCAGATTCCTGCCAGGCGGAGGCTCCGTGAGGTGCCACCGAGTTAGGCTGGAACATATTCTCTTTTTACAATTGTGGGAAATGTAGAGAAGTTCTAGTCATAGGTAGAAAGTTCTAGGTTTGAAAATATATTAGTGTGGTAATATTCTTCTATTGGTATGACTTACATCACTCTGCTACCACAAAAGATTTAGCTTGAGAACACTGGGGACCAGTGCTCCTCGAACTGTTAATTCAGATGGCCTGTGTTAGACGTCTCTTTGATGGACACATTTGACATTTGGGAAATGAGATTCAGATCCAATTCAGAATCCATTTTTTTTCCCTGGCATTGGTCATTCCCCACCCTGCCCTGAATTGGTACCTCTCTCTTTGTTTAGTTGCTGAATCCGCAGCACTTAATGTTTCTTCATGAATACAGATAAGCAATTGCCTGTGGAGCTGATGTCAATACGGCTTTCTCATGAATCAGCCGGCAGAGCACTGCTGGGCAGCCGATTCAACTGTGCCCTTTCCCTGGGGCCCAAATGGGCTCTGCTGCCATATGTTGGCTCCACGGTGGCCTGAGGGAGCAATATTTCAGAGTCTGCTTTTGCAACCTGGATTACAGTTGCTGGCTTTATAGGCTTCACTCTACCAAACAAAGCAAGCAAAACATCAAAGCTGCAAGATTATAGCAGCCATTTTCTGTTTTCACAACAGAAAGTTGTAAATGAAAGAATTTCTGCAGTAAACAGCCAGGCCTACTTTATTTATATTTTTATACAATACACCTGAGCATAACCTGAAATTTCCAACAAAATCAACAAGCCTTGTGGTACTTTTTTTTTTCCCTGTTTCAAAATATAGTGTACAGTGATCATCCAATTTTACTGTCTTTGCCTGGGGACCTCGCAGAATGATGGAATAGTCAATTGATTAGAGATAAGCAGCCTTTCAAAAAGTCCTGAACAAAAGAATAGCTATTTCCCATACCTCTCACAAATATCAATTAATATTCTATAGTGAGGGTAGGATCTAAAGGGAAAATTAAAAAATAACATGAAAACATAATTCTTTAAGCCAAA
This sequence comes from Columba livia, assembly GCF_036013475.1. NCBI lineage: Eukaryota > Metazoa > Chordata > Aves > Columbiformes > Columbidae > Columba > Columba livia. Next base: position 18,382,241 of record NC_088614.1, read on the forward strand.
CATAAGATACGTTTTACCCTTCTACCAGTGCCTGTGATGTTACAGACTCTATTCTAATCCTAACAAACAGCCACCCGGGAGGATTTGTAAAGGAATACCTGCAGGCTCTCTAATGGCAGCATCTTATAAGTTGTAGCAAGAAAGAACTGCCAACCTTAAAACTGAAAAGGCAGTGTCCTTTCTTATTAGATTCACACAAGCTAAATCCAAGCGGTAGGTAACATGTGCAAGGATAATTGCCAAAGAGTTATCTGTATCACTAGATCTGAACCTATATTTCTGTTGTAAAACATTTTTGTTTCCGAAAGATCGTGTTAAAAAGGCAGCATCAGAGTTCTAAAACAATTAGTTTAAGCACAAAAAAGCAATTCATTGGATTTCACGGCCGTGCTTCCTGCAGTCCTCATTTTACAGTGGTAAAATACTGAAGGCTGCCAGCTTGCTCCATTGTCTGTGGGCTGAACAGAAGGCATTTTTCTCGTATGCATAGCAAGCACCTTTCATACTGCTGCAGTTACGCATTTGCATACAATGGATTTTTCCTATTTCCTTCACATGATAAAAAGTCCTTAAAATGACATATGAGCAATCTAAGAACATTGTTGTGTTACATGTGGTAGGATATTCAGTTGTGCAGAGATTTTTGACTCATACGGCATGATATTAACATTTTTGAGATTTCATTAACTTTCCAAACTATCCACTCTAAAAATTGCATTAAGAAATATGCAACACTGGGAAGAAACAACTCAGATTTTTCTTCTGCATGTGGCGCTAATCCTGACTTAGTCTACCAGAAGTCTATGAAAAGATTATTTTCTTGTTGGAAGCAGTTTCTTGCATTTTCCTGCAATGCACTTCATAATCCTTGCACTTGCTATTTCCTGCTGTTGACCAACCTGCTGCTGTTTGATTTTACAGATCTCTTTATTACGCCACATTTTTCAGGTGTTAAAACTTTTGGTTTTGGCTATCAATTCTTTGGGGCAGCATCTGCCATTTCCTGTAGGTCTGCAGAGTACTGGGTTCTCAAAGCTTTTTGAATCACAGAATCGTTTGGCTTGGAAGGGACCTTTAAGATTCCAGTTGCAACCCCCCTGCCACGGGCAGTGACACCTTCCACTAGACCAGGTTGCTCAAAGCCCTGTCCAACGTGGCCTTGAACGCTCCCAGCGATGGGACATGCACAGCTTCTCTGGGCAGCCTGTGCCAGGGCCTCACCACCCTCGTGGGGAAGAATTTCCTCCTTGTATCTAATCTAAATCTCTCCTCTTTCAGTTTAAAGCCATTACCCCTTGCCCTATCACTACATGCCCCTGTAAAAAGTCCCTCTCCAGCTCTTTTGTAGGTCCCCTTTAGGTACTAGAAGGCTGCTACAAGGTCTCCCTGGAGCCTTCTCTTCTCCAGGCTGAACAAGCCCAGCTCTCTCAGCCTGTCTTCACAGGAGAGGTGCTCCAGCCCTCTGATCATCTTCATGGCCTCCTCTGGACTCACTCCAACAGGTTCATGTCCTTCTTATGCTGGGGGTCCCTGAGCTGGATGCAGCACTGCAGGTGGGGTCTCGCAAGACCAGAGTAGAGCGGGAGAACCGCCTCCCTTGACCTGCTGGCCACGCTGCTTTTGATGCAGCCCGAGATAGGATTGGCTTTCTGGGTTGCAGGGGCACAGTGCCAGCTCATTTTTCCGTGCATTTCTTTGAAATTACATAGCACTACTTATACAAAGTGCACATAGGTGTTTATGTATACATATGGGAAATAACGTAAATGAAGACAGAAGTCTTGCGAGATTTGTACTTGTCCTATATTTTGGCGTGTCAGCTGGTGTGGTTGAAATTCCTGGAAGTTAGTGTTATAGACTGGTATGGTTCATTTTGAGTACATACACATAAGAGAATAGTCATATGACTTAAATTTAGACATTCATATTAGCTGGTTAATTTAATTTGGATTCCTATCTTGTCAACCAAGAAAGAAGGATCCCATGGGAGGATGATTCTGCCTTCCTCCCTTAGAGCAGAAAGCTCGTTCAACTAGGCACCTAATTTAGCCAGTTGAGCCTAAAAACAAGTTGTATAAATAACCCTCTTTTCCTTCTTCTTTAACTTAATCATCATAAACAAGACCATGACAGCATCACAGTATTTCACTACTTAGAGTCAAATAAATTACAGCTGGGAAAGACAAATTACCCTATTAGTTAATCTTCCTGTCTTTCTGGGGTTTTCCCTTAGAATACATTATCTGGTATCCTGTGAACTCTTCAGTGAGAAGGATTCTGTTATTTCCCTTGGGGAGCTATTCCTCCTTGTACAATATCTCGTTGTAAGGAAGCTTTTATTGTTGTTTTTCTCTTTGCAGAAGGTTAAGTGAAGTCTTGTATCTATGTATTTCGATGATTCTCATCACCCACACATCAGTATTACATCTGTAAAGTACATGGATTTTCTTTCTCATTTCTTCCTCTAGGGGCGGCGGTATACAGGATTCTGCTATAGCTATAGGTGAATGCATTCTGGCCTTCCTGCCTCTCTAGCATGTCAAGCATATGTCAAGCCCATTTTTCCTTTAGCAGACCATTCTGGCCTGTATCTCTACTTCTTACCACTGCTTAGGTTGTCATCTTCTGTTTGCATTAACTTTTCGTCACTGAAAGAAGGGGTCCACCAAACACTTAAAAAGCAAACACTCCTCTATTTTTCACATGCTTTCCTTTAAGTGTGGGAAGATCTCCTGAAAAACCCACACAAGACCTGTGTCATCTCGTCTCAAAGCAGCACTTAAAACTCTTCCGTGCTGCCTGCGTGCCATAGCACGGAGGGCTTGTTGTGCGGAGCCGGCAGCAGACAGGTGAGGGAGCAGCACCGCTGTGTGCTGCCACCGCTGCCCAGGGCGATGCGCATCCTCTTCTCACCTCCTTGGCTCTCCTCTGGTGTCCCTCTGCATTCGTCTTTCCTGCTACTTGGCTCTTGGAGTCTTTGAGGAGAGGAATTTCTTGCATTGTGAGACCTGAGCCACGTATTGGGATTTCTGAGCTTTGGCAGGAAAATAACTACTACTACTACTAAAAATACATGCAAGCACTGATGTAGAAGGCAGGAGAGAAGTAACGTATGATCTGCAAAAGAACACTAAAACATTCATACAACACACCTACATACATACGAGTGTATATACGCACATACATCAAGCTATGCAATTTAAAATACCCATGATAATATTTTGTGAGTATTTTGCATATGTTAAGAAGTCCTAAAGTGCATTGCATCAATTTCTGTTCCATGTATGTTTTCTTTATCTGGCTAGTGAAATCTCTGATTCTTAGATTTGGTGTTTAGAACTGGTCTCATATAGAAGAGTGTAGGATGATAAGGCTTAAAACTGTGGTTTTGCATTTTAAAAAGTCAGCAACAATGAAAAACAAGAGGAAGTTTCTTCAGCTTTGAGGCAGTAATAATTTACATGTCAAGAAGTTATACGGGTTTTTATGAGATTATTGCGGTTTTATTCAATAAAAATAGTTACCATGACAACAACTGTCATGCTACCTGTGAGATTACAGCAAAGAAGGACAGCGAAGAAAAGGCTTCATTTTGGAAAGAATGCTTATCTGACCTGCTGAATGCAAACAATGCTTTGCTCTGACCACTGCTGACTGCATGGCTACTATCAGCCAAACTCAAAATCTAGCTAGAGATTTGGAAGTACAGAGATCCTCTTCGAGAAACAAAACAGTTGGTAAATAACGGTAGGTCTTTTTCATGCAAATATACTCCTAGTGTCCTGTCAGATTGGAAATGAGATCTTCTGAATGACATGGAGATTCCAGCCTGTCAGGATTTGGGAAGAGTAGGAGAGAAAGGGTGAAGGAGACCAAAAAGGGCATCAGAAAAGGGAAGAAACACCAAACCAAACAAGTCCCTGGCAAGATGAGAAAACACGGTCCCACTGGGTTGCATTATGGTCACATTTTTTATTTCTAGCAGCCATTACAATCTTTCAACAAAATGGTTTCTTCATTGCATATGTATTAATGTAAATTTCTGGTGCCGTCTGTGCGTTACCTCCTCTAGAACATACAAGTTTGATTTGTATGGTTTTCAGTGCGCACATTTCACTGCCACACCAGAAAATTTGCTTTCCTACTCCCTATGGCAGCATATGCATTTTTCTTTCTGACTAATGCGCAGAATCTGTACCCTGACTTGCACATAAAAACACAACCAAAACAACAGAAGAGAACTAGCTGAGCACACACATCTTATTTTTATGATGGCGTTTAATCTTAGTTTGCCAGTAAATACAGGCTTCCTTACCTAGCCATATAAAACCACTTTTATTGTTAATTGCATCTCTGATTGCCGGCCTGTTGCAAAGAGAAACTATGAAACTTGACACTAACGGAGTAAAACAATCGGCGATGGTTAATGGCCAAATCACATTAGGAGCGTTCATTAACTAAAATCTGTTGAATCCCTTTGCAGTCCATATTTAATCACAGGGTCATTAGTATTACAAAAGTGTTCCTTGGAAAAAAAACTGCAGTAAGTTTTTTAATCGAACATCTTAAAATTTGCCGCATCTATTGGAAAAACGGTTTTGTTCCACATAAGGCAATATTAGGTACATAAAAAAGAAACAGTGATTATGTTGTTGGGCCAGATTATATAGAACTGCTATATTATTGTAATTAGGACGACAGTGACTTGGACTGTAATAGGTGACTTTCCTGTAAAAATGGCACTATTTCAAATTTTTAATCTCTAGCTAAATGAGTCTGTTTTAGCACTGACGAAGAAACGAACACAAGCCAAATGTAGTCAAAATGAAACACAACAGGAACCGTAGCTGTTTATTTACTGGGTAGATCCCAGAATGTTGTTTTTCAAAGAGCATTTACCTAAGAAATGCTCTTCCCTGCATTCTTACTGCTCTTTCAATACAAAATTTTTATCTTCAAAACTTTAAGCATGTTATGCACGTACAAATATTTATGTATGTGTAGTTTATAACTGCAGGGTCTGTAGTGGAGTAAAACCCTACTTAAATATTGATAGTCCAGAGCTCTGGACCAAAGCACGGGGAGTTGTGCTATGTTCAGGAGATTGCCCGAATAACAGCCGTGGTGGCTGTGAGTTCCTTTTTTCTGCATTCGTTTTCACGCTCGGGCATCTCTCGGTTCCCCGAGTCTTCTGTTCGTGCTTAGTTGAAAAGGGCTCTGTCACGTGTGGGGCTGGGATAGTTGCTGCTCCTTGTGGGCCCTCAGCATCCAGCGGTGGAACCAGAGCAGCACTGACGCAGCAACATCCTCTGCAGCTGCAGAGGGGACAGTTTGCTCCTTTATAAACTTCTTATTGCCAGTGTGAGCATATCACTGCAGCGTGTTTCACACCTGCAGAAGATTTGGTTCATAAGACAAAAAAAATTCAAATTAAAGGTGCTAAGTGTGTAAAAGCTTAACTAATTTCAATAGTGAAAGTAATTTCTTTAATTTCTGTTTCATGATTGCTTACATCTTTCATAAACAATTTTCATCAATAAGATGTTGGAAGCAAATTACTGAATTTGAGAGACCTTCTCAGAACTGTGTGTGATGGTTGGAAATGAAGAGCTGAGACTGGCAGAGTAAGAAATTGATGATGGGAGTGGAAGAGTATTTTATTTTTCCATTCCTTTCATTAGTTGTATTAGGTGAGATTATAGTTGCACTTAGTTGACCTGTAAGGGAAAGAAAGGTACGCCGTTTTCCCTCTTCTTATATAAACAGTGAATGGGAATAATGACTATTACATATGTGGTTTTAATGTATGTATAAATTTAAAATAAACTTAGGGCCTCAATAACTGATTAAATTATTTTATATAACATGAAAAAAATCTTGAGAGCTGAGCATCAGGATGGGAAGCAATGTTAGACACTGCCTGTTGTATTAAGGCGTATTCAGCTTCAATGTCTAATGAACACTTGGGATAAAGGATGCATTTATCAAAGAATCAGCACATGCATTTAAGTTGAAATATTGAAATAAATATCTATAAAACTCTTTGGGAATTCTCAAGTGAAATAAGAAAAGAATAGATGTTATATATCAAATCTTTCTAAACAAGCAGTGTAGTTGTTTCTGAAGTCCTTTGAATAGAGAGCCAGCTAGGCAAATCAAACACAGTCTCAAAGAAGTCAACAGTTTCCTTTCTTTATTTTCCTTTGTGTATAAAGTATATCATGAAAACAAAACGGAACAGCGTAGATAAAATACTTTTACACAAATGCTCGCTATTCTGATGAGCCTTGTGTGATTCCAGCCCTGTTGCATAGTATGATGTTCTGCACAAGCCTCCTTTGTCTTCCAAGGTTAAAACCAGAAGTTTTATAGTAGTAGCCACTTCCACAGAAACTGGGTACATCACCTGCAATGTCAGGTTGGCTCCAGCTGAAGATCTCTACACTCATATTTGGTACCACACTTGCGAGAGCAGTTGTGACCCGCAGGGAGTGTCTGCTGGGATGGTGGGGCTGGAGCTGGAGTTCTGAGCGGGGGGGTACAGCTCAGCAAAGGACCAACACAACAGAGAACTCATAACTGGTGTATGAGCTATAGAAGGTGAGACAACAAAACTTAAACATGTGAGACTATTCTAATAACTACGTCCTTTCATGCTTTGTAACTGCTGTGGACAAGCCACAAAGAGTCCTTCAGTTCCTCTGTTCCTGCAGCATCCAAACTCAGACTTTCTTTGTGCTTCCTTCTTATAGTTCCCTATTTAATTTATGTTCTGTAGCCTATGCCATGACCTTGAGTGTGCCTCTTGGTTGCTGCCTGTTACTGGTTTTGTTCTCCTGTATGTGAAGAAGGTCATCCAGGATATCATCTATAGGCTGAGGCTGCTGTACTTGCTACAAGGCTGGGGACCACATTTGTGTCATCTTATCCCCTTTATCATTTTTGCTTAAAGCTACCAGACATTGTCTGTTAGTCTGAGTATATAGCAAAATTTATAATTGCTCAGACAACAAATTTCTGATGTTAATTCCTTAGAAACCAACCATCAAGTTGAGGATAAAGTCTATTTCTTGTGCCCAGTGGCAGGCCAAAGTTTTATTGTATTAAAGGTTAGGTATAAGATCACCTATCAACATCGAAAACAGTTAAGCTTTGAACCTTTTACAGTTTACGTGGTTTTGAAGAACAAGTTTGGCAAGCATCTGTCAAAGATAGATGCAACATAATATTCGTCAGGATTGCATCCCTTTCCACGCGGTGCACACAGCTGCAGGCCATATGCATTCTTCCGGACCCTGCTGAGCAGCAGGAGAGATGCTGGGGGGGCACTTCCCTGCCAAATGGGGCCATGGTAGGGCTTGCACAGCACCCAGATGAGCCTTCCCTTCGTTGATATTCTCCCCTGTAAGAATGGATAAATTTATAAGCCGCAGGCTTTTTTTTCTCCAGCGAGACCAATTTCTGCAACACATATTTCTTTCCCTGGGAATTATCCATTTATTCCCATTCAGCAAACCCTCCTCAACTTGAGGCACTGCAGAACTTGCCCTCCCTGAGCAAGGTGTCATTCATCCCTCCAGACACTCCCAAATCCTGCTGGCCCCATCTCTTACTCTGATGCTCAAAGTGGCCAAGTGGGAAAGCCTGAAATGGAAGCTATTGGGTAACATGCAAAATATCTCTAAATATGTAAATATTCCTCTACATGATTTCCATATACTGTAACACACAAGTGCCTAAAGCCATGACACTAATGTGCCATACAGAGAAAGAAGAGAGCGCAATGAAAAGACATGCCAAAGGGATCTTCTCCTGCCTTAGTTTACCATTCCTGTCCCCAGGTGTTGTGTGATTTGGATTCAGCAGCACACAAAGTACAAGAGGAAAGAGGAGTCTGTTTTTATTGGCATATCCCGAAATGGGGGTGTTTTGGTTGGTGCTGTAATTCTTTTCCTTTTTGAACATAAGAAACACAATTCAGGCCTTAGCCTCTCTCCTACTCTTACTGTCTCACCCTCTGTAGATATTGTCTTTATTGTTAGCCTAATTAATGTCATCATTATGTTTTTAAATCATTATAAATGTCTTTTCAGCAATCTTAATGTAACCTACTGAATTTCATTTGATTTCTCTTTTTACAGAAGTCGGAAGTACTATGTTGGCTAAGAAATGAAAAGGGCAATTTTTTCTTCTATTTTTTTTTGCACAGAGTATGGAATTTATAACTCTCGCTGGACAGTGGCCCTCTCAGTGGCAGAGACTCATTTCAGAGACAATACATGTTGTCCTGACTCTGTCACTGTGGCCACATCAAACCATTAGTATGGCTATAAGCCAAGAGAAGAAAAAAGAACCCTTTTTATTACTGCTTTTCTATGCAGTCATTGTAACTTGGCAAGGTTCTTTCAAATGTGATTTTGCAAATCTTAAATGCAACATATTATATTGTATTATTAACCTTGTATTCCATATCCCTTTGATATGATTCCTTTGCAAATGTTTGAAGTCTACACAGATCTATCAGGTAGCTTTAAATGCATTCTACAAAGGATCCTTAAATAATACAGCTACTGAAAAGGTTTTCCTTTGCCCAGAAATTCAGTCTGCTGGCATTATCATCTTGAAGGAAAACGTTTGGTGTTCCACAAGTAATGTTTTAAGTTGTTACTGATGTTTTTTCATCTTTTTATTGTCGTACACTTCACAAATTTCTTTAGAGTTTCAGGGAAGCTAATATTTGTTTCAAATGATTTTTGAACAACTTATGCCAATTCCTAGTAAGAATGTAAACGTTAATTGTATGTATTACTTTTATTTAGGTACCTTTGTTACTAAAGTCACAGCTACAGACGCCGATGATCCGGTTTATGGAAACAGTGCCAAGCTGGTTTATAGCATTCTGGAAGGACAGCCCTACTTCTCTATTGAGCCACATACAGGTGGGTGACTGGACATGGATCCCTCGGTTATATTTACACAGGTGACCATGCCTCTTATGTACTTCATATAGCATACTTAAACACGGAGCGTAAACAGCTGTCTGTCAGTATTACCAAGTTGTAACACGTGTCCCACTTCTAGTCCATCAGAGTTTGATCATGTGAAAAGACAGAGAAGAATCCCTATTACTGATAATGTGAGTAATGGTGATGTTAATATTGCAGAAGTTACTGAAGCAAAACCAAAGGCAGTGGAAGTGCTGTGTGACTTATAATTAGGGACTGAAAGACTTGGCCTGAAGAATTTAATGAGCATAATGTAATTTTCAATATGAGTATTTCCAGTTAAGGTACAGTTCAGTTTGGGAATTTTAGTGAATATTTTGTGCGTTTTCATTAAAAACTATTTTTCTTGATTGGATGGATTGGGGAACAGAAAGAACATGATACTGAGTGTTGGTGTGAAGTTTTATTAACATGCATTTAGGATGATTTTATTTCTCTGTGTTTTTAAAGTTTTGAGAGTAATCTGAAAGTATCAATAAATTAATTCCCTCTTCTTTCCTGTACATACATCATACTTACAGTAAATTCATTTAGTTATGTCTTGAAGTGTTTTTTTTAAGTGATTTGATATTATTTCTTATATTCTTTCAGCTGTTACTTGAAATTCTTTTTAATCACTGTGAGTCAAGCGGCTGTGATCTCCTAAGGAGAAGAAAAGTATAACTCATTTTAAAACATACAAAAAGCCATGTGGGTTTATATGACCATAAAAGAGTAAAGCAGGAGGAAAAATTCTTGTCCTCGTGCAGATTAAATTAAAATTATGAAATAAATGCTAGGAGAAATTATTAAAGGATGTTTTTGGTAGCTCAAGTGTGCTAAGTTTTCTCACCAACGTTAAAGAGAGTATTCTTAGACTCTTTGAAGTCTGGAAGTTCTTTAAGTCTCTCAGGTGAGATTGCATGCAAAATATTATTTCCCTCTCCTAGAAACGTCCTAATTTGCAGGGGCTTTACTCAAATAGAGTAGGCGAATAAATATTCATAATTTAATGGAGTGATCCATTAATGTATTTTCTTCTGGTTGAAGAACAGCTATACTAATTGCAAAAACAATCTCTGGAATGTGATTCAGTATTTTATTGCATGTAAAGCAGAGTTTTACAAAGAATAACTCCACACAATAGAAAACCAGTAGCTTGTTTGAAAAACAAGGCTATCAAGGGAGTGTTATTAGTGAAGCCCCTTACTCATGCTGGTGATTTGTTACAAGCCATGTGGAAATATAATTCTGAACAGACCCCAACCACATATGATTTAGTTTCCTTAACACTATAAATTATTGCATGCAGTAATGACTTCAGTTAGTTGTGTTAATTAGAAGGGGCTTACCTGTTGGCTCTTGCTCAGTTTCTACTAGAGGTAGTTAGTGCTTTTGCGGGGGAACACATCGGCTTTCCCAGAGGAGCTGAGAGGTGTATTCTCCACCCACACAGAGGATTTTTCGCTTCTTTCACAAATAGTAGCCTCAGAGAAAATACTGCAAATATCAAAAATTGGTTAATTTTACTCAGATGTATTATTTTATTGCATTAAAACCTTATGCTTAATCCATTGAAGTAACTATTAATCACCTAGGAAAGTGATTTCCATTATTACAAAAGCTGGAGAAAACTCCAAAGCTTTTTGGTGAACCTGAAAATTATTATTTTTCTCCTGTTTCACTAGCATTAAACTCCGCCTCCTACCTTTGTTTCCAGTTATAAACACCGCTTTGAGTAGCAGTTCAGTTACCATGAAAATGGCGTGTAGTTTCTAAAGGGAATTTAATCACACAGAATTTAACTGTGGCTTTTCCACAGTCCCTGAGTAGGTGTCTTCATCTTATGGAGCTGCTTCTCAATGAATAACTGGTTTCAGATTCCTCACTTTTCTAGATCTATGGAGGACAACAATTCCATTCTTCTCTAAACCATAACAACTGAATGAGTTCATGTAGATTGTTCCTGTGTTTCTTTGTTATCTCTGTGTCTCTTCATCTGTAGTGTAACTACCATCCTACTCTCAGAGCCACCCATCAAAGAGTTTGTGAAATCTGGAGAGTATGCGGTTGTTTCTGTGATATTAGATGGACCCGTCCATTGCTTGTGATGATTTAAAACTTGCGGAATTTGTTAGTGTGTCCAAGACGTGTCGTCATTCCCATGGAGAAATCTTAGCCACACGGTCAAATTGTGTAAACCCCTCCAGCATGCCTTTGTTTAGAATATGTAAACACCAAATATACATAAAAGTCTGGTCATTGAACAAACCAGATGTAGGTGGTCATGTAGAAATTGCGACCATATGTTATACAGTGTGAAAACCAGTGCTCTAAAACCCAGTAGCTTTACAGTTACGGTTCTTCTGAAGAGAAGTGTTGATTTCAGAAAACATAAGGAACTATGAAGCAGATTTTCTTGGTAATACCAGGATTTATTACATACCAGAGAGAGCTTTATTGGTTGTTACATGCAGTCTCAAAGTGCTAAAAGTATTATGGCAAGACGGCTACAATTTTGCAGTACCTTGTGACACTGTATTTCACCTTTTAGAGATAGTGGTGCACAAAACATACACACTGGTTTAGCAGCTGTATCAGTTGGACAGTAGCGCCGTTATCATGGTCAGATAGAGCAGAAGGTGCATTTTAGCAGAAAGATGTCCAAAGCAAATAGAAAGTATGTAGCTATTTATATTTATATTTATATTTATATTTATATTTATATTTATATTTATATTTATATTTATATTTATCTAACCTTAGCAATGTGAAGCATCACAACTAATATTTGCTTCATTTTAGTAACTAGGCCAGGAAAACAAATTATCTTCCACGTTTGTGTGTAATACTCAGGAACCTCAGTGAAAGTTTTTGTGGGAGAAGATGCTTGGATGCTATTGTGACAGTGTACAAATTACACCAGAATAGCCAGCTATAGTCATGTCTTATCCAAAACAAATAAAACCCGAAGGTGATCCTCTAAGTGTGGTAGATCTTAGGGTTTTAGGGTTTGTGATTTATTCATTGGGGGGCAGGGAGGAGTGGGAGAGGGGCTGGTGATTTGTAGCTACATTTTCTCTGTGGTCACATTTCATTAGTGGCCCTGCTAAACTCAAAGCATTTCCAACTCGTTTGAAATAGAATTGTGTCTGAACACAGATATTGCGTCTAGAATTGTGTCTTTCCCAAAATGGAATCACAGAAAGGGACTGTGTTGAAGTGATCCACTTCAGAATGTAAATACTTTCAGTCATTCAAGGGAGCGTATAAAATGTTACCAAAAAAATAGCCACTTAGAGCTGATCTACTTACTATTTGTCTATCTGACTGGCCTTTTGTTAGCTTTGTTTATTAGAAATTAAGGCTAGATTTAGATCTGTGGAACAGACATGGATATATAATTTTTTCATTTCCTGGCTCAGACTACAGATTGTGGGACCTTGCTGCTTTGTTTTAGTGGGATGCTGAGACACGACCATCAGGAATGATCCCGATAATGTCTCACAATTCTTCTCCCTTCTTGTAGCATTCTGAACAAAAAGAGGGAGCAGAGGTGTAGGCTATGGCTTCATGCCTAGGGTAGAAAGGGTTGCAGCACCTCAGGGTAAACCTGAAGAAAGCACTTGCTTACTCTTCTGCTTTTTTGTTCCTACTAACTTGACATCAACAAGGTGTAGCCCTTATTTGAATCACACTCTGACAGTGCTCTCAACCTTCTTGCTGAAACAATTCTATAATGCTGGGTGCACAGAAATAAGTACTGGTAAGTGACCCATAAAACAATAATTTTCCATTACCTTAGATGAAAAATGCATATGCTTCTGCAGTTCTAGTTTGCGAATTCTTCTGTATGAGTTATAGACACATGAAAGAAGGTAATTCAGAAGTTATTTTTCATTCAGTGCTCTGAATATGGCTTAGGGTAAATGCTTTTTTGATGGCTTGTTCTGAATATTTTTCATTTTTCATAGGTGAATTTTAATATGACCACTGGTTTATTGGATAGAGAATAAACATAAATAATACATTACAAAGATACAGATTCAGGTTTTCTATGAGAGGCTAAACCTACAATGTGATGAGATCAGATTAGTAATGAAACTCATGCTAGACTAAAGTATATTCCATAAATCGCTATCATTACATCTGACTAACTGATGTCAGGTTTCCTGACTAATGTGTATTCTTTATAAAGGTATACAGGCTGTATGTATTCTCTCATAATCCAAATAATGACAGCTGAAATGCTGGGGAAGAGGGCTTCTTAAGGCTGTTAAAAGTAGCTAAAGTATACTTCTCACCTTTTAGCTTTTTCAAGGATATTAAATCATGACTGTCAGCTTTAAATAAGATTATCATAATGGAACATAATATGAAATGACACTGTGTTCTACAATATAGGGATGGCAGAAAAAAATACATTTTCAGCTGTGTCTGACTTATTTACATTTCACTTGAACTTAAATAATGTCATTCCTACACATACCTGAAATACAGGCAAATTACACCAAACACTCTACTGCATCCTACTTTTTTATGGTCATTTCTTACAAAGCCAAAGCTCAATTTAGTAAAACTGAGATGAACAGAAGATTCAGGAGACCTAGAAAAGTAAAGACTTTCCTAAGGGGGGGAGAAGGAGGGTGGATCAGAGAGTGAAGAGTAGATATTGTTTCTATACCTAGCTTTAACTTCCAAGTGAAAGTACAGATGCTTCAAGTTGTGCCAGGAGAGGTTTAGATTGGATGTCAGGAAACGTTTCTTCCCAGAGATGGTTGTCAGGCACTGGAACGGGCTGCTCAGGGAAGTGGTTGAGTCACCATCCCTGCAGCTGTTTAAGAGATGTGTGTAGATGTGGTATTTAGGTACATGGTTTAGAGGTGGACTTGGCCGTGTGATGTTAACTGTTGGACTCAATCATCTTAAAGGTCTTTTCCAACCAAAATAATTCTATGATTATGTGATTCTATGCTTTATTCAACAGAACTTCTAATGATTGAGCATACAGCCCTCTCTGGACCACAGTGTTGAACCTGTGACAGCCTGCGGTTCTGAAAACAGCCCATAAATGAGTAGGTCTTGGAGGAATGAAAGCAGCATTCAGCAGAAGTCAGCTCTGAATCTTCTATTTTTATTTGCAGTCTTCATTTCTCTTCCTCCACCTAGACCTTGAAATACAGTCCAGCAGAATTAAACAAGTAAGGTAGTGACTGGATAAATGACAGCGGCTCTTGAGTTACAGGATTTTGGTGATGTTACAGGCTATTTCTTCCATCTGGTTGTTAATGTCCAGTTTATTAGTAATGGTGCCTATCAGTGATAGCACAAGCTGCCCTTAGAATATTTCCTGTACTACCGATGAGACCCGTCATCATAAAAAAGACTACTGAAATACAGAAGAAAGTTCAAAGCAGGGTAGGTAAGGTGAGAATATTACTTACAATGAAAGATTGATGGAACTTAATTTGTATAAACTGGATAAGAAGTGATTAAAAGAGGATATGAAATCACTGCACAAATATTTGAAAGGTGTTAATAAAAGAGAGGCACAGGGACTATTTCTGTAATTACTCATGATAAAATGACAAGGTAGCATTTTTAAACTAGAGAGAGATGGAGAAACAGTTTTGATACAGGAAGTAATCTGCAACTGTAAGGGGAAAGTAATGAGCTGCTAGGAACAGAACTAACTCATGTTCAACAGAGCCTTTCTAAATAGTTCAGTTTTTAAATAGTTTAGATCTAAACCCTCAAGGGATTAGTGTAGAGAAAGAACTTGTTCGACATTAGTCGGAGCCTGGATTGAACTGCTGCTTTCTAGCTCATTTTATTAACTAGTGCGGCTGTGATATCTTTGCCAATTACTACAGATTTATTGAAAGTTAACTAATCTTTTCACTGCAACAATTTGAAGAAGCCTGAGCTGGGCTGGGGCGATATTGTTCTGAGCTGGGCTGAGTCCATGTTGTTCTGAGCTGGGCTGGGTCCATGTTGTTCTGAGCTGGGCTGGGTCCGTGTTGTTCTGAGCTGGGCTGGGTCCGTGTTGTTCTGAGCTGGGCTGGGTCCATGTTGTTCTGAGCTGGGCTGGGTCCGTGTTGTTCTGAGCTGGGCTGGGTCCGTGTTGTTCTGAGCTGGGCTGGGTCCGTGTTGTTCTGAGCTGGGCTGGGTCCGTGTTGTTCTGAGCTGGGCTGGGTCCGTGTTGTTCTGAGCTGGGCTGGGTCCGTGTTGTTCTGAGCTGGGCTGGGTCCGTGTTGTTCTGAGCTGGGCTGGGTCCGTGTTGTTCTGAGCTGGGCTGGGTCCGTGTTGTTCTGAGCTGGGCTGGGTCCGTGTTGTTCTGAGCTGGGCTGGGTCCGTGTTGTTCTGAGCTGGGCTGGGTCCGTGTTGTTCTGAGCTGGGCTGGGTCCGTGTTGTTCTGAGCTGGGCTGGGTCCGTGTTGTTCTGAGCTGGGCTGGGTCCGTGTTGTTCTGAGCGGAGGAGGCGGGTGTGTGTGCAGCCTCCAGCAGGCAGGGCCCCCAGCCTGGGTTGCTGGACTTTATACGTGGTCTCTTCTGTTCCAGCACCTTCAGCTCCGTCTTGCCAGCGTTTGATGCACTTAGGTGTACAGTGCTGGGAATAAAGTCTATTTTCCAACTACTATAAGCCTTTTCTTGTCATTGTGTACTAAGTATGCTGTGCAGCCTTAGGAGTTGCGTTAAGGTGTTTGTACAGATATTCTTTGGTAATTCTGAGAGTTGTCTTGGTGACAGCCCATTAGAAGAGAGAGTTGTACTGACAAACTGCTAGTGCAGCAGACCTGAGGGTCAGTCCTGCAGTTCTTGCTTTGTACTTAGAAGTATAAAGTGCAACTATTATGAATAAGGTATGTAGGATTGGGTCCTTCGGTAGCAGCAAGATCTGTCTTTTCTGATTAATAAAGGAAATATAAAATCACTGCAGAGATGTTTGAAAACAGTTGTGATGGTCTGTAGCTGGTAAAGATGAGTGGCTTAAGATCAAGACAGATCGGCTTTTGAAAAAAAAGTGCTTTCTGCTTCTAGAGTTTAATAGTAGCAACAAAAATGCTGATACCACACATATTTCTTGCATTTCAGAACAATATCTCTATCACTTTAGAAAGCTAGCGGAATAGTTAGGACTTAACCATTTTCCTCATGCTGAGCAGGAATAGAGGAGCTATGTATGTAAATAATATTGTGCTTCAAGTGACTGAATTAGACAGAGGAATTTGAGCTACACAGCTAGAGTTGGAAAGAGGCTAAAAAAGATTCCAAGGCTGCTTTCTGTAAAGTGTCTAGTATAATTATAGGTATTAGAGGATCATTACAAATGAAACCTTAAGGAAGCAAGGTCATAAATGCAGTGCAGATGTTTATTTACTACATTCATTCTCAGTTGGTGTGAGGGTGATGCTTTCGTTATGCCAGTGAAACTCTGTCCCAGGGAAAAGGTAATGGCTAGTAAATGGAGATGGCAGCATATTACCCATACTGTGAAACTCAGACCAAGTTCATCTGAATTAAAAAGGCAGTATCATAATAGGTGTTATCCAGTCATATCCTATATGATATTCTTCAAGCAGAATACATATAGTGAAAGGTAGGTAGTGTTAATTTACACCTTGTGGAAACTTGCAAGGTCTGCTTCAGGATGAAAGCAAGATCACAGAACACAAATAATGAAGTCATATGGGCTGAAAAAGAAAATACAATAGATTGTAGGTCACATAAGAAACAAGAGAATTAATAACGGTATTTTCAACCTTAATCTTGCAGTGTAACAGAAAGGCAAGCAGTGCCATCTTCCCCAAACATGCTAATATGATATGTACACTGTTAGCTTCTCTCCTAAAATTACAAATACAGCACAGAATCAATCCACATAAAATGGTATGATATAGTATTCAATTCCTCACCTAGTGATAATTTTTACTGTGGCTAATGTATTCAATTTGAACTATATCTACATCCGAATGTAGTTCAGACAACTCTTGTAATTGATAATTTTTCTAGAAATTTAGCCAACTTTGCTGGAGTCTGCAGGTACTTTTCTTGTCTAACTATAATAAAACTAAGCCACTAGAAATAAATAAGAAATGAGAATATTTGATTATAATTTTTATTGAAAATACTATTTTTATGAAGGGTAAAATGAATTTAAAACAGTGGATTGGTATGGCTATATCACATCATAAACGTACTAGAATTTTTTTAATCTTCAAGAAAGTTCGTTGTGATCTATTCATTTTTTAGGCAATATGGTACAGGTTTTCCACAGATCTTCAAGTGAACCTTTTGATGAACTGCTAAAATATCACCGGAGTCAGTGCGCTTCATGGGAATACAAAGCAAGCATCTCACAGCTCTCTGAAGAAATGACCAGGCTGATTTTGCAGGAGTTTGGGTCCTAAGTGATGGTTGTATTTAATAAGACTCTCCACCAAGGTTTTAACATGGAAAGAAGATCAAAGCAATTACTTAGCTCTTCCAAAATGAAGAAGGGAGAGTTCCAAAGTCTGCAAGTTGAAATAGCAGGAAGTCTTCATCAAAACGTGTGAGATGAATGAGATGCTTAAGAAAGGCTTTTCAGGGCCAGGTTCCAATTTTGCATAGTGCTTGCTTGGTTTTGTTCCATGTTCTCAATTATTATTATATGTAGTTTTATAGCGTTAACATAAAGAGATACTTAAAAATATAGAGAGGAAAGTGAAAAGCAGATCCTTATTTCTATTGTTCCTTTTGCTACTTTTCTTCATCAGCTCTGGGCTCTGACACATTGCTTCTTTTCCCCTGATCTTTTTCAGTGTGAGACAGTATATATTCTTCCAAATAGGTTTTCGAAAGTAGTCCACAGGGGTGCATTTTGCCCGATTCAAGTTGTGAGGCAGATTGTGCAAATTGCTCAGTGTGTGCGTTTAGGACCACTGTAAAAGTAAATCCCGTTCTGCAGCTGTTTTATTTGCTATTGAGCAGTGTGACACCAATAGCTGTTTAGGAAAAGCAACTCAGCCAAGGGGAAAAAAACGGTACTTCCAATATTGAAAGTGTTTTCATTGTTTGAATAAACAGATTACTTCCTGATTTCTTCACCTTCCAACCGGCTTCCTGATGTTTCCAGCTCTAGTCAGAGGATCCATAGCCGAATTATGATGCAAGTGTCTGTTCAGTGGCTGTACCACCAGTCCATCCAATGTTTTCAGAGGACAAAGATTTGTAAAGTATTTTAGAGTACATAGAGATAAAGCCTTATCTTAGACAATAGGGAAGGAAGGGACCTCCAGTGAGAATGCAGTGAGTGTCCTTGCCCCCAAAAGGGTCAGGTTTATCCTCTCTCGACAGATGTTTGTCTGATAGGTTCTTAACATCTTTCAGTGATGGAAATACTACAAGTTTTGCAGGCAGCCTTCTGTCTGTACCTATCTTCTCTTTTAGAAAGTGTTACCCTAATGTTTAACTGAAGCCTCTCTTGCTGCAATTAAAACCCATTTTGTGGTTTATATTTTAGGCCTGTCATTTCTTGTCTTACCCGAGGCAGAACAGGAGAGTAGCTCGCTGTAGTTTTTACATGTTTGGCTGTAAAGTCTTTCCTTGTACTTCCCTAACTCTGGGAACCGTTTTTGTTCAAAACTGGACACATCATTCCAGCTGCACCATGCCAGTCTGACGTGGAAGGGTTATTCCACAGCTCTTCCATATACCATAACCAGCTAATATACCAGGAAATGTTTGAGCACTTTTATCAGCAAAATGCTGTTGACTCATATTCAGCTCAGTTTGACTCCACATTCTTTTCTGTCTTGTGAGTCATCTGCTCTATTGTAATTGTGAAGCTAATTGTTTTACCCACACAAAATACTTTTTACTTGCCAAATTGAGTTGCACCCTGCTGGTTTAGACTATCCAATTTGTCAAAATTGTTTTGACCTCTAATCCTGTTCTTCCAGTACTTGCAATGGCTCCCAACTTTGTGTGAACTTGATAAGTTCTTCCTGTCTTCCATCATTTGGGAAATATGGAATGATGCTAGAACAGAACAAACCCTATGAACCACTTCATCCATCTCTGCACTGTGACAGTAAGCCATTGATAACTGTGCTGAATGCAATCTTCCAACAGACGTCTCCCTGCCTTCCATTAGTTTGTGGTAATTCTCAGCCCTCGCTTTTAAACTCCACTCCTGTTTGGCACATATCATGTTCATCCATCACAGCATGCTGAAAGTGATTGTGTCTTTATTTGTGATTTGTTTCTGGGTTGAATTGAAGTAGAGCAGGTTGAATGCTCAATGAGTTAATGTTCTGTGTGCTGTATGCGTATTGGTATTTGGTAAGCCTGAAAATAGAGAGTTTCAGTATTTCCTGTCAGTCTGGTCTGAGAACTGTGAGTAAAGCAAGAGAACAAATAAACATCCTTGAAATTCTCTATGCATAACTCTCTTTGTCTTTATCACATTACTGAATTCAAACAGTCAACTTTTTGGCTTTTTATTGTATTTGAAACTGAAACTTGACTGACTCTCAGCTTCTGGCAAATGGTTAATGGTCTGAAGCAGGAGATAGAAATATGTGTAAACTATGGAAATAACAGGTTGTGTTAGTAACTTGATACAGAAAAAAACCCCAATTTTTATATCTTACAAGCCAGAAACCATAACTCTGGTTTAGGCTCTTTTTAAGGTATTTAATCTTCTTGATATCTTTCAAACCATAGACAAGGGCTAGACTTCCATACATTAAGAGGCAAATTAAAATACATGTCTAGGAAAAATCATCACTTTATTGAAATAATGAACTTGTCTCAGAGGAAACTGCAGAATACAAAATGTGGCATTTTATACAAGTCATCTGTAGGCTAGATTTAATGATGTGCGTTAGATTTTGGGGGTTTTTTTGTCGTTTTTTTCAAAAAAAAAGGGAAACTGTCTAAAAATAATAGTGGAGAAGAAATTGTAGTAGGCTTAATACAAAGGCATTGAAATAAGGTTTCACTGAACCTTGGATCAGCTCTATTAGTGAAAAAAATCAATATGGAACAAATTCTGATACCTTTAGGTTTGTATTAGCATCCTTTTAATGAATCATCTCATTTTTCACAATAGAATTATTTGCTGAACGCATCATTCGTGTTGCTAAATAGTAAACCAATCAGTCCAAACCAGTCACAACTGCCAAGTGCTTTTAGAAAGAAATACAGTTTACTCTTCTTACGCAGGCTGTTATTGAGGAAACGGCCCTACTCTTTTATGGAGTGTATTTTGCACCTATCATATCTGATAAATGGGTTTTACTGTTCCCTGGTTTTCATTCAAAAAAATTAACAGAAGCACATTCTTCCAGGTTTTGCAGAATAACTTATGTCACCTCCTGTAGATTGTATGGAACAGTTAAATTACATGAATGGTGTACTTCAAGACCACTTCATTGGTTTTACAACACTGGATTACACTGCATTTGTCAGGGTCCTGAGCACAGCCTGCCGCCCGGAGTTGTGTTGGTGATGTCCAGAGGCGTCGTTCACAGTCTCGTATTTTCTGGGTTCTGAGCCAGACTCAGACCCTCCAGCTGGGTTTCCTGGCCTGGCCTCAGACCTGCCTTGTTGCTGTGGACTCGCTGGGTGACCATCAGGCTGTGGCTCAGCCTGGCCACTGTCTCTGGATGCCAGAGGGACCCTGACTTGCTGTCCTTCAGTCCCGGCTCCTGCCTGCCTTGTTCCCACCCTCTGCTCCCAGCTCACCCCTAGCTGCACTGCAGTTGGCCGTGCTGCTCCGAACCCCGCTTACCCCTTGTTGGAATGAAAAATCACTGATTGCATACTGAGGTCCTTGGGAACAGGAGATTACTCAGGCTTGGCACTTACAGACATAATATAGAGGTTTCATTTTCATCCAGAATTATATTATAAAATATGTAAGACAACAACCCAAAATAGTTTATGGAAATCATTACAGAAGTGTAGGTTACCAGACTGCTATTATGTTATCTTTGGTGATTTATGCAGCAAGCATATTTGCTTTATTCCACATGCCTTATACTCCCTTGCTCTTAGCTTGGTCCTGTACTCGGTGAAGAAAGGAAAGTCTGATCAGATTCTGAGTATTACAATATTAAAGATAAGTAGATTCTAGAATTCATTAAAATGCATCTCTATTAATGATAAAGACCAGGAACATTTCTTTATTCACCATAAGTACACAAATAGATAATGTTGGCATTTCAGCCAGAATGTCATTTCTAAGAACCTCATTTAATAGAAACTATCCCATGTGAAAGAAAAAGAGCTGTTTGAAGTCTCCACAGCTATGCTAGGTCCCAATAGAGAAATCAAAACTAGCAATTTGCAATAAGTATTGATTGACAACTAACACCTCCTGACAATACTTAACAAAGAACAAGCGAAAAAAATACAGTATGAGAGCTAATAAAAGGTATGATCAGACCCAGTAACAGGTATATATGAGCCACGGTGTTTTTATATACTGCAGATCATTTTACTTCTCTGTCTTTAAAATTTGTAATGAAATAGGTGATAGCAGCTTATTTGTCCAACAAGTGGCTTTCCTGGAGTAGGGACAATGGAGTGACTTTGGGAATTTGCAGTACCAGTGACCATGCTGAAAGACCAGAAGACATTCTGGCGTTGCACAGCGCAACTTTAGGCATTTAAGACTTGAAGGAACAGCTGTAGCCCACCTTATATACAAGAGCAAGTTAAATAATGGGGTTTGTTTTCAATATTTGGCAGTGTTTACACATGAAGTTTACTGTGCGGTTGTCTTCTGTTTGTGAATTCTCTGAGGAAACGCTGGATTTCTGTGGGACATAGGACAGAAACCAAAAGGTTTATCAGGAAGAAACTGTAAAAATTAATATGGTTCACAGGTATTATTAATTTTTGGGTTTTGGACCACAATTTCATTACACTTTTAATTAAATCAAGGTAGGTGACCTCTAATATACTTTTTAAAAAAATCTCAAGTTCTTCTTTATCTTTGGCACTCACAGGCAACTTCACTGGACCTTTAACAGTTCAGTTTTTATACCAATATCTACACATATCCATAAAAATAGCTGCAAAACTGAATTTGGGTCTGTACCTGACTTTTTCCCCTCCCTGTTATTGTAGCTATAATTAAAACAGCTCTTCCCAACATGGACAGAGAAGCCAAAGAAGAATACTTCGTGGTCATCCAAGCAAAGGACATGGGAGGACATATGGGTGGACTCTCTGGAACTACAACAGTGACAATTACACTCACCGATGTTAATGACAATCCTCCGAAGTTTGCACAGAGTAAGTGGCATTGTGCATATGTGTTCTCCTATATAAGAAAGTAATATAGTGTGGGTTTTTTTTGTTTGTTTGGTTGTTTTTTTATAATCAAGTTCTTTTTTTTATCATAATATTGCCTGTGTTTGTAGTGCAATTTAAACATTTTTAGGCACTACTAGGAAAAGATTAGTAGTTCTCTGCCTGATTAAGAGCTTAGGAAAGAGGGAACAGTGTCCACAACAGTGTACACAGCTCTGTCTCCTCGTTACCCCTCTTACATCCACGGAAAAGGGCTTGGGAGGTTTCGTTTCATATATTCACTTGCTTTGAGTGCAGTTGTTTCTAAGTGCTAGTTTAGTTGCTGTTAGATGTGCTTCTGTTTCATGCAGACACCACCAGTAAAAGACATATATAACTGATAAAAGAAATAAAGGTTTGACTAATTAGGTAATAGTGAAGAAAACAAAGAAAATAAGTCTGAGTCTAAATAATTGCTGATCTTTAAATCAAAATCTATATTTGCTACTGTGGTTCCAATGGATATCTTGCTGGGCTGGGTTAAAATGATTTGGCATCCTGCTGAGATCCTCCACAAGCTTTGTAGTCTATTTCAAAGATGAAGACAAACAGAAAAAAAAGAAGAGAGAAGAGCATAATGACTGGATCAATTTTATTTGGAACAGGTACAATGTAATGCACTGCTAGAATCCTACCTTTTCATCCAGCTCCTTCTGAAAAACTGAAGTTGTGTGGTATTAAAAGTCTGGGGAAGGTTCAGATCTAGACTTTACATCATTTTTATTCTATTAGAAACATGTTTTTCTAATAAGGTACTTATGTACCCAATGTAAAACTAATTCTTTTCCAAATATGTATGACTTGAAGTCCACTTCTGCCCTATTCTGAAGACACAAAGAGTGAAATGGGTTTGTCCTAGTACTCAGCATGTGATCAATAAACTCCTATAATGTAGAAAATGCACGTACACATAGAGAGAGCAAGCAGTATAAAATAAAAAAGCAAAGATAATAGCTTATTTGCAAAATATATATTTTATTACTTCATCCTAGTGGCTTTTAACAGATAAGCACTCTGTGCACAATAAAAGTGTTTCTGTCATTATAAAATAAGGAATGCATTGATTTTTACATCGCATCATATTGCATTTCTTGCACTCGTATAGTAGTGGTTTCCAACATTTGATGAAAATTTCCTTAATAATGTAAACATCTATAGATGAGACTTCTGGGTGAACTGTATCACCAGAACGCAGCGGAACGTTTCCTTTATACCTGCAATGTCATGTAGCACTAACTCTGTGACTACAGACCTACCTTTGCCAGCTTACCTGGCTTTTACCTTTGTATCAGCACTTTCTGTCTCAAAATGCCTTTGCCTGCCAGTGTGAAAAAAGCTGATCAGAAAATCAGCACCACGACTGGTACTAATTGGTGCATTTGCTGGAGGTCTCAGCAGGAAGCACAGGGTGGATGCCTGCGGAGATGAAGCTGTCCTTGCCCTGTGCCGCTGCCTCCCGGCTGCGCTCCTGGCGTCTGGCACACGGTGACGCGCTGTGGGGCAGCACCAGGAACACGCATCACACATCCCTGAAATAGCCTTTCTATGTGGGAAATGGAGATGAGTTTTCCTTCAACAAAGAGCAAATTGCAGCCAGTGCATTCCAGTGCGGAATTCAAGAGACTGTCTACGAATAGCCCCCGTTATAACATTGACCATTATACAACTTCATTACAAAAAACCTGCACGTACTGTAACTTTGTATTCTGTATCTATTACGTTTAATGACGATGAGCAATAGCAAATATTGTCACTGGATGCTATTGCAAATTCTGCCTTTTAAAACTTCATAGCATGCTGCCTAGCGTTACAGGTTAGTCGTGGCTCTGGCCTTATACGAGAGCTGGTAGAGTCTTTAACGTTTTCTTACACCATTGAAGCACAATTCATGTCTGGCTGGAAAGGAAAATAAGAAAGGATCAAACTTATAATAGAGCCTAATCAGAATGAAATAGAAATTCCTAAGATGTAATACATGCTGCTTTCACAATAAATTGTAATGAACTCAGAAAGCAGTGTGTTTTATCGGTTTATTGTTTCCAGGCAGGACTGAAATGTATATTTACGGTTTGATTTGGAAGAGTGTGAGCCTCCTGGGTTTTAGAAATGAAAAAGATGAACTTTCACTACTTTTATGATCTCTTTGAAATAATTTTAGAGGCATTTTATAAGTCACAGAAGCTTTTAACCTGGCAGTTTACCATAGGATTGCACTGAGAAGAACCGTGCGCTGCTGTGAAAGCCGACGGTTTCCGAAGATGCAGAGTGTGGATTTTTGGTCAGCTCTGCCCTGTCACGTCTTGACAGGACCATTCATAATTCTCGAGAGCAATTTGTGTGAAAGAGTCAGCTGCATCATAATAATTATTCTTTTACAATATTGTGTAAACTATCTTAATAAATCTGAGAGAAAAATGCCAACTTAAAAATGCAATCAACTGCGTCTGGAGACTCAAACCACGAAGTGTGGACAGCAGTATGAATTATGAACACATAACTCAGTCTCCCGAGGCACTTGATTGCTTTGGCTGCTCATTGTTTGGGAGCCATTCTGAATATTCTTGAGGAATCTTGATGACCTCCAAATTAACTCTAATCATTTAGCCTAAAAGCATGAAGAACTTTGGGAGAGACTATATGTATAGCTAATATATTTGTGAATTCCTAACAGTTTCCTTCCTACTTTCAACTGTTGCTACTGCAATTAGCCTGCAAGTAAAGCAATAACTCCACAACATTCTGGTTTTAGAAAAGTACTATCTGAACACAACAGTAAAAATTGCGCATCTTAGGACAACCGTGAGGACAGAAAAGAACAAGACCAGAACCTTTGTTAAAAGCTACTTTAATGACCTCATCTGCTAAATTGGATTCCTTTTTGACGATTTGGATTATGAAGTAGTGCTGCAGTTGATTAGATCATGTATTAACCATAGCTCTGAGAAGGAAAAAGTACCAAAAGGTAAAAAACTAGTAACTCCATCAAGAATTTTTGATGTAAAGGATGCATGTGTCTTCTGATTTTTTCAGCGAATCGTTAAGAGCAGGAAGATATAATAATAAGATGGTTATTTTGATTTTACTGTTAATATTGGTTACATTAAAAAAAAAAGTTGCAAGATCTAAATAGACTTTTGCCACTTGGGTCAGAAGTGCTGACAATTTGAATGGCACTTTCTAGTGGATTTTAGTCTAACCCTACAAGGAAACAGTAAATAAACTAATGACCACTATGAAAAGTTATTGTTCCCTTTAAAACATCAATTTTGGGAGGTTCCTTGAATGTTTCTTAATTTACTTCTTAACACAAAAAGGAGATGGAGGTGGCTAAAAAAAATACAAACAAATCAACTTAAAAGTGTCAACGTAGTAAAGATCTGAACTTGTGTAAGGTATTTTTTATCTAGTTTTATCTAGTTTTATACAGAGTAAAAGTCAAAGTTTCATAGTAGAATTCTGTAAAAAATATAACTACATTTCTGTAAATAAAATGGTAAGTTGAAAGGCGCCTGCAATAGAGAATGTTGCATACTTTCGATGTTTGAAGTAACTTAATACTTATGTTTGCCAACACCAAGCATCCCTGCAAGGAAGAAATAGGAAACTACTATAACGGACAGAACATTCACATACAGTAAACTGAATATTCCTATATAAGGAACATGTTTTGCTGCTTTCAGTAAATAACTTGTGTAAATGTAGTTTGTGTCAGTTGTACATCTCAAGAGTTTGCATTGGGGCAGTATAAACAAATGAAGAGCACACGATATACTGGAATCAGGTGTAATGTGTAGTCTTTTCCTTTTATTTGTAAGGTCTGTATCACTTCTCAGTAATGGAAGATGTTGCTCTTGGTGAACCAATAGGAAGGGTGAAAGCAAATGACCTGGATATTGGAGAAAATGCTAAATCATCCTATGATATTATTGAAGGAGATGGAATGGATATATTTGAAATTACTACAGATGCCCAAACTCAGGACGGCATTATTAGAGTGAGAAAGGTAAATGATATCTCTGTTAAACAAAAGAATAAAATGTGTATTGTACATACAACTACCCAGCCAGACTGTGCTCTGTGAGAGGATGCTGGATTTCCAAGCATTCTTTATGTATGCCGTGTCAAGCCAGTGAAGCAATAAAAAGGAGATGTATTAGCCATGTCCCCCAAAATTGCCATTTAGGTGACAACTGCAGAGGCATCCATAGAACTATTTTCTGTGCTGGGCATGTGTTATTCTTATCTGGGCTTCCATGTGGTCAAATTGCTCATTGCAGGGGCGTTGGACCAGACGACCCTTGAAGGTCCCTTCCAACCTGAACTATTCTGTGATTCTGAATCATACAAGTTTTGCTTCCTTGGTTCCAAAGGAGAGTAATAGATTAGAATTTGCTTTGTTGGTGGTATAAACTTCCATAAAATCTTGGCTGAGTATTCATCAAATACCTTTTCTCCATTATTTGATTTGCTATAAAGTTGGTCAAATACTGTTCAGAGTAAAAAAAAAAGGATATTATTTAAATTATATGATGTAAGATGATGTAAGAGAGGCTTAATCTTCTACCTTTCCTCATGTTTAACTCTCCTTGCTTAATGAATAGTGATTTCAGTGAACCTTAGCAAGGAGATCTGTCCTGTTTCACATGAGAAATGCCAAATTGTGGGCCCTGAAGAAGGTACAACTCTGTCACCTTTTCTGGGCTTTTACAGTCTTGTTGTATGCAAGATGAGGTATTTGTATGTACGCAACAGAAAGACCACCTAATTATATACAGAAATATGGGGAGAAACAGCATGTCTAGAACAAAACTTGGCTAGTAAAGTCAATGAAATATTAATTGCGGATTTATTTTTCATTATTTTCTGGGGAAGGAGAGGAGAGCTGATTCTCATGCTGTGTTCTGAAAAGGGATATGAATATAAGTTATGAAACTGGCATAGAGGGCTTTAAATATGTAGCACAGAGCATCTTGGGTTAAAAAAAAAAAAAAAAAGAAATAGAAAAAAAACACACACTAAAATCACACAGCTATGATATCGTGGAAAATAACCCAACGAGTACAGGTAATTAATATTCAACTGGTACCTGTAATTAAAGAGGTCAGGCAGAGTACCTGTTGAAAGTTCATATTTCCTGTTTCTCAGTGAGCAGGTCAGCACTGCAGACGTATAACCAAACGATGTATATTTATCTAAATTTAGAACTGTTTTCCTAAAGAGAAAATTATGATATACATCCCCGATCTTCCTTACTGTTATTTATTGTATGCCGTGGCCTCTTTTGTAAACTAAGGCAATTAGCCTTTTGCCCCAGTTCCCTTGGCGTTATTTCATAACTGAGTCTTTAACATAATGTAGTTTCATATATTCATTTTGACAGCAATAATCATTTTCGTTCTGCTACACTAGATGATGTATGGAGGGTACTGTTTGCCAATAGATTTTCTCCAGTGTGAGTGCATGGGTTTTAGACAATGCAGAGTAAATTTTCAATATGATATTCTGATTAAGCATGACTAAATGTATTGGGGTGTAAAGCACATGAACAGCAATTGAAAAAAATTATACTAGGAGCTATGATTGGCAAATTGTGAATATGCCGATTTATAAACCACCATTCATAATTACTAATTTAAGCTTACTAATTTAAGAGCTGTTAAAGAAGTAAGGTTTTCTCATGTTTACTAGAATTGGTGAGAAAGAGCAAATCCCACTAGAGCTTGATTCACACCTGAAAAAAACTGAACAAAATTTGCAAGTATCCGTATTGAAGGCTTTGACAGGCTTCTTGAAGGCTCCTATTTGTGCTCTTGCTTTTATTTGCATTGCAGATTCAGAGTTTCTATGTCCTTTTCTTTTTATCCCTGGGACATTGTAATGCAAATCTTAATATCTTTCCAATGCTTTGCAATTTGCATCTTTGAAATTTGAATCATTGTGAGACACAAGAGAATTATATAGTGAATATACTGATGTGCTTCAAGACACAAACTCGAATCTCCTATAATGAAAAATTCTAATATTCAAAAGTGTCACAGATTTGGGTTTTATTTGTTATTTCATTCCTTTAAATCCATTGTGTTTTCATCCTTTACGTTTTAATATGGAACTCTAAAATAGTAGAAACAATGGTAGCATGGCAGGGATATTGAGAGAATAAAGTAATCAGGTTTGTCTTTCTCTCTCCTCAAAAAAATATAAGATACAGAAAGAGGAATTGCTACAGTTTTCAGAAATTCCTGAGAGATGTCTACCTCATTTACCCCTGTAAAGAGAAACACAGAGAGATCTGAAGTGCAATCATATTGAAATACTTTCTTATATGGTTAGCTCTATGTTTTTCCACATAATGCCTCTCATGTCCGGCAAATCATATTTGCTCGTTCTTTGCACTTCTCACATTGTTCTGGAAGTAATAAAATAGTTATTCTTTGTGGGACTAGTATAATTTTTCTCTTATCTGCAACCAACAAACCACTGATTAAATGTGGGATTAGAATGCAAGTCATGTCAGCACCAACAAATTTGTAGTGTTTATC
This sequence comes from Columba livia, assembly GCF_036013475.1. Taxonomy (NCBI): domain Eukaryota; kingdom Metazoa; phylum Chordata; class Aves; order Columbiformes; family Columbidae; genus Columba; species Columba livia. The sequence continues at coordinate 18,411,110 of NC_088614.1, forward strand.
TGATATGTAATTGTAATGGTATAATACATGAGCAAGAATATTTTCATAAATTTCTTGTGGAAAGCAAGAGAACAAAAGTGTTGGGATTTTTTTTCTGAGGCTGGTTAATAAACAGATAGCAATATATGGCCAGAAATGTTTCAGGTTGGATTTCTGGGAGGGGTAAGAGATTTCGTTAAAAGTCACCGAACGTGCTTAAATGCACATAATTTTCTTCCATCAGGATTACAGTCACTTGTTCTTTCTCTGCGGCCATTAGTAAAACACACTTATCTTTGTCATTCCTACAGCCACTGGACTTTGAGACCAAAAAATCCTATACTCTGAAGGTAGAAGCAGCCAATGTCCATATTGATCCTCGCTTCCTCAGTGGAGGACCATTCAAAGATACAGCAACAGTAAAAATTGTAGTAGAGGATGCTGATGAGCCACCGGTCTTTTCATCACCTACTTACCTACTGGAAGTGCATGAAAATGCTGCCATTAACTCCGTGATCGGCCAGGTGACGGCCCACGACCCCGACGTGTCTTCCAGCCCTATCAGGTAGTGCTGCTGGCAGAATACTATTTTCCCATACGTTGTATGACACTGTTCTCCCGCCGCTTTATTTCAATGGAAATACTTCTATAGGATCTGTTTAATGATATTAGATTTATCACTTCGGATCATTTTCAAAACCACAAAAAATGCTCCTTGCCACATGAGTAGTCTTACGAAGCAGTAAGAATACAATGAAAATAAGAAATGGGATGTATGAGATCAGATGGAGTGGAATCATCCCTGTGTATCTCTGCAGTATTTTAAAATCATCCATTAGCATCTGCACTAACAATACTGGGCTTGTTCCATGTAGTTGTAAGGTAGTAAAAAATATTTCGTATTCCTTTGGTTAAACCTATTCCTGGTTTAAAGACAGAAAGTCAGAGATTATTATGCCCATATGACTTTTGCATCTTCAGTTTATGATATTTTCCGGTTTTGATTTTTGCTTTTTTGGTTGGTTTTCCTTCGGTTCTATTTGGGGTTTTTGGTTGTTGGGGGGTTTTGGTTCTTTTTTTGTGGTGTGTGAGTTTGTTTGTTTGGTTGGTTGGTTTGTTTCCTCACCTGATTAATTTAACCGTATTTTGGAGAGCTCTGGAAAGTCCAAATTCCTTTGTTTGTGTGCGTATTTTGCTTTTGGTTTGGGGTTTTTTTGTGAAAAAATATTTTAAGGCAGAAGAAAAAGAGTTTTCAAGTTAGCAGTTCTATTGGAGCAAAAATATTCATCAGAGAAAAGCAGGGAGCAGATAACTGTAGTAGATAACAGTAGATAACCGTTCTACCAATATTTTGGTTAGACAGAGCTTTTTGTGTACATTTGTTATAGAAACCCTAGCAACACGAATAGAAATATGAATCACCTTCTGTCCTAGCATTATCACATCTGCTGCATACTTAGAGTATTGCATAACATATGGATATCTCTGAACATGGAAATAGTCTGATAATTGAGTCATGAGACAAAACATTAAAGAATTTAGAAAAATTATTATAGAAAACAGCCTGGAAAGAAGCTTCTCCCATGGTATGTTGTTTGTGTTTATCCTCGTTTCTACTAATACAAGAGACCTTTGTTTTTATGCTTGCTTAGAAGAGATGAAATATATTCTCTGAGCCTTCCATCACTTGATCTAAAAGGCATGAAGCCTATCACAGATTTACAACCAGGTGTATAGATGGGTTGTCAGTCTGGTTCTGAATGATGCGCTCACCTTATGGAAACACCTGAGGAGGGTTATTTAGCAACGGCTTGTGTCACATGCAGAGTTTTGGCAGTGGTTATTAGTCTGACATCTCTGTACCAGCCAAGGAAATTCAGACACCTTTAGATAGATGGGACTAAAGGATGAATATGTTGTATGGGCCTTTCCTCATTGTTGACGTTGAGCCCTAATTGTGGATCAGCAAATGCATCTTTGAATGTCTAAATGATGATGTGATATTCAGCTGAATTATGCTTTCATTATCCATTTCACCAACGAATATGAACTCTCTTTATACCAGTTGTTAGGTTAGTCTGACTACAGTGTATCTTTCATAACCAAATATTGTTAAAATAAACAGCAACATTTCTCTTGTATTTGCTATTCCGCTGCGTGTGTTGTGAAGTGCTTGGCTCACTTCTAAGCCTGGTGGAGAAAAGGGCCTACAAATCCGGTTTATAATTGCAAGCAGAGTCCCAAGTTGGCCTGACTGTAGCCTCGTCATTTGAGAAGCACGCATGAGGGGTTCAGGTCCCGCCACACGCAGACCGTGTGCATCTCTCTTGGCAAAGGGGCCCAGTGAGTTCAGCTGAGCTACTTGTAAAGCTTTACTGCAGTTTCTTTCGTAAAGGTGCTACGTTCTGTCTTACAGTATAATTAGGCCTGAAAGATCATTATCAATTAGTATACAGATCTGTTGATTCCAGTAGTACTTATTTCATGTTTCTGTTGTTATTTTATAACTGTGGTCTGTTTGTCGGTAGTAAATTATCTTGCATAAAACACGATCCAAGTGCACAGAAAAAAGCACGAGTAACAATCTTTCTTCCTATACTGCCCTCCTGTAAATCAGTGTCCTTCAGTGTCTTTCTCTGTGGGGAGATAAGCTTCACTAGGGCAGGTTTTCCCTGTTCATATCAACAGGGATTTCATCTTTGGTAGAACTGGATCATGTTCTTAATTCACAGCAGGCCTTAAAAACCTAGGTACAATATTTTCTGCCTCCCTAATGGTACAGCTGTTTATCTGTCCCTAAGTAGCATGTCCAATCTGCCTGCCATTAATAACCAATGGTGATTTACCGCTGATGAGGTATCAGTACTATGATTCAAATCTCAGCAGGTGCAGCCAAAAAAGATTTCTGCTCTTGTTTACATTGGTGCAAATAAAGAACAGATCAAATTAAGTCATAACAGCAATATCAACAGTGCAGGAGCAGGACTGCGAATCATTTCAGGTCTTCTCTTAAACCACTATGGGGTTGTTCTTATAATTGCCATAGCAGACCCATAAACTAACCAAAACTTCCCAATAACCTAGGCTGGGTTTATGGCAATTTTAAAAGGTATTTTTTCCCAAGATATTAATTTCTCATTTTTAGAGAAATGTGTGTTTTATGTATAGCTTATGGATCTGACAATGCATTCCCATTAAAAAGAGCTACAATATCATTATCATGAAAAGGAAACTGCAAATGTACTATTAGTTTTCTCAGGTTTATGGCACTGCAGATTTTCTTTTTTGTTTTGTACCAAATATTTATCGAATTAAAATCAGGAGAGGGTTTCACTTCTTCGTAGTCTGGCAAAGACATGTAACTCATGTTAAAAATGTTTCACTGTGAGTGTGTTTTGCATCGTGACTAAATACCGTTGGGATGAGATGAAATGCAATATAATAAACTCACAGATGTTACGCTCCCAGTTTTATACCTTCATAAAGTGTTCTGCAGGAAGACTGTCAATGGAAGTTCAGAAAAGGATTGATCCTTAGAGAAAAAACGTGCCTCATCTCCATGGAATTAATGTCAAGTCCAGGTCAACTAAACATAAAATGGCATATAAACATTTCCTATTTTATTTCATTTGTGATCTGTAAAAATGTCATAGATGTTTGCTATCAGAAGAGTCCTTTCTGTATCATTACGTGAACATCAAGAATTGAAAGACAGTTTTAAGTGATGACATCTTTAAAAAGTTATCCTTGTGGCTGTCCTTATATTTTCTTGAGTGAAATCTTGAACCTGTGCAAGTCTGTAAAGTAGTTTTTACTGCTTTCACTAGTGCTAGAATTTGACTTCTAATACTTTAATTGAAACTAGGGAGGCATCAAAATAAGGTTAAGATACATTTCAAAAATGATTGCTTGAAGTTAGGCACCTACAGCTTTATTCTTCCACACAAGTGACCTGATTTTTCAGAAATGCTGAGGATAGTATTCTACAATTACCATTAAACCAGTGAGAACTGAGTATGTGGAGCTCACTAGAAAATCACTTTACTTAAATATGCAAATATAGATGCATGTGCCTTCTAGTTTGTATTATTTATGGTACTCTTCTTAGCCAAACTACTGGTTTATAAGTGGGAAAAATATTTCTTCTTAGTGTTTAAGAACAGAAAACTTAACTGTCTAAAAAATGCCATTTCCTAGTTAAACAGGGGTTTTCACTCTTAGGTCCATTAGTTGTTAAGTACCTTCCCAGTCTGGCCATGCTAGGCTTGATCTTTAGTAATACAGTCTTTAAAATCTGAACTTCCAGATTTCTATGCATTTTCATAATTTAGAGCTAATTTTTTGAAAGTGAATTCACAGAATCCCAGAATGTCAGGGGTTGGAAGGGACCTGGAAAGCTCATCCAGTGCAATCCCCCCATGGAGCAGGAACACCCAGAGGAGGTTACACAGGAAGGTGTCCAGGCGGGTTGCAATGTCTCCAGAGAAGGAGACTCCACAACCTCCCTGGGCAGCCTGGGCCAGCCCCTCCTTCCATGATTTATAAACTCTCCTCTTCCACTTGAGCACACCCAGCAGTTCCCTGTTTAACCAGCAGGTCTCCTGGCTCCCTTCCTTGAATTCCTATGTGTCGGGATACTCTGATCTTGTGCCCGGTAGAAACAGTCCCTGAACACGAACCAACTATCTTGGGCCCCTTTACCTTCAAGCTTCTTACCTTTACCTTCTATCTTACTGAATGCATTGCACAAACAATCTAATTGCAATGTATCTTTCATTCTAAATATGAAAATATCTGACACTGATATTGAAAAAGATGGTTGCATTAATCTTAAGCTCTGAAATCAGATCCTAATGCTATGTCCATCAATATCAATGGTATTACATTGGAATGAGTATAAGTTCATCTAAATATGTTTATTGTAGCATATGAAGGAACTTCTGAATCAGAATGTTTTTTGAAATTGGTTATGATAAAGCATAAAACAGAATGGAATAACTGATTTTCAGATAACTGTGCCATTGTCACTGTAGCGAAATATGCTCTTGTTCTTTTATCAGTGAATTTAACAGGATATTGGCAAAAAGTAGAAATGTGATGAGCAACTGACGGTCAGAGTACCTTTTCTGACCACTATAAATGTAATCCAGTCTGATACTGTATCCTAGCTCACCCTATTATGCCTAGATATAATGCAGAACAGATGTAAAAATTGTCAGTGCATGCTGTTAGGTTCTGTGATACAAAGGCTTAAAAGGCTTTTATACAAATCCACAATTAGGATTCAGTAAAACCCCTTGAAGTCAATTTTTGTTGAACTGTATCAGTAGTTTATCACTAAACTCTCTCATTTCATACCTTTCTGTCAAAAAATAGGAAGGCTTAATTTTGTGATTTAGTTTCATTTTGCGAATAATACATTAGTAAAATAACTCTGTGAAAATATACAAATAGAAAAGCTTTCCTGAGATCTGGTTCTGAGCTTTAGAACATCATCCTGCTTAATGCCCCGTTGGAGCGATGTGCTGCAGCTCTCTCCGTCGTTGGGCTGGCTCTAGTTAGGCTGCATCATCTACCTGGACATTCCCAGCTGCAAACTCTGCCTCTCAGATGAATCTTGTTGTGTTAAAATCAGTGATGTCAGTCCAGCAACCAATCGGTCCTTCAGTGTTCGAAGGGTTTTATAGGAAAACGGTGATTCACTAACTGCATTCTGCCCATGGAGCTGCTTGAACCACAACTAAATAATACGCTTGGTGAAAAGTTCATGCTTCATTAAGCTGAAATGTATTGGTAAAATAATGTTATTCAACCCTTTTTAAAATAACCATGAAGCCCGCCATTTTTGTGCGCTTAATACATTACTGTTGAAATTATCATCGGCTACTGTGAAATACCATAGAAACTGTCTAATAAATGTGATGAATTGTGTAATTAACTCTTGATCAGCATCGTTTTTCAAAGATGTTACCCAGTGAACCTGAGGGCATTTTATAACCTTCACACTGGGTATACAGCTAATTACTCCTTGGGCAATAATTATTAAGGTTTTTTTAGTCTCAGTTTGTCATTTTGTCTGATAAATTATTATGCTATTGAGCTTCTCAATCCATTTGGCTATAAAACTGCAGCTCTCAGAGGGCTCCCTAAATTGTCTTGTGATTGTACGGATTACACCAACTTCATTAAGTAGATTACAGGGATGTCTGTTTTGTAGGTTTTCCATTGATCGTCACACTGACCTTGAGAGACAGTTCAACATTAACGCAGAAGATGGGAAAATAACTTTGGCAACACCACTGGACAGAGAAACGAATATGTGGCACAACATAACTATTGTAGCTACTGAAACTAGTAAGTATTTGTGTATAATAACTTTTACTTCTGTTGGTTTCGTAATTAATTTTAACAGTGTGTACAGTAGAAACTATATAATTAAGTAAAAAGTAAAGCACATTGAATTTTTAAATTACAGAATTTTTGAAAGAACACTTAATTTCTGCTGAAGTTCCATTTATTTTAGTTACATTAAGACACAAAAAATAAAGTTTTGCTATTGTAGAAGTCAATTGCAAACTCAACACAGAAGTCCTTAATGCTGAGTGATGTTTCAGTACCATAAATGATTAAGCACACAGGTAATGTTGCGTGAAAGTAGTCCTATTTGATCCATATGAATAAATTTGCTCATATACAGCTATAGGCAAGAACATGGATTGTTCACATCCACAAAACTATTGTGACTGATCTGTGCACTTAAGTCAGTGGGTGCCAGGAGTACCTGGGTCCTAGATTTTAATAATGAAGAATTCCTGATTAATTTGGAATTGTAAGCGCTGCTGACAGGATCATGCATGACAATATAATTTATTATTCATAGTAGGCCTGTATTTTACAATACATATTTGAAATAAACATACTGCAGCAAAAGAACAGATTCAGAACGTAGGTTTGTCATCCCATGTCGTCTTAGCTGAAACACAAACTATGAAAATGTTTCTGCTGACGCATCTATTCTGCAACGTATATGCATAATTCCCATATGTGCAGACACACTTGACACCTTGTAAGAACGTTTGTCTTCAGAGCCTGATGATCAGTGCTGCTAATTCTTGCCTGTAGAAAATAGGGTGATGTTAGTGCTCGCTTTTCTCCCCAGTGTATCTTTTTTAAAGAGTATAATGTTATGACACAGAACTTTTAATGCTCAGTTTGATAATAGTGTAGCTATGACCATAATGAATGGGAGGATCAAATTTACTTATTTGGCCCATTTTTGTTGCCCAATATTTTTCTGTGGCACTTGGTTTCAAAGCCAAGCATGTTGGTGATATGTGACAGGTGGCTGAAATGGCACACGTAAGCGAGAGACAGGTCTGAGTACAAACTGAGCTCTCAACTTACAACCCTTGTAAACTGTATTCCTGTGACCTGCTGTAATAATTTGTGTATTTCATAGCCGGTAGTTCCAATGGTGTCCTGTTAATTACTGTTAAATCTTGCAGGCACACACTAGTTTGATAAACTATTATAGCAAGAATACTTTCTGCTTGCAAGAAAGCCGAGCCAACACAGGGAATCAGACTGCATCATGAAAGCAAGCAAGCTGTGGTTTCGTAGGACATATTTTGCCCAGGTTTATATCAAGCCCGTTAATAATTATCATGCTTTTAAAAGAGAAAGAAATAACATTTCCATACCAATTTTCTCAAGACATGAGCAATATCAAATCCTGAGATTTACCAAAGGCATGGAAAGCTGAATTATTACTTTGTGATGCAAAGTTTTCAGACATTGGAATAGTAAGATGTTATCTAGTTTTACCTTTTATTTCCTCCAAAAAGTCAAAAAAGAACAAAATAAACAAAAAAAATCAACAAATTCCTCCAATTGATTTTTTGATCTCACTTGTACGTGTGTGTCAGAGCAAAGTGAACAGAGGTGTACCTGAGTAAGCCACACCACAATCAAGTCTCCCTGTGGCATCTTCAGATTCTTAAAACTTAATTATATTCAAGAATTTGGTAAGAAATGGGGTTTGTCATTAGACTTCCTGGGAGCCCCAGCATCCAGCATGGTGTAAAACGGCCTGTTAGCAGACTGGCTATGAAAATAATAATGCCAATCTCGTTCTAAGCATTTGTGTTCCTGCTGATGGCTTGTTTTCGCATTTCCAATATAATTATTTGACATTTACGTAAAACAAGAGCTTAATTTCATAGACTACTATCTTTGTTTATTTAAGAGAAATTATTTTTAAGCTCATGCAGAAAATGAGATTGTTCATAGACCTGTCAAGCTGGGTAAAGTGGGCATTTTTAGATTTGTTTTTTCCCAACAAAATAATGAGCAAAATCTCTGTTATAAAATAACAGAAACCTGTTGGAGGCACACAGAAGCACCAAATGAAAATACGTGTGTCACTCTGAGGCTTCACTGACAGTAATATTAACGGACTGCTGATCTTTCCCATAAAAATAAATATGTCAGCATCATTTGTACAGGAGGATTTTCGCTTTCCAGGTTCAGTTCAGGGCTCACCGCTCTCCCTGTGGTGCGATCATCAGGCTGTTTCACTGCCATTACACTTGCTTGCTAATCATAAGCCACGATATTGTTTTCTCTTCTTGATTCTTAGCATGGTATACCCTGATCTATCAACGCTTTCATAGCTAAACAGCAAGTTGTGCCAAACCATAAATCACTATTTCAGAACTCCATGGTGTTAAGTTACCTGCAGCTGAATTTGTGCTTTAAGCACCGGTAAATGTTGGCAGTGTTCTGCTGTCACCGTGGCAAAGTCACTCTGTTACTCTTTGGTATCATCTCTCAGGCAGGAACCTTCTAAGACAAGGCTGATCAGGCTGAACTGACTCTGTGTTTTCACCTGGCTTGAGGATGAAGGTGTTTAGATTCAGAAGGGCTGATCTCTTTGAAAGCAATCAGGTTTAGAATGTGTCCGATTTAGAATGTGTGTGAACAATTTTAAGCATGCTACTTCTTTTTAATCCGAGTGCCCCAAAATGTGAACTTTCATGTGTAGCAGAACTAGGAGTAGAAACACAAAAGCATGAGCCAGTGGGGACTGTGACTCTTGTCTCTAAGTACTTAACAGGCAAAATACCAGTTTAGTTTTGTTTAGGAGAACATTTTATGTTCTTATTCATAGGCAGGTGCCTGGCTAGTTCTAATTCAGAACAAATCAATCCTATTGGTGACAAACAGTATTACCATCACATTCGGAAACCTGTGCACAGGGAGACGTTTTGGAGGGTGCTGTTTTGCTCTTTTCACTTGCCCATTGCAAGCAGACGCCTTCCAGCCTCTGTGAGTTCCTAGTTGTCTGCAGCCTTTCTTTTTGGGTGGTTAAATGAGCCAGACAGACTAAGGAACAGTGGCCTTGAGTGGCTCTCCCTCAGCCAACTTTTGTATTGCCTTTATGTTCTGGTGCTCAAAACATGGAGACAAATTGCATATAGTTTTGTGTCTCCTGTTTAAACCACTGTAACTACGTTGCATACCGGTTGCATGGCTCCTAGAGATAATTATTCAAATATTTCATCCTATTGAAATATTTGGTTACTAAAGATGAAACAAGGCAGAGAGTGATCAGTGAAAAAGAGTGGTCTGAAAGTGATTTCATGGTACAGGTGATATTTAGGTGACAGTTTCAGGATTTCAGATTTAGTTATACATTTTCTATTAATTTAGTGAAAAACTGGTAGATAAATTCCTTCTGCAACTTCGAACCTCTCACCTACTACGCTCAGATCTATCTGCTCTTGTGAGTTCCATTCGTATCGCACATTTGTTTCTATTGTATGATTTCTTACACTTCTTTCTTGTATCGTCAAATTAATTTTTGCTTCTTTGTTGTTCAACTTTTCCTCTCTGGTCATGTGGTGGCTCCTCTGTGTTGGTGATTTGTGTCACATGGAGTTTTAAGAGAAGATAATATTGCAAAGAACTCTGACCTCTTTGCAAGATCATTCTGCAATACAGGCTTGGGATTCACAGAGGAAATATATGTATTAACACTCATGGCGAAGAGATACTGAAAGTTATTGTGTCTGTGAATTGATTCTCACATTTTCTTTCTACATTGCCATACGTTGCCAAGTTTACTCTGCTGAATGAGTCAGGAGCAGGTGATTACAAACTAGAGCACTCAGGCTCACTGGCAAAATGACCTTTCCCTGAGAACGTACCTTTTGGTGTGCGGATATAAAAGGTGAACTTTGTTTTCTGTCACTGACTCTGGACTCAAATAGTGGACTAAGGAGATTTCCCACTGTTTTGTTGTGCAGTTGAGAGTTACATGAGCTTCAAGTTGTACGCTGAGGTTGGGAGGTTTAGTTTAGCTAGATGCTTGGGAGAACAGGGATGGGTATAGCCTTGCTTGGTAAGTCGAGGCTGATTGTGCTGCTTCCATGTTTGGAGTCTCTGGAGCTATGCCCTGGATGGGAAAGGAATCTAAGTGTGTATGCACATGTTCTCTGAGAGCCTGAATTGCAGTGCAGTAAGAACAAATTATTAAGATTTCTTTTGCTGTATCTTTTTTGTATGTACAAAAGCTCATCACATCTTGGGTTCTTTGGTACTTCCCTGAAATGGAATTTTATGTCACTCAGTAAAATGTAGTGAAGTCAGGATCCTCATAGTCATATGTGGTGCCATTCATCGAAACACAGAAATACATTTTTTAGTTTGTATAAGTTGCAATTATAGCTATAACTACTGTTCACATTGCAATGCTTGGGTTGCCTGCATTAACCGGTTAGTAATTCAGCTGGGCAGTGAAGCAGAGCAGAGTTCAGGCTGGGCTAAGCTCCTCAGTATTCGCTCCGTTTCCTGAACAGGTTTTGCAGTGCTTACTGAGTTCTGCCTTCCCCGTGCTACTCAGCTACTGAAAGAAAATCAAATAGCCGTGATTTATTTATTAGTACATTTTTGCTACATTTTTCACAGATTCTGAATGGAGTTCAGAATCACTGGTCATTCAAGCTATCAGATTATCATACATGTATAAGGCATAGAATAACTAAACTCTGTTTTCTTTCTGCCTCCAACTCCATGGATTTCCATTTCCATCTTCTAATGGCTGGAGCAGCCACATGGCAGATATTTCCCTGGCATCCTCACTGTGTGTCCCGCATATGCTAAGGAAATGCCATGTACTTCAGTCATTGCTGGTTAATTGATATAACAAAAGCAGTGATAAATGGAGAACTAATGTAGTTTGAAACCAAAGCAAAGACTTATCTCAGAGAAGCTGCTTTAACTTAGGCAAGAAAGAAGTGCATTAGTAACATAATTTAACTGTACAATATTTCTCCAATTTAAATATGAATATCCGGATATTTGCATACTCATCCTTCCTAAACTGTAGCTGAGATCTGCTTGAGATACAGAATTCTAGTGAATTCTTTGAAAACAAAAAGTATACAATAATGCATTCACTATTAGCAATGCTTATCTGGAATTCTCTTATTTTTAAAAGTGAGGTAATCCTTTTCTCAAGAACATGTATTATGTAGCAGAAATTCACTGAATGATACCATAGATTTCAGCAAGAAAAAACTTCTGAACATCTTCCAGTTGGCAGCCTCTGAGATTTGTGAAAAACACACCAACAAGTACCATAAACCGTGGCTCATAAACTTTCAACTAAATTATGATGTCTTAAAAGTCCCCAAGCTTTCTTGCATCTGATGTAACACTGAGTGGCTACTCAAGGTTTATGTTTTCTTCCTACCCTTCTCATGACCACGTGCAGCACCGGGTTCCTCCAGCTGTGTTCAGGTCAAATCTGAGTTACCGTTGTGAGGTACTACCCTGAGCACATTCAAACACAGACAGGTCCTTTTATAAGGGACTTGAACACCAGCCCTATAGGGAGAGGCTGAGGGAGCTGGGCTTGTTTAGTCTGGAGAAGTGGAGGCTTAGAGCTGAGCTCAGCACTCTCTAGAACTACCTGAAGGGCAGTTCTAGTCAGGTGGGGATTGGTCTCTTCTCCCAGGCAGGCAGCAATAGGACAAGGGGGCATGGGCTTCAACTCTGCCAGGGGAAATTTAGGCTGGAGATTAGAAAGCAATTCTTTGCAGAGAGAGTGGTCGGGCATTGGAATGGCTGCCCAGGGAGGTGCTGGACTCACCGGCCCTGGAGGTTTTTAAACTGAGATTGGACATGGCACCTAGTGCCATGATCTAGTCAATGGACTGAAGTTGGACCAAGGCTTGGACTTGGTGATCTCTGAGGTCTTTTCCAACCCAGTCGTTTCTGTGATTCTGTGATAATTACCATAGACGCAAGCGTTTTCAGATGTACCCGGAATACCGCGGTGAAGTGCGCATCCATTTGCTCTGTTGCGTTAGGTTACAAAAAGGCTCCTCTGCAATCTCTCCCTCTTCCCACTCTCTGTGCAGCATCACATGCACAGACATGCAGGAACCCACTCCGCTGGGGAATTCCAATGCCAGTGCAGAACTGCCTGGGAGAGATTTCTTTTAGCCTACGGTAGTGCTCTTAGCCAAGGTACAAATCTCCGAATGAAGGGTTTTAATGGAATTTCTGTTTTCCTTTTTCTCCAGGCACTGCAGTCATGGAGCTATTATTTTGATTTTGATTGACTGCTTTATCAAATGAGTCTTGGTATTCAGCTTCACTTGCCAAACAAAAAGCAGACTGGTGGTTAGCTGAGCCCCCTGCCCAAGGACTTGGCAAAGCACCAGAACTGCCACAACCAGTAGAAATTCTCATGCATTATTAGGCAAAGCAATAGATGAAAATACAGACAAGAACTTGAAATGGAAATGGTGATTTGACCACAAGATATATTTTCCAGGCATAGAGCACAGGAATCTCAAGGACAAAGCTGTGGGCTCTATCTGACAAAGGTAATTACCCATACCAACTGCGTTCTTTGGAAATGAAGAAGTATGAGGCAATTTTATCACCTAATGGGAAAGGGCATAAAGCCAGAAAGACTCTTTGTGGTTTACCAAGAACATAAATACAATAATTGAATCATCACCTGGCACATGCTCTGCTAAAGTTATCTATATTGTATATTCCCTTAAAAAATACAAGGACACTAATTAAAAAGGAAGAGAGACATAATTAGTCCTCAGAATAAGCCTTCAGCTACAATGTGCTTTTTAATGCCATGAATACCTTTCCTCATGCTTTCATTTATTTAATTTTATTTAGCCTTTTGTTGTAAAAATTACTATAAGCATTATTAGCAATAATTCTAACATTTTAGGAAGTTACTTTGGTGCATCATATAATTACCTCTAATTTAGGGCTGGGTAGATTTCAGTACATTTCAGAAAGAGAAGGAAATAAGGCTTTATGGAGGTTTAAACATGAGAAGCTAAGGAATATTAACCTTTTTCGTTTGACCCTTTTTTCTCTGGCATAGTGGAACTCAAACTAGATAATCCATCATTTTTGCACAGAAAGACAGAATTTAGTAAGGTAGTTTTTATTCATTTGCACACAAATACAGGGTTACACAGAACTCCATAGATCCTAATGGGTCGTGGAGCATTTGCCATTGGTCAGTGGAAGGCTGGTGCATCACCCAAAGCTGGTTTGCAGTTCTCAGCGATGAAAGTGCATTCAACTGGAATTCAGGTATGGGATGCTCAATAGAAGTCAGCAACCTTTGATTTTGGAGGAGAGCATGTAAGGCAACTGTGAAGCGAGCATCTGAGTAATTCAGTGCAAAAAAATAAAGAGGTAATAAACAATTAAGGCAAGGAAAAGGAGAGAGAGTTGCATCAACAGTCTTAATGGTTTTTTTGAATTTTGGGTTTCAGGGCATTATAAAGCCAGGCTAGACATCTTAGACCTAGATTTGCAAATGCTGATTTCCAGAAACATGCTGGAATTGAGAACACTCTTCAAAGCTTAAAACACAAAAGGTTGGGATAGCAGGTGGTGTTTGAGAAGGGAAGAAGGCTTTTGGGGGCACAAGACAGATAAGGATTCACGTAAGGAATACAGGAGTCATTAGTGAAAATGTACTTGACTAATTCACATGAAGTACGTTTATTAATTACTTAGAGAAAGCTGGAGGCGTGGTTAAACTGACAATATACGTATTAGCAAAATCAGTAAACTGTTAAACTGAACAACTAACAATTGCCCATCTGCACTTTGAATATTTGAATTAGAATTTCTGAAGAAATTATGATTAATCTTAAGAATAATGTGTAGTATTCATCTAGCTTGATCAGCTGAATTCATCTACTTCTAAGCAGGATGCGACTGTCGAAAATCTCCACTGTTTTTTCTCTAAGGTTGAAGCACATAGGTCAGGCTCTGCAGTTTTATAGCTGAATATCATCTCCTTCATACACATTTCATTCTCGAATAAAAACTCCGCTCAGAGCAGCATGCTTTGAGCTGCTGCTAAAGCTGCTTCATAGCAAAGAATGACAGTGTTTTCTGGCTGAGAAACAGAGGAGAGGATTTTTTAAAGGTACGTGCCGATACGCTTGGTTATTGCTGAAGGTTTGCAAGTAAGAATGGTTTCTGCTGAACTCCTAGAACATGAGTCAAATCCAGCATTTCTAGCAATATTTTATCCATGAAGGAAACATAAGAGTAATTAAAATGCACTGTTAAAAAAAATCAGTCCCAGAAAGGAACACGAGCTCTAAAAAGAATGACTTTAAATATTTCTATAATAAATTCTTATTCAATATTTTTTATTACAGCATTTTGATATTTTGTCTATCAGTAAGGGAGGGATTTGATTTGAGGTATTGTTTTGCTTCAACCATGATACCATTTAAAACAGTCAAAATATTCCAGACAACTTGTCCTCAATCAGTCTGCTTATTGTTATTATTATTATTATTATTATTGTTGCTAGTCATTATAAAATTTCATAGCTAACTATAATTGACAATAAGACCTTTAATAGCTAAGTCAATGTTTTATGACATTTTAATATGCATGATGTATTAGCATATTAATAATATAATTGCTGTAGAGTGTGGGCCAGATTCCTGCCTGTTTCATGGTAGCGCGGCTCCCTTGATTAAGTTGAGACTGTGTAACACAGCAGCAAGTCATCCCCTGGTCCATTTGTTGTGTCTTAACACTTTACTTCAATCAGTTTTCTTCCTGCCTGTTCACTGATTCATTTCTTTAAGGCAAATCCTTTTATGTCACTTAATGGCACCATATTATTTTCTGGAAATGTTGTGTAATTGTTATACGTAGAAATTAAAACCTGTTAGTTCCTCACAACAATTAAGGGACTGCACTGCCTCAGAAAATCTAGAATCGTAATTAGGTTTGTGGTGAAGAAGTAAAGGTCCAGTGGCATTTCATCACGCTGTTATCATTGCTTTTCTGTGGTTCCCTGTTTCCTGACATTTTTGTTTCCTTCTTATTGGTATTTGCCACAAGGAGATGGAAAAAACTCTTTTCAAAAGCATTTAGTAGACTCGAACTTTTGCTGAAGTGATGCAGCTGTAGAATAATGCTTCAGAGTTGCAGGTGCTTCCAGACATTGGGAATGCTGCTTTACTGTTGCTGCTTCTTGTAGTTAGGTATCATCTTTTTTTATTTTATTCAGCATTGATTTTTGACCAAAAAAAAAAAAAAAGTGACTGTATAACTTCTGCTAATAACTGTATAACTCTACTGCTAATAGTTGCTAAAACATAAACCATATTTTTCGGTTTTGAACCAATAACAATTCACTGCAATACATAGCACGGTTCATTTACTCGAAGTGGCAAAACCGCAAACTACACCCTGACTTGGGGCCTTGTTGGAGACCAGTAAGACTCAATAACGCAGCTGTGTATCAAAAATGCAGGTTGTTTTCTGGCAGCGTTTGTTCCAGGCTGGTCTCTGGATGGACGTGTGGGTGGGAGGATGTTGGCAGTGTACATTCTTTAAAAAGTATTTTTATTATTTTTTCCCTTAAGGATTTACTGAGGATGTGTGAATAAAACACAATTGTTTTCATTGTCATAAACCTGACATGACTATAGCAGCTTCCACTACAAGTCACTTAAGTGGCTACGGCAATAGTTTATTCTGAGTTATGTGTTTGTTTACTCATATTGATGTGTCACATGTATCTTGATTATGTGTCACTATGAATACAAAGCTTATTGTGGTCAAAATTAGATATGCAGAACAGTTTCTAAGGACACGCTCTTTGCATCCAGAGTTTCTGACAAGAGACAAGTGCCCATAATTGCCACTCGAATATTGAAAAGGTGCTACAGTTTCTGCTTAGGATGCCCCTTCTAACTCTTTTCAAGTCTCATCCCATCCCTTTGTTCCCCCTAGTTTAACATCCTCCTTTGTCCCTCCCAGCACACATCCCATGCTGTCTTACCACTCTTAGGTGATATGTAATTGCATGTAATGAACCCTCATGTGTGACCGAGTGCATGCAGTATCTTCTGCATCTTTTAGGGTTTCCTTTTTGGAGTCCATGAAAATGAATAGGAAGTGGTGAAACTAAGGTGGATTTTCCAAAACACAAACATCATGGTTAAAGGGAGGATGACATTCAGAGTGATTTATACTAACCAGAAACCTGGGTTTCTGGGTTCTTGGGTTTTGGGAGGGTGGCATGAGGAGCGGGGGCTGCCTGTGCTGCTCCCCATTCCCCTCCAGCTCTAACATGAATATGAATTAGTTTCAACATCCTCTGCTTCCTCAAGGACAAAATTACAGCTTGCTTACTGTGGTCCTTGGTTTTCTTTTGCATTGCAGCCGCAGATACTTTTCCTCTCTTATTGTGCATCGCTAAACTTAAACAGAACAGTGTATTTTGATTTTCCCCTATAACCGAGGGTTATGGTAGAAGAGACCCTCTTCACAGCTTTAAACTACATTTGAGGGGATGTTTTGCTTTTCCAGTCTAGTTTTGCCTTTCCAGGTCCTTTTGATCTGTCTGTGCATTCAGACAAAATGATATCATGCTCATACACCAAACAAAATGTGATAGTTCCGAAAAAAATACAAACATTTCCCAGTTTTGCAAATGCATCTTTCAACTCACGGCGGATCAGAGGTAATTACAGAGTAACTGTTTGTTAGGCTGCTGAATAACTGTGCAGCTGACTGGTATGAAAAATAACAAAGAGGTTGCATTTGAATGTCAAATTATAGCCTGCCCTCAGATAAGCAACACGGGAATTGATCCCATCGAAATGTGATGTATCTGTAGGAAAAGAATACACTAACTTTTAAAAAATACAGTTTGATTATCAAGTTTTATAAAAGAATATTGATACTTTGAAGTTAACAAAATACCCATCTAAGTCCCTGTTTTAATTTAAATTAGATTTACATTTAAAATATTGAATTATTTTAAATAGAGGAAACAGATAATGTAATATTTAAGGACAAGGAGTCGACTAAACTTCCGAATAGAAGAAATGTGACTAACTTCAGCAAGAGCTGAATCAAGCCTTGAAGTGAAGGGGAGAACTCCATACTAACGCAGGCTGTTTGCCTGGCTTTGCTGCTACAGTGCTAAGCAAAGAACTCGGTGCAGGGTTAGGTGCAATGTCACCAATTCAGTGATCCGAGGGGTCTTTTCCAACCTAAATGATTCTCTGATTAAGGAAAAAATGATCCATTTGGTCTTTTTGCAGGCATGTTTCATTCTTCTACAAATTTGTAGGTGATAGATTAAAAACTCAGGTCAGTTCTGGGCTATATAAAACAATTTCTATTTTTTGCATGCACTAATGTGGAGTAAAAAATGAACCAAACCAAAAACAGAAGATGAAAGTGAGTGAAAACTTTGTGTGAACAGGGCCTGAAGAATATGGCTTTATTTAATTAACGTTTTCTGGCATGGCTTGTGCATCTGTCACAGAAAATTAACACCTTTTTTCCTTTGCTGTTATCAGCAACCTGAAAGTATAGTCTGCCCTTATCTATTGATTTAAGGTAGGTGTGTGGCCTGTCTTAGTCACTGGTTTATAGACGGAGTTGGTGAACTTTGGAAACCTCAACTACAAATTCAGCTTTGAAGTGAAGGGCTAGAAAATGTAGTCTGTCCTCAGGCTCCCCTTCTTGTCCTTTCCAGGCTACGCAGTTGAAATAGAGTCCTCACGCTCCAGCTGGTCAGCAGGTATGTATGGTTCTTCTGCCTTTGTCCATGCCCGTGGAAACGTGTTGTGCAAGACTCTGACACTTGTTTCATGGCAATGAGATGCAGAAAAACGGACAAAAATTAAGGAGGTGGAAGATATTGAGCAAGTCTGACACTCTATCAGTGAGGAAGTAAAAATAGAATGTAACATAGTTTTGTTCTTGACTTGTTCACCTTTCTTCTGGAGACCATAATAAAATAAACGGAGTGTTCTACTGAAAGGCGACAAAACTTTTCAACTCCATTATTATTTTTCTCCCAAAGAATGACTTAAGGAACAAACCCAAGAAATATGTTTCACATCTTTTTCTTTCTGCCTCCCTCCCACACACATGCACACGCAGAGGCTCCCACAATCTGTACTCCTCTAACATGTTCCAGTGTGCTGAAGTAAATATAAATGGAACGTTAATTTTGAAGCAGTGTTTGTCTCTTGTCTTAGCAACTCGTACAGAAGCGTTTCTGCTGTGCACTGATACCTTTCTATCATATCCCACAACTCTTAGTATTTTCTCATCCTTTAAAAATCCAAGGGGTTCAGGGGGGATCCAAACCTTCAGGATGACCATTCCTAGTTGGTTGTTTGGTTTTGGTGTTGTTTTTTTAAATTTGGTTGCTTGAATTTTGTCTTAATTCAGAAATAGCATATGTTCTGTTATTTTTAACAGAAATATTGCCAATTACTGATGTCTTTTCCCGACAAATTCCAAGTGAGTTTCAGGTGCTCAGTCTGTCTTGAATCAGATCGTTACATAACGGACAACTGAACGCAGTATTTGCTAGCTGAACTTCAATATAAATCAAATTCCAGTTTCACAATAGCATCTCTTTTTCTCAGGATTCTTGGTGTTAGGTTTGTCAGTTTTACACGTAGCAACCTAAAAGGTTTTAAATGTAAGGGATGTAAAGCAAGTGCTGTTGATTTTATTAGGTCAGCGATTCAGTTTTTATTTTGGTTTCCTTGTTAGAACTAAGACTTCCTCTACTTCTGATTTAAAATATTATTATAGTGCAAATGTCACTGAATGAGAGAAGCATGAAATAGCCATTTCCAAGCCATGTGGTGATGGCAACAATAATAAAAATCATGTTATTTTCTAGGAGTCTCTTTTAAATTCAGGTTAATTAATTTTAGTTAAAATGCAAGACAGCTTATGACTTTTTAAAGAGAACCTTGAAGTGATTTTTGGATGATTTAGTTAAATAAAGGAAAACTGGATTAAACTGTACTTCTTTGGGTTAAACAAATGAACACCTTTGTTCTGTGCAACCCGTAATTCTCTCCCTCAAAGACATCTGCTCTTTGAGACCACTTGTACGTTTATCTATCAAGGAAAAGGCAGTGGAGAAGTGTTTCAAGCATGTTTATGAAGTGTTTAAGTGGTTCTGGGAGTGGAATGGCTGCATTATGTTCCGTTAGTTATGGCACAAGAGCAAAAATGTCATTGATAAGCTCCAGTTACCCCTAGTATGACTTGCTGCACGCATTAACAATGTTAGCAATGCGGAATGCTTCACATTACAAATTTCCAGTGATACACACACATCTCGGATGTGAAGGGTTTTTCCAGGAAAGAAGAAATGTGTTGATCACAATAAGAAACACTGTCTGTAGCCCCTGAAAGTTCAGCTTTGGAGACACTAATTGGCTTGATAATGGTTTTTATTATTATTATTATTATTATTATTATTATTATTATTATTATTATTTCTTCTGCCTCTTCATTTTTGTATCAAACTCTGCAGCCTTCTCTTTTAATCCTGAATTAGTTTAAATGGATATGTTAATCATAGATGGGTAACAGCAAGGTGTGTATTTCACGCATTTGATGTTCCAATAGAATCTTGAGAACTGAGGACAAAACATAAGAGCTGCCTAGGTGCTCCTCATTTCTGTAAACCTTTCCATAGGTATTTCTAAATTCAGCTGGACTTTCTATTATTTTGGAAAACTTATTTATTACCACTAGTAAATTGCACTACTTTGAGTCATCCTTTCCTTATATCTGTCTAGATGTTCCTTTCTTTGTGTGTGTTGTGCCTATCTGCTACAGCTTACTGGATCTTAGAACTGTGGGCAGTAATTGAGATTGCAGCAGAGACATTAAAGTGCTGCACTTCTAGGAAATGATGTACACAATTTGCATAGGAGTTTCTTACAGTTACATGCTGTGTCTGCAGATGACCAAGTGGATGTAGTTGAAATTAAACAATGACAATTGTTTGCAATGACAAAATAATGCGGTGTATTGAGTGGTAGATAAAATTCCCTCTCCAGCTCTCCTCTCCCTTTCTCAACAATAAATTTCATCATGGTCACAAGAACCTAACAGGAGGTGGATGTCCCCTTCTTTGGAGGTTTCAAGCCAGTTGAGTCTCAAATGTGTTTAGTAAATTAATTTTTTAAAATTAATTCTCATCAAGTTTCTAATTATAATATCTTTAAATTTAATGTTTGTATTGCTGATGAAAGACAAACATTTGGGGGGCAGTCACAAGGGACATGAATAATTTCCTTAGAAGCTTATCTAATTAATTACGTTTCTGTGTAATGTCTTTAAAATTTGAACTGCCACCATTTCATTAATTTAGATAAAAGTAAATCTTTAGTGTTTAAATATGACACTAATGCTGAGAATTCTGATAAGCTCAAGATTCATTGTCTATATTCTTACCAAGTTAAGGTAAAATAATGTGTTTAAAATGTTGGAGATTCATTATTTGCATATTAAATTTTATTTGATTTCAAATACATTATTGTTTCATGGCATAAGTGTTCACCTCGTCTGATAGTAAATAAGATCACAGGATGCAAAGTGGACATAAATATTACTCTTACAATAATTTGGTGGGGATTTATTTTTCTTCTGTAACATGTTTCTTTCTGAACTAAAACTTCTGACTTCTTCAAATGGGAAACATTGAAATCTGGTGTCTTGCAAGTTCTCACAACAACTGTAGGTTGGTACCCTGGTTTATGGCAGCAGCTTTGTGCCTGCAGTAATAATGTAGGCAAAGCCACGTAGTTCAAGTCAGACCCAGAGCTTAATTCATACCGTGCGCAGTTTTTCAAATTGTTGATGATATAAACAAGCTAAAATACTGTGGTTGTAAAATAATACTAAGAGATAGATATTGAAACTAGTACTGAGTTACTTGTTGGGTGTAAAGAGTGTTTTAAAAATCTTCAGATTAGCTGCTCTCGTCAGTTTAAAGTGAACTCGTATTTTTGCTCTTTGGGGAAAAACAGTCTAGAATATATATAAATAGCCTATTAAAATAAATTAGCTATACTGAGTTGAAGGAAAGACACTAGAAACTGACAGTGAAATCTCTTTGAAGTACAATGTGAACTGTTGATTTAGCTTTTCTTTCCTTACAGCTTAGCGAGGTCATTCTACTTCTTATAGTGATGAACACTTTTATGCAAAATAGATCTATATTATAAATAATGAGGTGAAGGAAGAAGTCCACGGGTCATATTTCTGGTCAGTGGTAGATGAATCAAAGTGCTTTAATAGTCCGAAGTACTATCTAGTTTTGCCTGTGTAAATCTACCATCTATCTTGTGGGTCTCCACATTAATTGTATTTGTAATGAAGAAATAATAGATGTGCAGTCAGAACAAGTAATAGAGTAAAATGCTCTTTGCTCTGTGAAAGATAAACAAAGAAATAAATCTATGTTGTTTACAGCCTTCCCTTTTCCATGTGTAATGGACTTTATCAATAAAACAATACAAACTTCATCAAAGAAAAATCTTACCAATTTAGTCCAAGAAAGGTCTTCATTGAGCTAATCTCCAACAAATGCTGTTTGCAATGGGGATCTGTTTGTTCTTTTCAACCATAAAATACTGACCATCCTTCTTTATCTCATGCTCCAACTCCCATGATCCATTACAGATAAGACAATGCAATTAGGCAAGAACAGAAGACAGGAAGATTATGGTTACTAAGTAAGCATTTATATTTCAGTCCCAAATTAAATATGTTGACCTTTTATGCTTTGATTTCTTTTCGTAGGGAACCACAGTCAAGTGTCCCGGGTGCCTGTTGCTATCAAAGTTCTTGATGTAAACGACAATGCTCCCGAGTTTGCATCAGAGCACGAAGCCTTTTTATGTGAGAATGGGAAGCCTGGACAAGTAAGTATCTCCGTGTTTTCATGTTGTGTGCTGCGATGTGTGACAAGGGGGTGCAGTTTCTTCCTGTGACCTTATCTTTGTTCCCAAAGTCTGTGCCTGTGCGTTCATAATAACAACTCTTAACATTCATTTAAGATAAACCTATTCCGTGGTACATCCCTATATATGGGCATACATGGTTTTTTAAAGTTTAGGTTTTAAATTAAAGGTAGGTATCTTTGCACCATATCCAGAAAA
The DNA here is from genome assembly GCF_036013475.1 of Columba livia. Taxonomy (NCBI): domain Eukaryota; kingdom Metazoa; phylum Chordata; class Aves; order Columbiformes; family Columbidae; genus Columba; species Columba livia. Next base: position 18,433,621 of record NC_088614.1, read on the forward strand.
AATGCTGAATGTCTCTGTGTTCCCACTGTTTCCACTCTGGTGGAGCTCATCACTTCCTTGGTTCATATTCATTAACAGGATAAAGTATAATCCAACCTGAATTCCAGTTCAGTTATTGGAATATTGCAACTGGTCCAGGTCACTTTTCTATGACAATTGGGGAAAAAACAAGAAAGCAAATCAGAACTTGTTGGAAAATCAAGAAAACTGTAACTGTGTTTGAAGTATCTAAAGAGGGATGTGGTATTGAGGGAGTGGGGATATTTCCTTCTTGATTTAATGAAATAAAAGGGTTGGCAATTTACACAACACAAGATGAAGTAAATACAGCAAGATATCAGAAGCAAGATTTAACCTGTATAGCCCTTTCCAAAGAAAAGGCAACAGATTTCTTAAAAGGCATCTAGTTTGAAAGACAAATGTACAGAAATAGGGAAAAAAAACCCTCAAATGCCACAAATGAGAAGGTGAAGATTCAAGAAAATGTACAGACTTTTAAAAAGCAGTGCAGTGTGAATGAGATTTCTCATTTGTCCAGCTTTAGAAACACTGTGTGTTACAACAATTCACTGTTTTTAAACTAATTTATTTCTAGATTGTGACATTTTGTTTAAATAAACAGCAGCTGATAGCATGACACTAGTCTTGTTAATCCAACTATTCCTGTGTCTCATGTGGGTGTTAGGCATTAAATTCACTATTCTCCAAAGAAGGTTACCTGACAGGAGAGCTAGAAATTATTTTCTTTTAGTAGTGTTAAATGACAACCTCTGTAGAAGTAGATGACAACCTACCTTTGCCAAGCCTGGATTGTTACAGAGGATGATTTGACTTCTAGCACCTCTTTTTGTTTATTAAAAAGGTGTCAAAATGTGTCATTTACAAAATGAGAAATCTCTTTAACCACTGAAAAGCAGATTATTGAAATGTACCCTTATGGGCAGACAGTTATGTTACTGTTGGTATTTAAGTTCTTGTAGCTCAGAGTGGATTTCTGTTTAGCTCACACAGAGAATCATCCATCCGTCTTGTTATGTTCTCATAAAAGTCAATGAGGTTGGTCAAGCACGACTTCCCCTTGGTGAAGCCATGGTGACTGCCCCTAATGACCCTCTTATCCCTGATGTGCCTTGAGATGGCACCAAGGAGAAGTCGTTCCATCAGTTTCGCATGGATGGAGGTGAGGCTGACTGGTCTAGAATTACCTGGGTCCTCCTTCTTGCCCTTTTTGAAGACTGGAGTGACATTTGCTTTCCTCCAGTCCTCAGGCACCTCTCCCGTTTCCCAAGACTTGGCAAAGATGATGGAGAGCGTCCCAGCAATGATCTCAGCCAGCTCCCTCAGCACCCGTGGGTGCATCCCATCCACACCCATGGATTTATGGATGTCCAGATTGCCCAGCTGCTCCCTAACCCAGTCCTCATCAACCCAGGCAAACTCCTCCATTGTCCTGCCTTCCTCTGGGGCCTCAGCGGTGCGGGATCCTCAGGACAGCCCCCTGCAGAGCAGACAGAGGCAAAGAAGGCGTTCAGTAACTCTGCCTTCTCTGTATCTTCTGGCCCCAGGGCACCCACCTTGCTCATCAGTGGGCCTACATTGCCTCTTCTGTTAGTTTTATCTGCCATGTATTGGAAAAAGCTCTTCCTGTGTCCTTGACCCCTCTCACCAGGTTGAATTCTAAGGAGGCTTTAGCTTTCCCAGTTGCCTCCCTACACCCTCTGACAACAGCCTTATATTCTCCCCAGGTGGCCAGCCCCTCCTTCCATGATCTAGAAACTCTCCTCTTCCACTCACGGTGGATTTCAGATTCCGAGTAGTTATTTTTTCTGAGATGTATTAAATTCTAATGAGCATACGTTGATCCAGGGCTCAGTAAGCTTCCCTGACATCAGAAGAATGTGTTGCACAGTGTTTTCTGAATATATTTAGGTATTCCTATCAAATCTCAGGTGGTTTAAGAGATGGTGAAAAATGTTCCCATTTCATTTTGGAATAAAACAATAACTGAGATGATTAAGAGTCAGCTGGTAAAAGAGGCTTTTGTTGAAGCACTTAGAGAAAACTTCCATTAAACCATGGTGTTTTTCAACTTACCCATCTACACTCTCGATCTGATGGCAGATGTCACTCTTGAACATGAATCCTTCTGTGAACTTTACAGATGGTTATTAAATATTTGGCTGCCAGCATGGATGAGGTGGCACTGATCCTGCAATTTATTCTGTGTTTTAAACAAATAACGTTATTGGAACAGTAACCAATCCTAAATAATGACCAAGGTTAAGTTCTAAATTTAAGTCATCATTCAAAAATTATCAGCTCCTGTACAGATTTTAGTATCTACAGCACCTGTTTGTTTTCCCTTATGCTGGTTATTCTACACTCACATTTTGAAAGAAATCACATTCATCAGTTAAGATGCAGAATTCAAAATATTAAACATCTGAGCTATGAAACAGCTAATACGAGAAAGACACTACTCTCTTACATAGCAGCAAAAGCCTAATTGGGATAGTTCTCCAAAGTTTAAATTGGAATGTTACATGTGCAGGAAAGGCACAATTGTGTTAAGGTATTCTAATCTATTTACAGTCGCAGCTCAACTTAAATCTAAGTTTAAATCAAATTTGAATTACCATAAGGGAGATTACATTTGAACCTTTTATAAAAGCTTATTTGCAGCCCCTAAATATATTGAACCATCTATGCCAGTTCAGTTTCTAAGTGTTCTATTTTGGGTTCTGATATAATTGCAAGTGGCAAGTGCAGCTGCTGGTGATGTGACAGGATGTATTAAAAACTGTTGATGTATAACATTGCCAGATGCATTTTCTTTGCTTTAACCTACCTCTAACAATAGAGCTACTACAGCTACTAGGAGAGGAAAGAGAGGAGGAAGAAGTGTATTTTTCTTTGCACATATTTACGTGCTCCTTCCACATTTTTACACGCAACAGAAAGTGACCAGAAACATTTTATTTCGTCAGTTTGTTGGGTTTTTTGTGTATTTTTTTGTTGTTTGTTTGGGGTTTTTTTGGGGGGAGCAGGAAGATTTGAATGTACTTTTACAGTAGCAGCAGGAAAAACAAAAACCATCTCATGCCTTTTGCTATTATTCCCTTTTTGCGTAATTCCACTTACTAAAGCCAGAACATTGATGGTTTTGCTGGCTCTGGCCGTACAGCTGATTCTTGTGCAGCCCCGCTATTAGACATTACTGTCCTATACTCCTAGACCAGAACAGCTGTGTCGTTGAGTAAGACAAGCGCCTCACTCACTGTTCCCAGTCCACACGCAGACTGGGTGACTTCAGTGAAGTGCTGTTTGCTCCAAACAAAGCTACCAAATTTCCAAACACTTAAGTAGTGCAGGTGGTGATGTATCAGTGCTCAAGCCAGTGTTTAAACTAGAGCAATATAAAACCGACTACAATGTTTCATCAGTCTCTTGCAATTTGACTCTATTTTATTCAGTTGTCTTAATAAAATTGGCTTTTTCTAATGGGAGGAATCTTCAGATGGATCTTGATCTCTCTGAAGAGTCGAAGCTCCTTCACATGGCAAAATGCAGTTCTAGCAGTAAAGGTCTGGCTCCAGCTGAAAAGGCAAAGTTAGAATTGTGCTGTGCTGGGTCTCCGGCTGATGGTATTGTGAGTCTACAAGGCAGTTCAGAAATAACCATCAACACCAATGTAACCACACAAGTTTGATCGGAGTTGGAAGAACAGTTTTAATAAAAGCAGGGAACAGTTGACTAATGACAAGGAGCCATTCTGAGTCAGGTTCAGTTGGATTGCAGGTAAAGACTTTCAAACAGTATCATATGTTAAACTCGCACATAGATAGATATAATACATTGATAAGAACTTTGTTATTCCATTGATCCTTCTCCATCATTCATTATGATTATATTGGTAATATTTTATAAATACTATTTCAGACATATGTGGTTTTGTAGAAATGCAATACAAACCTGCAGACTATAATACCGACCTGTCCTAGGGGTTCATTTAACTACTTATTTCAAACCAGAGCTGCCTGTTAAGCAAAATATGCTGAATTGATGTGTTTCTACTACATGTATGTACAGAATCAAATATATGCATGAATTTTTAATACAATATCAAAGTTGAAATTTTAGATGGCAGAATTTCAGAATTTTCAAGATTGAACAGCCAAAGGCTTCTTACCTTTCACTCTAGTGCTGATGGTGAAACAAATAAGTTTTTGATTTCTTTATTATTAGTATTGACCAAGTTTGTTATATGCAACACCTTTGTTACGTGTGTTATTACTGGGAAAGAAGAAACATCTGTAGCGATGGGTGAGAGACAGCTCAGCCCTGGAAGATTCTCTACCATGTTATGAACCACAAATTAAGAGTTGGAGAATTACTTGAGTAGTGTTCCATTACATGATCACACAACACCGAGCATTAGAGTATGCCTGTCAGCTCACTAATAAAGATGTGGTCATGAGAATTACTGGATGTTTTTTCACCCCTATGGAGTAAACGATACAGCAGCTTTGTGTCACTGTATATATGTTATGCTTTTTTTTTAAGAGCTTATTTTAATGCAAACGCACAAAGAAATAAGGTTGCTATGGGAACACTAACTCTTAATTCCTTGATGTGTGCATGTAACACAACAAATGTAGTATTCCACTAACCCTCTCTTTTGCATATAATTTTTGCTGCATTTTCAGAGAAAGAATTATTTGGTAAACAATGAAGGGAATGGATGGAAATAACTGAAATATAAGAGAGCATTCTATAAGATATAAAGAGGTATCTATACTTCCTGGAAAGAAAAGAAACACAACCACCATGAATATGCCTATTTTTTTTCTTTAATTTTTCCAATCTAGATGATACTCTAAGCTTATTTCATAAAACTTCCGTGAGCTGAAAACCCATATCAGGAGTGCTCTTGGCTGCCAACTTTCAGGTGTATTAATTGAAACACTGGAGACAATGAAGTGATTTTTTACAGTCAGGTTCTTACATAATGCTGCAATGAATTAACAGTTATGTAGCCAGTAGAGATAAAATTGCATAACCATCTGATAAACTGTTCCTCCTATGTGCATTGGACCTTCTAGACTTGGCTGTACCATTATCCCTTTTCCCGTTGCTTTTCCATTCTAGCAGTGTTTGGAAAATGGGACAATCCTAAAATATATCTGTCTAAAGATTGTTTGGGATTCCATTCTGAACTACACTTACCTGTGACGCAGAATGAGCGGTGCCTAGTCCAGCCCCGCACCTGACGCGTGTGGATAGTTTAGTGCCTTAGAGCTCTGCAAAGAGAAAGCTCAAAAGGTCCCACCTCCGTGAACGGGTCTCACTGCAGAGGGACAGACAGCATCTGCTTAGACATTTTTCAGGTGATTATATATTTCACACTGTTTAACTCTCTGGGATCCATTATGCCGCTGATAAATTGGAGATGTACTTCTTTAAACTAAAGCTATGTTAGGCCTTTTTTGGCCATCTCTTCTAATACATGTGTTTGAAAACATACCAAAGTTTCCACCTTGGCAGTTGCGATTATTAAAAACAAAATCGACTTATACAGTTTTTGAACAATTTAAATTTCTCCAGTAGATATATTTTTTTTAACCAAATCTGATTATTTTAAAATAATATTTTCTCCTTTTATATTCCTCTGCAACTTTGTATGATTTGAAGGTGATCAACTGCAGTATCTTTCTGAGTAAGGCTGGAGGTAAAAGAGGTAAATGGAGGTAAATACACTGCAGATACTGTAGCTGGTCATATAAATCATATGAGGTGCTTCATACAAAGCTATTTTATTATTCACATTTATTCTGGCTATCCAAACACTTCCTCCTCTTCTAACCTTACTGTTCATGAGAACATGTCTGGTAGAATGGAACGGTATTTTCAATACTGTATGTTTATCAGGAGTGTGAATACGTAATGAGAGCGTTTTCTCTTGTAGGTAATTCAGATTGTCAGTGCCATTGACAAAGACGATCCTAAAAATGGCCATTATTTCCTGTACAGTCTTCTTCCTGAAATGGTCAACAATCCAAATTTCACCATCAAGAAAAATGAAGGTAAATATAAAATATATGTAATGTGTATCTGAACAAGTTTGTTTTGAATTGCTTTGTTGACTTCTGGTTACTTTACCAGTTTGTCTCTTGGGCAATTACAATGTAGGTCATCTGTTTAACTATACCTTTATTATATCTCTTAAGCTATTTCCAATATCTTTATAGTAGATAAGAAAGTAAAATGAATACTAAGTTTAGATCCACTGGCTTAAATAAAATTAAATATTTACTGGTGGGGTTTATTTGGTTTGTTGGGGGGAGGGTTAATTAATTTGGCATATCCAGAGAGATGCTGTAAGATGAAAATCTGAAACTATGTTGGTAAATAAATGTCGATCCTACGTCAACTGGATGTAGATGGGAGCATAAAATTTAGTACCTACTAAATCCCCCAAAGGAAACACCTTTTAAGCTTGTTTGTTGTGCGTATGGATGTTCCAGAGTATTTCAGTTGGGCACTTTTACTAGAAAGATAAATCCTCTAGGTCAGCAAAACCCAGAAGGGCACTTTGCATCGCTGTGCTTTAGAGCCCTTCTGGAAGGGCACAGTGTCATTTTGTAGTAGTAGAGAAGTGGAATTTCATGCATGATAGAAAAAAAGACCCATTTAGTATTGCTGAGTAATAAATTTACACTGATCCTTTTCTTTGGCAAAGAGGTATATTTGAAGGTCATTGTGAGAAAGAGCTGGGAATGATCACAAGAATGCTATAAATAGTGCTTTATGTATTTGTACTTACTTGAATATTCAGCAAAGTTTTTCCATTTTGGCTTTTATTTTTAATAAAACACTACCCTCTCGGGAATTTTAGTGAAATTCAGTCTCTTCGTTCTCTTATTTGAAATAATGATGAGGGAAATCCCTATTTAGTCCTCTACTAATAGGCAGATGTATGTGTGAAGTGTAAGTGCATGAGTGTAAAATCTGTGACATTTCAAATAAAGAGAAAATGGCGTTTTCATTTTTTATTCTACCTGTTCCAACTAAGAAGAATGATGCCTCCCTTTTGTTACATCATACTAGAAACACCTAAATTCTTAAATCTGCTTAAATACATCCTGAATTTTAATTTTCATTAGATACGTTTTTTTTTCGTATAGTATTCACGAAGTGCCTCTCTACTTATATTTGTACTTTCATCTAGGAAATAAGTCTCTGTATGTTGTCTGCACTTACAGGAGAAGATAAAACAAACATCTTCAAAATGCATTTCATAATCATCAGTAGTGTAACACAAATTGAATTAAGCATCCTAAATGTGAGGTGGTTTGCTTTGCACAGCATGACAAAGTAAAAACGGTCCTAGTGTTTCGCATTTCGCTTTGTGTTTAAATACTTAGCTCGCATCACTAATTACCCATGTCCTTCCAATCTGTTACCTATTTAAGACCCACTTTTTCTCCTCGTGACAGCCAATGGCAAAATGACTCCTGATCTGAGTGGGAGTAGGAAGCTTTCAGTTTAACATGGTTCAGAAAAAGGAAGTCCAACTTTGTTACAACATTGCCACTCAGTCTTACACAGTGTTTTAATGCATTTGAATCAGTTAAATGTGTAAATCCTCTTAAAACAGTGAATTGAAATATTTTGGAATTGAAGATCCACTGGAGGAGGCTTTTCTGATTTAATCTTTCAGCATCCAAGAATAAAATTGCAGCAGTGCATGCCAACCTTCTCTACCAAGATTGCTCAGCCAGGGATGCAGTTGATGCTAGAACATGATCTCCCATAGGAAGCAAGTATTCCTGTAAAAGCAAAGTCAGGGTATAATTTAGTTGAGGTGAGACTTCATGTCATTTATATGTCATAAATCTTTAAGTCTTTATGTAGCTATGCCACTTAAACAATGAACTTGGCCATGACTTGGTCTTGCATAGATCTACTAGGTAAGCACGAGTGATTATTCTTGTTCAAAAAACTCCAGTATTCCTAAAAAACCTGAACTCTCAAGTCAATTTCTCTGTAGTGTTTGGGCTGTACATAAGCCTGCTTGGTATCATTTGTTAGAAGCAGTGTAAGAAAACGCCTATAGTAGAGCCGACTCTAATTTCTGGAGAATTGTGTTTCTGAGGATGAGATCAGATCAGTGCACGACCTACTGAGGCCCGAAACAGAGAAATGTTTCCTCCTACTGGTGTGCAAAGGCCGTGACATCTTCTGACCGTGACCTCGGCCTCAACTTCCTCCCATGTTCTTGGCCCTGCCAAATTCTTCAAGGCAGCAGAGACTGACTTGATGGCTACTGAAGAAATGCTGTCCTCTTACGCATATTATAAATGGATTTCCTTTTCTCAGGAAACCCGATATAAGAGCCCACTCTTTTATTTCCTAGAACTATTTTTTTTTCTTTCTTTAAATTATTTTTCATATCTTGCCTTTCTCCAAAGTTCTCTCAAGTGCAGAGATAAACAGAAGTGCTCCTCCTCCAGAGCAATGTGAAATGATATTACTTTTGGATTGTTTTTTCTTTACATAACGTTGTGGCATTTGGCAATCGCTGCTCTGCTTCACGCAGTAATGTCGTTCTCTGATCGGGTGGCACTAGTATGCAAACAACACAGTTTGGCATTTGCCATGGGAAGAAAGCTGTGATGTTCTGTTTCTGTCCCTCATTCTAACAAATACATAAGATGCATGTATTTTGGAATTTTCTCTTGCTATATGGAACATAAGCATAACCATTAATTAATGTAGTTTGTTGCCTACAAGCTAATTCTATTGTTTGAACTTTCCAGATTGCCCTAAGGCAAGTTCACATGATACTTCTGTAATTAACTGTGCTGGCCAAATATGCTACAAATATTATGATTGGCTATGTGTTATTGCTAAATATGTTTAACTGAGTGACACGACACTGTATCTTCATCAGAATTCACAAAAAACCCACTTCTCCTAAGATTATATCATGCTTTATAGAAATTATCCTGTGATCATAGCAGAATCTGTTCCTTGAAATTATATACTGGTATCCTTTGTTTGTTTTGTCTGTTAAATTTGCATATTTACAATCCCTTCTGTAGACACGATGCCCAAAACTGTATGGGCTGTAGTGCCTTTCTGATGTTAAGTAGAGTAAAAATGTAAATTTGGAACGTCATCATACATTTCACTGAATGGCTGTAGATCATCTCTTAGCAATCTTTATTTTCCATATCTCCTTACCTGTTCTTTCTGTTCTTTTCTGAGCTCAAATGTTGGTTACCAAGCTAAACTGAGGGAGTGTGGTCTGGATGATCGGGTAGTGAGGTGACTGTGAACTGGCTGAAGGGAAGAAGCCAGAGAGTCGTGGTCAATGGGCAGAGTCCAGTTGAGGCCTGGATCTAGTGCAGTGCCTCAGGGGGCAGTGCTGGGGCCGGTATTGTTCAATATATTCATCAACGATTTGGACGAGGGAATAGAATGACTGTCAGCAAGTTTGCTGGTGACACCAAGCTGGGAGCAGTGGGTGACACTGGAAGCTGTGCTGCCATCAGAGACCTGGACAGGCTGGAGAGCTGGGCAGGGAAAAATGTAATGAAATATATTTGATGTTAACACAGGTGTTGAAACACTAGCAATGTGTCGTAGATTCCTTAGCTTAATGGAATTAACTCTTCCAAAAAAAGCTGTAGGATCACAATAGATGACAAAAACTGTAAGGGGTTTAGACAACTGATAAGGATTTTGTACTGTCATGGCATCAGTAAATTGAGATGAGACCTCTGGAACTGGAATTAGCATTTGTTGACAGTCTTTTTTCAGGTGAGTGGTCTTCACAAAGCATCGCCTAAAATCTAATGGCAGTACATGGATCGTCTCCTGCATCCCAAACAATGCACTCACAGCAATACCTGTTTTCAGCACTGAATTCCTAATGTTCTTACGGTTTCTTTAGGTTGTTCAAGTGAGGACAGAATATTGTGATAAAAGTGCTTTCACAGATGTAAACATTTTTCTATGCTGCCACTGCAATTTTTACTTTCAAAAACAAGCAAATACATCTCTGCCATAAAGTAAAGAGACTTAGCTTTTTTCCCAAAAGATGTTTCCATTGCTATTCTATTTTTCTTGTGCCAAATTCTGTTTCCTAATGGAATAAACCCCAAATCAAATGTTCTACGGTGGCTTTGGATGCAGTTAACTCTTCTTACAGAAGAAACGTTGCATCTCTAATGTATACATGTGATATCACATACCTTATCTGGGGCTGATGCAGTAGAAACTATCATGGGGTTGCTTGGAACATGGGCAGGCCTTTTCTTCAGCCAAAGAGAACCATCTTCATTGCATGCATTCATATTCCTGCAGAAGTCAAACAGATTTATAAGTAACCAGCCTCCCTTCTCCCCAAAATATGCAATGTCCATCTGGTGAGTTTGAGCTCTGAATTTGAGCCAAACTGATTTTAGTGAGTGCACAGTGAAGAAGGGTTTTTTTCATTTTAAATGCATTATATATTCTTCCATAATGAACTGTTCTGTTGGTTCTCTATAACAAACTTAAAATTTATTCTCAGCCATGCTTCGTCTATTATACCTAGGATACCTAAATAGCTCCAAGAATGTTCACATTTAAATGTCCATTTCTGTTGTTCTTTCAATCTAGCGAGTTTAATCTGTCACTTCTGTCCTCATTGTGCTGTCTTGAAAATATAGGCACTGTGTCATGTATTTAAAAGGAAATAGCCTGGTATAATCACTTCAATTACTGACTGACTTGCATGCCTTTGTATACTATTGCACATCTTATTTTAAAATACTTGCTATTTCTTATCACCTCTTTATCATTACTAAAAAGGATTTCTAAACTATTTAGAAATAGCTAGAGAAGACAATTACAGGCATTCAGATATCCCAAATAATAAAAACAAATGATCAGCGGTACTTCATTTTTTAAAGTACTTCTGTGTCGCTGTGTTTCTAATGTAATAAAAGCTAGATTTCTTCCACATCTTTTTTTCCCCGAAAATATTTTTAGCAGCATCTGTCAAATGCATACCTGGAGGGTGAGGCTTTTGTTCCCACAAGAGTAACTCTCATGTGTTAAGATGAGTTTCTTTCCATGAATCAGTTTCCTTTTGCGTTCCGCACTAAGTGTCTCTGCCATTGTCTCAGCTGCCAGCTAAAGCTCCTCCTGTGTTTTTGATTGACTTTTCTTTCCAAATATATACCTCAGAGACCTAAGAGGTGGCACTGCTATTTCATTGCCCTCCTTCCACTTTGCCCGACTTCAAAGTTAACCCATTGACCTCAGATACAAATTGCCTTAGGAAGGACATCATTAAACCCATCATTTCTTGATGGATGTACAATGAACATCTAGAATAACAGCACCCGTATGGTCTCTTGGATATGAGCAGTAAAACCTCATATATTTTTGCAGTTTCAATGCAATTTTTCAAGAGCCTTGGGAAACATGCCCCAGCTGCCATCTATGCCAGAGGGTGTCTCACAATGGCAATTCTCAAGGGAAAGCACATGCTTATATACTTCCTTGTGCTTAATTAACATCTTCATTTCTTTTATATGTCAATAATTGACTTTCAAAGTACAGTTCTAAAACATACCAAATCACACCCTTGTTAGTGATTTTCTTGAAAAGTAAAACAGGTGTCTTGCATCTGATTTCTATTGTGTCTGACAATATTAGTGGTATGCAATAACATGTAGAAGACTGCTCGAAAGTTGTATAAGAATATGCTGTATAATCTAAGAAACAGCATTGATCAGTGTCTCTCTTAATAGGCATAGTTTTGTCACCAGAAATCACACGGAAATCTTGCATAGCAAGGTGCGTTCAGTGTGAAAGTACTGGAGTTAAAAATACATGATTCCAACGTATTAAAAACAACCCAAACTAACCTATCAGCTGGCACTCCTGTGCCAGGATCTGCCACCCACAGGCACACCTCGTGTTTCCCAAGAAGTGTTCATAGTCTGAAAAAATATATTATAAATACCATACTATCAATCTTTTCCCAGCATGGCATTAAAACTGGAGCTGTTCAAATAGCAAAGTTCAACATTTTTATAAACTGAGGATTCCAGAACAACCTCCGATTATTGATTTTTCTAGGAATGATGTAGTTAATAATGAAATTGTTAATATAAAGTTATTGAAATACTTCCTTTTACTGTGGTTGAAAGATTTTCTTCAATAAGTTATTTTTTGCTTATGTTATAAACTGTAAGTTATGGAAGTTAAAACAGAAAAGTATGAAGGTGTTGGTATTTTGCTGAATAAAAGGTCTAGATTTTATCAAAACAAATCATGTGACAGTTAAGGGAGCTAAGATCCATGAAACATTTTAGTTCTGTGGATTTAGACTATTCTAACGTGAAATCACATTTTAGAAAGCTCTTAATTATATTTGCATACTTACCTTTCTCAGTTAAAAACAACATGTGGTTTACAGACCTAAGCTACCACATTCTACACACGATCTACAAGTTATACTACACTGCTGGCTCCGAGTCCGTTTCCAAGAATGGCATCTCAGGTGTGTTTTGATCCGTCTGCTGGAAAGCGCATGAGAATTATGATCCGGCTGTGCGGTGCCAAGAGAACACTGTGCTACTGCACCTCCGTCACTGTTGGAGCAGGCAGACAGGGATCTCATGGCCTGAAAAAGGAAAGGACACGTTCCAGCTTGCACTTGATTCATATGTAAAAAGAAAGGTATTCAACCAGTGCAAACACTTCTCCTGTAGTGGGTGCTTGTGCATTAGGTGGTAAGTGTTGAGTCCCTGAAATATATATCTTTTTTTATACCAGAGGAAATGCAGTTACTCGTTTATCGTAGTCAGGTTCCGTCATCCTTAGTCCTTAGAAAACTGACCTGATTGAAACTGCTTTGGATCAGAAACTACGTTAGATCATTCTTTGTAGGAATAGTAATTGATTTTCATATTTACATATCTGACAGCATTCTAAGATGTAATGGTATCCTGTGAAGTAACAGACTGTGTCTAAAGACTCAAAAAGATGAGCCCTTTTTGCTAGTGATAAAGTGATAAACAACGCGATGTGGAAATAGGCACTCCAGATCTTTAGACTACTCTCAAATTCTGGAAGACTGGTAGAATTTCAAGTTAATGGTACTATCACTGAGGGAGCCCAATACATCCCAGTAATACTAAAAATTCTGCTTGCCAGGCACTGAATGCATTTCCATTTCCATCGTATGATTTCACGTAGTAGTTGAATAAATTCAGCTCCTTTTACTACACCATTTTGTGTTCCTAGCAAGGTTATACTTTTCCATGGTAAAGTAGTGTTAGTCCCATCTAGTCTGAGAATGCTGGTGAAAATCTTCTCAGTATGTATCTTTCATACCTGATAGCTTTCTGCTTCCTTTCCCCCTTCTTTCTTTATTATCATCACTATTGACTATGTTCTGTTATTCCCTGATGTTCTGTTTTTCCTTGATGTTGAATATCAATTGAATGTGATTTGAAACATCTTCCCTGCCATAGAAGGTTGTGATGTTATTTTTGGAAGTGAAGATTACATTAATGTAGATGGGAAACCAGCATTTTTCCACTCCAATCCTTTCTGTGCCACTTCCTTCACTGACACCTGCTTCTGCTGTCTTTCCATCTTTCTTCTTGCATGCAGATCACTGCTCTTCCTGGATTTCTTTCTAATTAGAACCACCGAACAAGTGAAGACTAAGTGCAGTTTCTCTGCAAACATACTTTTTAGCCCTATCTGGGTGATTTACATCTTCTTACAATGGTTATATGCTTTTCACCACTTCAATAGGCTAAAGAGATTAATTCTTCTTGGTGCACGTAGCTGCTCTAGCTGAAACTGAATGTTAGAAAAATAGAATCAACTCTTCAAAAGCTAACTCGGCTGCTAAGCTCCTCCACACATTGACGACTGTCTGTTCTGTCCGTCTGAAACCTTATTCACTCCTCTCCTGTATTCAGGATGCAGGGCTCCAGACAGATTCCCTCTCTCCTCCGCCCTAAGCCAGATGTGATCCATCAAGTCTTCATTCAACTGGACAGGCCAGCCTGATGAATGCACCAGCAAGGAGGGGGCCGTCTGGTAAGCCGATTGTCCTCTTTTAGGCATCTTTAGGCTCTTCCTCAGCTCTGCTGTGTCACACAGCACGTCTGTACTTTTTATAGTTTTGTAGCTGGCAAAGTGTTTCTCTGGGAGCACTTCTGTTCCAAATGCTGTTTAACTTTTCAATCCTGTTTCAGTTTAGCTCTGTGATGACAATGTCTTTCGAAGCCTCACTTATACAAACTCTCAGACAACTCCAGAAGAGTTGTATATGCACACTGGAAAATAAGGCTAATTTCCACTGCATCGCATCCTTGCAGAAAGGACCTTTTTTATCATATGGATCAATCACAATTACATAGCTATTTCAGGACGGTTATGTAAACATGACCCAGCCCAAAACAGTATAAAATGTGAGTGATGAAATACAGGCTAATGCTGTAGAAATGCAGCATGACATTATGCATACATGACCAAAGAGACTTTTATTTCACTTGTTCTTGATTTATTATTTGTGCTGCTAGCAACATAATGTTGCCAAGGTGTCAATTATGTTTCATTTTATAAATCAGACTAATTAAGAACCAGATGCAATCTGAGTGAAAAAGATCTGAGGTCGGTGTTGTGCACCATATGCACGACCGTGCTTACTCATGATGAGGAGATGCATTGGACAGCTGTGAATTTTTTTCCTGCAGGACTTTAATCATGCTCAGATAGTGTAAAACACTGAACTTTTTCCAGTTTATTTCTTTAATTTTATAATAAAACTCAAGGAAAGTGAGCAACATTGCCGTGACTTTAAAAGACTAAGCAAGGGATAAAGCGTCATGAAAACAAATCAGAAGAAAAAAAGAACTTGGTCAGCAAATTAGCATGAAAATAAATCTATTTTAGTAACAATATGGAACAAGGATGAAAGAAATAACAAAGATAAGAACAAATAGCATCTTCAGTGTGACTTAATTTCAGACACATAATGGGGAAAATAAACATTAAATCGGGGTCTCAAAGCTGAACTGCTTAGCAGACAGAAAGGCGTTGTTCTTAATGACTCCGCTAAGCGCTCTCAGGACAACAGCAGAATCCACAGGACCAAACCTCTGGAATTTGTTTTCCAATGAAACATTGCTCCAATACCGCTTTAATTTTCAAAGGTTCCCTAAGTATTTTAAAACCATGAACTCTGTGAAAGCTAACAGCATTCTAAGACTTCAAATGTATTCCATAGTTGTATTTATAACTGAATATAGATTGTTAATCAGCTATCTTCTGAAAATATGTTGCGAGATTTCTGCCAAATTACCACTTCTGGTTTCATGGGTGGATCTAATTCCTCCAGGTCTTCTGAAAGAAACAATTCCTGTAGTGGAAGTGTTCATGGACAATACACCGACTATGGTTAATTTCTCCTCAATGGGTTTAATTTACTGAGTAGAATGAATGATGTCCTAGAGCTGAAGGTTCTGGTTAGGCCTCTACCCCTTCACCACCTCGGAATATTGGCTGACAGACACCTAGGGCATCTTCAGAAACCCCCCTTTGTTTTCACCTCATTGAGAGGTTTCATTTTGAATATTTGCATTTTCATTCTAAGTACCTAATTGGTAATTACGGCACAAGACTGTTTTTCTTCCTCCTTTTGCACCTTGTGGATGTGTTGGTTGCTCTCATTATGGAATGTTTCTTTGTTTTATCATGTTCTAAATACAGCCAGTTGAGGAGGAATAACAATTAATTTAGTAGTTGCTCTAATTGTACTTTTGTCAATTAATGATAAAGGAGATGAGAGTCCCATTTTAAAGTTTCAGTTGTAGTAAAGAGTAGAAGAACCCCAATACTCTTGTACTAGAGGAAAAATCTAACCAGGCTAAAAATGAAAACAGCAGGCAGGAATCATCACTGTGTAGCTGTTAAATTTTCCTTTGATTAGTAAAAATCTCCTTGCGTCATTACAACAGATACATACGGGCTATTCGCACATGGATCCTCCATTAAAATAGAAGGTATTCATTTTTCACATTTAGCCTCAAGGCTTGTCTGAAAAACTGTTGGACAACTAACATTATGATGTGAATTAAAAAGTCAAAAACCATGTTCCAATTTGCATCTTGCTTTGAACCCATTACACAAGTGGTGTGCAGGAAGGAAGTCGTTATTATTGGAATCACAGTCATTCTTCCCATTAAGTGACCATTACATTGATTATTATGTGAACTCTATATCTATACATTCTCTTGAACCTGCCTGGTGTGGTCACATTTATTCCATGCCCTTTAATTTCCTTCTTACTCCTCTTAAGGAGTAAGAACGGGCTGTATTTCTCTGGCAAAAAAGCAAATACAGCAGTGACAAAATGCAGGAAATCTGATTTTTTTTAAATCATTTTGACCAGAACTTCTCCTATCAAGCTTTAAAGAGAGAAAATGCTTTATTCTGTTGCTTGGGGGTTTTTTGTACCACTTACGATATTTTCCCATCAACTTCTAATTTTGTAATTTGTATGGGTGGCCTTGTTGTAAAATGAGTCACTTTGTTGGTCTTCATTTAATTCTGTCTAATTAGGATGTATTCTGTTTGGCAAGCATCCAGTAATTAGTGATATATTTATATAATTATTAGCATTTAATATTTATATAATAAATATGCCTAGAAGGCAACCCATTCAGAGGCCAGAAAAGAGGTAGAGTATGTGATTTTACTGAATGCAAAGATCTTCCATACTGAGACAAATGCAGAAAGTAAATGTAACGCGTAAGTTGACCCGTCTAGTCTGGCGAGAGGGTTTGCGTATCCTAAAATGATAGGATGTGCATACTTGGTAATCAGTGCTGATTACAGAGGGAGTGAAGAAGGGCCCCTGTGTGAAGTGAGATAATATGCCTGCTTGTTAGGGAGAGATGAATAAAAGAACTTGAAGAAAAGGAGCAGATGTCTGCTTGATGGCATTGAAGAGGGAGAGCTAGTGTGGCCCGTCCACGGTGACACGGGTGGATGCACAGTCAGGTCACACTCTGTCAGCCAGGCAGTGGTCGCTCTCTGCCCATATTAAAATAGCAAAGGCAGATCATCTGAGTTTGGTCTAAACTAACTGTGCGTTCAAGTTAAGTAAACCTCACTTTTGCTATAGGCTCAGGGCTGTGTACATTCTGGAGCAGTAACTGTAACACTATAGTAACATTTTTTTCATACATCTGATTCTATAATGAGAGATAAGTCAGGAATAAAGTCTTACCTATGGAATTTTGACTGGACTTAGCTATTGTAGTTGTAAAACTTCAAAGGAGCATCAATAATAATCACTGAATTTTGATGCAAGTACTCCGCTGTATTCTGTACAATGTTGGACTGTCCCAAATGTGAACACTGACTTGTCTTCTTCTCTTTAATGTTTAAAATGTAATAAATGATTTAACAGTTTCACATTAATATAAACATATAGAACTCTTTGGTTTTGCTTTTGTTTGGTTGGGAAACTTTCATTCAGTCTAACCTAAAATTAAAGCTAAAATCTAAGTTATAGGAAGTAATAAGGAATAAGATAAAAAATATCTCATGTAGCCTTTTTGAACTTGTCACTCCCTAACCTTGCTTAAATGTGTCGTGTCACTTTCTATAACATTGTCATCCATTATGTATGACCCTTCTGTAAATTATATAATGCTCATCCCAATAAAGATTAGACCGTTGTGATCTAAGAGCACTCTATAGGAGTGATGGTTTTTTGGTTAAGGAACTGTTCTGGAGGTCAGAATTGTTTTCTATAGCTTGGTTACAGGTTTCCTGTATAATTTTGGACAAGTCACTTAATCACTATGCCTGTCATTGTGCCTTGCACGCACTGCAGCCATTCTTCTAAAACATTCATCTGATACTCATATATGACATTAATGACAGCTATTAGCAGCTCCCTATGGATTGGTAAAGACTGAGGTTTTCAAGAGTGCATCGTGGTGTCTCTTTGGTTGTTCTGAAACTCCCAGTCAGAAAACAAGTACAAGTTATTGTGAAGTTGAGGGAAGGAAATGGTGGAGCCCAGTCTAACGACAGCTGTAGTGAAAGCTTAACTGCAATACTGCATACAGAGAAAGGTAGTTTAGACTCAGTTCTACACCATATGTCTCCTCCTGTAACATCTTAATCTATGCCACAACATTACAACTTCTGTCTTTGTACTACTATTTTCTATTTTTAAATGAGACAAATATTTTTTGTAACAAATCAACTTTCTCTGATTTTGTGTTTTTCTTCTGGTAACATGCAAGACCAAAAGATGTATTGGATAAAAACTTTAGAGTTCTAGCGCAATCTGTCTAGCCGAACCACTTGCTTCAAAGCTTTTTATCAAGAACTTAGCTTTTTCTAGATTAAAATTGTCTTTAAGCTTTCATTCATGATCATGGAGGGGTTTTTTGCACATTAAGATCTCCTTTGCCAGGATAATTGGCCTAGTCTCTTGTAATACTTCTACTTGATCCTGCTTCATATTTTTATTGCAGCTTCTGCCTATATGCTTCATTTGTACTTTGCAGACTCTTCATCATTAAAGACAATAGGGAACAATTTAACTGTGATATCAAGCTGTTCTCTTGCCATAGAGATGTACCTTATAGCTTCTCAGCTTGATATGAAGAGAACGAATGAACAACACGTCTTCTGTTTTGTTGCACACGTATTGTAATTGTGACTAACAAATGTTTCACTATATACGGAATGTCCATCCTTGGAGATGTTCAAAGCTGCCTCGACATGGTCCATGGCTGTAGGCAGCTGTGCTTGAGCAGGAGGGTAGACCAGGCGACTTCCAGAGGGCCCTTCCAACCTCAACAATTCTGTGAAAACTCTAGAACACCTTCTGCTATAGGACACCTGCTCTAGAACATCTAATGTTATAGTTTGGAGATATTTACCAATTTGAGCAATGAATTTGTCATATCTCTGCAGTGGTGAGGCAGAATTCAAATGCTGACATCTTTCCCTGGCTCCTCCTTTTTTCCAAGTTACGTGTTGTGTCACACAACATACATACCGAAGTTAGGGTCTTGCAGTAGTCTCGGTATTTAAATGCATATGCACATGTGTTCTTGGTGACCTGCTTTGATTCTCAGCAATCTGTGTATGCCAGTTTGGAACTTCTGGTATAAATTACTGCCATTAATGGCCTCATGATAAGAAATCGTTATTGTTATATGTAATCTGCATATGAGAATATCTTCAAAAAGTCATTATCGTGCTGCCTGTGTGCCCAGGGGCAATCTTATACCGTAGCTTTTCAGTTTTTCAAATTGCAAAAAGCTAATATAACTCTTGATGACATTTACAAAAACGTACAACGGCACTCCTTTCATTTCTCTCACAGAAATTATTCTCAGTGAAGTTAAAGAGAGTTCTGTGTATATAAGAACTGCAGGATCTGCCACTTCTTAAAATCAAAGCCACCTTTTTTTAAGTGGCACCAGCTCAAGAAAATGTTAAGTCAAAAAAATGTTTTTAAATTTATTTTCTGACTTAAAGTGCCTCAGCCAATGTAAGTTGTATTTAACTTTCAAAGCTTTTTGGCAGAGAATACACATTCTAAATTTCTTCTCATAGTAAGTTGTTATGTCAGAGTTATAAAACCCTGAAAACTGGCATTTTGTAATGGAAGTGCTGACAAGACCTTTATTACACCAGTACAAATAGGCAGCAATTCAATAAATGCTGGTTGTTCTCTTTATAGTCTGGTAGTTGCTTTCTGCCACTGTATTTCAAAGTAAACATTATAAAAAAAGTAATAGCATAATAGAAATACACTGGTATGGCTTGAATTTGGCTCTCTAACTGTTGTAACAAAACTTCAATGTGGTTAATGTGTCCGATTCCAGATTCAGTTTTAAAGGACTGTTTTACAGTCTACTGGTAATCTTTTAAAAATTCTTACTGTGTGTGCGTATATGCTTCATACGGTATTGGAACAGCAAAGACAATCACCATGGCATGGAGAAGTGGATGTTCAGTTGCTTTGTGTAAAACTCACTTAAATGCCAAGAACACGTTTAAAAAGGAAAATTTTCCTGCTTATGTTTTATTTTTCTCACTACAGTATTCATAGTTTATGTTCTAGAAAGAAAGATTCACTTCGGACACCTGGGATTGTCTTCATAGCTGAGACTCTGAACTTTTCCAGCGCTTAGAAATAAGTCACTGAAGTAAGAATTGAAGGATGTGTGTCAAGTGAGAAAGGTGAAGAACATAGGATTGCGTGCTTGGAGCTCTTCCATCACCTACCAAAAGTACTATAAATTCTGTTGAATCTGCTTGAGATTCAGCTTTACATATAAGAGAACCCCAAATCAACAGAACATGTGAAACTATAAATCTCACAGTGACCTATGGGGCTCAGATACCTGTCTGACGTTGCTTTCACCTCCTAGACTGCACTTGTAAGTGCACATTCGTAAAAAGAATCCATTATCCCCAAAGAGAAATATCCAAATATCCGTTATCCCCAAATATCCATCATCCCCAAAGAGAAATACAGATGGCAAAGCCTTGGGATGTTTTGGCTTTTTCATTTATCTTTGCAGCATTTTGTTGCAATTTGGTAATACAGTAATGGAAACTCTTGCCTCAAATGCAAAATATAGCCGTTATTGTATCAAAGCATTATAAAACACAGTATTACTTTCTGAAACTTTTTGGTTAAAATAACAAGATAATAGAATTAACTAGAATATGTAGATTTAAAAAATGATCCATCAGTCTATGCAAATTGCTGTGTTAATAATGTATTTTTAATGCTAAGCACATTTGACAGCCATTTCATCTCTCTGTCTAAACTAGAGCTTGGCAACCTGCATTAATTCTTACACTTTACAGATGTAACATTCAATGCACATGCCATGTAGTGATGTGATCCGAATAAAGTAAAGCATGTCAAAGCAATGTGGTTATTAGTAAACAAGTTTGTGGCTGGCTTGTTGAGCACAGAAAAAAACGAGAGGCAAAAGCCAGTGCTGTTTTAGCATATCTTACATCTTCACTGGCCTGAATTTGCTTCAGATAATGGGAGCGTCAATCATAACTTGCACCAGGGGATTCAGAAGAGATAAATGGGCATAACATCAGAGTGGGAGGACTGAAATCAGGTGTGTTGGATACGGTTCAGACAGCTGCGGTAGCTGTGCGGCTTAAACAGACCCAGAGCACAGAGTTCCCTGGTTTGACTTGCCTTAAGTATCTATAAACTGAAAAGAGATGTACTATGTCCTAATTATTTCTCTACTCCATTAACAATAAAACTCGTAGTGCTTCAGACTCGAGACATGCTTCTACATCATTATTTCAGCAGCAGGGGTTTTCTCTCCTTCCTTCAATGGGTTAAAAACCCAAGGCACAAAATATCAGAGTTGCTGCTAAACTGCAAGTGACCATATAGATATGTTTGATTATAGCTCTGCTGGACTAAAGGTCAAAGGAAAGTTTTAGAATACTTAAGAGACAATTATCTAAAGTTCAGACTTTTCCAAAGGAATAGAACTAGAAATTACACAGACTATTATCTAAAGTTCACATTTTTCAAAGGAAAAAGGTAGGAGGAAATGCTTATTCCATCACTTTACTTTTAATTTGTCTGGGTTTTTTTATTATTGTTCTGTCAAGAATTTATTTCCTACAAGTTGTGCATCACAGTAGTATTAACATGATTATTCCCATTTCCAAGCGATTTTAACATGTGAGAGTGATGTATTCTTATAGATGAGGAAATATTACTTTGCTCATGATTCAAAATGCCTAACAGCACTTTTTCTTTCTGCAAAGGAATACATGACCTGGAAATGTGTTTGGGTTTTTTATTCGTTGTTTGATTCAGCAGTTCGATTCTGGCATAAGCTGCTGTTATTTAGGCCAATTGGTAAAGAATAAATATAATCAAAGATACAAAAAAGTGACATTTCCCACTTCTCTTCCTCATCAGTATATATTATCCCATGAAATATTTTTTTTTTTCCCTGTGTTCTTATTGCTGTTTTATGGGATTCCAGAAAGTCCAGGTCTCTAGAAAAACAAATTCATTCAGATGTTTGCCAATGTGTCATAGGAATGTTTTGCGGATTGCCGTTATATGCGTCACTATGGCCTGGGAGTTACTGTGGTGCAGGGGACACTGTTTGATCCGTCAGCTGAATTCTGATAGCACAAAATCTTTTTTCTTTCGAAGCTGCTGTCTGCTATCAAGTTTGATAGCAGTCATCAATCTGCTTTTTTGAAGACATCACAGAATTTTGACATTCATGAAAAACAAGTCAGTTTGAAATACCTGTGAATGCTTCAGTGCCCATATGGTTTGGCTATCATAAATCAGACAAAATGTACTATAAAAATGGTATCTTTTTATTTGCAGATTATTTTATAAGGCTTCTGCTTGAATAGAACATTTATGCCTTTACCATACAGATTAGGCAAAGGGTCATCTTCCTTGTTAACTGCTGTTCAACAGGATTTTGTTAGAGAATCATCAAGGAAGATCTTCTAGTACATACGTAAAATATTACACAACACAGTCATGTATATATATTAAGATATATGCATGTGAGTTCTTAAATAATGTGTTTAGTGTATATAATTACATCCATGATAAATACTAAGATTAATCATGAAACAAAATTATTGTACTAATCAACAACAACAGGTTCCAGTATAAGTTGGGGAATGACCTATTAGAGAGCAGCGTAGGGGAAAGGGACCCGGGGAAATAAATGCACTATCCTTGTCTTTTCATTATCAAGAAAAGCAGGAGTATCACAGTAAGGTTATTCTTGCTACTCTTCTACTTATGTCAAAGGAGTCTGTATTACAGAGAGTCTGTTTTAGACTGAAATAAATGTACACAAAAAGATAGCTCTAATAAACACGAAGAAACCTATTTCTGTTGTTGTAGTGTTTCCAGCTGTAATATCTCCAATTTAGTCTTTCTTCACGTAAGTAGCATATCCAGTACAGATAGCAATTTCTACCATGAAGTCCTTAATACCATTAATGATTTGATCTTTCTGAGAACATAATAAAAGGGATAGAAGAAGATGGAAACAGAGCTATGTAGGTTTAAGGTTACACAGCAGGGAAGTCCACTGATCTCAAAATATTACAGAGACTATGAGGGAATTAAAGAAGTGCAATAATGTGTGCAGAGAAAATGACACTTGGATGCAAACTGACCAACTGCTTCTGGTTTTTACTTTGGTTGTGTCATTGTATTGTCTGACTTAAAATTGCAACATGCACCCTTGTACAAAGTGGAAGATGAAGAAGTTGACTCCTGCCTGCTAATTTCACGTCCAGGTTGCTGTCAATGCCATAAAGTCACTCATGACCAGAAAACACAAAAGTAGCTTTGTATTAAAATTATTACAGATGCTTTTTCTCAGAATCTTTCATGCAAGAACCTCAAAAGAGATCAGGGCTCCTTGAGAACAGTTGGGAATCTGCTGCAGACACTTGGCCCAGTTGTAGGCAAGTCCTCGGTTGTGGTTATTCAAACTACTTCTGTCTAGAAATCACGCTGGACATCTTGTAAAGACCTTCTGCATCATCGTTCTTTGTTCCAGCTGTGAGGGAGATACTGCAACACCAGTCTATTTCATGGTTGTTCTGCAAATCTGCTTGTAAACTCCAGAAACTGAGAGTCATCTGGTGATCTAAATGACTGATTTGGTTTTATGTTTAAAAAAGCATAAAAATGAGCTCCAGATCTAAATTGTAGTTATATATTCCTGGAGCTGTGTTGCTCTGACCTCGCAGTGATGCAAAAAACTTTAATGAGCTAAGAAAATTATGGACATGACTTATCTCACAGCATCCCTCAAGCCCGCAGGACAGAATGTAGCTCCTAGTCCATCCCGTGTAGTTGGTACGTCATCAGTGAAATGGCATTTAATAGGACTCTGGCATTTCAATGAACTTCTTCAATCCCTTCCCCGTATAGATGGGTACAGAATTCAGGGAGGCTCATTTGGACTTAGGATGTCAAAGGAGCTCCTGAATGTCCCTCACTGACTGGAGGTACAGACTTAGTGTCTCTCTTTGCCTGCGGCAGGTTCCCTCAGAGCTTTATAAACAGAGAGGCTGGTTTTCTTTTTTCTCCTGCATGTAATTTTCCTTGTTTTGCTAAAAGTAACATGAATAAATAAATAGCCTAAGCAGCGCTATAATGAAGGATCAGTGGGTTAATTGGAAAGATGAGTGGAAAGTGATTGTCCCCTCCCCTGCTGAGCACCTGCTGCCAAGTTAATTCATGCAGCCACGCTGGAGGTTGTTCCTGGAGGAGACTCCTGCTGGTTTGTCAGCTAGGGGTAAGGGCAATGTCCACAGCGAGGAGACAGCAAATCAGATAAATTGAGTTTATTGCTAATCAGCTGCTAGGAATTATTTTCAAGTTCTAGGAACCAACTAAAATGTCAGTTAGAGAGTCACTGTTCTTCACTCAAGAGTCACATCTCCAGCAACACCAAGGTATATGTATTTCAGGACACAGCAAAGAAGGGGAAGGAACTTGTTGTTAAACAAAATTCCCAAGGAGAAATTGAATACTTGCCATCCATTGGCAAAACATTTCAGTCATTCCCTTTTGCTTTTCCTGTTGACTACTTCTGTTTGCCAGTTTCTTTCTGGGCACCATAAATTCAACTTCAGTCTAACACAGCACTTTTTAGCAAAAAAACCCTAAACACGTATCTCTGTGAAGTAAGAAAGGTTATTCTATCCTCTCCTTGCCTTGCACCTCTTCTTACCTACTGCCAACTATTCAGCCATTACAACTTCTTTTACACTTAAATAGTTCAGCTAAATGTCCCAAATAACTTGTGTATCTTTCACTTTATCTGATCTCTCTTTCAACTTGAATTGATAACTATTACTGGTACTAGGTGGTTTCTTATACTCAGCATAGCTTCACAGGACGCAGAAATGGACACTTTATTTTCTCCACCTCTCCTCCTTCCTCTCATTTTTCCTGCCCTCTTCAATTTGTCTCTTAATAATATTTTTCCTTTTTTATTTTGTTTTAATCTCTGATTCTGACTTATGAGAATGTTCTGAAGCAGGCAGTGTAGCAGGGTGTCAGAAAGATGGAAGGGATCTGAAGCTGCCACCAACAAAAGCAGTTTCTTTCTTTCACTTCTTCCTCAAGCAGGTGCCTCACTTCTTCTGCATATCTGTGAAGGGCAGGGGAGCGAGGGCTCGGCATCCCAGTCCTTTCCTCCAGCCTCGACAGAGGAGGCCTGTCCCAGGCTCGGAGGAAGGAACAGGCTGTATCAGTACAGATTTCTACAGCACAAGAAATCAATGTGTAATGCAACTGTAAAAGTCTCCGGAGTTCTGAATAAATGACTGCAGATGGGACACTTCTGAGTGGGATTTGTCTTAAAGACAGAAAGAGCTGGAAATTGGGCCCCACATAGTCTTTCTCCTTTGAAAGGTTAAAACAAAAGGATTAGGGATGAAACTTATGCTGAGATATTTTTAGTTTTCCAAGAGAAAGTCAAATGGGCAGATAAATTTATTTTTCAGTATTTGAAAGGGGCAGAGGGAGGAAAAGAATGCTGTCCAATGTGTACTTGAACGTATTAAAATAGGTGTGGTAGTCATTCCTACTTTGGTAAAGCTATACATACTAATATTCAGGAAAACTTATCTGCAGTATTATTTTACTGCCATACCATTTCCCTTTGTTCCTTACAGTGCAGCTAGAGAGCAAATATGACCCTGGAAGTGGTGTGACTTGCACACATGTGCTGACACATTCAGCCAAGGAGGAAGAGTCCAGTTTTTCACTTAATTCTAAATGGGCGCTAATTGTTGACCTAAAACATACTTGACTTTTCCACTGCATCGTAGTGGCATATATAACACTGCGTATCATCGAGGAGTTTGGTCCCGTTTGAGTTGTCACAATTCTTAAGAGCTTATTTCTGAAATTTATCTTCAGTGAGCACATATGCTTCCTTTAATTTTAAAAAGGGCACAAAGAGAGACTAGACTATTTACCTAGCTCCAGGGTGCCATCAGTTTTGATGTGACTGTTTCCAACTTGAATAGATAAAACCTCAGGATTCCTGGAAAGAAAATCATTAGGAACCCTTTTTGTTCTGCAAAGGTGTTATAAAGTGACCATACTTACACTGCTTTATAAAGCAGTTGATTTTGGGTTGATCTTCATGTACTCTAAATGCTGTGACAAATGCTGAAATGATTATATAACCTGCAACATAAATTACAGTAAGAACATCTCTAGGCTGCAAGAGTGTGATGGGCAGGTGGTTCCAGCGTGGAAGGGATACAGTTAGACTGCAGAACCAAAGACCCTGAACTGCAGGAGGGGCCTACTTGAACTTCAGCTTCTTAGTCACTGAAAGGGAAAACAAGCCTGCTTTCTTGTCTTGTATGAGACAATTACACTATGTGCTTAGATATCAAATCATCTTTCTTCATCTTTTGTTTTATGGCCCTAATGAATTAAATATAGACGTTATCTGCTGATTGATATCTTGATATAGTTTCAGGACATGATAAAGTTTAGTAATATCTCATTCTGTAATCATTATGTTCTGTAACTACTTTTATGCCATATTAATATGCCTCCTTGCTAAGAAGGATTTCAGGAATATTGCCTTTTGAATTTATTTTTTTGGATGTGAAAAATGTCTTTACAGTATTTGCTTTGTGAATGTTTTCCCCTTCTTCCTTCTCTGGCTTTTGTACTTCATGGGCTGCCAGCTGTTTCAAGCATACACGTGTGGTTTATGTTTGGGCAGTGATACCTGCTGCCCAAATACCACGGGCTATCAGAACCATTCCTGGTGATCACAGTTAGTACAAATTAAACATTTCTAAACTACTTCATGTTTTCAAGTGAGTACCTGACCAGTGCCAAGATCAAAGTAGATCTAAAGCTTTCTTACAGTCTCTACATGTATATCCATACATGTTTTGTCATGCTCTTCAGGTACCTTTTTGGTCGGAACTCGAGAATCAGGTCTTTATTTGTCATATGAACACGGCCTGTCTTCCAAGTCTTTGCTTACTTATGCCTGTCACATAGCTGTCAGTGATTGCTTTCCTTCCATTAAATGGCATTTAGTGATTATATGTGCCCATTGTATAGCATGAAGTATCAGGGGGCTTACTTCTGTTCATGATACTTCAGGAAAATTAACTTGGGTAGCACAGGGGAAGAGAGGTTAATGAAAAGAGCAACAAGCTCCTTCTCCCAAATATTATGTGCTGCTTTGTTTTTAAATTGTCATTGGATTCCTCAGTAACACACACGTGTTCATATTATGCGTGTGTCGGAATCTTTTTATTAATTTGTGGTGTTATTTTTGATGAAAGAACACACAAAACAAACTAGTCCGAGTCAACATGTACTATCTTAGTACATAACTCATAATGATGAATTAATTTTTTTAATTCCACAGAATAAAGCAGTTAAAAGCTACACTGAATATCTAAGTATGTAAATAAATCAAAGTGTTTTGCCTATTTGACATGCTCACTAATCATAGTTTATGCCTGAGCATTCTGGCACATACAAGATAATTGATATTTGATAGTAGTATGTTGTTAAATGGCTAGAATCTATAATTCTTGCAACTGTACAGAATAGGATCTATAGGATTACTGTAAGTAAAATCAACTTGCAATTGTTTTGATGGTGAACGGAGAACAGAGTGACTACGAGGGATTTAACTGTATAACTTTGTGTCTGATTAGGATGCTATGTAGACAGACACCTCTGTGTTTCTAAAATTAGGTATCTGCCTATGTGTGCAGAGGTAGGAATGTCCCAGCCTCATTTCCTCTGACTGCCTTCACAGAAGACGCATTCTGGTTTGGTTTGTTCTGTTTTCATCATTCAGGCCAAATCAATGTTTAGACTGCCTAAAATTAGGCCTGAAACTTTTAATACATTTACCTTTCCCTTTGTTTGTCTTTATATTGCTCATTAATTAAAAAAAAAATAAAAAGAGAGAGAGAAGAATTTTATGGCAGGGCTAAATATTGTGCAATATGTGCTAAAAATGCACAGAACATTAATTTTAGTTGATGAATGTGCATTATTAAGTCTGACTTTAACATTTCATTTCTCTCTTTGTTGTACTGGTTGAATTTTCATGACTGTGTGACTTGAAAAATAGCGATGTCATGATGCGAAGATATCTATAGGGATGTATGCAGAGAAGAAACTGAGGGGCTGCCATTGTGATTATACCATATGACACAAGAAAATGCATATATTGCACTCATTCATTTGGGGCATGAACAGCCAGACAGAAAGGGGAAGGATTTCTGTGTCACATGCTGCTGGTATAATGAGAATAATAAAATGCATATGTGTTTGTGTAGAAGTTTTCTGAATGCATTAAGAAAAAGCTGTGGTTTTAGCAGTTACTCTATGTGGTGAAACAATGCAAATTTTCCCTTTTTCAGATAATACTCTCAGCATATTGGCAAAGCATAGTGGATTCAGCCGGCAGAAGCAAGAGGTATATCTACTGCCAATCATCATAAGCGATAGCGGGAATCCTCCCATGAGCAGCACTAGCACTCTCACCATCCGGGTCTGTGGTTGCAGCAGTGACGGTATCGTCCAGTCTTGTAACGCCGAAGCATACGTACTGCCCATCGGACTCAGCATGGGAGCCCTAATTGCCATATTGGCATGCATCATTCTGCTGCTAGGTAGGTATTCATTTCACAGCCTGGTGTTCCAAACTGTTCTGATTCCTGGGTGGCTGTAAGTAAGCACAGAAGTCACAGAGAGGGACACACAATCTAAGACAATGTAATGTCTGGCAGAACTGAGAAACCTGAGCCCTACTGTACTAAGAACTGAACGGAAGCATACAGAGCAAAGTCCCAATCTGAAATAGTCTTACACACAAGTTACATAATGAAAAGGTAGGTAATAAGAAACCAAAAATCAAATCGGGTACGTTAAGTAGCAAGGTGAACACAGTATATGCTGCACATGAGGGAAAATGGATTTGTTGTATCTTCTAAGACTTGTATGAGTTTACTCCAGATTGTAATGACATCAGAGACAAGAGGCAATGGCATCAGTTCTACAAGATAAGAAGCACTGTGTATTTTAATAAAACATACAAAATTTGTATATGACATCAAGCAAGCAAGGGAGAGAACAGTGAAGGAAGAGACCTATTTCTGCTGTTTGCGGCTTCATTTTGTAACTGAGATTTACATCAGTAACTGAGATTTCAGCATTAAGGTACAAAAACAAGTGTAGCCAATTTAGAGCTTTAAATGCATCTCCCCGTGATTCTCAAACTGATGTATCTAAGCTGCTTCTTTCTCCCTCACTGTCTCGTTCTCTTTTCAGTTATATAGTGTGAGTCTGTTGCAACACGTAACAAGAACACACCGATTCTCTTCTATCATCAGGGCTATGTTTTCAAAAAACCACCCTCTAATTATGGAAAACATCCATGATGTAGATCATTACAGACTGTGTTCAGTGAATAGTGATGGCGTGACTTTACCTAAGTGTGTGACTTTTCCAAGGGGAAAAGTTGTTGTCCAAATTCAAGCATGCAGAATCTTATTCCTTACATAAAATTTAGGTTAATATCTAAGTATGAGCTGATAATAGAAAACTAAGGGACTAACCGGAGCTCCTGATCAAATTTTCATTACTTGAATTAAGTTGAAGTTATAGGCCTTTCAGTTTTTCACCACCTTTATTATTCTTATTTTCACAAAAAGCAACCTATCACCTTTCATAGCTGTGCGTAATATGTAGTGCTTTGATTGGAAATCTTTAAACTTATCAGCCTGTGATGCTTTCTTTGCAGTCATTGTGGTGCTGTTTGTAACACTAAGAAGACACAAGAATGAGCCTCTAATCATCAAAGATGATGAAGATGTGAGGGAAAATATTATTCGCTATGATGATGAAGGAGGTGGAGAAGAAGATACAGAAGCTTTTGACATTGCAACTTTGCAAAATCCAGATGGAATTAATGGATTTTTGCCTCGTAAGGATATTAAGCCTGATCTTCAGTTTATGCCCAGGCAGGGTCTTGCACCTGTTCCTAATGGTGTTGATGTTGACGAATTTATTAATGTAAGGCTTCATGAAGCCGATAATGATCCCACAGCTCCACCATATGACTCTATCCAGATTTATGGCTATGAAGGAAGAGGGTCAGCGGCTGGTTCCCTGAGCTCATTGGAGTCCTCTACATCAGACTCAGATCAGAATTTTGACTACCTCAGTGAATGGGGTCCCCGCTTTAAAAGACTTGGAGAACTTTATTCCGTTGGAGAAAGTGACAAAGAAACTTGACAGTGGATTACAAACTTTTCATTGTTGACTTAATGATCATGTAATATTCTAGGGCCACTGCTGTTAGTTAAAACTAATGTGGCTTTTTGTTTTAGAGGCAAGTTTAGCGCCAGTCATCTATAAAATCAACTACATTGTAATGTTGAACCAAAAACAAAAAGTATATGTTAGGAGGTTAAGTCTTGTGGAGTGTGAAGTAAAGTATGTGGAGTGTCTAGAAGTCTTTGGATATTTGATATTCACTTGGCCACTCTGAAGATGGAGATTTGGATCTTTGATGATCTTCAGCGAATTAAAAGAAATTGGTGCTTTCTTAGAAAATGGACTTGCAGGGACTTTGCTGTTGAACAGTAGCTCCTGCCAGTATGCGTAAAGCTAATGGTTTGTTTCTGCATTGCCAACAAAGATCCTGGCACAGAAATGTTAAAAGCAATATCTTGGTCTTCTTAGCAATGCTGAATAGAAATAGCATTGTAAATTCCTACTGGCTTCTACTGTGCAGTGACCATACATTGTACATACAGTAATTGTTGGCCACGTAACCACAGACTGAATTTCATCTTTAAATATTGTGTCAAGCCTTAAAATATTCACATGTTCTTAATCCATTCCAGTGATGGGTAATAAATCCTACTAATGTGCAGAGATTCAGAGGCAGGGCTACAAAACCTTGCTTTACAAAAGGATCTTTTTTATAGAAGAAGGATCAATCCTGTGCTTCGTCTTTTGAAACGAAAGAAAAAACTGTGAAAAGGGATGGACTTAACATATATTAAAGAATTGCTGATTTTATTGGTGAAGATCGAATTTATTTGTTTAATCTTTAAAATAAATATTTTATTGATGTCCATTACTGATTTTATTTATCAAGACTGATAATCTATAGGGTAAGATTATGAAGAAAATGAAATTATCTCAGTTAGATTTTTTTTTTCTATATATAATGAATGTTTAATACATGTACATTTTAAAAAAGAAGAAGAATGACATATCGTTGCAGGTTAAAGGAGTAACCTAATCCATTTGCAGCTGAATTTTAAGAGAATGCTGTCAGGAATAAAACTTTCCCAGAGAAAATTTTTGACAGTTTTATATCTTCTTCATAAATCTAGTACGTGGTGTTTTTAATACAAGCACAAACAGCTGGAAGTAAACTGGTTCATGTGAATATTTAAACTCTAGACTTTTAGAAATCCACACATAACACAGTACAGTATAAAACATGCTTATAGTTCTCCACTGTATTAGAGCAGGAACCAGTGTGTACATAATTTTACTGCTTCTGTTATTAGCATTTCTTTTCTATAATATTCTTAGTGATGCACCAGGGCTCTTGCACACAGAGAAAGAACAACACTAGAAGCTGCAAGCATACTCAATTTGTAATGCAAACTTGCCATTTAGAAGTAGCAATTGTATAATAAAACTACGTATTACATGCAAATCATTTTAATTTTCTACTTTGTTTTGAAGCTATATTATTGTTGATTTACTCCATGTATTGTATTCAGAGAAACTCCTGTATTGTTTCCTACTTTGTGAAATATATTTTTATAAATACTTTTCTCGTTATTGCTTTTCTTTCAGTTTTACCTGTACACTGCAGAAAGGAATCTGCCTGACTGACTTCATAGTTCGCTGAGGAATGTAGCTCCTTCAGAATCATTTGGTAGTTGAATACAGTCAAAACACAAAAGGATAATATTTGAAGCAATTTTTGACAGCGTTGGCTGAATTAGATATGCAGCAGCCTGTGACCATGGGAGTTATGTGTGTCTAATTCACTGCACCATGCTGAAAAATAACCTCATACTTTTTCTAAGTATTGCTAGTAAAAACAATCCCTTCTCTTTAAGCTCGTCATTAATGTATGTTGCACAAAGAAAAATGTCTTAGTGCATAACCCCCCCCATTTTGCCTGTGTTTCAAAATGGAAACATTTACTTTGCTTTAGCTGCGGTGTAGCTGGTTTTAAAGACTGTAGTTTGTAGACAGCTAATATACCACATATATATGTATTATAAAGATTTTATTGAAATTAGTATCCATTTAAGTTACACTATATTTAAAAAAGCACCTCTGAACAACTTTATCTAGCCATTTTAGTAATACTATAAACTAAACAGTGAAGTAATTTAAAGATGGAAAAGAAGCAGTCGTGAAGATTGCAATGAAATTAAACATATTTATGTAACAGACTGGAATAACAGCCAAACATTCTTACTAATCACTTGCACCAAGTGCCAGGATGTTCTGAATTGCCAGGCCAAATCTGATAGTAGTGTAAATGCTAAAGTCTGATTCAAAAGTTAGGCTGAGCCAATTTCTTGTCTACATCCCACCCCTGGGAGCAAAGGAAGATGCTGTAAGACACAGATCACGTTATTTTCTGTAGCTGCATAAGCGTTTAGGGCAAGTAGCTCTGACTGTGAGTTATAGTATATGCTGTAGAGTTTTGCAAAGCTCTTTTGTAGGAAAACTTACCAATGGATAACCTTCTGATTGCCTTTCTGATTGAAAGCTCCATCGGAGACCACGGCAGCACATTCAGTAATAAGATTTCCAGGAAAAACCCCATCGCTGGCACTGTAGGAGAGGCAAAGCATGACAGAAATCTCATCACTGTCAGTCGAAAAGAGATGGAAGCTACTACTGGTGGGCATAGCAGTAAATTGTGCGTTTATACAGGTTTTAAACATGAATATCTACAACAGAAAGGGGAGAGAAAAGATAATGAATTTGTGATCTGTCAATAACAACGTGCTATTTCTTGAAGTCGTTGCTACCCCACCAAAGGGAAATGATTCATTCTGCAAACTAGTTCTGTGTAATTTGAATATAAAATTTATACCAACATGTGTTAGAGGGTTAAATGTTGATCATTCAGTTTTTCAGTACTTGTTTTTTGAGAAATGAAATTAATTCAGTATTAAACCATTTTGGATAACGACAGTATTTAGGGGGATTAGAATCAAATCGTTCTACATTTCACATCTAGATTTAGACATATTGGCGACATTCTTTTTAAGCATGTAAAATGGTAATTCATCTCTCTCAACAACATTTAATTAGCAATTGACTCATTGTAAGTGACAAGGAAAATGCATTACATTAGAATTATTAATACTGATAAATTTGATAATTAAATTCTCAAAATCTTTTACAAGTGCCAAGCGCCTTTGAGTCCCATTGATTCTGGCTTGCCTTCACCTAGCTGCGTCTCATTTGTCAGAACTGCTGGAGTAAATCATCCCACACATAAAAGTTGGAATTCTAACTTTTTGGCCTGGACACTGTCCAGACACAAAATTCAGCTCAAGCGTTTCAGCATTCAAGTACTGTGAACTGAGTAAGTGTACGTGTTTACCAATGAAAACTCTCATGACTGAAGTCTTCACCATGCCCTGTCCTTTATGGTAGCTGAAAGCATATGCTATAATATTTGTGTGCTGTGACCTTGAAATCAGGTCATGGAAAGCTCATTCAGACACAACACATTTTTCACGTGATATCATGTATACCTCTTTGTCTATGATGAATTTGAAATGACTGTGAAATACACAGGAGAGAAAATAGCTGAAGATTTTCATTTAAATCAGCGGTTGCTGATCACAGGAGAAACATTTAACACTATGGCAACTCCAAATACCCTCAACTATGTCATAGCCCAGCAGTAACAATTCTCAGTCTGGAAAAGAGATAGGATGTCTGCAAAACAGTAACTTTATTTGTACTGCTCTGCTAGAGAGGGATATGCTAATATTGATATACAGAGAAAAAAACCCTAATTATATTAAATCTGTGCATTTGCATGTACCTACATATGTGTGTGGAAATTTGTCAAGAGGCTGCATGGTCATTGAATTCTAGAAATGGACAAACGAGCTTAGAAAGCTTCTCCAAGGTCTGTCCCGCTGGAGGAAACCCTGGCAGGTAGGCTGGGTTTGTATTGGGTTTTCTTGGGATAGAATTTCAGCCTCAGTTGAGCTATTTGACTGTTTCTCTCCTTTTCCCTGCCCCTCTCTCCACCAGTTCATTCACCCATTCTGAGCTTTAATACTGTGAATATAATATTGGGGAGTCAGTTCATTAAGACCATACAGCTTTTCTTCAGCTGGTTTCAGCTGGTGTGTTCAGTGACTGGAAACACACCACTTTGGCCAAGATAGTTAAGTTCACCAAGCTCTCTTCCTTCTCTCTTATTATCCTATTTGTGTTTAGAAACAATACAAAACAAGCCACAACAACAGAATGCAAGTGGATTACTTTTCCGAGGTAGTCAGCAGACTGTATTGGTGCTTCAACGAGTTCAAGTGCTGCATAAAAATAAAAGAAATAAAAACCATAACTAGAAGCAACAGAAAAGCCTATCATAGGAAGACTTATAGTGAAGAGTCTGGATTCCTTACACCAAAGGACTATCTCTGTATTTTCAATTGTGCTAAAAATCTACAGACAATGATGGTGCTTTTCAGTAATAGAAGAATGTTCGGTAGCAACACACATTCACAAGTATTTCTAATCAAGAAAAGTGAACAGACGTTGCTCAAAAAAATATTTTTCAGATTTGGAAAATTTGTAACAGTGGCAGGATGTCCCAGGAAATATTAACGCTTCGCAGAAGAAAGAAATTTAAAAAGTAGGAGTATTCACCACTATTAGAGTTTGCTTTCAGAATGCAGCAGGTGTCATTAGCAGCAGATTGTATTGATGGAGTGAGCAATGGAAACTTTCTGTAGTCTATCGTTCAGATAAGTTGGACTCGTATTATTTCTACATTTGTACAATATTTGTGCAAGATAATATTCTGGCTTTGCAAAAGGTAGAAACCAATTTAACTTGCTGTATAATTCACTGTGATGGGGTTTGTAATCACACTGCGAAATGAGTCTAGCTGCTGTATTATACAATACTGATACTGGCTTATGTGCTGCAGTTCCTCTTGAAATAATGTCGTAGTATTCTAAATGAGAAAATATAAAAGCCCTGACAATGTTCTTATGTGCAACCGCAACTAAGACATCTTCCAAAATGGCTAATAAAAGCAAGCTGAAGCACAGAGTTTCTGGCAGAGCCTTGTCAATGTGCTCATTAACACTTCCAACACAACAATTTCTTCTTTTTCTTCCCTACCTCGTGCCCCCCCCCCCCCACCCCATGCAAAAATTAAACCAGTGAAATGAACGCAATTAACATTTCAGCGTTCTATTCAGAGGGGCTATGTAATTATTTACAAAATTCCCTTTCTTCTCCTTCCACTATTTCAGATGCTTGCTTGAGTGAAGTCTGTGTGATGATGACAGGCAGACAGAAGGATGAGTAGAGGTTACCTGTTGCAACACATGAGTGGAGAAAGCATTTATGGTATGAGAGCAATTGTACCCTCTCCTCAAAGTTCTGTCAAAAGAAAATCTCGCAGATGTTTGTCTAGGGAGTTCTCATCACGCCACAGATACCCAGGGAAAGGTCCTCCCCCACGTATACAAAATAGAACTGTTATTTTTCTATGCACTCCCAACAAACTACTTAGAAGTCCAATACTGGCATCTCAAATTCCTGTTCTTGAAACGAACACAGGCCAGCTATCCTGTGGTATATACCTATATGCAAACTCACTCCATGGTGCTTATGAACACATAGATTTGTTTCTTTACTGATGTGGAAAGCTTCTGATTTGTCAAGCTGAGAATACACAGCCTATTGGCAGAAGGCAGGTAGCACAGATAACTGATGGTAAAAAGTGGCTGATTCTGGAATGGGTCCTCATATTATATTTTACTTGGGTCTTTTTGTTAAGTCTAGCCTTTTTATTTTTTCAACCTTCAAAATAGTTTTTAATAGCAAAAAAGAAATAAGTCAATTCTCATCTTGGTTTTTGGATTACAGAAATGGGTGCTGGGGGACAGAGTATTGCTGTCATTTCTGTTGTTGTTAATGGAACTTTCACTCACGGCAACATCAACACAGTTCACTTTGCCAAATTTCACAAGCTGACAGTTGTTAAAGATGAATTTGAAAAGAAAAGCTCTGCATTTTTTTAACTGAAATGTGAGTTATGTAATTGTAA
The DNA here is from genome assembly GCF_036013475.1 of Columba livia. Lineage (NCBI taxonomy): Eukaryota > Metazoa > Chordata > Aves > Columbiformes > Columbidae > Columba > Columba livia. The sequence goes on from NC_088614.1 coordinate 18,470,109, forward strand.
GCAACGCGAAACCAGTTGAATCACCTTTAAACTCCAACAGTCCCACAGGTCCAGCCACAGATGTGATCACTTTTGGACTAATTTTCAACTACACTGGTATACCTGTATTCACATGCAATTGGTATGAGTTTCGCATGCAAGGGAATACCTCAGTCTCTTTAGCCATTGTTGAAGAGTAAGTTACCTACATTTTATTAAAAAAAAAAAAATAAAAAAATAAGTATGTCAGGATTTAACCCTATTGAGAAGGAAATAATAGGTTTTTACACTCAAAACCACAGGCACGAGTAGAATCCAGAGTGGCTTCACAGTTCTGATGCAGCATCTCAGCTGTGAAAGACAGTCAAGTGAAGAGCTGACTGAAGGAGCAGATTATTTACACAATCCATATGCCCTCCGTCCCTCACGCAACCAAGGGGCCTTGTTGCCACTATCCAGAACATGGTTATTTTGTAGGTTCCGTGAGGCAGGGGATTATCCCAGCCTCCTGCCAGGTAAGTTCCATGGCAAAGCGGTGGAGGTGGCCAAGAGCCTGTCTCTGCAGAGGGGTAGACACAGCTCTATAGTCTGTGCACTGACAGCTTTTACAGCCTTCCAGTCAGCATTAGCTTCCTTGCAGCTTCTGCAGCTTCAGGTCTTAACTGTTCCAAGCTGCAGTAACCCGGTATAACCTGTTATACCAAATAAAGGCAGGGGATTGTTAGGTAAAATGTCATTGCAATATAAAGCAGGAGATACAATTAATCCTTGCAGAAAAAGGTCAAGTATGAATCATCAAACGCTGTAGGTTTTTAATGGATATTTTCCAACCCTCTTATTTCACACGAAACAGCAGCCATTTATTTTATTGTATATAACATTTCTTCCTTAAATAAAAGTAACATTTGATGATAAAGGGGCTTTAGTTAGAATTCCATAATGCCTGCTGCTTCTTTTCTACAATTTACAAAATAAGCAGGGAATTTTCAGCCCGCTATTATATAGACTCAGCCTAATATCCAACCAGATCAGAAGACTATTTCATTCTCATCTTTCTGTCCCATCCTCATGAATGGTTTTGGCTTTTTAATTTAATTAATTAATTACATTTAGTATGGTGTCAGCGTGGCAGCCTGTTAGAGAGTGTTTTGACTCAGACTCTAGTAAGAACCCTTTTCTTCCAGGCACTGTGCTACTATCAGATAGGGAAGAAAAGCATTATCTTATGAGTTTGTGATTGCCTTAATAACTGTTTTTCAAGTTTTTCCACAGCTTATGAATATATTTTATCACATAAAGATGCACAAAAGAACCAGGTGAGTGGGATTCTCTGCAACTCTAATGTGACACAAACAATCTGTTAATTTTGATAATTTATTTCCCCTTACATTATCACCATAGTCAAATGAGGGCATAATGATGTGAAGAATTTTCTTATCACAGTCCGACTTCTAGTTGAGAATAGAAAGTAAAATAAAGACATTTAAAATATTTTTATTAAAAAACCTGTCTTTTCCTAAATTTTCAGAATTATTCAGTCCATTTTAAATTTTCTTTTCCCACCTATGGATTGTAATAATCCCAAAAGGTACTTTTACTTAATGTCTGCTAGCTAGCTTTGTATGACAAAGGGAGCTGGATTTCGGCCCAAGAAATGCTACACCACGTGTTTACACTGTGGAACAGAGCAAACAGATAAAATCCTTATTCTCCACTCAGGAGATGATACAAAGAGAGTCCGGGTAAGTCTTTTTGAACAGGGAGTTACATCTTACATTGGAAACCGTGTCTCTACTGCTGAACACTCTTGGGCTCATCCAAACCTGATTATAAGTACCGATATATACACAGCTCTTTTGCAGACTGAAATCTACTGTTTCTCCTTATGAAAAACTGGGCAGTGACTACAGCATTTTGTTTCAGTAATATTTTCAGTGTGCTTTGTGTAAACAAATATATACACTGACAGTCATAGGAGAATTCTTTCTTTTAAAAGATCACACATTGTTGCTGCAAGTGGTCCTTTCATGTGGATCATTAAACTTTAGTTTTCAACAAGGAACTATGGAAGCTGTACTTCTCACGGAGAGCTTGGATACATTCAATTGTTGGAAGTCATGACAGGTAAAAAAAGGTGAGAACTTCAGAGCGAACAGGAGATTTACGCAGCGTAAGAAAAGTTGTTGGGAAGACACAGCCTGTGCTCCAGTGTTCTGCTGTTAAATGCTTCCTCATCCGGATTCTTCCTTTCATATGAGACTAGAAAAGAATAGGCTGAATAAGCATTTTAGAGCATGGATGTAGCCATACAAACTTTGGGCGGAAGTAAGCAACCCTTTGGGTATATAATAACCTCAGGTAGAGGAAGAAGTGTGTAGGGCTCCATGCAGCATCATATGTTATTGTAGAGATTTCAAAGAGTAAGGAATGCACTGCTGAGCAAAGGGTAATGAACTGCTCAGTCCCAGTAAGTGCCCGCTGCACCAGGTACGAATGGTGCAGACTGAGAAGGGCTAATTGCCTACTCCTGTGCTGGCATTTCTTTCTGATTGCTTTTAGGTGGAAGGTGAAGCACAAAATATCAGCAGAAACAGAGGCACTAAGTCAGATGTAATACAAGACAACCTGATGTACCCTAATCCCTGATCAGGTAAATGTGTAGCAATCCTTTTTATATTTGTCTTAGGAAGTCAAACATTTTTATTTGAAAGCTGAAATACAAAATACTTGGAAGTGCTTACAGAATGTTGTCTGTATTCAAACGAGTTACTAGAATTTGTGAAGGGCTAATGCTGAAGAAGGGGTGAAACTGAATAAAAAAAGAAAGAAACCCTATTGCTGTGAATAGTTCAGCTACCTCAAAGGCTATGAGCTTCCCCTGTGCAGGGAGCCAGAGTGAGACCTATACACCACTTAATTAACACTTAAACCCACAAAATATGGCCCTCAGCACTGCAGTGATTTTCTCTGAGGACACAAACGTAGAGAATAAGCCACAAACTTGCAGGCTATTGCCATTATGTTGGCAGTCTCATACATCATTGTAACTTTCATGCCTGTACCCAATGGCTTTACAATTCTGCAGTGCAGTGTAAGCTGAAAATGTTCGAAATTGTACCAGTCAGCTGGTAAGAATTCAAATAATGTACAAGAGTTGAAAGTGAATGAGCAGCTAAAACATAAGATGTCACTTATAATCAAATCACTGTGTTGCAATCTGAGTCTGAGTGTAATTGTTTTTAGTGTGTATGCAGTAAACCCCAAATCAGATTGGGAATGCAGTGATTTCTGGGATGAGTAGCAGAGCAGAAAGCTGTATAAATGAGAAGAAAAAACTGGAATTTCTTTCTCCCAAATACATTGTAAATATGAGACAAAGTATCTGTGTGGAGTATGGGAGAGAACGACCAAAACAAGCAAACAAACAACAAAACCCACAACAACAACAAACCACCACACAACAAACCACCAAACAACCTCCAATAAAAACACCCCAACATTTCTGGATCAGTAGGCTATGTCTGTTATTGTTCAGGTAGTTAAAAAGCAGAGCAAGAATCAATTCGTTAAGAAGTCTAAGACTGCATCTCAAATAAATGTGGGGAGAGGTAATGAAAGATTCTGAGAAATATCTAGAGATGTGCTCCCCTGCTGGTTCAAGTTCAAAATTTGTAGTGGCTTCCTTCTCCCTGTGAGTCTGGAATATCTTTCCATGAGAACCAGTGTCTGAGCAAGGACTGTACATGGAGGTAGGATGCTGAACCTTGGATGCATTCCTAGGACTATGTATTTAGATATAGCCTAAATGAGTTTAGGTTGTTCAGAAAGTGTCTCATCGGGGCACCAGAGTATGACTTTTTTCCTCTCTCATACTAATGCTGAACAAATTACTAAGTGTGACTAAAGAAAGGCATTACAATCAAAACCACAAAAGGCAAAGATTAGAAATAAAATATTTAGCTGCCTGCAAGATTAACTGCACTTGAGAGTTAAGAAATAAGGCCTTTGTTTTGTAAAAATATGCAATAAGCTTAAAGAAGTCATATGATACTATAAATAACTAGAATTTTTGAGTAGGAATTGTCCTTGTAATACATGGATCAATAAAGAGGATTTATATAGTTCCCAAGCAGATATTTCAGAACAATGGTCAATTTCTCATTACTCTTTACTCTGTGCCTGTCTTATTTTATGTGCTATTCTCTTAAAAAATATTCCTGGCTTATGTCTGTGTGCTTTGCTGATGATGTTCCTGTGGAACTTTTTATTTAATGTGGGGTAGCAAGAAAGAAAAAAATCAACCCTCCTGCCAGTCCTGTCCTGTCCTGTCCTGTCCTGTCCTGTCCTGTCCTCTCCTTTCCTCCCCTCACACCTCTACTGTTTTCTGACAAGAAGGTAGATGTATTTTACCAAGATGAATACCATTTAGTCACTTTTTTCTTTTTTTTCATTATTTAATGATAACCCCTTTAATATAGTGTAGATAAATGGTATGTTCATCATATGCTTTGAGATATGTTTGAGTTCTTGGTAAGCAGTGATTTTTAATCAGAACTTAGTTCATTTAGAAGGGTATGTTATGTGCCAAAATAGTGTTGTTTCAGAACTGGTACTGTGTTCATATATACCTCTGTGAAATGAACGGAAGACAAACTTGTTTTAAATGATACAATCTCTGAAAAAAATTAAAATGTGACATTCAAGCTAGAGAATTTCTGAAGGCTACCTCATCAGTAAATAAGGAATATGAACAATCTGCCCTTATATTGCCTGAGCTTAGTGGAAAGGTAGAAAAGAAGGAAAAATAGAGCGAATGATACTGGATTGGTGAGAGAAAAAGCTATCATGGAGGTTAAAAAAACCCTGCTGTTATTCACAGGAGTTTCCTAAAGCATTAGCCCAGTTATTTGCCTCCGTAGTGAAGCAGAGAAAGAACACATTAATAGTTTAATTAATAGCCAGACTTTAGAGACTTTAGGATTTCAAGACAGTGCCAGAATTTTTCTTGAGAGACTGATTCCACCAAAAGTCTAAGAGAATTGAAGGGGAAGCCTATACTTCTGTCTCTTTAATGTGCATTATTAGTTTCCATTACTGTAGTAGCTGAATGCCTTGCTTTTTCAACGGTTATCTGCACAATGTCTCTATGCTGTAACAACGTGGTATTAACCACCTTGCACAAATAAAGGAACTGAAAGTGAGACACTAAAGGACTAAACCAAAGGACTTCTGTAGGGTCACACAGAAAATGTAAAAAAACAGGAACCTTAACCTAAATCCCACACATGTCTTGTAAGACCAGAACAGCCTCCTTTCATCTTAGTATTAAAGCAGACTATACGGCAGCTTGAACAAGGTAACAGAATACACTATAGCTGAAAAAAGTGTAATAGAAAAGACAAGATTTCATGTTTCTGTTGTTTGATTACAGTCTCTTCTTTTAACATAGTTGTTAAGTTATTCAGCTTCTTGAAGTGAACAAGAATCTTCCATTGAGTCTAATGTCAGTGTGACCAACTGATTAATTAATGATTTCTCAACACGCAGATGAGTGAGCTGTCTCATTCCCTAGTAAGAGTTTTAAATGAACCGATCAATGATTTCTTAGTCAGTTCAAAATTCTGATCTTTTTTGGTCCGTAAATTTATTTGTATGTCTCTGTGCTGCTGTGGGGTACCTATGAGTGGAATGGAACTATGTGGGAAAGACATTTCTGAGTAGTCCGAACAGGGATGGCAGTGTCAAGAGATGAAAAAATTACTCCTGCCTGCTTTTTATACCAAAGGGATGCTTTGGATAATCATTCAAAAAGCTTTTGAAATGAACCTTCAAAAATTTTAGAATCATCCCTCCCTCATAAAAGACCTTTTCTGCATCACATCAGTGAGATGAAATGAAGATGAAGGTTGCTCTGTTTAAAATTATTTCTTTCTGACATTAGTTTGAATTTGGCTTTTATTCACTCTACAGCAATCTCAGTGGAGATCATATGGCATAGGCTGCTGTTCCCATGCTCAGAAATTTTACATTTCAATGATATGTTTGTATTTCTAGATCTAAGCAGATAGAGATAAGTAGTGATTTGAGCATGCCCTGAATCCGGAATGTGCTGTCCGCAAGCTAGGGAATAAATGCACTTATGATGGGTTAGTTGTTCATGTTCCTGAGGGAGCTGGGACAAGAGGAGAGGATTCTAAACATTAGTGAAGTTTAACTTAGCCCTGCACTGCACGCTCTGTGAGTGTGCTGTATCCTTGAGTAGTGTGGCGTGCTATGGCACACACAGCAAGGCGCTGCTCTTCTGCATGAGCAATCTTCCACAAATGGCCATTTTTGTCTGTTCTCAGCTGGGCTGCAAGGAGGAAATACAGGGGTCCTTATTTTGGGAAAAAATGGAAGGGTGCATCTTGTGTAAGGAAATAACTGGAAGAAGGTTTGCAGATTTCTCATTCAAATTTGTGAAATGCAATACGCTTGACAACCCTGTCACTCTTCCTTTTTATTACAACATGATGTGTCGGGCTGTCAAATAAATAAACAGGGCAGCTTTCTAGACAGATGAGCTTTTTTCGGTAACAGTTAAAATCCAGAAGGCTTTAGGTAATGCCATTCCATAAACCACCTAGATTCCTAATAATTTCTTACCCCAATGTGAATCTGTAATTTCAGGGAAATGAAGTTGTAATCCAGAACCAACTGACATCACTGGGTTTGCCTAATATCCTACTGCTCAATTTCTACTAGAGTAATGATGTCCACATATGGACGTTGATCCCTGGTAAGATCTGTGTAACAATGCCTGTTAGCAATTTTGCTTTCATCTTGTTCGCTATTTTATTTGTCCCATATGATAAGAGGTCCTAGGCATTTTTTCCTTCAATGTTTTAAGGAAAAACAGTAGGCCTGAAGAGAATGCCTGCAAATGACATCTGTTTTGCTTTTTATGATGATTATAGATAAAAGGATGAGATAACAGTAGTTCCATAAAAGAGCAACATACTTTAAAGGTATGACATTTCCCCTCACATTTATGCATTACTTGTTATCTAAATATTTCCTTCTCCCTTTTGTCTTTGTTTTGGAAATAACAAAAGTTATCAATCACCTGGAACTGCGCTGATGTTTCCATGGCAGTTCAGTAATTAGGTCTGTTCACCAGGGGCTCTGATTAGTCCAATAAAATCTTTTGTGCAATTCTTTCAGACAGACTGTTGCCAGCCTATGAATAAAGCAAAATTATTCTAGCCACAGACTCATATTTTCTCATTGATACACAATACTTGAGCCTTAACTGCCTTTATTGTGTTGTTCTAGGTTTTTCAGTATTCAATTATCATCTAGAAATCCAAGCTCTGACCTGAGAATGATCATACATTCCCCAGCAGGGAACAAGCAGTTAACAGTTTGTACTGTAAAAAGTGCTAACAGCTGGGCAGCTTTTGCTCCCAACTGACCAGAACCAGGATGATTTAAGTGATAGACACTCTTCCTTCAGAAGAACAGCCCTGTGCACAGCTCCCAGTGTTTCCACAACTATGTTACATATCAGCATCTAAAGCTGCCCCTTCTGCTGAGTTCTTATAAGCCAAAGCATCTTGAGATCAGCTGATCAGAGGCGGCTCGGCGGGTCCCGATTCAGCGAAACCTTCCAGGTTCAGAGCATATTTTTTTGGGTGTTTTTTCTCCCAATCGTGCACTTCGGTTCTCAAGAGCCCCGGCAGCTCCCGGCAGCCCTTGCGAGGCGGTGACGTCAGTGGGCGTTACCGCGGGAGGGCGGGTGATTTGAAACCCGTCGCATCTCGGCACCGGCTCTCGGTTCCTGAGATCAGCTGATCGGAGGCGGCTCGGCGGGTCCCGACTCAGCGGAACCTTCGAGGTACAGAGATCACACCCCGCCCCTCGCCTTGAAAAAGCCTCCGGGAGGACAGCGAAATTTCTATTGAACTTCTTTTTCATATACTGGCATCTACAAGTACTGCCATACAAAACTGCTGGGGTGCAGTATTTGCTAGGAAGGGGCTGGTATGATTAGGACATGAGAGCATCTTCAGATACATATTGGACAGAGAACTTAAAGGTGAGTTACTTTCCATTTTGGAGGATAAAGGGAAACTCTGGTGCCTTGGAATTTCATGTAAATTTTTGCTACTGCAAGGAATCATAAGGGCAATATGTCATACTAATCCAGTGTTCAATTCTTTCTTGTTGCACCTTGCCATCTCTCCTATCTATTAAACAATTAGTTCTACACAGTGAGTTGCTAATTCTTCTGGATTCTCCAGTAACATTAAACAATTCTTGTCATGTAAAGATTTCAATTGTTCTTTAAGATATTTAAGTGTCATTTGCAGGGGCTTCATTGAATCATAAGTCTCTGCCGTAAACATAATGCATACAAGTTTGTGGTTTCCTAGTTTGTGGAAAAATCCATAGTACATATGGTTTCCTGTAACAGCATAAATGCAATTTTCCATGTTCATCACTACAAACACAGATGAAGATAATTAAGTGGCTAACAAATGAAAAATGGCACATATACAGTATATTCACAATAGTAGAGGAATGGAAACTACTATCAGCGTTTCATTAAAATTCATAAACTCAATCTAAGTTGAAGTGTTTTTTAGCTTTTTGATAGAAAGCACAAAGCATTTTGGCAGTCAAATGCAGTGAGGAAGAAGGGACAGATTTGACCCTTTTGTGAAGACCTGTAAGTTTGCCTCTGACACTTTCACCTGCTGCTCTTTACTTCTTCTCCCCAAAAGTTGACAAAACCTTGTTGCTATGTTTCTGCGGTGTCAACTGTGACAAATTCTAAGGAAATAAAATAATATTTAATGCCTTTTTTTTCAGCAGTTTATGCTGCAAAACACAAGTTTCATGCCACTTAACCTCCTCAATTCCTTGTCATTCTTTCTATTTTTTTAAGAATGAACAAGAAGGTTTTAAATTTATTAAGGTGGAAGAAAAAGAGGATGGAAGAACAATATTTAACCTCCCGCTCCAGCAAAGTAATAGTATATAAAGGCTGGATGTATCAAGTGATAATGTGAAATGTTGCTTGGGTGATGGGGCCTGTCATTTAGCTTCAGCTTTGTGTGGACAGCAGGACATCTTTCTGGTGCTGGCTGTTGAAAATGTCACAGTGAAGCCTTTGTCCATGCAAACACCAAGATACAGTTTTTGGATTGTGGCTTTTTTTGGTGATTGTGATAGGGAATAAAAATTTAGCCTTTTTAGTAGTAAACAGCTCTTATTAAGTTCAAATATGCATAAATACAAAACTGAGGTATCATCTACCTACATACAGCCTATAATTTTCTTCAGATTGATTTGTGCGTATTAGTGCTAATTTTAGTCTTTTTGTTAGTATATGTTACAGTTGCTTTGAACTAAGTGGCAGAGACTGCCCTTTTTAAAGTACCTTGAATTTTCAAATGTGCACCCATTAGCTCAAGTAATGCACAAAGTTACCGTGTGTAAAATCAGTGCACTTTTGCCAAGTGGTCTATTATTTTGAGCTTTTGATATAACTAATGTTTGATGAGGACAATACATTAATGCTATTTCTTGTAGAATGCTATTTCTTAGTAGATATCAGAAGTTTACAAAAGTATGGAGATATCTGACAATATATTTGATGTATCTGAGGTATTATTAAAGATCTCTCCATGTGTGTCTTGATCAGATAGCTGCTTATGTAATCGCCATGATTATCCAAAATTAATATCTGGAAAATTATAATTTATTTCACACTTCATTTACATTATTTAGTCTTACTGGATTAACTCGGATGAGGAATGCATGTTCTCTCCTGTATTTGTTAAATATTTTACTTTTAGGTGTACTCTTAGATATTAACCAAATCATTCGTGATTCAAGATGCACATGGACACAGAAGCCCCAAATGTTCCCTATATGTAGTGGTAATTACACTTTATGAGAACTTACAATGGGTCTGAGCAAATAAGTTACATTCCAGACTTCTCTAAGTAGTTTTGTATTGCTAATCTAAGTCAAAGAGGGATCTTGATCTGGCCTCAAGAGCTAACTTTGTTAGTATTCTTATTTGATTCTTCACAACTCCAGCTGTTGAGTTTTGTGTAGTTTAAATCAAACAAGCAATGCTGGAGACGATGCACAGCTGGTGGAAGCTGAACAATGTTTGACTAATTTGGAGTTCTTTTGCATGAATTTCACTCTGAGTGCAGAAGAATGAAATATGAGTACATCTACTATGGTAGATACTGAGAAAGTATAAGGTAACGCAGCAGCCTTGTACTTCATTTTGTGCTTTTGTCAGACTGCTGGGTACACAGAATTGGCAAAGCCAGTCTACAGACTTTTACTGTATTAACCATTTTAAAGTTAGCACTGTTGTCCATATTATTTGTCCTCTTGTGCATTAAGTTTCAATGTTGCGTAAGATTCTTCTATTTCAATTTTAAAAATGCAGGCACCAACAAAAAAGTCTAATAAAAGTACCTCCTTACCTCACTCACCTTGCTTTGAAATGAATTTTGGATTTGAACTTGGTTTTAATGTAAAACAAAATTAGTAGCATTTCAGTCCAAGCTAACAATTTTTTTCTCAGAGGTAAAACAATAGCATATTTCTTTCAGTAATGCGATGTTTTTGTTTAATTTCTCATTGTGTTATGCCTGAATGTCAGATTTCAGCGAGATGAAATGAAAATGATATCCTTAAGCAAACAATGGGGGATTCTGCCAGTATGACCTTTAGGGTCAATCACCTCATTAGCAGTCAGCTTTACAACTGCACGTTATTTATAGGAGAGGGATTTACAAGCTGTTAAACTAAACAACAAATGAAATTGTCCATGAGCCATCGTCATCCAATATAGAAATTCCCCTTGGGTAACAATGTGCTGCTTTTTCAATGGGAAGTTTTGAAAAAATTTAATACACTTTATTTTTTGCCAGCATAACCTTTATAGGGAACAGTCCCTTTTTTATTATGATGGAAAACTGTGCCATCAGTGTAAACAGCTCCAGATGCACAGTGAAATTCAGCAGTCACAATCCACAAGCCTCATTTTAATGAATGCTCACAGGCATCTTTCTCATCTGCTAATTGTTTTCAATCAAATTTAAAATACCACAAATAGAGAGTAGCTCAGTAGCGCATTTACATTCTCCACTAACTAACCATTTTTATTAAATATATTTTAAAAGCAATATTCTGAGAAGATAGCTTTAAGAAAGGTTTCCATGTCTGCATTTTGAAAATGGTAGTATGGTTTCAAACAACCTGTCAGCCTGAGCATGATGTGATGTAATAAAGAACTACACTGTGACATCACATGTCCAATGTTCCTAAAGAGCAGGTAGAACAGATTTCTAATGTGCCTAGTGATGCTGTTTTGCACTAACTTATGTATACAAGCACTTTAGTTATTATCACAGGGACGCTTCATTTTCTATGTTTTGCTGTTTCTGCTTTAATATTTTCAAGTAGTTCAGTCTTAAGTATTAGTCTTCTCACACAAAGTCTATTAACTGTTCTATTTAGACTCAAATTGCTTATTGCTTTCAGAAGTCTAAGTCATTGCTTCATTGTGTGTTTTAGTTTACCTCACTTTTGTGAATTCCTTTTCGATATTGTCCTTTATGAAAGAAACATAGTCCAGTCCTAATTTAGCATTTTTCCCCTGTTTGAATAACTCATTTTTGCCTGAGAAACATTTGTATTAAAACAACTCCAAAGAAAAACTTTTTCTGTTACTCACTGTGCTTTGTTCTGCCTTCTGTTTACACTGCATATGGGTAGGCAGAGAAAAAGAAAGCTGCTTTCAAGACTTCTGAACACTCGTAGTCAACTGTTTTTGGGAAAGAAACACAGAGAATTCAGAGTCAGGTTCTTACTTAAAACAAACACAAAACACCACAAACTTTTTCATACTTTCATATTTAGTCTATATTGCTAGACATTTGTAAGTAAGGGAGAGCCAACCCTGATACTCTAAGTTTAAGTGAAACAATGGTCACTTTGCATAAGAATTATATATCATTTGTGAAACTGGCATTTAGCTATCTGTGACGTAGTTCAATCAAGTCAGCAAACCTTAGGTAACTTACTTCCTTTATGACCTTTATCAATATCAGATTGACCTCACAAATCTAATCAAAACCAATGACTCTTGAGAAGTCTGACTCTGTAACTACTAACACAACCAACATCAGGCCTACATGCTGACCTTATGCTTAAGTTCATGGTAAACGTACAGAAAATGCCCTGCAGGACACACAATGTTACATAAAACAATCCTAATTCATCACACAGCATGGATGTGGGCCCACTTATCTGCAGACAGAGCTTTTGTCAGTGTAGTGGCTCTACAAAGGTTATGACTTTTTTTCTGGCCTTCCATGAAAAGGTGAATCTAAGTTCAAACTGGCAAGAAGGCAAGGAGAACATGCAGCATGCACTGCAAGAAGGGTATATCCTGTACCTGCCTTCTGATATATTTAGCATGGACTAGACAATTGCACAAAATGCCATGTTCCCAACTGTGTCCAGGACAGTTTCTCATCAAATGGATAGGGGGTCTGGTTCTTGAATACACTAACATGCGAGGGAAAATTTGGGAGATTACATAGGGTCCCTAAGACCTACAGGACAGAAACACCATTTTGCCATGGGTTGAACTGTAGCTGTGGATGGCTGCTGGCAACTTTCACCCTGGCAGAAAGATCATGCAAGGATGTGTGTTCTGTACTGTAGGATTTAATTCTGGATAGCTCCCAAATGGATTAGATTAAACAAGCTGTTATTCAGTTAAAACTCATGATTAGCTTTTCATTTTCTTTCTCTCCCTCTCACATGTCAGAAGAACATTGTCTAAATCCTGCAGTGAGAATTCATGTTAAAGAAGGAACTGCATTTAATGACTGTTTAGGACATTTGGAAAACAACTCACTAGAAAATAGCAAAATATGAATGACTACTTTAAATCTGCAAAAATATTTTATGATTTGGTACTTCCCATTCTAGAATGATAATATTTTGTACACAAAACTAAGCTCCAGAAATTACATCTAAATGAAAGACTTCTGCTAGATAATAGGCATAAGCTACTGACATCACTCTGTTCCAGGTGATTAATGCAAGTCGCTGACAATCACTTGAGTGGCATCTAGTCTTCTGTTCTGACGGTCGAGCCAATGGTGCTACGAGCTGGTATACATTTTGCTGCATGCGTCATCAGCAGAATTGCAGCTGGGGCTCACTGTAGAACTTTTATTAGAAATATGATGTATGAAGCAGAAGGAACACAGCTTGACTCTCAGATCCCAGACTGAGTTTGCTGCTCTAGCAGTTGGAGAAGTGGGAGAAAGGCTTTTGACATGCAAATTTTGTATCATTTTGGTACAAAGGCAAATGATGGATGATAAATACCATATCCCATTATATACACTTCACACTTTGCAGACAGAACCACACTTTGATATGCACAACCAGGAGAAAAGGAGTCAAAGGGGGACTATGATAGGGACATAAATGTCTACAAATAATTGAGCAGCAAGAATCCCTGTTGTGTTATTGATAGTGGCTGAAAATGGCATAATAAGGAGCAATAGCATGAAATTACTGCATAAAAGAAAACATTTAAATCAGACATTAGTGGAAAAAATCCGTAACAATGAGAAAAATTAGGCAATGGAAGTACGTATTTGTAGAGATATTTAAAACCTCGCCATGAGGTGTTCCAAAGTGTGATTTCACTTGACAGGTAGTTATAAAAACTGCAGTTTACCTATTTTATCTGTTTGTTTAGTCACATTTACAGATTTTTAGTGACAACAAGTTGTTTTTATACCATGCTGTTCTTGCCATGGGCACTGACAAACAACAAAGTGAGAGAATAAGGTGAAGTTCACAGGGCTTCAGTTCTAATCAAGAAAACTGGTGTTCTTTAGAGTAAGTTGACAGTGTCTTTTGGATTCCTGAAAGGAGATCTTGATTTTGGGACTAATTTCCAAGCAATAGAAGCAAGCATGTCACTGTACTTAAAATGCAAATTTCAGCCACATGGTGTTAGAATCTGAGAGAATCAAAATCTGATGGAAGAAATAATATCTTTACTTGAATTGCTGAGATTGCCATTGAGTCTCTTATAATCTAGCATGGTAGTAGCCTTTAGGATTCTGTCTAATTTTGCAGATCACAATGAAAAATATAATGAATTTCAAAGTTTGGAATAGTATGAACAATCTTGTTGAGTTGTATTGTTAAGTTTGGGTTTGGTTTTGTGTTCTAGTCTTTGGCTGCTGTAGAAACAGTTTGTTTCACATTTGGGGAGTGGAAGGACAAACAAAGGGTAAATGGCAAGCTCTCTTCCTGTTGGCCGTAGGACAGAAACCACCTGTGAGGCCTTCTCCTGGTAAATGTGCATCTCAAGATGCAAACATTAAGCATTTCCTTATACCAGGCATATTTTGCAAAGGATTCCGTGCGACTTTCTGCAGTACTAAGTGTGGCAGCATGAGGGAAAAATAATCTAGGCTGCATTCCTCTTTCCTGGGTATTTGCTAGAAACAGTATTCTTATATGAAGTAGAAAGATACCTTCCAGAATGGGGTGGTTCAGTCTTCTGCTTATTAATGAGGATGTACTAGTCATTATACCAAAATCTACCAGAAAGCACTGTCTAATTTCTTCTCTTCATTTCTCCTTTTTATTTCATTCTTTTGTAAGGAAGTTTCCTGTTTACTTTTTGGAAATTTGGAGTCTGATGAGACTCCCGTCCACCTCTAATTTGTGCTGGAGTCTATTATGTGCAGTCAATAGTTGATGCTTACTCATGAACCACAAGAAATCCATTTCATGTGGTATACGACAGCCTTTAATGTTGTAGTATATTGTATGTGTTTGGCTTAGACTATTTTATTATTTAGCTTAGTTTATTTTAAGATAGATCAATACCATCTACTGTTTCCAAAACATTCACTAGCATTGTGGCTAAGAAAGTGAGTGCCCAATCACAATATGTATTTTTTTTAATCACTTAATTCCAGTTAAAGCAGCTTATGTACATTTTAAGACATTGAATGTTAAAAGCACTTCGAGAGAATTCAAGGGTAGAATTACTGAAAATCTGAAATGATACTTGAAGGCAAATTTATCTACTACATATTAAACATATCAAGGTGTTTTAACTTTCCTTTTAGGTCATCATTTTGCATTTTTTCATTAGCACAGGGGATGCACTCCCATGGCTTGCCATTTTTAAATCACAAACAAGCTCACTATCACAAAATTTCACACAGAATCCCAGAATGTCAGGGATTGGAAGGTACCTGGAAAGCTCATCCAGTGCAATCCCCCCATGGAGCAGGAACACCCAGATGAGGTTACACAGGAAGGTGTCCAGGCGGGTTGGAATGTCTGCACAGAAGAAGACTCCACAACCCCCCTGGGCAGCCTGGGCCAGTGTCTGTCTCCCTCACTGAGAAAAGGTTTCTTCTCATATTTAAGTGGAACCTCCTATGTACCAGTTTGAACCCATTGCCCCTTGTCTTGTCACTGGTTGTCACCGAGAAGAGCCTGGCTCCATCCTCATGGCACTCACCCTATTTCAGTTCACTGTGAAAAGTTTCTTGGTAAATGTAGCACTACAGGGGTCCGTGGTTGTCTTGCACTGATGCATCTTTACTGAATGTACTTCTCACTCAAGAAGAGGGATCTGGCTGCCAGTGTGGAAAACTCTGTCTGTGGTCAAAGAGTCAGAGAAGTGTTTGGGTATTTTTTCCCATTTCAAGCATTACTACAGGTAATAAAGACTCCATTTGCTGAATTAAGCCCCCAGTGGCAGCCCTGTAAACCCTATTGTACAGCTATAACTGATGCAAACCTCCCAAACTATTTCAATGATGTACTGGCAGCAATACCCTTCAGTTAACTCTAAACTATTTCGGCTCTGCAGGAGCAATAGGAATAAACTTTTGTTACTAATTAGATATGACTGGATACATGTATAGATCAGATTTGTTGAGAAAGAAGGTGCCATTTTATCTTGTCGCTTTCCAGAGCAGAGCAATGCTTTAAATAAGACCTGACAGAACACTGCTCTTTCTGGCGTCTGAGCGGACAACTTGATATAATACATTACTGTGTAACATCACCATTTGTTTGCAGTTCTTCAGCCCACTTCCAGTCCAGCTGGCTTGTTTCCAAGTCATTTTGAATTGCTTTTGGAAGATTGTGTAAGACATTCTGTCCAATAGTTTATTACTATACAGACCTTGAGACAGATCATCCTTTTATAAGCTTTTTTCCTCTGTATTTTTCTATATTTCTGTAAGAGAGAGCAGCCCTGAAGCCAGCTTACAAGATCTTTAGAGGAGTTCTTCCAGCAGAGGGGAATACTCAACCCCTTTCCATGTTTGTAGACTGGGTCTAACCTCTTTACATGTTTGTTGTCTTCTCCCTCTCTTACACCTGCTAGAAATACCAGCTTATTTTTTACAGTCTTGTTTTATAATACTATCAAAAAGAATTAAAAATTAGGACAAATACATGCATTGTAGAGAACTTGTTCTCTTTTTAAACCTGCTCAGTTTCTAGATGGTAGACGGTTGAAATTATTATTCTTTTTTTGATAACTTTTTTTTTTTAAACCAGAGATCAGAGATTAGTACTGAAGAACTTGGGTTGAGTAGGAGACTTGTGACATTTAAAAGCATTCCTCCTATGCAAGATGCACTGAAAGGTACCTGCCAAGATTGCCCTTTTGGGGCTACTCTTACCATAGAGGTTTATTAATATTAAAATTAAAACAAAACAAAAATGTTTCTGTCCTAGTAAAGTTTCATCTTTGTGTCCTTTTTCCTGTAAGAGTAGCAGAAAAGAACCTTTGGATCTGTCCAGCATTGAGGAAGTTTTTTTAGTGCTTCAGTGGGTCATTGTTCAGTAAGATGACAATGTTTCTTGCATTGCTGAACAAAGAAATAATAGACTGGCTAATTTTTAGCTTTCTGTTTTTCTAAAAATGTAATGTCATAACTCTTCCATTTCTATGTTTTCTACTTCCTGTTATTTCTAAAAGAATGAGTCAGAGAAATGGAAACATAGCTGCTGTGAATAATTTAAAAGTGGTCTGAGAATAGCTAACCATTACTTCTGGTGATGCTGCTTGTGATGGTTACACAATAAGATTATCAAAAGAATTGTGGGAGACAGAAAAATGGAAAGGATGCATTAAGTCATGTAGTCATTTTTGCTATTGTAGAATTATGCCTAACATTAGTTTCACTAATGGTTTGTCTGGCTACCTTTAAAAAGTTTGAGAAAACTGATTTCCAGTATTTCTTCAACATTATCCCTATACCTTCTGCTCCTGCTGAAAGATTTTTTTAAATTATTATTATTTCATCCCATTATTTCTAGAGACTGCTCTTGCTGCTAAAGACTCTCTCTACAGGTTAAAACAGATAGTCAGCACTCCCTTTCCCCTTCATATGAGTGATGAAAAAATCATACTTCATATTTGTTGCAAAACAAAAATGCATAACACCACATATTTTCATAAAATCCACAGCATTTCATAAAAATGAGTGAACTCTGCCTCCCTGAGACTACCTCCCCAGGGAGGTGTCACAGCCCCAAGCCTGACAGTGTTCAAGAAACAATTGGACAACACCCTCAGACACATGGTGAGAACTGTGGGGTTGTCAAATGCAGGGACAGGAGTTGAACTCAATGGTCCCTTCCAACTCAGGACATTCTATGGTTCTATGATTCTGTGAACTTACTGAAGAAATTTCTTCACTTTTTTACTTTCTCATCTGTCTTTCTATCTTTGCTCCATTTTTCACACCAGTGGAGGTGAGTAGGCTACACAGCTCAGAGATGGGAAACCATTTCTTGTTTTCTATGAAAGTAGGATGGCACCATACTTGTCCCAGATACTCCCTAAGCAGCAAAAGGACAGGATACATTTACATTTTTTTTCCTTTTTGTTTTTGTTTTTTTTGCACCTTCAGTATTCTTCAACAGACTGTGGAGCTCTGATTCAGTAAATGTTTGATACTGAGTCTGAAAATGGGACAGAATCCCATTTACTCCTTCATTCTTCTTTCAGAAGGCTAACACCATAAAACCTATTCAATATTAATTTATTCTGATTTGGCTTCTGCTTTCACTGTTTGGTGAAAAGAAACTTTGGCTTTGCCATAAACAAGTATGTGCTGAATAACTGTAGAGATGGAATTTGGTCAGGATGGGAGGATACCACTTGCCAGAATGTAATTTCAGAATGTAACTACCAGCTCAAAAATAAGCTTGTCTGTTTGCTTTTCTCCTGTTAACTCTGTTTTCATAAGAGATTTTAATCCTTAACTCCGACAGAGAAAAGGTCTGGAATTAGAGGTATAAATGGCTCAGGGATGCATAGAAGCAGTGGGTAATTTTTCCTCTGTTGCCTGCCAAAACAGAATAGTGGATATTTCCCATTTGGCATCACTTTAATTAGCTGATTCCATTGTAACTACACCATTACCTATCTATTAGTATTGCTTAAGCCCTGTTAATTTCCAGGAAAAGTCTACCTGTGAAGCTGAGCCTGTTCTTATGGCTCTACACTGAGCTCTTTTCTATGGCTATAAACTGTTCAACGATAGAGATATAAATATAAAAGGACGGGCCAGAGTGAACCCCTCGAGCCGTAGAATGATGGAAATCAGATTTCATGTTTGTCTGAAGGCTGACTTAGCTGGCAGTAGCTGTCTGCCTTCTGGTCCTCTTGAGTACTGAGCAGCAGCCATGAAGTGGCATGGCCATGTCCTCATCCTTGAGCTGCACAATGCCTGATCAAGCCCTACCTTTTAGTAGCTTCTGCACTGGCATATTTGACAAAATCATTCACTTCACTTAAGGTTTGAAATTCCTCTGGTTTCATAAATTCTATGTTTCCACACAAAGCTGCTCCAATTTTTTTATCAGCGCTCATGTTCCGATAGAAAAAGCAGGTGGGCAGTTTCTCTGCTTCCTTTCTTCACAGTCTATCGAGCTGACGTCTAGTGGCAAATATAAAACTGGGACCAATCCCCTGGAAACTCCTTTAAGTTTCACTTAGAGGTCAAGTAGTTAGAATCACCTCAAGTGATCTGTACTTTAACCCTAACAACTGCTGATTTTTCTCTGGCTTCTCTGTTCTTCTCTCAACTTTTTTCCTCAAATATTCAAGTAATAGTTTTAAGCCTTTAGGGGAATTGGTCACTTGTCATTGCTCCTAGGTCTTTCAGCAAGATGAAATCTACTCAGGGAAACACACAGTCACCTCTCATTAAAGCTTTCTGACATTGTTCTCTGCTTCTATTTGGTTTTGACTTCAGCAAGTTTCAATTACATAAGTTAAAAGGTTTCCAGCTTGGATGTTTCTGTCTGATTTTGGGAACCAGAGAAAACTGGGAGACGAGACAGGACAAAAGGTTTATCAAGCAGCTCCTGAAGTGGGCTCCTGCTTTTGCCCGTGTTGAGGGACAAAAAGCAATCTTCTCCTTTGAAAGCTCTAACTTTCTTACACATAGACTGGATATTTTATTCTTTCTCGTCTCAGAGATAAAATTGGAATCTTAACATTTGTGTGAATTTTCCTAAATCAAAAATTCTTTGCCCCAAAAAATACCACAAAGAAAAGCCAGCGAAGAAAAAGCAGAAGCGCTCCATGGCAGCTGGCCGGGTGCACTCTCCCGCAGCACTGTGTTCCTGCACAATGGGGTGACATGAAGGGCTGTCCCTGCTCCATACGCCGCTTCTCCTGTGGCACAGCATGGCAGGGGGCTCACACCCGTCCATCCCGCAAACCCCTGCAGCCCCCTCCATGGTCCCTTCCTCTGTCTCACCCTGGGGGGATGCGGGGCCGGGCACGTTCACTTGACGGCGCTGCCGCTGGGTCTCCCTCAGCGGCGGTAATGGCGGCGGCCTCGAGGAGGTGGTGAGGCGTGAAAAGGGAGTGTCCGAATGCACCAATCAAAAAAACCCTTGCCCCCCAACCCAATAGGGATTGGCTGAACACTACGAGGGCCCCGAGAAGTGGGTGTTTGTGACGTCCGTCTGCCTAGCAACCCAGAATGTTCTGGAAGGCCTGAAGAGAACGCAGCCAGCAGTGGGTCGTGCTTTGCGGGCAGTGGATGCTCTGGCTGCTCAAGGGGCCTTGGCCCTTTGCGTAAGGGCTGCTGTGGGGAGATGGCTGCTGTGAAGTTTACCTGCAAAAAAGGTGAGAACCACAGTTTTATTTTCCTTGGTGTGGCCGTGCTCTGCTGGGGCGTTTGTGAACTCCGTTTCCAACACTGGTTGCCGGCCGGTGGGAACCTGGATGCAGGTGGGTGCTGTGCTGGGCTCTACCCGCCCAGCTCGGTTGCTGATCCCTGTGTGTATCACGTAGTAGTGCAACTGTCAAGAAACTGATGGGGTTGGTCTCTTTCTAAGGGGAAAAGATACAAAGTTGACAAATTCTTTTTTAAAATTACAAAACAAAATGTTTAACAATGAAGAGTGTTGGTGTTTAACTCCCAAGCGCCTAATTGCGTGGTCACCAACTAATTGTAGGTTGGTTTCCTGAAGAAATGAGGTTTAATTGTTTGTCCTCCTTGACTCTAACAACGTGATTGAGTGCATGAGAGGAATGTTTTCTCAAAGGGATTGTTACATTTTGGCAGACTGAAGGAAATTCAGCTCAAATACATAAATGCAGGTGCTATTTGTCTCTATTCATGTAGGTTCACAAC
Source organism: Columba livia (assembly GCF_036013475.1). NCBI lineage: Eukaryota > Metazoa > Chordata > Aves > Columbiformes > Columbidae > Columba > Columba livia. The sequence goes on from NC_088614.1 coordinate 18,490,838, forward strand.
ATTAACGTGTGTGGGACCACCTTAATTTCTGTGTTCTAACTGGTGCTTGACTTTCCAGTTTTAATATTTAAACAAGCTTTTTGTATAAGCTCGAAGGTGTGCCAAGTGTACGGGTTTGTACAAGATTATAAGCCACGTTCAGGGGGTTCAGGGGGTACAAACCGTATTGCACAGCATTTTAGATAGCAAAGCGCTGTTTGGCAGCTCTCTACTGGGCTTCCAGTCTGCCTCCACTGGTTTCGTGTTTATGGATGGATTTAATATAGGATGAATTACAGCTCTCTGAATGACTTAGAGGCACCTGCACTCTTTGTTGTGCGCTGGGTTCTGTCTTCAGCCACCAGAACATGTGGATTGGCCACGATTCTGATAAATTCCTTGAAGTTTAAGCAGGCTTTTGCAAATTGAGATGCTCTGTCTAGACAGTAATTTTGCAATTAAAAGCCTGCCCATACCGAAATTTACACAGTTGATTCTACCAAGCATGCAGCCTGTCATCCTCATTTGAGATTTATGACGTCAAAGGTTTACCACTTTGAATGACTGATTTTCAGCACTGTGCTGTCAGCTTAATTTGAAGCAGGGTAAACTGATAAAACCATAGATTAAGGGGTCACAGCAAAAAGTAAATCAATAGCTTCAATATTCAAATAGGTTTCCTTAACTCTGTCCAGCATCTGTTTTCTAATCTTTTCTGGTTTTCCTTTTTTTCTAAAGGTAACAGGTTGTTTCTTATTTCAGTGTGAGAGCCGGCAATTGAAGGAACGTAGAGTTTGGCCAAAACTGACTACCTTGAAGTTCAGATCATTCACTAATGGGGAAAAATGGTTGATGGCTGTTGATGAAAGTACCCCATCCGCTTCACTGGGCATGTTAATTTAAGTAACCGCTGAGTGGTGGGAGCAAGGCATTTGGAATTTAGCTTCTTGTTAGTGAACATTTACAATTCTCTGATGTCTTAAAATTAAAACGGGTCTGTCCTATAATAATGTTCATCACCACAATACAATTTAAAGAAATTTCTTTTACCATGTGAAACCTGAACTGGCTAATAATATCTACTAGTGACTGTTGATAGCATGATAACTGTGTGCCATTGATGACTAGTAGCTGTGTTGACACTGGTCTTTTGGGAGAAAAGGTACTGTTAAGAATTCAGAAGAAGACCCTCTTAAAACTTAAGGGCAGAGCTTTCCTGCTCTTCATTGAAGGCCTTTTCTGCACATCGTGTGTGGGTTCCCCTCTTTTTGGGGATATAGTAAAAAATCCATTGTAGTGCCAGAGCAGAAATTTATGAGTGGTATAAAGCGTTACAAACATTCTTTTTATTTGTTTTTAAATTTTCATTTTGTGAGATAAGTATTTTTGGGGCAGATACACATACTCTTAGTACTTTTAAGAATGCATTGGCTTCAAAGAATTCCTGTAAAATCAATATACAGTATGTTTCTTACATCAGTGAACAACTTTCTTGAGGAAACAGAGAAACAATTTAAGTAAAACAACTTTGAGCAACAGCTACTTCCAGCTTGGGCTTTTTGCTATAGATTTTGTGGACCAAATTCATTAGAAAATATTTTGGTTCATTTGGGAAACAGTATTAATGACTGTTAAGATTTGAGTAATTTAAAAATTCTTGTCCCCATTGATACTGTGAATGAATTCCACAAGCAGCAGATGTTTTCCTTGCAGATCTGTTGTTCAAGGAGTATCTACAGTTTTCAGGTGTTTGTATAGAGAGGAATTATAGCTAAACTGATAGACATTCAGGAACCCAATTGTCATCTTCGGACTGAGCATAAGAACTATACTTCCTGAATTCACAAGACCTATTGTGCACACTGTGAAACGGCATGTGTGGGGCATGTTGGACTTAATGTTTATGTATGGATAATTTGTGTAGCAAATATCTGCATGAAGCAAAGTGTATATGCACATGTTCGTGTCCAGCAGATGTTCTGCTGCAGAAGTATGGGAGCCTGTGCCAAGAGAGAAATCTTGTGTTTAATTAAGATGTTTTCCTGTTTTTTACTGGCATTCCAACTACACCTGATCAGAATGTGAGGTATCAAGGGTGGTAGCATAAGCATTTTTACACTTTAGTTTTTGACACCTGAGAACTGTAGACTGGAATTTATACACAGTTTAAATTCAATTTTACAGCAGATCTAGCCACGTTCAATTCTGTTTACGTATTACGTAAAATCAGACTGTGTGATCTACACTTTATATCTGTAATTGGTTGTGTGATGTGTTTGAATTACTAGGATACAAAAAGCCAATCTCAAATATTCTTCACAAATTTCTGTATTCGGTGCAGGGGGAGGGGAGCAGAACTCTTTGTTTTCAAAACCTCTGAAGTTCTTGAAATGCAAAATGTTTTCTTTAGGTCAATTGATTATTGACATCAGATATTCCCATTTCTCAGATGGTGAACTGAAACAAGGCCTGCTTGGTGAGAACAAAGGCTGTTCTATTACAGTGGATGATTAGACTTGCAAACCTAATTATCCCCTTTGGGACTCAGCACGGACCTAATGCAGCTTGGATTATGGAGGCAGGTTCCCACTTTCAACTTCGTTCAATGGATTTCTGACAAGTCTGGTCTTAGAGATGATTAATTTCAGTACCACGATTAGAGAGCTTTCTGCAAAGGAATCATTGGATTTTTGAGGGGTTGGAGTGGATCAACTCTTCTGTTTCACTTTGAGATTTGTTTTTTGTTTTGGTTTGTTTTCCCTATTGTTTTTATTCAGAGGAAAAAAGTATTCCAAGTAGAGCCGTCATTTAGGTCTGATGTGTGAGACATGATAGATGCACTGGGTATCTACCATCTGTATAAGGTTTATGTTTGCAAAACAAAATTGTCATAAATTCGTAGTAACCATGGTCAGTGGGCAATTTTATTGCCATGTCTAGTTTTAGCTTGGTGAGCTGATGAATGGCACAGGAGGTAAGGTAATTTGGGTAGTCACACTCCCTGTGGTGGCAGACAAACTGCCTGACCTTAACACAGATTCATGCCTACTTAGTGTCTACCCAAGGCTGTCAGTGAAGATGTAACAGGTTGTAGGTAGACTATGGAGCTTCCGTGGTAAAGGCGGTTGATGCAGCTCTCAGTGTTTGCTTTAGCTGATTGTTACTGAAGCTTCTAAAGCATGAAAGCGTATTTAATTTCCCAGAGGAGGGCAATAAAAAGAGAATTTTATTGAAATCTAAATCCTAAGCCTCAAAAACTTACTCCTGGAGTATTACCAGTGTCAACATCGGTCCTTTTCCCAGGCTGTACTTACCACTAAATTTATATTTTTATAACCCTAAGTCAAGCTACATATCAAAACACATCTATCCATTTATTTTAATATACTCAGCACTTACGTTACTGAAATCTTGTAGTGAAGGTAAGAATACTTGCAAATAATCCAGCAGACTCTAATACTAGAAGAGCTGTAAGGGTTTGTCTAGCAGAATTGCCAGGTATTATGAGCACCCTTGTACAGAAGCTTTTCTTGTGGGCTCTGTTACATAAGTTTTCGTGTATCCTTTTATCCCTTAAAAAGGGCTTTAATAATCTGTCAGCCTATGCTGTTTTCTGTGAAACTTCATGACTGTCATTTCTTTGAACCAACCATCTCAAAACCAAAAACCAACCAACCAGACCAAAACACAAAAAAACCAGCAGCCTGTAGATTAAGAAGTGATTGAAAGGAAGAGGGAAGTGAGCTGTGGTGTGAGGGGATTTTTTTGGTTTTTTTAAGCCTTTTTTCTTTACTAGACCAGGCTAAATATCTTCTCCTAAGTATGTGATGTTCTCACTCTAGCTAGCTACATATTTTCTACACTGAACAATGAAGAAAGCTCTACAGCCTTACAAAAAAGCTCTCAGACAGACAGGCAGACACAAATTTTTGTTGCCTGTAAATGAATTATTCAGGTAATAATTTACTGAACAGTAAGAAGGTACTGTACATCAACCCGATTAAAAAATAAATAAATAAGTTAAAATGTCATACATTAATGATGCTGCTGCTTAGTTAAGATCGCTTTTACTGTAGTTTGGCACAGTCAAGCATCCAGTGAATAGTACAGTAATTTTGAAAGTTATAAATACGTAATCTGGACAAAAATACTGGCAGTCAAATACGTTGTACTCTGTTTTGTATTTTACATTGAAAGATGTGTGCTGGTAGGGAAAGAAGTGCCCTACCAAAACAACTTATAGTTCTTCTTATACTGAGCTTGATGTTTTATTAGTAGGTATGGATTATTGGTGGGATGCGGTCATCAGAAGTGAGCACTGTAGGAAAGGGGTTTATGCACGGAAGCGTTTAAAGGAAAGGAAGTTGAGATCCTTGGGAGTTATCTGGTTTCTGAACAAAAAACCCAAACCTAGAAATGAGACAGAAGCCCCAGAAAAACAGACTTTTCTCAGTTTTAGATATTTTATGATGTTACTGTGGAAGGAAAGAAAGTTAGAATGTGTGTGTGGAGGAACCTTCTGTATAGTCCATGCTTCCTTCATTGACTTTCTTTTTGGCATAGTTTTTTCTTAGCTTACTAGTTTGTTCTAATAATTTTTTCTATTTAATGTAAGAATCACATTTCTAAACCTTTATCTTAATCTCCCTGAATCCCTCCATGATCCCTCCACACATACTCACGTAGGGGTGAAAGGAAGCTGGTAAGTTCCTTGTGTAATATTAAATAAGTAATGATTTTTCCCTGGGCATTTCTAAAGGTACTATGCCATTGTCTCCATTGACAGGGAAAAGAAAACCCTGTTGAAGTAGAAAATGGACAAAAATCCACCTGAATTTATAAAATGTGTGCTTCTTCCTTGGAGTCTTCACAGCTTTGTTAACATTCATCCCATAGAAGATCTTAGTAGTGTAGGAAGCCGTGGAAAACTGTGGTACCACAATTCAAATGTTGTGAAGGAGTGTATTTCATGGGTTCTTCTGTGATATTTGGATGTGTCTGGATGAATTTCTTGTTACTATGTCCATTTTTGTAGGGATGCATAGCAATATTTAAAGCAATATATAACAAATATAATGTGTTTCTGAAGTTTGGATGCTTTGTAAAATATGGATAACTTCTTGGTAATATGATTCTTATTATAGTTTAAGACTGAAAGTTGAGGTTACAGACAAGGACAGAAATCTTAAAATCACGGTATATTCAGATCTACGCTTGTACACAAGAGAAACTTTTCAGTCTTACTACCTTAGACTTCCATGAAACTTAAGATTAGAGTTCACAGTTCAGCAGTTTCTGCTAGGAAAGATTATTTCTGCTATATGCATAAACATTCAGCATGCATTTAGTGCTTTTCTATTCTGCAGTTACAGAAGTATAGATTAAAAAACCCCAAACTTTTGCCTTAAAATAAATAGTTCACCAAAACATATTTCTTGGTTAGTTTGTTATTTGCTTTCTGTTACTAAGGCAACAGTCTTTTTCCTGAAGGGTAAAAAATTGATTGTCACTGCAATGCTATCTAAGATTTAAAAACAAAACAAACAAAAAAGCCTGGACTCTCTTGCTTTGCAGATTGTCTCGATCTGAGTTCTTGGGATTTTTCTAAGCAAGCACTGGAAAAAAAGAAAACCTGCTAGTTTTTTGAAAACAGTGTATGAAACAATGTTGGCTATAGCAAGCATCTTAGGAGAGTATAAGATATAAATTGAGTAAATGATGGTAGGAAACCAAACTAGTATATGGCAATTATCACATTGGATCTAGGGTTCACTTTTTATTTGAAAATGTTTTAAATATGAGGGTCATCATACCCTTGTGTGCTATGTTCCACTATAGTACACTGTCAGAAAACATAAGGAGACAACTTGCCTTTTTTAATATATTTGAAACTTCAAATTATAACATCAGTTTCTTTGTGGTTATCCAAACAATCCACTTCTCCATTGATGGGAGAGTTTGGCTGAGTATCTCATAGCAGCAGTCCTTTCAGAACCTCCAGTCATCCTCTGTGATTTGCATCAGGCTGAAAGCAGCAAATGAAGTTAACTGAAACAAGAGCAACTTAAAGCTTCCACAGTATTTATTATATGTAGTGTAGAAGTAGTTTGAATTCTGAATATGTTTGCAGCATTTTTTCAGTGCCAGTTCAGCTGTTTCCTAGCATACTTTTTAGACTCCAAGAACACTTTTACAAACAAATCCCCAAAAATGGCTGGGAGTGGGGGGAAACCTTGACATCTAAAACATTTGCAGCCCTGTTGTGAATATGGGTACAACCACTCTTACAGTTTTGAAAGCAACCTGCAGAAATTTTCTTGTGCGTTTCCACTCTTAGTTGGAAGTAAGTGGGAGTCCAAAGCTAAATTACCATGGCAGTCGTTTGAAGTATGTTTGGTTTCCTGTGTTTGTTTGGAGAGTTGCTTTCTGTAGCCTTTCTGTGACTTTCATAAAACAAAGCTCTATGATAAGAAAACAAGAGAACGGAGTCAAACTTGCTCAAGTTCTGGCAGATTTTAGAGTTCTGTTTCAGTCCTGTCACTTGCTGAGTTACAAGTGTTTGCTATATTCTAGCAGTGTAAAAACCGTTAAGGTGATTAATTCATCTTTGAGAATTTGAGCCTTGGTTGCTTAATATTTACATACAGTCCTCCTATATAAAAAAATTAAATTGAATAGGGACCATTCAAGGTCAGAATTAACATGTTTAAACTGTAGGAAGAATTTTTTGGGAAATAAGCTGGCTTGGTTAAACCACAACAGTGGCTCACTTAAAAATTCTGTGCTTTGTCCCTGCACAGAATTATGTTGGTGTTTGGCTCTGATTCAGACAGCCTGAGTTTGACCTACATCCTGTGTCTCCTGCTACTGCTGTCTGACGCTTGGCTTTGGAAACGTCATCAGTTGTAGTAGGAGCTTAACTTCAGTGTATCTGGTAAGAATCAGCTTTCTTGTTCATCAGGTAGAGATGTGGAGACATTTGGGAAAAATCTTCAGTGATGTGCCTTTGATGGATCTGCTTTTCTATACGAGCTGAGGTTTGATATATTCTCTTCAGGAAAGATAATTTGATGGAATTCTCAAAAATTGTTAGTGTGGCAGCTGAAGCCTTGGTTCTGCTTCTTGATTTAGGTCACTATCTGTTCCCATATAGGAGGGGGTTCTACTGTTTCTTTTGGTTAATTTCCATGTAGGTAGACTTGCCAGAGTCTTGCTAGTTTTTAACCTTTGTAGTTATTTATTTGGTCATTTTACCAGAGGTATTCAAAAGCTCAGAATGCTCAGCTTCTGTTGGAGATAGTTGATCTCCAGTTACAGGCTCTTTGTGTCTCTGAAATTTTTTTGGTTGCTTGCTTCCTTCTTTAGTTGCATGTAAAGCCTTCTGCATGTGATGCACTGCCTAATTTCAGTGTTTGTGAGTCAGATTGGAACCCACCTGTTTAAAAGGTGGCCCTCTCTTAGGATGTTAGCAATATTTTCTAAATAGCTGTAGTAGTTAAACTGCAAGTACAATGTAATTAAGTAGAAATGTCATTTTATAGTATAAAATCTAACACACAGGTAAAGCTCACTGTCTCAGAGGAGCAGAGAGCACGAAATGCAAAGCTATTTAATTCAGTAGGAAAGGTTTACAGCCCTCCCGTTTTGAAATACGGAACAAAGCTGTATTGTTGGAACCATAATACACAATACTTCTTAAAGCCAGAGGTGTCTAACCTTCTTTAAATGTTCTTCAGAAGCAATCAGATGGCAAATACACGTTTTCACAAAAGCAGTTTCTTCCACAAAGCAAGAAAGCTTTATAAAGCTACTAAGCCTTATAAAATCTGTTATTACTTGTGTCCTTTATAGTCTAGGTGTTTTAGCTTTTAAAGTGATATTATCAATTTAATTAAAAACTTATCAAAGTCTACCTCTCACACAGAAGCAATTCAGAAATTCAAACCACAAACATCTTACGTGTAAATTAGATGCTAGTAATCATATCGAACTTCAGGTATGTTAATTATTTAAAAAAAAGAATCCTCTATGCATTTAATGACCTAGATAATCAGAGTACCTTGTTGTTAAAGCTGAAAATGTCTTTGACCTCTGAGGGAGTGGAAGCAAGTAATCCCTTTGGTACAAGTGAGCTTTGATTTTTATACTTAAGCGTGCCTAGTAACCTAAGTCTTTTTCGTAGAAGGTGATATTAATTATGGGCTGACATGATGGGAAAGTCATTGAAGCCTACAGAAGTATTCATCAACAGTCAGAAGACTGGTTCAGGTTCTCTATATCGCCTGAGCTCCTGTAACTCTTTGTGAAAACACATATGTCATGACAAGATTATCCCTAGCTGGTATTCCTATATTGACTTTCCTTATTGTTCAGAAGATGCACTTTCTTTTGGTCTATGTTTTAAAATAGGCATGTAGTGTTCTCTTGAGCTGGATAGAGGGTGGAGGAAGAAGAAAGGATTTTCCTAATGGTTCAACAAGAGCACTTAGTAAATAATTTATCATCATCAAGTGCCAGCTTTATCTGAAACTTGACAGGTCTTTCTTTTATGATTCAGTACTGTCTGTGGTGACCTGCTGTACACGCTGGCCATCAATGTAAATGCATTCAAGTGTCATCCAGCCACTGTGACTTTATAAAGTATATGAAGTAGTGGATTATTGTACCTACTGGCATTCATGAAGACAATGTTAGTAAATGTGTGAGTAAGTATTTTAAGGCTCATTAATATTTTCAATAGAGAAATACAAGTTCTATATTTGAATTTGTAACAGGCATCTTCTTCTATGATAACTGTAAGAAAGTGATTTTGCTTATTGATTGTCATTATCAAGCAGTCAGGCAGACACTCTAGCAGGTAGAATTACCTTTCTGTGTTGATGTCTGCCAGAAGCTAACAGCAAAAGTGATGTCCTTTCTGCTAGTGAGAGCTAATATGCAGGAAGGTAATGGGTTTTAAAAATGCTGCAAACCTTAATGGTGCGAGATCAATATTACTGTTACTACAGGTAAAATGCTCCTACATATATTATTAAGACCTTCAGAATTACTTGAAGCATTTTTGGACTGTTAGAGGACTGAGTATTTATCTTCACAATAAAATACTAATGGACCTGGATTTGGGGAAATAATATTCTTATTTTTTTTCTTGTTTAGGAATATGAAAACTTGTTTTAGGGACATAGAGATGAACATAACAATGCCAGACAAATCTATCAGTTTCTTTGCTACTAGGTAGTATTTAGATTTAGGGAAAGTTAAATGAGCTGATCTAGGAGCTAGGCAATTTTGCAGGGATTACATGTATGCCTGTGTGTATATTTGTCTGATGGGAGGAGAATGAGCAACATAATCCTGGTTTGTTCTATTAGCAGTATGTTCATAACCTTGATACCAAGGGTGTATGCCCGCAGTGAGGCCTCAGAAACACTGCAGGATGTTTAAGGCCTCAGATACTTTCCAAGCCCCATTGTTTGAATATTAATGTGCATATGATTCTAAGGTTCTTGTGTTAAGTGCAGAGCATGCAACAGTTACTTTACTTGCTATTAATGTTTTTTTGTTTTGTTTTGTTTTGTTTTTTTTCTTATCTCAAGAATGTTCTCCTGTGCTCTGCAAATTACCCTGCCAAGTTTTAATCTAGCTCATAGTTCTTATATAATTTAATTATTTGTTTGGAACCTACAAACATGAGGGGTCTGGAGCATCTTATGAGGAAAGACTGAGAGAGCTGGGTCTGTTCAGCCTGGACAAGAGAAGGCTGAGAGCAGATCTTATCCATGTTTATAAATATCTCAAGGGTGGATGTCAAGAGGTTGGGAGCAGACTCCTTTCAAAATGAGGGGCAGTGGGCACAGACTGAAGCACAGGAGGTTCCATCTGAATATGAGGAGAAACTTCTTTACCTTGAGAGTGCCAGAGCCCTGGCCCAGGCTGCCCAGAGAGGTTGTGGAGTCTCCTTCTCTGGAGACATTCAGACTCACCTGGACACATTCCTGTGTGATCTGCTCTGGGCAAACCTACTTATCAGGTGTGTTGGACTAGATCAGGGGTGTCAAACAGTTCCAACATTACATTTGGCCCTTTAAAGGCAAGCATGAGGCTGATGTGGTCCTTGGATGATCTCCAGAGATCCCTTCCAACCCCAACCATTCTGTGGTTCATATAGGTTGTGGGAGAACAGTTTAGCTTTCCTGATGGTGTCACAAGACCGCTTGGGGAAGGTCCATAGCTTGTGTCAGTTAAGTAAAAAATTATTTTTGTTGACATGTTAGATGCTCATTGGTTGAACAGGCCGGGCCTAAAAACAAACAAACAAACAAAAACAACAACAACCAACAAAACCCCAAACCACCCAACCTCAAATGTTCTAACTGGAAATAAGCAAGATATTCATGAACAGAACTGTCTTCAACTCAAGTTGGACTGAGTTCCAACTGAAATATATTACAAATCCATAAATATTAATTGCAATTTTTAAAGCTACTTCTTTTTTGTTTTCAGAACAGTAAAACAATTCTGTTTACATTTAAATTTATTCAGCATCCTTGTTAGGTCTTTTCACTTACACTGTGCAGTATGCTGAACAACTTTGGCAACAAGTTATAACGAGTTGTGTATCATGATTGCAGCTATATTGCATGTTTTCCTTATCCATAACTTTGAAATTATCTGAAAAGTATATTTTGTTTTGTTTTTTTCTGTATGGCATGTGATAAACATTCAGCTTTAGCATGCTCTGACTAACACATGGAGAATGAAATACTGTGCCATAAGCATACAGTCTAGTTTCTAGTCCTGGACAGATGGGCTAAATAATCACTGCCTAGAGATTTAGCTTTGTGACTAGATCACTTGTCACAGTAAATATATGCAGTGTTCCATAACATTGGCACAGTCTAACATGAACAAGTATCAATGCAGAATAGTAATCCTACTCAAAATGTTTCAAACACTTTCTTTCTTGCGGTGGCATGTTCAAACACATGAACAAACGTCAATTGTACATGTAATGGCAGGGTTAAAAATAATGATGATGAAAAACTTACGTATAAATATTGTCATAAGGTGAGAAGCAAGTGGAGGAGTTCATCCTGCGCAAATCCTTGTTTGGCATAGATCTACCAGATCATCTGCCAGTGATTTCTTTTTTTCCTATGCTTCTCTATTCAGTGCCAGTTGGAAAACCTAAAAAAAAAAAAACCCTAAAAAAAAAAAGATCAACAGAGCCACAAGTACTTTTGACTGGTGTTTCAGCAGCAAAATGTTTTAGAGAAAGCAACATCCATGCCAGCCATCTGGGGGTTTTGTTTACCCTCCTGAGTACTGTCCTTGATTGTCCTGGACACAGGTGGCTGGGGTACAGGGAAGGATCTTGTCTGTAATTTCAAGATGATAGTTGCAAATCACATGCTATTCCTTAGAAGTAGATCCCGTGTCATATCTCAATTGCCTTACTCGACAGAGCACAACCATTGATTCTTGAGATAGGTTCTCATGGAGCCTATGGCTGTGTTCTGTGAATGGTATTGCTTATTCACAATCAAGATGAGGACTATAGATAAACTCTGTCTTGTTTCTTTGCAGTGGCATTTGGGAAATCTCCAGTACTGAAGTCAGACTTTGCCTGAAGTTCCTGTGACTTTGCTGGCTTGCACAATCTGAACCATATGCAGTGTCAAAAGTTGCATTGAAGTTCAGTTCAAAGCTTGTTTGTTAGAATTACTGATTGGCTTTGTCCTAAGCGTTTCACTGCTCTAAAACAGTGAGATGATAACTGTGCTGATTTTAAAAAATGGATGCATCTCTATGTAAACAAGAGGTGGAAAACAAGTGATTTCACCCTCACAGAGATATAAGTTTTGTAGTAGTCGACACAGAGCAATTCTGCTGTGACTTATTACTCCATAAGCATCTCAGGTGCTCAGGATCTGATTATTGAAAAAACTGCTTGTTGCCAGAATAACGTCAGTTTTAGTCTTTGAATTTTATGTGCACTGCCCAAGAAAATACAACACGGATTTTGAAAATATACTTGATATTCTCCTCAGAAGCTGCATTAGAATGATCTTGATTTCAATCATATGTAACTAGACATTTATTTTACAAGTGTAATAGCCAATGTTTGGACTTACCTAGGAATGCTATGACTTGTTTTGTTGAGGGATCTTTTTGAAGAATATAATGCTTAAGAAATTGTAGAGATGGTGAAACCCACTGGGATAAATATAATATAAAGCATCTAATTAGAGTGTATTGCTAAATTCATATAGTGAATTGATTTAGTGAAATTCCTTGTGAGATGTGCAAAAATAAGATTCTCCTGTGTAACAGAAGTTCTGAAACTTACATTAAAAAATGAGTGATTGAAGGTTTGGTATTAAAGCACTTTCAAGCAGATAACTTTAATGTATAGAATTCATAATGATAAAATTCTGCTCAAGTTTCAGTGAAGCTAAGAACCTGATCTTTAGCAGCTTTCATAAACAGATTTCCCTCAAATTTCTTTGCAAGTGTGAAGCCTTTAAATAGATCGGTGGAACACACTACATAAAACGGTAATCAAGTGGATAGTTGGGGTGGACTTATTCCTCTGCATGTCGCTACACAACCAAGGTCATTGGAACTTATATTTCAAGTACAATTCAAGATACACAGTTGAATTCTTGAGGCCCTGATGTACAGAGGTATAGGTTTTATTTATATCTGTACCTGAACAGTCATATCAAAGAAATAGAAACAGCTTGAACCTTCAGGCTGCTGCATCTCAGCCCCGTAAATTCCTCCTGTTTCTAAACACTGGACAAGGGAGAGGTAATGGGCAAATGAACAAAAAGTACTGTAGCCCCAAAGCAGAAGTTGGGCAAGTTCTGGTTTTCGTAACAAAATTGAATTTAATTTGATTTTTGCACACTTAATGCAATATGTTCTTATAATTCCGGAATTCTATATGAATCAAATAACTGTGTAAAAAATGAATTTTAGTATTTTTACTTTAATTTTTCTTTTAATGAAAGATGGATCTGGTTTCAGTATTTGTCTAAATGCATTTCCAATCCCTCTAGAATCTTTGGATAAAAAGCTGTTCTGTTTGTTGTCAGGAATTAATAGGCATGTTATAAGATCTGTCAGCTAGCATAACCAGGCATCTTAAAGCAATCTTTTTCACCATTTAGAACAACAGTCCTTGATATTAATCAACCAAGTAGGTGATCATAGAAAACTCAGTGAAATGGACATGGTCTGATGGACAGAGTTTTGGAATCAGAAGTATGACAAGAGAAGAGGATAACACAGGACGATGAAAGTAGATTGAAATACTAGGAGATGAAGAGGATTAAACATGAAAATCAAGAGTGTCCAGAGTGAAGACGACATTTTATATGCCCGAGAAGCCAGGACCAAACTGAGTGTTATCATTTGTTTGCTGAAACAGAGTAAGCTAGAGTTTGACCTGTGAGGAATCTATTTTGTTCTTGTTTTGTTTACTTGTTTGCTTGATTTAAGTGGTTCTCAGTAAAGGATTATGTATTCTGGGAACACTGTTCTTATGATGTGCTTCCGGACAAGGATGGCTAGAGCATGAGCACACAAAACCCTGCAGTTCTCAGAGCCAGCCAGCTGCTGAGTTCCTCAGAGGAGGAAAGGCTGGGGGAAGTCATTTCCTTGGTAGGTCTAATTAGCTGTGTGATGAGATTGAGTATTTAGTTAAGTATTTTATTGTGCATAGCAGTATGATATCGTAGAAAGGTTTGAGGTTGTTGTTGTTTTGCTTGTTTTTACTAAAAGACTTTCAGTATGATCTCATAGTATTGGATTAGTGTCTGATGAGTCACCAGGATTAGGATAGAATGACTCAGTATAGAGACCAGCCTGTAACTATGTAACAGCATACAGAACTCCAGTTATAGTTGCATTAAGTATGGCAGCTCCAAGGGTGTATGTAACAGTTTTTATAGCATGCACTGATGATCTAGACTCAAATTCTGAAATCAGCATTCCTCTGAATAGATTCTAGTGCTGGTGTGAAACTCAGGTAAAACCAGTGGGGCTGATGCAAGGATAGTTACACAGAAATCCGGTCACGGGATAAAGCTGAAACAGTAGTTGTGTCAGGCTTGTTCTTTTATCCTATCTCTTATTCATTTAATCCTTAAACTTTGCTCTTTTTCAATATATATAAGCAAGATAAAATACTCAGCAGTTTTTAGAATGTGTTTTTAACTTTTTTACAAAAATGTTAATATTAGGAAAAATAGATGTGAGAAATGTGTATGACTTAATATAGTATGGTAATATAATTGAATAACACTTAGGACTTATTCTGATTTGATGAGCAAATCCTTTGTTCAAAGAAAGAAGCATTATTGGAAACCCCAGAGGATGCATTTTGTTTTGCTCATTGAAAAGATGGCATTGGGATTTAGGAATTACGAGCCTTCTGATACTCTTTTTTTATGTCCAATATGATCATTGTAGTCGCATACTCTGTAAACTTTCTGGAACTCATAAGTGACCATTTGCTGATACTTGCATAGGAATCCTACTTCAGTTAAGACTATCTAGTGATGAGATGTTGCAGCTGCTTCTATCTACATGTTGCTTTCACTACAGCTGGGAACAACTGAATTTCTCAGCAAACAATGATTAACATTTTGATCTTGACAAGCACTTTACTGTCTGAATACCAATGTCTGAGTGATTGTTTTTGCCAAGCGAGGCATAAACAGCTATTGCATATGTAGCTTGTAGTTAGCTTCTGCTTACTAGAAACATGTGATCAAATACTTGCATGCTTGATTTTTTTAAACTGTATTATAAGTAATCTCTTCTGATTTATGGTTGTAGAAAAAGTGTAGTCTTACGTGTCTAATAATGCTATGTCAGCTAACTCCACTATGAAATGCTAGATGTCTGAAAGAGCATTTAGCGTCAGGTGTTGTGATCTAATATGTTAGTGATTCATGCCAGTGCTCCCAGATACATGCAAATTGACTGTATTCAAATGTAACCAGACAGCAGTTATAGTCTACAGATTAGCATAGCCTGAGAAAAATCCAATTATCCTATCCTTGGTTGTTTGCTTTAATTATATTTCTGTTTCAGGGTACCTTTTTGGTTAACATTTTAGAATTATTTATGGAACTAAAATCAGAGTTGTAAATGTTAATATGAATCACCAGGCAGAAGTATGAGACCGTGCACTTTGTCCATCTTGTCAGTAAAGGAAACATCTTACGAATGAAGCCCAAGTACCAGGTACTAGGGGAATAGAAGTTAAGCTTTGCAATGTGCTTATGCCTTGCTACAAAATAAGCTGGAATCAAGACCAACTTACATTCCTGGCCCCGTTTTAGCTGTTGGAGAAAAGCCTCCTAGCCTTCTTTCAGGGACAGAGCAACTGTAGAAAGCTGTCTTGTGGAGAGCAGAAAAGACCAGACGGATGAAAGCTACAGGTGCTTCTGCTCGTGTCCTGATGTTCCCTCTGTATGTTCAGGAACGCTGCTGAAATAAATATGCTTCAGGGCATGACTACAGTGCGTAATCAAAGCGTGTGTTATAGTCACACGTTGCGAAAAGTGTTCACGAGAAAATATTGTGCAACTGATCATACGTGTTTATGGAGTGTGGGGTATACCTGTATTTGCTCAGACAATACTTGAACTGCATTTGATAGGTTGACTGAAGTTAAAGATGGGCAACTCTGACTATGTCTTGTCTAGTCAGGGTTTCCAATGTATGCAGGTGACTGATGGCTGCTTCTCAGGAACAGATTTGGTAGAAGGCTGGAGGAGTTTCAGTTGTGGCTCAGATCTAGTTTATTGCAAAAAGAGGTTGGGCTGGTAGCTTTTGGGCAGGGTTGCAGGTTGCCACATACTGATGAACCAAGCTGCCTCTCAAACCGATTTCTGACTGACCTGAAGGGTTTGTAATTGTCCAGAGGCAGTAGGAACAGTGTGTTTAAGCACAGGAAATCATACGATTTCATGAAGGTCTCTTTATATATAGCTGTAAAGAAAATGTAGCCTTTTGTTCATACACTTCATTGTTTATGTGATTTTTCACCTCAGAGTCAATAAGAAAGAAAAATATTTGGAAGTCATTTAGCAAGGAATTATAGTAGTAGTAGAAGTCATATGAAATAAATTAGTTTGCCAGTTTGAGATATGCCCTCTGAACAATGTCATACAGCTTTATTGGACAATCAGTGAAAGCTGATTGTGATTGAACCCCCATCCTGTGAGACTGGGATTGAGAGGGAACCATGTCACAATGAAGAATTGGCTACACATACCTGTGAGGAATTCAAAGTACAGAGAGGAGTGTTCATTAACAAAGAAGAGGTCTTAGACTTTAGAATACTGTGAAAAGACTACACAGTGTGTTGATACCTGGTGGGAGAACATTCAGAGATAGTGGCGGGAATCACAGAGTGACTATGAGAATATTTTGAAGTACAAAGAACAAAAGATGGTTTAAATATTGCATGAAGAAATTGAAGACTGATGTAAAGTGCAGATAATGCACATTGATAGTTATCCATAGGTTCATAAAATGCAATACATATACAGTACAAAAAATAATATTTGTGTGGCTTAATAGAGAAGATGAAGCAGATCAGAAGTACAGCTCAAGGTTTTTTTAGGCAACCATCAAGATCAGCTGTACTCCTCTTTACATTTGCATGTGCTTGAGTTTTTTCCTGAAGCGGGAAGACATTTATGAGGTCTCAGTATTAATATTACCCTTGGATAATTTGTAGAAATGTACTGGAGCATGGATGCTTTTGAGTCCTTGTGAAATGGTGCATTTTTGTGGGAGTAGAAACAAATGTTGTGAAGAAATTTTTCACTGAAGTCACACTAATGTAAATGGGGGAGAAGCGCTTAACAAGAAAATTCAAACTTAATAGGGTGTTACATTGCTGTCAAAGGCCCTCGTGACATAAGTGGACAGGGAATACATAACTTCCTTGCAAAAAAATATTCAGATGTTTTTCATTCTTTTGCAACTAGAGTTCTAAAGGTATAAAATGCATATAGCTAGGAACTCTTTCCATGTCTTGGGTGCTTGGACTGTGCAACACAGCAATGGAGCTTGTGGGCAAACTGTGTTCTCTACTTTCACATTCTTCCTCTTTGAAAAGATGATATATCCATAATTTGCTTTTAGAGTGCGATTTTAGATGTTACCTTACAGATTATTGGATACACTTAAGAGCAAACCAGCCAACCACCACCACCACCAACAACAACAACAACCTCACCCCTCAGTAAAAAAACAACCAATAACCCCCAGCACCAGTCCCTTCCACAGGCTGCCCATGGGGGTTGTGGAGTCTACTTCTCTGCAGACATTCAAAACCCACCTGGACATGTTCCTGTGTGATCTCACCTGGGCGTTCCTGCTCTGGCAGGGGGATTGGACTAGATGATCTTCTGAGGTCCGTTCCAATCCCAAACATACTGTGATACTGCGATTTGTTTCACCCCCACAAAGTGGCAAGTTTCCTTGGGTGACAGGTTTTACTTGAGTGCTAGTAAACTGCTGCTGTATGGTGAATGACGGTCAGATGCACCGAGTGATAATTGATCATAGGATTGAATGCTTGAGGAACTGTTGAGGCAGAAGTGGGAATATGTGAGAGAGTAAGTGCGCTCAGAATCCAAAATATTTACCAAGAATGTAATTATAGAAAGTTTGAGGTAGTAGTGTAGGGGAAGTCTGAATGGTGAAATGAGTAGAGATAGCTATTTTCTACACAATGAAGTTCTTTGTGAAGAAGCGGGATGCGATGAAATTCAGAATGGACTCAGAACCCTCAGGAATACCAAAGCACCAGGTGTTGGTAATGTTCCAGTTGGGACACAAAGAATTATCAGTCTGATTTTGTTAGTTTGGGACAAAAAAGACAAGGAATGGTAATGGTCCTGATTAATAGAAGATAAGATTTTTATTGTCTAGAGAAGAGCTATTTATTTGCTAATACAGAAAGCAAGTGGCTGGAACTAATGTAGGCTGATTGTTTGCCACCCTTGATGGAGTCACCCATGAGTCACTGCTGGCCAGGAAGCCGTCAGTCAGCTGGAAAGGTGTCAGCCTGCCTTGCATCCTGGAGTGTGATGATTCTTGATCTTTCTGAACTACTATCTTCCAAGTAATTTTATGTTCCCTCTCAAGATTGTATGCCTCTTCATGTATGTTTTTTTCTCTTGAGCTATAAACTACTACCAACTCAAAAGTTTTTGTTGTTTGTTTCTACTTACTAAAAAAAACGTTATCTTCCAAGTCTTTAACTTACATAGTCTCTTTGTGTCAATTCAACAGTAGTCATTTGCTTTGAAGCTGAGCCAGAGTCACAGCGGTGCTTTGCAGAATTTGGCCGTATATTAGAGGCAGTTGATCTGCATTGGAGTGGATCCTGGGTTACAGTCCACCTACCTGCAAAACAAACACAATTGTACGTTTATTATTTTCCCCTTCTCTCTCCCCAAGGGATTCTGAGAATCAAGAGGAGCTTTGAGATGTTTTGATGAAACATGATGGTTGAATTAAAAAATATGAAAGCAGGCTAAATACAAGTAGTACTAATTGCTCAAATGTATAAGAAATTCTCTACAAGTGCATCAAAGTAGCACAGAGCTAATTTAATAATTTATAGAGCCTATAAAGGTTTGGTAAATCATGTATCAAGTTAAGATCCTACTTGCTATTACATTTTCAGATATTATGAGTCAGCAGCTTTATAACTGTAACCATCTGAATTTCAAACGTTAAATGTAATTTAACACTGCTCTAGAATGAATAAGAAATGATAGAAGGTCACCCTTGTGAAAAAATTACTGTAACTTGATATATGTAACATAATCTATTATGTACATCAGGTTTGTGTTGTGCAATTTTACTATGTAAAACATAGCACAAACTTCTTTTTTCTTTTTTCACCTTGCTGCCACCAAAGTCACTGACAGTTCAATTTCAAAGAAAGATCTGGCTTTTGAGAAGCAGCAAACATAAAAATACAGGTTTTCATAGACATATACAGGACCAGGCCTCACTTCAGGCACAGCTTTGCTTCGAACCGTGCATCGTCTTTAGCTGATGGACTTATTTGGCATCAGCTAAGGATTATGATGGAGAGTCTGGCCTCCCAGCCAGAAAGGCGGGTTATTAGAAGGAGTCAGTCTGCCTACAAATTCAGATTCTTGTTTTTTTCTTGTCCAGTGACCTGTCAGTACCAATAGTCAGAATATATTTGTACATGGCCATTAAGACGATTGCATTTACATATACAGTAATATGTCCAGAAAGACTTTTGAGTCCTGTTTAAGGAATAGGAAATTTAAGCCAGTAGTCTTTTCTTAATAGAGGGGTCCAGTTTAAGTGTTTAGTAGTAAAGACGTTAAACTGAAAGGCTGATCATATATTGTCTTTTATATGATTGTTCCAGTTTTGAAATAAAGAATAATCTTAAATTCACATTATTTCTTGAAGAAGCCATATAATTTTGAACTTTGTAACATTTGTGTATGACAAGTTTGGAGTTAAAGTCTATTTCGAAACACCACTTCATGAAATAAGATGACCAGAGATCACCCAGATGGTTAACTTGATAACAGGAGGAAACTTTATTTAAGATGCTTGAACAGATAAAGTGCTTAATATTAAAAATAATAATAATAATTTAAGAAAATAGAAGCTGCTTTGACAGTGGCTTTATTATGAAGTCTTCCTCTGTAAGTGAAACAGAACAGGGACCAGGTGCTTTGCATGTAGCTTGTATATACAGTGTATAAGAAGTTTAATAAGTGCTTCAAAACTAGATACTGATTCAGAGCTGGGAAAGTTAACGAAATTAGTAGTATATTGAAAAGGATGCTAGGAGGCCCATTTCTTTAGAGAGGAATTATTTGGGAGTATTTATAGTGACCAAGTGAGCTGGTGAAAGGTACAGTCATTAAAATGTATTCAGATATTGCACTTTTGGATGTGTGGTTTGACATAGGGCAACACAATCAATTTTCCCAAAAGCAGTGCAGAGGGAAGATGTCACATTTACTGTTACAAAGCATCACTGTGCACTAAAAAACCTGTATGGCATTAAAAGGTCTGCTTGTGCTGAGCCAGGTAAATACTTCTGCTGGTGATGAAGAACAGTCACTTATGCTACCTATAGTAACAACAAGTCAGTCTCCATAGGCAGAAATTTGCTTTATGAATCCATAGGAAGTAGCAGCATTTCTCACATTGTCAGACAGCATTGTCATAAGACTGGGCAGGGAAAGGCAAACAGCAGCTCTCCAGATGAGGAAAGCTTTGTGACCAGCAGTGAATGGTAACACTGGGCTAGAGCCAGCTGTTGAAAAGACATGCTCTCAAACACTAAACTGCATTATTTATGTTGACACTAACTACCAATGACAGTTTCAGAAATTGAAGATACTGAGGCAAAACTACAGAGCTGATTTTCTGTTCAGAGGTTTTCAAGCAGCCGTGAAGAAGAGTGATGCAGTGCAGAAGATAATTAGGAGAGCTAAATAGTCTTGCTACGGGAAAGAGACAACTCAGTTTTTTTCAAGTACTGAGATGATTTGGTTAATACTACAAGTGAAAAGTTCAGGCAACAATTCTAATTAAAAAAACTGGGAAATCTGATAAAGAAAATGTATTAAAAGCTGTGAAATTCAAAATCTTATTGCACAGAGCATTCACTTAGGTTGATAGACCAGCTAAGTATCTCTTGGGAGGCCACGCAACTTCTTTGTTGATCTGAAAAAGATGAAGGGATAAGAGGGACCAGGCAATAAAGACTTTTACTGGGAATTGGTAGATGCAGACCAAAAAAATGCCCTTGTCAGGAAGGAACTGGAGAACTGTGGAGTGGTGGAGTATGAAAGAGTTTGTAAGGATCTTAGTAGTATTAGGCACAGTACAGAGCCAGGAAGTATGACCTAAGTAGGTTAATAAATACCCATGTACTTTGCAGTTGTCACTAGAATGTACTCTTGTATGAATTGGGAAACTGTGCGAATCGACCTAAATTTTAATTGTAATCACAATCTGAGCAGTTCATAGTGGATGATTGGGGGGAGCGGGGCATGTCTGACTTCTGAAAAGAATCTCCACTTCTTTAGTAATACGAGCATACACCAGGTGCCTGTGAGTGCTGGAACTGAATATTCACTGAGGACAGTGTTGACCTATGGTATTTGCCTGTCATTTTTCAGCCTGGTGGATGCTTGGGGCTTGATTTATGATTTCATTTGTAATCAACACAAATGTTAAGTACAAAATGAAAGAATGGGGACGTGATAGTGAACGTGAGCTGGGTTTAGACCGTCATGAGACAGGTTAGTTTTACCCAAGTGATGATGTGGTGTTGTAATAGTAATCTTTAACCCTTATCTTTAACCCTTGTGTGTGCACTGTGGTGATTTTGTTGAAACACTATGGCATTTACAAACTGTTTTGTGACCAGTGTTTAGAACTGAGAATGGGCTATATGGGAACAGAGCTAAGGGTCCCTTTGTAAGCAACCAGACAGAGCAATCAAACACAATGCATTGAATTGATGTCCAGCTTGTTAAATCTTGTTATGTGACTGTTAAAACATAAATATTACTTACAAGTTGAACAGACTATGTAGAACACTATTGTCGCTAAAACAATGATGGATTAATCACATAGGAACTCAATTATCTCCTATATTTCATAGATTTCTGCCTTGTATCATTAGTTCATGAATATTTGATATGCTGAGCATGCTTCATTGAAATAACTAATTACAAATGCTGTGATTTATTGAATGTACTTTAGGTGAGATTTAATAAAAATATCTATTCCAAACTAATTCAAACACAGATTGTGTGTTTGCTCTTAAAAAATTCCATCCAGTATAATAAATTTTCTACTTTAATTGCATGCTAACCTTTGAGAAATTAGACCTCAGGGAAAGCCTTCTACTGGAATACACAGTTTCAGAATTCAAAAGTTCAGCAAAATCCCTATTTGTGACGATGCTAGATTCAGATAATTTTTGGTCTGTAGGCACTTGCATAAGGCATCCCGTCCAGACCCATGGATTTGTGGATGTCCAGATTGCCTAACTGCTCCCTAACCCAGTCCTCATCAACCAAGGCAAACTCCTCCATTGTCCTGCCTTCCTCTGGGGCCTCAGGGGTACGGGGCTTTCAAAGTTTCCTGAAAGCTGGGGTGCTACTTGTGGAGTAAAACCTGTCTGAAATAGCATTTTTGGCAGTTGCTACGAGTGGACGTCTGGAAGCCCACAAACTCTGTAACCCCCAACAGGGAAATCACAAGATTTTGTTGTTAATTTCACATGATGTGCCTTGAACTTTCAGATTTTTCAAAGATACTCCCTAAGAATTTTGCACGTGAGAAGAATGTCTTTAAGATGGTGCTATCTTGTTAAATGTTTCAAAACTTCACTTTTCTCACCCTCAGGCGAAATTGGTCTCTACAGTCTTTACTACAACTTACACCTGTAAAAGTCCAAGTGGGGCAAGTTCATGCTAGGTATCTGATGTGCTTTGCAGTGTGAATTAGGAAGAAAAGCACAGTAGATTAAGAGTAGGTGAGTTGTTTAATATGCCTTTCAGAGCTGGAAATAATTTCCTTGAATTTTTTTTAATGCAGCTGTTACTTTATTGCCTAAACATGAGATTCATTGCTTTAAGAAAACTCTTAAATTGGTACTGTAAACAACTTAATACAGTTTTGAACTGTCCTTTGTGCTACAAAGTCATTGTACTTCAGGTTCTGTAGGAAATATTTTTGTAGCAGTGTTTTGGCTCATAAACAGTTCCCCTTGAGCAGAATTTACTACCGGTGATTTTAGAGGTAGATCTACTTGGAGAGGACTTTAAATTAAAATTCCTGACTGTAAATAAAGAAGCAACTTCAAGGAAAGTTTGCCATAGTTCAGTGTTCTGAGACTTACAGTGACATTTCAATATATGAATTTATTGATACTATAAAACTTCAGTTATTTTTTTTTAACTGTTGAGTCTGTACTTTTAACAGTGTCCCATCCAAAGCTATGAAAGACGTAAGGGAGTTACCAGTTTTTCCACTGTGATTGAATTAGATTTGTATGAGCAGAGCATTCTGAATATGAAGATGCGTGTTGTTTGCCCTCTAGATATGGCTGGTTTGTCCTTGGTTGTACCTGATGAGTGGACTCCTCTCTCCTCCTCATGATACGTGTTGTTGCAGCAAGAAGCACACAGGCAGTTGTGCGTTGCCAGGGCTTATTGCACTATGTGTAATTTTATTTCTGATGGTGGAAGAAATTGGTGCGTAGATAATTTATTACTAAGAGCTCTTTTTTTCTGTGTGTACAAACACTTTTGTTTTCTTCATTGGGGAGAAATGTCTTCTGAAAATGAAAATCTTCTTAACTTAATGAAAAGACTGAGAGTATGTTATAATTAAATACCAGTGCTTCATAAATATGTACTGGTGTCAAGGCTTAATTTCAATCAGAGAAGACTTTTAAGTAGTTATGACTATGTTGTCCTGCTTCTGACTTTTCCTGGCTCTAGTAGGTTGTTTGTAAGCAGTTTGTGTGAACTCTGTAGAGTGGAAGGAGGTGGTACTCATTGTAAATAATAGACAAAATCTTGACGCTTAATATGGTAAAAATCAGTATACCTTTATATATGTCAATTCTTTTGTCCATATATAAAAGTACTGTACTTTATAATTACTTCTGCATATTGGGCTGTGATTGTGTAGGAATATTAACCAGCTCCTGAAGGATTTTGGCCATCTTCTGGGGATTTTGCCTCTACAGCACATGGGAGTCAGGATCATTGGGTAGGTCTAATGCCACGCATGTAATATATGATCCTAACATCAACTCGAGAGTTTTCCTGAGCATGGCAGATTCTTTTATTTCAGTTTCTACATATTATATTGAGAATTAATTTATCCCCTATTTTAGTGAGCCTTAAAAATGCGAAGGTTAACATTGTCTAAAAATGTCTTTCTGGATGGAACTGATAAGGATTCTGACTAAAAATCACTTCTTTTCTTGTTCTTAATTCAGTCACATGTAAATTGAAGGTAACCAGGGAAACCAAGAGCTTCCTATCCTTACATACTTCGCAGAGTGCTTTCTGGAAATAGAGTTGTGATCAGTATTCTTTGAGAACACAATACATGAAAATAGTCTTAACACATGTCAGAAGCAGGAAGACAGAATCCTCTTATTGTAACAGTAATCATACAGTCCTCGAAATTTATCATTTTATTATGAATTTACTGGGGGCACTAGGAAATTACTAGATTTGAAAAAAAAAAAAAAGCTAAATGCACGGTAAACCTGTGTGTGTCACAAGTTCAGCATTTTTGAGCAGTATTACAGGTAGGAACAACCCCAGGTTCCAGTATAAGTTGGGGAATGACCTATTAGAGAGCAGCGTAGGGGAAAGGGACCTGGGGGTCCTGGGGACAGCAGGATGAGCATGAGCCAGCACTGGGCCCTTGTGGCCAGGAAGGCCAATGGTACCTGGGGTGGATGAGAAGGGGGGTGGTCAGTAGGTCAGAGAGGTTCTCCTGCCCCTCTACTCTGCCACATCTGGAGATGTGAGACCACACCTGGAATATTGTGTCCAGTTGTGGCCCCTCAGTTCCAGCAGGACAGGGAACTGCTGGAGAGAGTCCAGCGCAGGGCAACAAAGATGCTGAAGGGAGTGGAGCATCTCCCGTGTGAGGAAAGGCTGAGGGAGCTGGGGCTCTGGAGCTGGACAAGAGGACACTGAGGGGGGACTCATTAATGTTCACAGATATATAAAGGGTGAGTGTCAGGAGGATGGAGCCAGGCTCTTCTGGGTGACAGCCAATGGTAGGACAAGGGGCAATGGGTGCAAACTGGAACACAAGAGGTTCCACTTTAATTTGAGAAGAAACTTCTTCTCAGCGAGGGTGGCAGAGCCTGGCCCAGGCTGCCCAGGGGGGTTGTGGAGTCTCCTTCTGTGCAGACATTCCAACCCGCCTGGACACCTTCCTGTGTAACCTCATCTGGGTGTTCCTGCTCCATGGGGGGATTGCACTGGATGAGCTTTCCAGGTCCCTTCCAATCCCTGACATTCTGGGATTCTGTAACGTTTTGCTGTCCAGTTTGGTGCTTCCATGTGTACTTTCTGTGCTTAGGACAGGGCGGTAAAAGGCTAAGAAAGCTTTTTTGTTGTTGGTTTGGTTTTGTTTTGTTTTTTAAAAATTTCAAGTGCAGAGAGACCTCCCCATCACAAAGAGATACGTCATACAAGTAAAAAAAATGAAGTGTTCTAAGGCATGTAAAGGAAAAAGAAACAATTTTAAGATGAAAACTGTTCTCATTGATTAGAAAGGCAGGCTGTGATTCCTATTTATTGATAATTAAAGGCAGTGTAGAGGGAGAGACTGACATATAAAGATGCACTGGAAGCCATAATGAGGTACTAGAGCTCAGATAACAGGGGATAAACTTCAAAATACAATATTGACTTCCAGGGATTTGGATAGCATCAGACTGAGTGAATAATGAGGCATTTAAGTAACAAGTGAATGGTTCATGTTCAAGCCAAGCTCTGTGAGTTTTTATTCAAAAAAGATCTAGTTGAATTTGCTCTCTTGCTATTTAAAAAAGGGGGAGTGGGAGACTAAAGAAAAAACCCCAAACCACAAAACACCAAACAAAACAGCAAAAGTTCTTTCTGTAGGTGTGAAGGAAAATAACCACTTTCATAGGGTTCTGTAACAGCCTACCTAGAAAAGGAAACATAGAATTGCAGCTCTTTCTCATGTTTTCTATGCAGCAGCTAAACATACTCATGTTATTTGAGGGTTGTTTGTTGTTGTTGTTTTGTGGTTGGTTGGTTGGTTGGTTTGTTTTAAGGCTTTATTTAGCTGTGTATGCCATAAAGTTATCCTTAGGTTAACTCTTTTAGGATGGTTAATTTGCACGGGGTTAAACTCTCCTGTGGATTTTCTTGGGCTGTGGTTTGTCACAGTAGACCACAGGGCTTCCTTTGGATCCACTTCACCATCTTAATTAAATCTGTGGTTAGGCTTATTTAGCTATTATTCGCTTCATAGAAGAAAGACATTTGAGGGTTTGGTGTCTGCTCTTGAGGATACTAAAAGTATCTGCTTTAATTAAACAAAAACTGAAGTCAGTTCTGTGTTTTGAAGTGCTTACCAACTTCACCAGTAAATATGTTTTCTTTTAAATAGAGAGGTGTATCTGCTACAGTAAATGCTTTGTTCTAAGTGGTAACGTTTTATAAAGGAGACCTATTTGGAGGTGTTATGTCTTATGTCTTAGCGTAAAGGCTACTAAGTTTTTTTAAAAAGGTCAA
Organism: Columba livia; assembly: GCF_036013475.1. Classification (NCBI taxonomy): domain Eukaryota; kingdom Metazoa; phylum Chordata; class Aves; order Columbiformes; family Columbidae; genus Columba; species Columba livia. The sequence goes on from NC_088614.1 coordinate 18,517,180, forward strand.
AGTAAAGTGGTTTTGTTTTGTTTTCTTAACTGAATTTGAATTTTGCTTTTAAAGAAAATGGTTCTGATCTTCACAGTGTGTCCAAGGGTAGAGTAACACATTGTGTTCCGTGTTCTTGGGTGTTCCTGCCCTGGGTCCGGGTCCCTGGAACTGTTCTAAACAGGGCCTGTGGCTAATGGAGGAGGCAGGCCTTGCAAAAAGGCTCCTACTGGGTTTCGTTTCTCAAGGAATTTAGCAAAATATTGGAGATTAGAATCCCTTCTCCACTTTTCGTTTTGTTTTTTTCCCCGCTCAGTGCTAAATTATTGGTTTATAAGTTGTTTTCCAGTCCTTACTGTCTGGCTTTTCTCAGAAATTTGACATTCAATAGGAGATGTTTTTATAATAGGGATAAAGAATAGTAACTGTTCTCATTTTCATAAATTGACATTTTCTGAAGAATAATTCTATTGCCCAAATCCTGCTGCTGCCCTAAGTACATGCATAGGTAGGCAACTACTATATCACTTGAATCTCCCAAAGATTTCCTTGAAGAGAGGACTCGTTCTGAAGCGGCACCCAGGGAGGATGTACAGGAGTGCTCGGTCCTCGCAAAGGGCTCTTTGTACAGAGTCCCTGTCACTTCACAGCGCATTGAGGCTTGATTCGCAGAAGCAACCAGAGTAAGGAAGTTCTAGAAATTGAAGCAGCACTATAGATAAGTATTTTTAGCCAATAAGAATAAAATACAGAAATAAAAACAAATACTGCTTTGTGAACTTGGTACTGTGTATAAATCCACAGTTTTCCATGCATTGCCAGGTGTTTAATTTATCATGTTAGCTTTTGACGTTTTTCTGATAAGTATGGAAGGTAAATAAATCTATCACATTCTTGCTTTCTGACTGCAATTGCATTTTCAGCATAGGATGCGCTGAAATAATAGATTGCTTAGCAAAGTAAATATATGAAAATGATGTTTAGGATTTCGGTGTAAGCAGTAATTAGAGTAGCGCTTGTCAGTTTCAGAGCATTGTGAAATATTATGGCATATTGTGACTTTATTTTTACAGAATCTGTTACATACCTGTCACGTTCATTCAACTAGAAAGCATTCTTTATGACAATTCATATAATATCATAAAGGCAACCAGTCATGTTTGATACAGAATCATTGTATGTCTCAATGTTCAGATTAAATTGGAAAAGAAAAAGACAGTGCAGGAAGATTAAGCTCAGTAGAAAATGTACTTTAAAGGAAGCAGATCTTGTTTTGCAACTCCTCTTGCAGCCATAAAATTCTTAAGATGTGAACTTGCTTAAATTAGTTATATCTGCAGGAATTGGTATTTTGTGGAGTGTTGACAGAAGTGATCACATGAACTGCAACAAAATACGCCAGACTGATGAAGAAAATGTAAAACTTTGATTGTTGTTCAGTTCTCACAGGGCAAGATGGAATTTTTTTTTTACATTTATTCAGTGACTCTGACATTCTAATATATTTTTTCTTTATTGGTCCACATTTATTATTGACCAAAGTGGGCTCTTAGGTGTTCTTTATTATTATTATCTAGCTTTAACCTCTTTCTTAAGTGTATGGATGGACCTCTGCATCTCCTGTGTTATTGGAAATGATTCAGTGCAGTTATAAACATGAACTTTATTGAATCTCCTTGTGAACTGCAGGATACCTGTATGAAAAGGAATGGTTTGGTCAACCTTGGCATCTTGACAGTGTGAATTTTGGGGGTCGGTTGGCAGGGTGTCTTGTTTTTTTTTTTTTTTAATTTTTACTATATGAATGGTTTTTGTGCTTGGAAGGAATCCAGTTTGTGTGTGACTGTCTCGAGTCTATCTCTTGATACCAATTATTATTAGATCTTTTCCGTGCAGCTTGTTTTCTGTTTTCATATGTCACAGTTATTGTTAGCAGTGTTGTACGTTTCTTACATAGCACCAGATATTAGCTCAAGCATTTTGACTTTGAGCGTATCTATGCAGCTTTATCTCCTAGGGCAGATACAATAAAAGGTTTTACAACATTTCTGTAAACAAAATGTTTTTAAAAGTGGGTTTACAATCTCCTATCCTGCTTTAAATAATTTTGAATTGTATTTGACTTTGCTGCTTCCTAACAACATACTGGAGTTGGATTACCTGGAGTTTCATACAGCTGGTGCTACTGAGCCAGGTTATCACAGTTCCTAGATGGCAGCTATAATTAATACTGTTTAGTGAGGCATCCCTCTGCTGATTGGTTTCATTAACATGGCATAGAACAGTGATAGTCAATATCATTAAACAGTTTTATCCTTTCTGGATAAAAGTAACAGAGTAGTTATTAATGGAACAAATAAAAAGGTTTTATGAAACATTGGTATGTAGGTGCCTATATACTTGTCTAGCTTTATTTGTCTCTGAAATGGTGGAGATTTTTTCCAATAATGTTTACCACTAGCTGAAGTGTTCTATATGCCAGTTCGAAACAGAAGTTGTTAATAACTGTGATAGGATCTACTAAAAGGAGCTATAGCTCACCTAAAAATAGTTCAGTATTCAAGATTGCTTTCTTCTTTGATTTCCATGTCAGAAAGAGTTGTGTGTGTTAGTAGTTATCAGTTTTGCTTCAAACTTTTGTACTTCAATCTTGAAAAGTCAAACCAATGTTATCTAATACAGCTCAACTTAGACTTCTAGTCCTTATTCTGTGCCCGTTATCAGGGGTCATAAACTTATTTAAGCCATGAACTGACAACAGAAGTGTTTGGGAAATGTAGGGGGTTTATTTATTCCTTTCTAAACTAAAAAAGTGTATGTATTCTTATTTATATGTTACTTGAATGTGCTTGTTGCTGTGCTCTGTCATGGTAAGCATATGCACCGGGATTCAATTGGACAGAATATGGTGTGAATTAAAAGAAATTTCATAGAAGGACTGAAAAACTGTATTTTTAAAAGTTGTATTTTTGCATTCCAGTATTTTATTCTGATTTGCTGTCTGATTTATGTATTTAATGGCCTTTATTTTGTTGGCCAGTGTGAAATTGCATGAGATTGTGACCACTGACTTTTCTATCTCAACTCTGTAACAACTGATTTTGATGGCTCCTCAATACCGATCACTACTTAAGCATCTGCTCTCATTTATTCATGATTAAATGAGGAGAAAAGTGATGAAAAGTAGCGTTGCACTAAATGCAAAGTCTTTCACTTTTAGCTGGATGTACTCACATTTGGGTTAGTTGTACAGATATTCTTTTTTTTCTGGTACTGAGGCAATGATGAAATGTGCACGAATCATAAAAAACTCGCTATCGCTACCATTTATTGGCAACAATTGTTAATACTTTTGATGTCTTAATCATTCAGCTATGCATCTACCAGTAAATCAGCACGTTAACTGTATAAGTGATATTGTCTTCTCACAAATGTAGGTAATAATTTGTCCCTTTTGCTGTGTCTTTTCCACTAAATCATACATATATATATATATATATACACGTGTGTTATATATATATATGTGACACGCTGGTCCTCTCAAAGCTCTCTAGTGAGTTCTGGTTAATCTTGGCAAAGATGACTTTTAAAGTGCACCTTTCTGGGTACTGGAGGACCACTGATATTTTCCATGCACTCTGATTTCGTATCAAATAAGTAGCTGAAGCCAGTCAGCTTTTGCTCCGACAAAATGAAAAAGCTTAAACACACTGTGGTATGGGGTGAATGAAATGAAAATTTTGTTTATTAGGACGTTTTTACAGGGAGCCTGAAGGGACTTGACTTTGAGGGTGCCAGAGCCTGGCCCAGGCTGCCCAGAGAGGTTGTGGAGTCTCCTCTGGAGACACTCAAACCCACCTGGACGCATTCCGGTGTGGTCTGCTCTGGTGAACCTGCTTTAGCGGGTGGGTTGGACTGGATGATCTCCAGCAGTCCCTTTCAACCCCAATCATTCTGTGATTCTGTGATGTTTGTTCTGACGATTCAGTAACTTGGCTCCTCATACACTTGATTCTGAATTCAGGAAATGTCGACTCATACCTGAATGTATACAAACAAACATGCATGTAATCATTCAGCCACTTACAAGCAGCTTATCATTTAATGGATTGACACTTTTATAGACTATTATACTTGCAATAAAACCAGATAAATTTTAAATAATATATTAGTAGAATAATAATATGAGAGCTTATACTTTTGAGGTTTCTTGACTAAAAAAAATGCCAGTGGAATGCCTGTAACATCAATGAACTTGTTTACTGGGTTCAACTGGGTTGAATGGCTGCTGCAGGTCAGACATGCAAATACTGGAGAGGCTAAACATAAGCAAAGTTGTAGAGAAAGCAAAGGGAACGATTGCATAGGACTAAGAAATAGTATTTTAGCATACTTAAACCTTTGATACTTCCTTGTTTTGCAACAAGTAACAGTTAATGTTTTTTGTAAGATCAGGGGATTTGGGACATTTTTGGTTTATATTTACAGAGAAATGCTGTAGTAGTATTTTGCAGCATTTTAAAGACTAGAGGATGTGTGAGGGCTTGTCTTAACCTACCAGGACAGGAAAGAAGACTTTCACACCTTATTTTTTTAGCATTTTTCACTAAATCAGTACTAATAACAGCTATGTATCAAAGAATTTCCCCAACAATTTAGAAAAATGTTGGAACTCTATGGAATTCATGAAATTAAATTAATTTGGTCAGGGTGTGACCTGAGGTTTACTTCCGTGTATGTCAAAATAATAAGCTGGCATACTAATTTAAGACACTTGAGAAACTGGGTCACCTTTCAGAAATCCTGTGACATAATTGTCCAGTGATATTTGTCATTGCCATAGACCGGGGGAATGATTGGATACTGCAGATATCTGCTTACATTTATTACAGTCCACACCAGGAATTGTTTTGAAAATTTCCATTTTCTCTTTTGATAGTTGTTGAAGAGAAGATGTTTCAATAAGTTCTTCTGGCAATGTGGAAATGATCACTGAAGTCTTTTGTCTTTTCAGTTGCATCTTTTGAGAAGGATGCTTTGGGCCGAGATCGTGGGTATCTCCTGGCACTGCAGCGTGAAGTGCAGACAACTCCTTTTCAGTCTGTGGTAGGCGGAAAGAAACCCTGGGAGATAGTGGTTTGATGGTGTCTGGTGACGAGGACAAGGAAGAAACTAGATGGCCGAGATTTTGCTCGGTCTTTATTCAAAGCTACTCTTTATCTGAATTTTACTTTAATGGTTACGTTAAAATGTTTCCATCCTTTTTGTAATAAAGAGCCAAGAAAGCAACACAAAGTGTAGAAGGATGGAGTCTTCTAAACAGAGTGGGCTAAAAAGGATTAGCGTACATTTTTGATAGCCTGGGGGTCCTTTGCACCACTAAACTCCCTTTCTAACAGCAGCAGTGCAGTGTAGAGGAGAAATGCCCCCACTGTGGTGATGATGGTACATACAGTTTTTTGTATGCTTGCTTCCCCTGCCTTGTTATTGGAGTCTCTAGAGGTTGTTTACTGTGACTGCTAATTGGTGGAGGGGAACAATGCTAGTGATGTGACTTGGCATACTGTATGACTGGAAATGATAGCACTGTAAGTCATCCTTTGGAATGAAACAAAGCAAATTAAAAACAAAACATAAAAAAAACCTACCACAAAACTCTGCATATAGCTGATACTTCTGCCCAAGTTCTGCAATACAGGACTAAGCTTGATGGAAAAACATTGCATTGCAATACTTACTGTTCTCAGTACTTGACAGTTCTCATTGTTACTTGGGGTTCCATTTCATGTATTTTATAAATATTTCAAATCAAGGTTCTTTAGATGAAGATATTAAGATGCCATCTTTTCACAGCTGAATGTCATTGGTGACAGGTAATTTTCCAATGTTCCAAACAGGTTTTCTTTTTCTTTGTAACTTTTCTTATTTTTCGGTATTCCTAAATCCCCTCTGATTCCTTTCACACTTCTGTCTTCACAGTCAGGTTTCATAAAGAACATGGCAGGGGAAATGTGTATTCAAAAGTTCCTGAAGTTTGTGTATAAAATGGAAATGTTTGAATAGTTTACTGTGTGGTGGGCTTTTTTTGTTTTATTTTGCAGGTAATCTACTATTTTTCTGCAGTTTATTATGCTTTTGTTGTCGTTTTTGTCATGGTGGTTGTTGTTTATTCAGTTGAGGATAAATTCTTAGTATATAAAGTGAAAAGAGAAAACAAATCCCTCGGTCATAAGGACGTTAAGGCAAAGTATTTTAATTTAAGGCCTCACTCTGTGGAAGTCTTGTAGTGAAATGTAAACGGGTTCAAAGTAAGGGGCTTTAATTTATCTTTTAATTTTCTAGGAGATTTGAGTTGGGACAATGGAATGGTCTCATTTTTCATAAGTTAAGTATGTAATTAGAACAATTTCACGCATATTTATTTTTGCTTTTCAAGAAGCCCTGATTTTATTGTGTAACTAATGGCAGAATGTGGAAGGATTATTGTGGATAAATTTGCAACAGCTGTTGTAACAATTTACAAATAGTTTCTTAAGTATAAAGGTACGACCTGTTTATTTCTTTTTAATTGTGTAAAGTACATATCAACTGCTAATAAATCTATGATGTCTAGCCATGCTTGCAAGATCATTTGGATATAAATTACCATACATAATTGAGCTGTGGGCTGCAGATGATGTTGACCCACCTTCTACAGGAAATAGAATTGCTGTGTGCTTGATATTTTGTTCTTCCTTCACATCAGAATACAGATTTTGCTAAAAGTTTGATACTGTGATTTTCTAGCGTACTTCCTGAATATGTATTTTAAGTAAAGAGAATGGACAACAACATGTTGAGGTCGTGTATTGATGTATGTAAGCAAACAGCTACTGGAGTTGGGAGGTAGGCTTATCCAACTTCAGGCAATCATCTGAAAAGATAACTGGGTCTTGACCCATCAGTCACTTACCACAAGAAATAGTCCTTTCTTAAATTTGCAAAGATGCATTTTTGCTAATTTCCAACTTCAATCTGTGAAGTGGCTGTGAACCCTTATTTGCATTGGTCTTTAGAGTAAACAGTTCTTTTAATCTTTTTATTTGCTCCTTCCCTTTCTTTCTCTCTCCCCTACAGCGTGTTGGGGTTACGCTTGTATCCATTCCATAGCAGAGCTCTAGCAGCATCCTCTGCGGATGCAGACTTGGGGAGCGGAGTCTTTACCTGGGATCTCTGAGAGCTGGTTGTCAGGGCTGGCCTGGGGTGAGAGACAAGAACAGCCGTGAGGGCTCCAACAGGCAGGAGCTCAAACAGGCTGAGCTGTGTCTGCTGACCAGCTGTACTAGCTGTCCTGGCAACAGGAATAACAACAGCAGGGGCTACCAAAGTTACAATATTTAGATAACATCATCTCCTTCGAATGGCATAATCCTGGTACAGTGTGTATATACACATCATTCATTTCCATTTAACAGCTGTGCTGATGTATGAACAAATCAAGGTTGGATTCTATTTGCCATATTCCATTTGAAATGATGTTTCGCCAGTACACTTTTACGTAGGATTAACAATAATACCTCCAGTGAATATACACTGCGTTTTGCATTATGACATTATGTTTGACTTCTGCAATTGCAGTATGTAGCAATAAGGGCGTATTGCAATGGTGGCTTCTAATGCATCCATATCCCTATTCTCTGCAGTCATTCCTGATTGATGAGATCTTTGGTGTAGCCTTGGGTTTTTCTTTCTAGTTACTAGCTGAATCATCTTGACTTTTATACTTACGGCTCTCATTCCCTTTCTGTTACTCCAGTCATTGAGGTAATCCAGTTCATTTGGTTATCTCCTTTGTACTCTTTATTGACAGAGGTCCTAACTTTGTTTTAGCAGTGCTTGTCTGTTTCTTTTGCCAGGGTAATACAAAGAAAATAGTATAAAGGTTGATTCCAAGAATAATCTTTGTCATTGCTCACCTCCTTCCAGTTGATGCTTTCCTTTCAGAGGGTGGTTAAGACTTAACTTAACATTTTTCACCCTAAATAACATGTTTTTTCTTATGATGTGGGAGTATTTTTAGTTAAGATAATGGAATATGTAAGGCATGCAACTTTCAAGTCATAAGTCAGAAGGTCAGAATAACAGAAACACGATTTTCCTGTGTTGCTACTATATGCTGTGTGAATGTAGATGTCCATATTTGGAAAAGTTTCTCCACCTTCCTGTCTGGTTGAAATATGTTACCACTCCAGTTTGAATAAGAATGCAGAAAAACTCCATTGGCTAGTTAAACAACATAAGACCCTGAAAGCGCTACAAGCAGCCAGTTCATTCACACTGCTTTTATGCATCCTGAATATGCATTTTTCTTATTTGTCACCATGGTTAATATACTATTCACTGTAATAGTGTCAGAATTACATATTCAGATGGGGTGATGGAAAAAGAGAAGATCAAGGGAAAATTGAAAACAGTGAAAAAAGATTGGCTATGGGGCTGTCTTTCATGACAGCTTCATCTGTCTTCGCAGCCTCAGCTCTGTTTGAAAGGGTATAATATAGACTTTTGGTTCTGATAGTAGTCAGCATGTATGAAACCCTCATTGGGGTAACTATATGATTTCATTTTCTGCACGAGGCAAACAATTACTGTGTTACTCATGTAGGTTTGGGTCATTTAGGAAATACTGTTCAGAGTGGTGGCTATTGTGGGTTTTTCAGGGGTTTGGGTGGGGTTTTTTTGTTTCTTTTTCTGTGTTTGTCTTAAAGCTCTGTATCAGGTTTGTCATTATCTCATCCACCCCAAACAAATTTAGCGTGTCTTTTCAAAAATGCAACTTTGGCATTTACACAAACTTAATTCTTTTAACATAATATACATTGTGATTTTGAGATCTGTAATTGTGGATAACTTTCAGAATGGTTGTTTAAATGCACAAACTTTGAGCAAACTACCCATTGATGGAAACCATTTTCTAGTATGAAACAAAGCTATGTTTGTCTGCCTGTTCTCTCTAACTGATTGAAGTGTAGGCTATACAGTAAACGTTAGCAAGTGACCCAGCTGATACAGTGTGATGGCAAATTTGGAGGCTTATCCTCAAGTAGCCTATTTGGTAACATCAAGTTGTAGCTTTTGATTTGACTTGTGGGAGAACATTCTTAAGACACTTTTGATGCAGCAAAGAAGTGAGGGTTCTGCAAGCAGTTCTTCAGCTGCATCAACTACCTGTAGAATTGACAACGAATCAGTACATTTTTACATTCACTTCTAAAATCATTTTTTGATTGCTCGATCACTCCATTTGTTTATGTAAATATAATTAGTTTTTTACTAAATGAGCAAAGCTGGCATTGACCCTTGATATACAACATTGTAATTTCAGATTGTATTTCCAAGTTCATGGCAACCTCTATTCATCACCATTGCAACCTACAGCTAAATGATATCCCCTCTAGTCATCTTATTAATGTGGTTTGCTACTTAAATGTCCCACAGTAACCTTCTACTAATTAATAGATGCACATAAAATTTTATTCTGCTTTTTCAGGACCTGGACCTCTTGCTGTCTCTGAGATATCTTTAGGAAAATGCCTTAAAGCTAGTAGAGGCCATGTGTATACGGTGGGTGTGTTTGGGGTTTATTTTGTTTCCTTTTAATTTTATCCTGACACTACCTAAACTTCAGTATATACTTCTGGCTGTGCAATGCAGATCATTGTATAAAAACATTTAATTCTTTTGCATCTTTCAAAGCTTTTTATCAATACACATTTGGTAGATGTCAGAATAGAGAAGAATATTTTAGAAGAGGCAAAAGAACAAAACAACATGGTGGGAGAAATAAACGGTTAAGAAAACTATAATAAATCACAGGAATTTCTAAAGCCATGTAGTATCAAAAAGAACTTTAAGGTCTTTTTTTTTCCCATTTCTACTTCAATTAATATAATAAGGCCTTACAGTTTAATTTCTAACAGCTAGCTAAACTCCCTGGGAGGTACTCTAGTGGTAATTAGTCATCTGTGAAAATGCAGCTCAGGCCAAGTAACTGGCAGATTCATAAACACATCACACAGTGTTGTTAAATGTTCATGTTTTTTTCTTAGAGAATACACACATTCTGCCATGGGAAACGATGCCCATGAACACATACCTAAGGTTGGGAGGAGAACAGTTTAGGTCACGTTTTCTATTGATACCCTTCTTCACTAAGGAATGGTGTTTTCCCTATAAGGCGAAAGCGCTGGATGTTGTTATCTCATCACTTGTTTGGAAAACATTTTCTGAAACCTTGGCCAGGGAAACCAAGTTTCACTTCTTGCCCTGTTTTTAGAAGACAATGAACCTGCAGCTGTGGCTGAGCTGCATCTGGCCAGGCAGAGCTCGCTTTCTGTTTTGCAGCGCTGCATGTGAATGGGGGAATCCGCCCTGCTTTTGGATTGTCAAACCGGGAATGTGGCCTTGCTGCGAGGAAGAAGTGATGTTTAATTAGAAAGTGCCAGGGTTAAGGGGGAGTGGGGAAATCAATCTGTTTTCAAAATTTAATGAATTATTACAGGTTTATATTGTGAGAAGTGCTGCCCTTAGGCCTTTGGTCTCTGAATGCTGGCCTTTTCACCACATAAATGTTTTACATTTAAGCCTGTTTTTCCTGCTTTGCAGTATAGTTCATTGCAGTATACTATAACTGCATATTATTCTTATTATGCAAAGTCATATTAAACTCAATGGTGCATGTATCTCACTTCAATGTGACTTTGTGTAGTAAAATTGTATATAGTGAGAGGAATTTGTAATGAAGTAGCTGCAAAGAATTCTCAAGGAACAACTAAGGGAGAAAAATGATCTTAACACATAATTTACCACATAATCACAGCTATATAAATTTTTATGAAGCATCCACAATTGTACAACATACTTTTTTTGTTCCTCGTTATTTTATAAACAGTTTAGACCTGGGCTTGATGTTAGTGGCAAACTCTACAAAGGACAGAACTGAGACAGGAAGAGATGCTTTTCTTGTGGGTTGAAGTTAAGAAAGAAAGAACAGGAATTGTAGGTAAACAAGACCCCAGTCCTAACAGTGATATGTGGGAAAGGTTTATCTCGCAGGGGCAAAAGGATGCTGGGACAGGAATTAGCAGGGCTCATTTGGAGAGCTTTAAACTAGACTGGAAGGGTGATGGGGTTGTAGCTGGGCTTGCATCAGTAGGGCATCACTCTAGAGTTCATGAAGGGTGGGAGGCCTCCCGTAGCCCTAGGATGAAATTGGTGTGCTCAGCTCGCTCTCTGAAATGCCTGTACACCAATGTGTGCAGCATGGGGAATTGCCTTTTCAGGCAATTGCTAGGGGAAATCCCATGGGCAAGGCTGCTTGAAGGTAAAGGGGCCCAAGATAGTTGGTTCGTGTTCAGGGACTGTTTCTACCGGGCACAAGATCAGAGTATCCCGACACATAGGAAGTCAGGGAAGGGAGGCAGGAGACCTGCTGGTTAAACAGGGAACTGCTGGGTGTGCTCAAGTGGAAGAGGAGAGTTTATAAATCATGGAAGGAGGGGCTGGCCCAGGCTGCCCAGGGAGGTTGTGGAGTCTCCTACTCTGGAGACATTGCAACCCGCCTGGACACCTTCCTGTGTAACCTCATCTGGGTGTTCCTGCTCCATGGGGGGATTGCACTGGATGATCTTTTGAGGTCCCTTCCAGTCCTTAACGTTGTGTGATTCTGTGACACAAGTCATATGAAAGTCTCGCGTGGTATGCCATCCACGGCAGGAAGGCACATCATGGTTTCTGATTGTGGCAGCGCCATGAGAGAAGGTGTGCTTGATGGCCACCTGACTGAGTGACTGCGTGTCTGACCTTCAGTTTCCTCTCTCCTCCACAGTGTGGTAGCTGTAAGACGTGCTAAAACACGTGCTGTATTATTGATAGTCATGTTAAATTCTCTAAACCCATATAAAGCCAATAAGAAAGGTTTTCAGGATCAAGACTCATTGAAATTATGGGACAGTGGAGTGACCATGCAAATGGTGTCACTAAGTAAACAAAAATCTGTAAGAAACGAATCTGTGCCATGATTGAGTGCATCCTTTCATTTTCTACCATAGTTTTCCAATATCTAATTTGGTTTAGATCACAGAATCACAGAATGATACTCTGTTGTAATCTTGAACATTATTATTGTCAATGTTGGTATTCACATATAACTAGGGAATAATTTGGATTAGGATTTTGAAGAGAAAATCTAATGGTACCCATATAATAACTGCTAATAAAAACAGATCTTGCTAAATGGCCTTTGTAAGGAAAATTTTGTCCCAGCACTTTTTCAATATTAATAAGTAATGAAATTACTTCTATCGGTTCAGTGTGCTAAATGGAATTGATTACCACACTACTCATGTTAGCACACACAGAGCATAATATGGATCGGGTTTTGAAAGCTGAGTGAATGCAAAGTTAAAAATGAGAAGTTTTCTTTCCACTGAAATCAGAACGTTTAAGGCTCGGAATAAACCCTTTATATTGTACAGTAGTTCAAAGTATTTAACAGGATAGAACTGCACTTTGCAGAAGTAGTCCAAAACTGTTTCACACTTAATTGTGTTGTTCTGTCTCTAGCAAATCATATGTGTGAAGTTTCCTCAGGTATTCCTTGTTCTGAATGCAGTTTGGTAAGATTAATGGAAATAAATGTGTAATCTAATACTACCATTCAGTTGTCACTTCCCATGCAATTTCATAGCATGCAAACCTTTTCTAAATTACATCGGCAGCAACAACAATGTTCTAACATGTGACGAGTTGCACTTCATGCCCTATTACTCACAGTGTGAGTTAGATAACTATCATGAAGGTGTCAGAACCTTTGAAATGCAGTAAAAGAGAAATCACTCTTGTCTTAACTACAGGAAGAATAATTTTAGTCAACCCTTTCTGTCTACGCTTGACCAGCCGTGCGTTAGGGAGTCTTACCAGCTGGTGAGGAAGGAGTTTAAAGAACTTGCAGGAGTGAGAGAAGCATTCTTACAGGCAGTGGCGTCCTGTTATTTATCTACTTTCAGGATAAGTAAAACTGTCAGTGTTCTTCATAGCTTGCACATGCTTTGGATGATTTCATCTCCTCTCCCAAATCCTCTCCTAGTTTGCTTTGTTGCCATTTTTATTTTATATATATGTATCTATGTACATAGTTATTCTAATCCACTAGGTTGTATGGCTCAATACCTCCCATTTCTAAAGAGTGTTTTCCCACATCTCTTCCCATGTATGTTACATGTCCAGACCTTTGTTTCTAATTTCAGATCTCATTGTCTTGCTGTTGACTGTATGCACTCTGCTCAGATGCTGGAAGCTCCATAAGTATAGAACTTGATGAATCTGCGTTTCAGTGCTCCTGATATCACCAGTACCTATGTTACCCTCTTTCTTTTCTGCATCTCTCATTTGTTGTATTTTTCTTTCCTTCTGCTTATTGAACTCTTGCAGTCCATACTACCAATTTCAATCTGCTTGGCTTCCTGGGCTCTTTCGGAACTATTTTTTAACACCTGCTGGTTTTGGGAGCCATATAGATTTTAAACTTTAAGTTCTGTTTGGAAGTCTTGATTTATGTTCACAGTATGGCAAGCTGATAGTTTTTCCCTCCTCTTCACCTTCATTGCTAGTCTCTTAACATGACAAACAGCGCAGGAATATACCTTAGTTTTAAATGCTATTGTAATTATATGTAAAACAAAATTGAGGCAGAAAATAATTATCATAATTGTATGAAACAAACTGTACTACACATGAATGAAACATGATATTACCATGCCACTGTTTGTCTTCAGTGCATTGAACCTACCCTTTTTATATAGGAATCGGCACTCTGTGTTCTGACATAGGAAGTTAATTGTAAAATCTACAGTACAGTCTTGGTAGCAAATTTTAAATGACTTATTGAATTCAAACTACAGGAGAGATTGAGGCAGGTAGGATGTGATTACCTATGTTGAAATGTTGCTAGGGTACTTGTTCAGACATTGGAGAGTCACAAAACTTAGGTATGAACTTGCTGAATATTTCCACGGTTTGGAGTTTTCTTTGGAAGTTGAGCACCCAAAACTGAGCAAGCCTTATGGGACAGACACATTGTGAGAGCCCAGCATGAAGGGTTCCTACAGGAAATATTGTGTGTTCTGATGTTTAAAGGATATTGATATAGAACATTATTAGGCAGAAGCTGGTGGCAGTAGAATATACTCAGAATTTGGTAGAAGGTCTGGGGTTGCTGGATGTGTGACAGAGGAACAGAGCACAGTGATCTGTCAAGGCTTTATGTTCAGTAGTAGGTTTTTGTGTCTGTCAGACTGGTGTCTAGTTCGACCCTTGATGTCCCTGTGAATTATTAAATGCCTTAATATTCTGAATCTGTGTACAATCACATACATACTTTGGTAATCTATATTTATATGGAACTGTCATTTCCTGAATTATAAACTGTTATGCAGCTACTGTTCTTTAAATGTGAAGTATTTACATAAGCTATATTAGGAAAATTGCTATCTGAAATAACTATATTGAGCACCTGGCATAAGTGCATAGATTATTTAATGTGACTTAACATCAGACTTTAAATAGTCTCCTCACTAACAATCTGCATATCACAAATTTAATCCACATAGAAAGTGCAAAACTGACAAGATAATTAACTTACCGTAAGTTTAACACAACTGAGCGATGGAATCTGGGTAAAACACTATGAAATGTGGATAGACCTGTTTCTGGAAGGACAGTAAATGACCAAATCTCACTGATTTCAAGCAAGAACATTCACTGTAGTATCTTTTATTATTAGGGTGACCACTGTACTGTGAGATTTTTTTTGACTATCAGTGTGTTTTCTCAATACTATTACTGCAATATTACTAATATCAGTAGTGACTAATGTATTGATTACTTGTTAAACAGCACTGTCTCTGAGAAAATGGAATTTTTACAAATTATTCATGTAGTTGATGATAATTAAAATGCCATCTATTTCCAGTATAATTTTAGAGATTTAACTCAGTTGTATTTATTACAATATAGGGAAAATGTAGCGGTATTTACTATATAGAAATAAATTAATATTTTATGAATATTTATTTTTGAGTAGTTTGGAAAATGAGAATGAGAGCTAGAACAAAAAATATAACTAAATGCTTTAAGTTAAAAAAAAAAAAACAGCTGCAAATAGGGGGCAGTTGTACTTTATTCTGTTTTAATTGCATACTCAGCCAATATACATTTTCAGCTTTTGACTTAAGAATCATTCTTTTTAGTAACATCAGCAGCTGTATCCCACCATCACTACTAACCCCACACCAGTGCTGGCAGTTCTAGAGATACAAGAAGTAATCTCATTTTCAGAATAGGGGAATATTACACGACTTAGTATAATTGCATGCAACATGTGCAAATATCGTTCATCTAAAATGACACCTCATATACATATACTCATGATGCTTATATTTATATGTGGAATATATATGAAGTGAAGTATTCCATCTATTTTTGGTTAGATGATGTCTGATTCACAGTACAGTTAGGCAATTAAAGCTATCCAGTGACTCCTTGGAAACAAAATTTATGCACAGTTTATTATCTTCTGCAACTTGAAATTCATTATAGGGATAAATAATTTAGGCCAGTTCTCCCATGAAGTGCACCCATGTTACATCAGAAGGAGATTTCTTCTCTTGCATTTCCAAGCTCAGTGCCCAGGAAGGCCCTTCTGCTTGGTTGCTAAGTCAACACAAATCAAACGTAATTGTACAAGTTTGTCCTTTATGTTTCATTGCACATGCTTCACCCTGTTACCCAACGTCCTTTTGTTGGTGCTGGGAGCTCTTTATCTTGGCAACTAAGGCATTTTTTGGTTCTATACTTGATATTAAAGTCCAAACTAATCACAATGATGCACAGATTTAAGGTCATGCTAGCTTTCAAATGCTAATTGTTCTGCCAGCAGTTCTCATTTACAAGGATTTTTAAAGGCTACACGCACATTCCATAGGATTCAGTAGTTGGACGTCTTCTGAAACCAATTAAGAAGTATAACTGGTCTTAAAAAAGAAGCCATATGCATATTGTCCTAGGCTGCTGCTTTCACTGTATGCAGATTTATTTAAAAGCCATTTTAATTAAGTTATGAAGGTTTGAAATCTATTTAAGCTTTTTTTTTTTTTTCTTAAATGGTTTTATTTAGCAGAGGAAACCACAGATAATATTATTTCCTTTTTTCTTCCCCATCCCACCTTTTCCTGCGGGAGGTACAAAATAACAAAAGCTGTCTTAAGTGGTTTATTTTTGTTTGTTCGTTTTTACTTAATCTGTTTATTAGATGTCTACAAATTGATTGTGTATGTATATATATTTCAAATGTAGACTTCAAAGTATCCTCAATATTTCGGAAACAGAGTATGTCCGTTAAGGTTTTTCTGACTGCGAAGATGTAGGATATGATTATATGTCCTTGGAGAGAAATGTGGTAACCTCATTCAAGACTCCTTGGAGTTTTGCAGAAATCCACAAGTGGCTGTCAAGGCCACAATTTTCATTCGAGACTTTCTGTATGTGCTTTTGTTGTTGTTGTCCTGAAGGGCATAAACAGAACTTTAAAAGAGCAGATTAGGGATATACTCATAAAAATATTAAGATAAAAACTGAGAGTAGAAAAGGATCACCTCAGTGAGTCCATTCCTGCAGCAAAAAGCAATTGGATTACCACTAAATTATTTATAAACGTATTTTCATTTATTGAATGTCAACAGCATGCTTCTTTTGTTAATGCTAAGCAGAACTGCGAGTACAGCAGTGGTGTTTTCCTAAGAAAACTACTAATGCAAAGGACAAATCTGGAGCCAGAAATGAAAGGTCAGAGGACAGTCCTCTCAGCTTGTGAGGGTAGATCTTATACTTCCATCCATTTACAAGACGTGGATAAAGAGCTGATGAACTAGACATCGTGACCAAGTTTGTGTAGTGATAGTTCAGTTGAGTTCATCTGAACCAGGTGCCAAAATTGTGCTGGTTCTTAAACTGCCAATAATTGTTACCAGGGTACTTTACTTCACCTTCTACTTAAGTCACAAACCTTGAGGTCAGATGCAGCGTCAAAAATGGGTGCATCTTGCAGGTGTTGGGAGGAGAAAGAAACAGAAACTTCCTGTGCTGGGTCCTGTTGCAATGGTGGCTATTACAAAAGAGAAAAGGAAGATCCTGATCCTGTGAGTAAATTGTCCTCTGGGATTTCATGCGTATGTGGAACCTTATTTCAGATCTCAGCACAGAGGGAGTGGGAGCAAACAGCAGCGGTTAGAGGAGGCTGTGAATGTTCTTTTCTCCTACTGCATGTTCTTATGCATTTATCTTTTGCTGTATATATATATATATATGTATATATGTATGTATGAATGTTGGGCCCAGCTGCTGTACTTCCTGAAGACATCTCTGAAATGGGTTAATATTTGTTTAGCAACACAGTCTGAGTTTTGAACCCTTTTCATTAAGGTGTATTTAGTAGTGAAATTTCCATCATGCTGCTGTGCATTCTGTTAAAGCTCCTTGCTCTGCATCAGTGTACACTGAGCTCAGAAGAGAAATACAGCAAGCTGAACAGCAAGTGTAGGGTGTGAGAAGGATGAGTACATCACAGGCAGAAGTCCAAGAACAGTTTGGAGAAAAGTGCAAAAACGAGCTGGGCAACAACATGTTGCTTGCCAGGTGGCATTCAACCGAAGAGACTTGTGGAAGGGAAGAGAAATATATCAATATATCAGAGTTGTTCAGGTACCCAGCATGTTGAAGAGATGTTCCCAGCTCATAGTAGTGGTTCCATCCATATGATGTGTAGTCATGGAGCAGGATCATGGCTTATGGACGACTCCTCCCCCTGCCCCCTTCCTTCCACATTATTTTACTATTCTTGCTGCCTATTATTCTTGCTTCCCTATCCAGTAGAATTGGATAGGGAATATTAGTCATTAGTCTGTTCAAACTCTGGTGTAGTTTTCTGAATTGCTGGTGCTGTCAGTGTTCTTGTTCTGGACACTTCTGGTCATGTTTGCACTTCTTTACAATCAACATATAGCTTGTATAGTTGATCTATCTTCTCAAGCACACCAAAACTATTCTGTAGTTCGGAGCATATGTGATGGATCATATATTTGTCCACCTCTGCAGCAAAAACTCATATAAAGTTCACAGACTTATCTTTACATTTATACCGCAACATCAGAATTGGTTGAGTTCCAGATCTGAAGGTGTTCCTGGGTCTCACAAGCACACGTGGTCAGCTGTTGTCCACATGGGGTAGTTGCTTTTCTTCCCACCTTTTTTTTTGTTATCGCCCTGTCCTCTCCCATGTTACCTGTATTATGCACCAATCCATGAGAGTTAGTCACAACAGAACATGTGTTGGAACTGACATAGGTCTTTTACAAATACTGACACATTTCTTTCCACTTTCTCTCTGCAGTGTATTGGCGTATACTTCTGATCTGATGTAGCGCATTCCTGGCCATCCTAAAATCTCTTCATAAAAATTGCATGAAGTGTTCGCGCTGCCTTTGTTTCATCCTGTTCCGAATCTGGTTAGAATGTTTGAATGGAGACTGCGGCTCAGGTTGCTGTGAGTGCTGTACACTGTGGAAGCTGCGTTAGCTCTGCTGTGTCATAACTGAAATCCATGGTACAGATCCAATGGTTGTTAGGACCTTATTCGTGATGGTTTTGCTCTACATTGTCCTTTTATAGTTGTACAAGTGAGTACAGTGCTGACAAGGAAGGAATAACAGTGTTATTCTTCCCAGGTGCAAATGACTCCAAACTGTTGGAAGCCACCAAAGAGTAAGATGGACCTTGAATAGCAAAGGAGTTGTATTTTATGCTATCTTTGACTCATGACTTAGGAGTTAATAAAACCATTCAAGTTGAGTACTTTAATCTCACAAATTGGTTATCACAGCCTTGTGGCCACTTCTTGTTTTATAATAAAGCGTAACACAAAATATCTGTGAAGGCTTACAAAATTAAACTAAGGGAAATATGTGGAGTTTTGAGCTCATTAGGAGCAATTCATATTTTCATCTGTCTCATTAGAGATGTTTTCATGAACTAGGAAAGTACATTTGAATCTGTGATTTTTATTTTCCCTGCCAACTGGCGTGAGCTTTTTGAGATTGTTATTTTCTTTTCATTTATTTCAAAGTGTTAAAAAGGATGAAGGGAAATAAAGAACCACGACACCACAGGAGAAATGAGAAGAAAATCAAGGCACTAAGGAAAAAGTGAACTGCATGAATGTGATAAGAAATACTATTTTATGGTAGGATTGTTCTATATACATATATATATATATATATGTATGTATCTCTCCTCTTTTGGTACTTTGATGACAGTGTATGGAAATACAGCATACTGGTAGTGGACTCAGAAGGTATTGTTCAGAATTGAAATACACAGGTGAAGCACGTCATGTTGAAGAATGACACTTGACCTGATGCTGTTATGTATGTTTTTTTGGAAAAAGTGACAGATTTCCTTACACCAGATATAACTTCAGTCTAACTGTACTTTTACTGTACCAAATAAAACTTACTTGACCTTTGGTAGTGTTGACAGTAAACCATTTACAAGCTTTTTGTGTGAAGAATGTAGGGAAAACATAAGTACTCATTGTGCAGGACTGTAATGACTAACCACAACATACTCCAGATACTGCATATGTATAAAATAGAGATTCACTGCTCTTTAGGTGTTAGACAGCTGTCCATACAGTAAAATGAGTTTCTCTGTTCCATCATTAATCCTTTATGTTGAGGTGACTTCCTTGCCAAATCAGTCCTTGATTTGGTCTTGACTTTGATCATATGATTGCTGGTTACAGACCATGATGGTGATTTTTGTGATGAAATGGTCTGCAGTTTAAAGAAGTACCACACTATGCATTGTAATACAGTTTTGCCAAAAAAAAATCTTGGCAATTTCTTGAGTCTGAATCTGTGCAGTTTTCAAATTTTTGAGTTTAGTGTCCAATTCAGTGTATTTTTGCCCAATTTTGCCCATTAATATTCCCCATTTGTGGCATTTGTTATTGAGAAAGCACTTCCCTTAGGAATTAGAATTGAGTTGTAAAAATGTGAAGCAGTCCCCCTCACCTTTGAAAGTGATTGAACACAAAAATTGCTTTTATACAGCCTACTCACTTGGCAACCAGATTTTCAGGAGATTATTTGCATTGAACATGCCCCATACCCGCAGTATAATACTACCTTACAGTTCAGGCCTGCAGAAGCTGAACAGGATTTTTCTTGGAAATAACCCTCTTGGTAGATGCTGATGATGTGTATGCACTTGTTTAAAGCGTGTAGTAGTTCCTATATGATCAAAAGTCACAGTTCTGTAATATTGAACCACAGAACTTTTTGGTGGAAATAAGGAAGAAAAAAGATTTAAAACTGATGTCTGAATTAAACCATGAGGGTAAGCTTAAATCTGGAATTTTCTTTCTCAGATATTTGCCTAAATGCAATCTGGATGTGAAGGTTGGATTGCTTTTATTAATCATAGAATGGTTTGAGTTAGAAGGGACCTTCAAAGGTGGTCTAGTCCAACACTGCTGCCATGAGCAGCGACATCTTTCACCCTGCCCTTGAACACTTCCAGGGATGCACATGTTTTGCTCTTGGTGATGCCAATGGAAGCTACAAAACAGTGCTGCTTCCTCCCATTCTGATCAGTAGAAAATCTCCTTGAGAGAATACAGCAAATGCTGCTCAGCTTTCAGGTTTTCTGCTTAGATTGCCAGCGGGGCATTCTTTCAGTGCTAGCTGGGATGATGGTTTCTGTGACACAGGTATCTTCCTGTCTATGAGCTGAGCAGAGGCTGCCAGTTTGTATCACAGGGATCACCAAACCACCATTATCTACGGCATTGATTTTTACATGTGTAGCTGCATGCCCATACTACACATTACACAGCAATACATGACATTTTTTTCTTTTTAATTCCTTCCTTTCTGATTTGTTAGGTCCGTGAAGTAATTGTAGGCTGGAAAACACTGAAATATTATGTGATAATTCCTTTGTATTATAAATGTCAGCTTTTTCATAGTAACAAACTATCAACTTCTGTTGTCACAAGTGTCTTCACAATGAGTCTGTCTGTTTTGCTTTAATTTGCCTATAAGTTACAGTTAATGCTCCCATAGGAGGTGTTGCTTTTCAGAAAAGAATGCGGTGGACTGCGCATTGTGTCTTAAAACATATTGCTGGAAATACGCGTCTGGTGGTTAGCCAAGGCTTAAAAGAAGTTGCGCCCTCCTCTTGATTGTAACACCTTCCATTTCTTAAACTAGTTTTGAGGTCTTGCCATACAGCGTAGATTAAAATGCCTGCTATTTCCTGTTTTTTCAAAACATATAGACATAAATCTGTCATATACTGCAACTCAGTTTGGTATTATATACTGAGAAAATTAATAGCAATATAATCTTACTTTACAGTATAACTGAACTGCAGAAAACATTTCCGGAAGTATGTAGATTTATGGATCAAATAAAATTTAAGTGTCCTGATATGTAGAAGTTTATGAAGGCACAATTTCTTTGTTGAGAGCCATTTTTCCTTTTATTAATTCATGTAAAACTCATCTTTCATTTTAACTGTAGTTTATTTCAGCTTTCACTCTCCATAGAATAGGAGTTTGAATTCCTGCCTCTCTCCTCCCCACCCCCTGATATCCTTGGTTAGGATTATTTAGTTGTCACTACAATTAGTTCAATAGCTTTTTACTTTCCATGAACCTAAGCAGTCATTTTATTTCCATGACTCTATAGTCCTAGTTCCCGAATAGTCTTTGTTACTGTGGTTTATATGCAGTACACACGTGTTTTTGTTTTATTGCTGGAAATTATGTGAAGCTTCTTTGATTTTTAGATACAATTATGGGCAAGATGTTTTTGAGCCACAGAAGGATATTTCTTAGTCCAAATAAACGGAAGTCATTTCATGGCTATCTGAACCTCAGCTGTAATATCTAAACACACTCAAGTTACGTGTTCAAATCCCTGTTGGTCTCGTCTACTCTGTGAACAGCAGTTATGCTCCTTTAAGTGCTCAGTGTTAGCTGCTAAGCATTGTTCGACTGAGATTCTAACAAGTTTAGCCTCTGCTCTTAATGGACACTGCACCAGAGTTCAGTATGGTTTTGCATCTTCAATTAAATTGCAGGCATAGATATTCCCATGTACATGTCTGTTTAGCCACTATGGGATTTGCTACTCTTTTAATAAAGTAAATGGTGGAAATGTAAGAAATATTTTAGCTGATATTAGGAATCAGTAAAACAGTGAGGATTCTAATTTGGTGGATTATTTTTTTAATTGCTATCCATTGCCAGTACTATATTTTAGTCTAAATGGGACACCGTGAAGTGTGAAGTCCCCAGACCTTCAGGACTATGGCTGAAGAGCTGATCACAAGAGGGACCTGCAGCTGCTGTCATAATATACATAATTTATAAAATGTGAGACGTGGATAGAATAAAAATTAACAAAAAAAAAAACAAAAAAAAAAACGAGGTGAAGTTCCTGCAGAGAAGCAGCAGCAGACTTCTGTGGTCTTTGGATCCTTTATGGAATCTCAAGCTCCCTAATAGAGTGGAAGACCTTTCAAATATCGTTATTTAACTTTGTCATTTGTGTTAGAGCTGAACTGGTATTTGGTTCAATTTTCCGATCTGTCCAGGCAGGCTGTGTAAACACACGCTCAGAATACAGAGTTTTTCTTGGTCTTTTGGAGAGAAAGGATGTTAAAAATGGCCATTGGGCCAGATGAGTATGTTCATAGTAAGTATTATTTGGCAACCTATATCTATTATTTCTGATGGGTCGTTCACGGGGCTTCTACTGATAGGAGTTATTGGGATGGTAGAACCCCAGATGAATGCCACCTGCTCCTTCTAAGCAAATGAGGATTTTCAGCATTGAGCAATGTTCTAGGTCTTTGGTTCCACCTTGGAGGGCAAAGATGTTTTCCAGTAAAAGTGAAACTTCTGAACAGTTATCTTGATGTTATTTTTGAGCTGACTTGCCCTAAAACCCTCAAAGCGTTGTCTGCTCCAGTGTCTTTGTTAGAATGTGACGCTTTGACACACTTGCATTACAGTTACTCATGTCTGTTTTCTTTCTTCCAGGTCAGTTTAGGATAGTAGAACAGGGGAAGAGAGAAAGAGAGAAGTCCATAAGTATTCCTTGTTCTCATAACCTCGCGTATCTTTATCCTGTCCACTGAAGGGAGACGGAAGAGGGGAGGAACGGAGAGGGAATAGAAATTTTTCTTTAACTGCATGCTGAAATTCTTTCTGATCATAGGCAGTGTTTGCAGTTATCTTCTGATACCCTGGCGGATTTTCAACAGAATTGGTTGTAAGAGAATCTTGAAAAATCTTGGAAACCTGGAGTCCAAGCATAGTTCCTGTAGGGAGCATTTGGAGTCAGAGGATTTCTTGCTAGATGTGGGAATGGCAGTTGCAGGGGTTGTCATGGGGATGGAGCATCCTGACAGTGTCAGGAGAGACTTGGCTTTCGGAACCAAGTTGATCATTGCTACCTTCTGACAGAGAAGCGAGGTAAAGGTACTTGTGCCTGAAAAGTAGGAGACAATATACACAGTGTTGTCCACCATTAACAAGGCTGGGTTTGTTTATGCAGTGTTGATGATTTATCCCTACTGAGAGAGAGAAACAGGGAATGAGGATAAACAAGGAAGACTGGAGAAAATGCAAAATTGAGTTTATCCTAGTTAAATAAAGGTTAATAATGCTGAACTGAATGTAAAAAATTTAGATTGATAGAGACACAGATGAATTAATCTCTGGCTACAGTGGAATTCTAGTGAAATTACATGTAAGAATAATTTTCCTCGGGAAAAGAATTGAAGCAGAAGCTCTCTCAAAGAAAAGGAAAAATACCAAAAAAAAGGAGGCAGATCAGACAAAGAGAAGAGAAATGAAGTCTTGTAAGACATGGGTGTTTACACTCATGACAGCCGGATCTGTAAGCATGGTTGTAAATATGACAGTCACGACACTGTTGATTTGCATGGTTAATATTAGTAATTATTTGTATTTAAACTGTCTTCCATCTACAGATCTCTCTGTATTTGCAGTCGTAAGTTGTTAGGCCTTGCTTGCAGAACAGTTGCTTAAACTTGAAATCCCCAGCCATTCCTGTTTTACTTATTCTTGAACTTCAACATTAATTATTCTTCCTTCTTCTAAAATAATTTATTGACTTGGTTCAATACAAATCTATAATGTAAAATGCTAAAAATTAAGGAAACAGATCTAATCTAGGTAGCACTGCAATGTAATTATTTAAATAATATAACTGCCATTACAGGACTGAGCAACTAAGTGGCTACATTGTGCATGTTAGTTACTTGTGATTGATTACCTTCCATAGCTCTGTGATATTATAATTACTACTTGTGAGTAATAAAGCCATTAGTAATATATAGAAATATATTCTTCAAGCAATCCATAAGCTACATTTCTCGGTGTTATTCACTGAGAGAACAAACTGGTTTGCTACAACTGTGT
The DNA here is from genome assembly GCF_036013475.1 of Columba livia. Lineage (NCBI taxonomy): Eukaryota > Metazoa > Chordata > Aves > Columbiformes > Columbidae > Columba > Columba livia. The sequence goes on from NC_088614.1 coordinate 18,541,769, forward strand.
GCCTTCAGCATCTTGCATCTGCGTTGTTCAGATCTTACAAACCTTTTAAAATTGTGAGGGCTCCTCCAGGCTGGATTTCTATTTTATCATTTGGCATCACCGAAAGCCAGTAAGAGAAGGTTTACTTATATATGAAACAGGCTTTTAACTTCAAGATAAGCAGTAGGGAGAATGACTCAGCCAGTGCCTCATAATCTTTATACTCCCTGTTTATATGGAGAACTGCATACTATTTATAAGATGCTGTGGACCTTTTGATCTGTCTTTTGACTCTTACTTTTTAATACTTATTTATTAATAGTAGATAATATAGGAAAAAAATCTGTAACTTGTTTTTCTGAAACTTTAGGGGCCAGTAGATTTAGCCCAGTAAATTGTCAGAAACAGGAAATCCGTCCTCCAGGTGTTTTAGGATTAAGCGAGTGCAGAGATCGCTGCCGAGAAGACAGCCCCTGTGTCCCATGCTTAAAGGTACCTGGGGACGCTTGTTGCAAAGGCTGTTAAAAAGTGATCATTGCGGGAAAGACGTGAGTCTGACCATGTCATCTTGGAACATGAAGCTACAAGGCTTTTGTCAGGACCACTCACTGTATAAGAGTCAAAAGTCACGTAACAGCTGGGGTGAGGGGATCCAGGAGAGCAGGCAGGAGAATGGACTTTGCCTGTGAGATTGGCTGATGCCACTTTCAATGGGTCTGGAATGTCGACTGTTGTGTTAGGGATGTGATCTGAGTGTCAGTAGGAGATCACTGAATTATTTATTTAATTGGTGTTCCTTTCAACTTTGTGACAAAGAACCTGCCCTTAGCTACATTCCTAGATTAAAGGAGTTTTCTCCAAGTTAATGTTACAGACACAAAATACCAAGTGGGGAAAAAAAAGAAACCAACCCAAAAATAGGTGTTTATTGTTTTATTACGGTACAGAGAATAAGTATTGATAATAGAATTTAAAGGTCCTCTCAGAGGTATGAGAATCATAGAAGTGAGGGTAAGAAGCCGTTGTTGGAAATCTGGGACTGTTTTCTCTGCTGTTAGGCAAATTAACTCTGCATTCCTGATGTTGTAAGTTTAAATAAATTCACCCAGTAGCTGTATGCAGCTTTCTAGGACGGGATTTTCTGTACTTACCGATAGATAATTGCCCAGGAATTTGAAGCAACGATGCTGTTTTAATGGACTCACATGGATGCAATCTTTAAGCCACTGAGACAGAATTATAACAGGATTTAGTGTTGATGTTTGATTCAATATTTAAGAAGAAAAATGCATAAGAAATTATTGATGGATTGTTAAAAAAGTAATCAGATTTGCATAATTGTCAGCTATGCTTAAGTCTTAATTGATCTACAGGATAAACCTCAAGTTCTTTCAGGGAGAGTTCATTTATAATGTATAAGATATTACACTTGTTTTATGAGAAAAGCCTGAGAACAAGAAGCAGAAAAACATCTCTATCAGTAATATTTGCAACTCAAAACGCATTTGAAATTTAAAAACAAATTAAGAGTGTCTCTTGATTTGAAAGCTGTCTGAAAATCAAGCAGATTTTCAGTCTGTTGAGGGCAGCCTCTTAAACTTCATCTACAAATAGTCCAGAGCATTTTGTTTTTAATGACAGATAATTAATTTTTTCTTTGGTTTTGCTCACAAAATATTTGCACTTTTCTTCTCATTTTAAGTAGATAATGTGTCAATGTAAGATGTTACTGTCAGTCACAGACTCAGTCCTGCTTTCTCGTTAGAGAGGATTTTGAGTGCTCAGGAATGGCAAGCCTAAGGTATTATTTTCAAAAGCACATAGTGATTAATGATCCTTGACTCTATTCTTAAAAAGAATTCAGGAATTTAGGCACATTCTCAGGTGTTACAAAAATGCCTTTGTTCTTTTTGATTGAATGGACTGGCAGTGTGGACAGTGCCATTGGAGAATTAGACAATTTTACCAGGATTATAATGTCAGTTTCCTAATTATCAATTAATTTTATTATAGTTTTCCTAAAGCAAAAAAATACTATGTAGAACATCAGAGCTGAGTTTTCCCGAGTATTTCTGTGGTATGTTGATAAGTAAAAATTTAATTTTCCAGTGCAAATAAGTGTGAAATTAACTACATCTGAAACATTTCTTTTACAGCAGAAGTCTCTTTACTGGCCACTTTAAAGTTTACTCAGCAGTCTGTTTTAAAAGTCACTTTGGTTAGGTGCTTACAAAATATACTGTACAGTGGATTAATCCAGCTTGTAAGCTGTTTCCCAAAGAAATGCTTAATAAAAAGAATTTCATGCAATATGCTATTAGAGCTTCATTTACATTAATAAGACTATTCTCAAACTATTAAGCTACCTTCAAGATTAAAAAAAGGAACTCACTGTATTCTGCATGTACAGCCACAGCGATTAGTTCCTGCTGCTCTTCTACCCTTCTGAGCTCAGTGTGCATGAGAGAGAAAACACTGTTTTCCTCACAGCCCAAGAGGTTCCGTGTCCTCTTGCTGCCATGAAGATCCCCTCAAACAAAACAGTAACACCCGAAAGAGAAACCAATAATGTGATTTGCACTGGCTGCGCGGGGAATTAGCCCGAGGTTTCAGAGAGCTGAACCGAACGAATCCCGTGTTGCAAAGACTGAGTACGTGTACTGATGTTACATGGATTATTCAGAGAGCAATCTGAAAATACCAGCATTGGAACTGGTGCTTACCGTGGGAAGAGAGACACGTGGTAACTTACTCAAAGGTTTGAGTCCTAAATGCCATCAGCACTTCTAGAATCCAGTTATCAGGTATCCGCTATTAGGACTATTGAATGTACCGTATGAGATTAGAAAACTGTTCGTACAGTGATCTCGGGACTGTTCACACAGTGATCTCATACCTGTGATCTCGGGATCTTTGAAATAGTGAAGGAAAAGCACAAGAAGGTAAGACTCCAATTTCCTGTTGCTGGGAAAGCAAATGAACAGACCAGTTACAACCCTGTGAGCTTCAGAGGAGCTGGCTTGACATAAATCTGCTTTTCAATAAAGCCTAATACATTGCATTTTGTGAGAAATAGTTTGAAACAGAGGAAGAAAATAAAGACTTTTTAGAACTGTATCATGGTACCAGATTTTTGTAAGCTAGGCTTCCTTTGGGGGGAGAATATTTGAGAGCAAGACTGATACAGAGGAAGTTGGCTTCATCTCGTTAGGAACTGCTAATCTGGATGTGTGATCAGCTCATATGATTTCCTTTGTGGTATATTTTTTGATTGTGCAGAGTTCTGTGATGCACGTTGGCTTCCTCAGACATGTGCACTGTCCGCTTTAGTAGATGATCTGAGCCATTTACCCAGTTATCACAGAAAAGTAGGAAGAAATCGGTCTGGAGTTCTCATCCAGAAAAAATGTTCAGCTAGAGGTGGGTGAACTGGAAAAGACCTCTCTTTATTTCCGCATGGATTCTTGTTTTGTTTTCGGTTAACAGCCACAAAATGATTTTTGAAATGGTTATATTTACTGAGTTTTGAATATTCATTTTTATGATTTAGTGGGGAAAAGAAATTACTGATAGTAAATTAGTCTAGCAAAAAGCACATAAGGTCCAATGGTTATTTTCAGTATATAAATATTTTTAATATTTACTCATTGAGAGAAGTGATAGCTTCTTTCTTCATTTTTAATTTTGACTGCAGTAAATTAGCTAGGAATGTATAGGTGTGATGTAAAATGCAGCAGTGGATTGCGACGTGAAAGGAAAAGGTCTTCACATATGTTTATATGCAAATAGTTAATAGATAAAGTGCCAGAAGCAGATACCAAGAAATGCGGTGACCTTTTTGTGAGTTCTGCAAGATCAATAAACTTCTCCTTAATGTGCACTGGAAATAACTTGTCTGGAGCTTGTGACACTCTTGTCTTGAGCGGGTTAAAATTCACAAGTGATTGTGTCTGCTAGATGGCCAGTTACAAATAGTATCATCTGCGTAGGTTGCTCCTTTTTTGGTTAGTATCTGCCGTCTTGCGCTGTACTTCAAAGACAGTCTTCAAGATCCAGGAACAGAAATACTCCTGGCAAACATAGGCACAGTTTTAAAATGTTTTTCCTCTTTCCTTATACTCATAATTGGGCAATTTTGTCAATGACTGGCTGTAGTATTTTTCAAGTTCTCTGTACCACAGTTGGGCTTGATTTACTGCACATCATGTTGTCAGTTGCCAGGACTCTGTGACCAACAGGTGAGACTGTGAGAAACGTGATTCACTAGCGTTTTGTTGAAGATTTCTTTGCACAAAGGGATGGCTCAAGGCTGAAGTTGCTACAGTCCAGAGAAATGTGGAGTTTATGGTAAAAATACAGATCGTCAGCATTCAGCAACCAGGGAGTCTGAGATTAGTGACTTGCCTACCTACTTGAGCTAGAGATAGGGATGATCCAGGAGGGTAACAGAGGCGTCTGAACTGAGCCTGCAGCTCTATTTAAAAGCAGTCTGTTCTTATCAGATGCTGTAAGTCACTGTATTTCATTGTGTATGGTTTGTCTCTTCAGATTGTCACTGTATTTGACATAAACTTGTAAAAGTTGAGTGAATGGTTGAGCACCTGCTTAACAGAACAGTCTTCCAACTTAAGTTGTCTCTAATGTATTTTTTTTCTTTTCCCTCCTGCAACTAATCTCTGAAATACCCATATGGCATTTACTTCCAGTGTTATTTATTTATTTATTGTATCGTGTAAGCGGTTTGGCTGCCTGTGTTTGTCATTTGAACTTTACAATGTTGTTTCTTGTTCTTTTGCTGCAATCAAGAAGGAGCTTAAAGAAGCCTCTGCACCTGTGAATCTCCCTTTGAAGCGCAGATGCTTAGAAAACTCTAGCTGGTTAGCTACTCGGTGATGCTGGAGGTGTGAACAGTAGATTTCTTTCTATGAGCTGAGCAAACTGACACCTCAGTTACCCTGCCTAGATATGTGTAGAATTTAAATTTTCTCTCTTCAAAGGTTGTGTCCATCTTTGGTTGTGAAGGCATTAATTGGTTGCCTTTGTAGATCTTGCAGCCTGCCCAAGTTCACAGGAGAGCTTCTGATCAATAGTTTTTCACATTGTGTGCGTAAGTGGCCCAACCTGCTTCCAATCAGGTGTACTGTTAATTTATTGTAGTCTTCTCTCATTATCACACTTGCTTTTCTTTTTTTTTTTTTAGTTTTCTTTTTTTGGTAGAACTGAGTTTCCTGGGTGTCTCTCTATTTAGTCATGTACTGTTTTGTCTAACATTGAATAAATACATAAATGTTAAAAAAACAGCAAAAAAAACCAACCCTATTATTTTAGGGCTACCTTTTCCTGAGAGATTTCATTTGCATCTCCTGCCCTTCCACCTAGACAGACGTTAGGGTTTTTGGAATTTACTGGTTTTATTTTGCTCTGTGTCTGGCTGCTGAATACTCACCCAGACTGCACTCCCTCGGTTTAGCTGTGAGAATGCTGTGGGGACTGTGTCAAATGCCGTACTCAAGTCAAGGCAGACCATGTCCACCACTCTGCCATCATCCATCCGTCTAATGTCCTCAGAAAAGTCAATGAGGTTGGTCAAGCACAACTTCCCCTTGGTGGAGCCATGTTGACTGCCCCTAATGACCCTCTTATCCCTGATGTGCCTTGAGATGGCACCAAGAAGTCGTTCCATCAGTTTCCCGGGGATGGAGGTGAGGCTGACCGGTCTGTAGTTACCCAGGTCCTCCTTCTTGGCCTTTTTGCAGACTGGAGTGACATTTGCTTTCCTCCCGTCCTCAGGCACCTCTCCCGTTTCCCAAGACTTGGCAAAGATGATGGAGGTTTTAAATAGAATTTTAACCAATTAAGGATTTGTTTGATTCAGTATGCAGATTTGATTTATAACAGATGTCAAATGCCTTGTGCTATAAGCAAAACCGATACTAGTCAAAGATGGAGAGATTTTGTCAAGAACAATCCCCATCCAAAACTTGTATTTTTAAAAAACAATAGTGAAATGAACATTGCCATTGCTCCTTTCCAAAAGTGTTGTGAAGAGCAAGCCATAGCTTTTGTTAAATCTTGCGAACTAGATACATCTTTTGTTTAAGAAACAGACAATTATGTTTTTTCAGTGCTTTCTGTTCCTAAAGGGATTGAATATTTATGTCATTTTGATATCAGGATGGGCGGATTCTGTGTTCATTCTTAGTGATATCAGGTGTGGTCGGATGTCATTTTGGGAGGTGCATACGTAGCTTTTGTGGTTTGTACGTGAAGGTTGACTGTCGTTCTTAACTAGAAAGATGAAGAGACTCCTGTATACATTTGCAGTCTTCCCTGACGGTCCTTGGTGTATGATCTTGTATTTAGATAAAATTCCGCTAATGTTTTATGCTGCTTGTTGTTATAAATGCTTCCACATCATTCAAAATCTCCACCTGTGGAAGCATTGTGGTGGTACCCAGAGGACTGTTCCATACTCTGTATTAACTTCCACAGGGTCACTATAATACCATTGCTCTGGAGTGCTACTCTATATAGAACCTACACTGTCTTTTTATTAAGAAACTGAGACTGAAATCTTGAAGTGTCACCTTTCTAAAGCATTGTGTGTTTGTGGATGGGAAAGTTTCCTAGAAGCTTTGTGGTGTATTGTCTGTTCTTTTCCATAGCTGTTTTCAATACCTAGGCTACTACGATAAGACATGTAAAGATTAGACTTGCAGTTTGTGCTTTTGAACATTGTTCACCAATTTGCTGATTTTTTTTTTTCCTCTCCAGAAAAATAAATAAATAAGAAGCCAGTTTTCTGGAATCCCATCACAGACTTTTTTGTAATTATCAGCACTTGAGATTTTAGCTAAAGCTGCACAAAGATTACATTAGCATAAAATGTTGTGTTCTTCTGATTGAATATATTATTTGAGGGAAAATATTCAGCAGTACTAAAGGTAGGAATAAGAAATTATTACCTGCCAGGTGATAAATAGTACTCTGTTGATGAGAAATATTTTTTTTAAATGCTAATTGCTCCGTTGAAGTTGACACTTAATCCAGTTAAAAATATGCCACAAATCCAGCTCTGAAAATTCAGTATATAAGTAATGGGGCTGTTTGAATTGTAGCAATTACTGGTTCCAAATTAGTGGGTTCTCCTTTAAAATTTACTTGTCACATCATATTTTGTCACATCATGTAGTTCCACTTCATTACACATTGGCATATAATTCTGATTGGTAAACTGCAGTGAGATGATCAGAGTCCCACTTTGACTTTGGTGCTTGTGATTGAAAAGAAACCCAAACACTGCAATGCAAATAAAATGTTTTACTGATTACACAGCTACATTTGTAGCTTTTATTCCAAGATCTCTCCACATAGAATTTCTTTCACCTTCTTAACCCCTCATACGCTTCTCATAAATTATTCTACTTCATTTTAAAAGTCTGCTGTAGTTACTGCATGTTTAACGTACAGTGGTGCCTGTTTGGATGTGACTCTATATTGCTGTTATTAGTGGATCTCTGCTACTGGTTGGATTAAATACAAATGGGTTTGTCAGGGTTCCCCAAAGATGGAAGTACAGAACATCTAACAGTATCGCAACTCAAAGTTATGTCTTTCAGTGTTTAGCTGCTTCTGAAATGAGTGATCCTGTGATGCTGGATTGGACCTTGAGGAATTTCTGGTTATCTATAAACCTGAGAAATGTCTTCCTGCACAAAACAAACAGAAATCCTTTTATTTGATGCAGCTTCCTTTGCCAATCTACAGAAAATTTTATTGTATGTGGAACAGAGAACAGTCCTTTAAGGAGTCATCTATAGAAACAGTACGTCTGTTTTGTTCCTAGAAAGAGCCCAGAAGGGAAAATAGTGATGGGGTACCTTTATTTCCTCCTTTATTCAGCCCAATCAAAAATCTGTCCCTAGTTATGGGAGTGAGGCAGGCAGAGAACGCTTGAAGCGTTGGTATCTTGGTCTGTGCCTAATTGGTTACAAGTGGTTTTGTATTTTCTCAGTGAATCTGCTTTATGGAGATTCTTTGGAGCAGAGTCACAATACAGGAGTCTAATGGGCAAAATTAACACCTATTGTTGCTTCTCTGTTGCAGTTTTTTAGGGCTGGAATGCAAACAATACAACCCTTTCCTTACTGGTTTGTGACACTGTCTCCATTTGGATGCAGAGAATTTGTAGAAAGAGGAAGGGGTCTTGTGGCTGACGGAAAGAAGATTTTTGGTGTTGCTTTTCCTGCTGCTTTGTGTCTCTTGAATTTCTCTGTAAGTTTTCATAATTGAACACTGGGCTTTAAACTTGCAGGTGGCAAGATCTTCCACATTTTATTGGGATGAGGAACCTGCTCAGTCTCTCAATTTTCTGCCATGGAGAAAATATCCCACATGTCTATATAAATGCTTTTGGCTCCTGTCTCTCTGTTTTGTGGAGATTGCAATCAGCATTCACCTGGCTGCTTTGCCCTCCTTGTTGCAGGAAGACACCTTCTGATAGCAGGGAATGTTAGCACAGCTGGATTGGCCTGATGGAGCTTTTGATGGCCGGACAGAGCTGGTTAACTTACAGACCTAGTTTATTTCAAGATCTTGGTCAAACTAACAAGTTCTGCCACAGACTGTCTCTTTGGGTACTTTTGTGCCACTGTAAATATCCGTGGAAAAAATGCTGCTAATACTTCAGTTCTGTTGTGCAAGATTGAAGGAGTAAGACTTTTCAGTGGAGCACCTAGCATGCACTGACAAATCAGTATCTTTCTCTTGTGACTTGCATTGATATTCTTCTTTATAAATAACTTGATACTTAAGAGGTCACCAGTCTGTTTTGGAATTTATTGTTTGTTTAGTAACAGTCATGTTCTAAAAAGTGAGCCGTTCCTTTTGCAGAATGGCTTTTATACATGAATGAGTGTAATTGTTTTCCGAGCACAAACTTTTCAGTAGCTGAAAACTGTTTTCAAAGCAGCACCCTGTCCAGGTGCATCTTAAAAGTGTCCAATGTTGGGGAATTCACTGCTGCCCTAAGTAGATTATTCCAGTGTCCCATTGTTCTCATCATGAAAAATTCCCCTCTTCTTGTCCAGTCAGGAGTAACTTGTCCCCATTGCCCGTCGCCTTTTCCATGTGACTCCGTGTGAAAAGGGAATCTCCATCTTCTTTGTACCCACTGGAACATGTGGGTGAGCTTTTGTGTGCTTCATTTGGAGTGCCAGGAGGGAAGAGCTAGGCAGGAAATACTGGGCTTTGTATGGTTTTGGCATGGGCTTGTTTTGGTGATTACCTTATTGAGATAATTTAGCTTCTTCCGTCAATTTTTGTGGAGCACATGATACAATCATTAGAGAGAAATAATAAATTAAACCAGATTGTTTGCTAAACATGGCTAGTGATTTATGCCGTGTACCGTAGCAGTGGTATTGAATGTGCACTCTCTGCCCTCCTTTTCTTTCTCTTTCTGGTTTTATTTCAAGGAATGCGTGTCTGAACTGAGCGAAGCCTCCTTATGTTGTCATTTAGATACAGGTATTTTTGGTGATAAAGTTTTAAATAAGAACATTTACTCTGGCAAAAAAAAAGAAATGGAAAGGAAACAATGACATTGCCCCATGTGTACTGCATAATGAGTTGCTGTCCTCATTTTTCACTTGAAACCAATTGTTATGGTACTGAAGTGAACAGTGCCTCATCCATACATATATATCATTTTTCAAAAGGATACTCTAGAGAGAATGAAGATCAATATGAATTCATTTTTTCTGGTAATGGAAAATATTTGAACTGTTGAGTTATCAGGCACAGAAATGACTTCTGGGTGTATCGTGCTTGTGTTTCTACCCACTGCCCTGACAACTGCAGGCGTGTGTAAACCGACAGCTTTGGAACAAGGAGTCTGGAGAGACCAGCCGTACTCACACTGTTTAGGTAGAATGATACATGATTAGCAGAAAAGCAATTTTCCTTAAATAGATCCTTTCTTCAACACACCAGCTAAAATGTGAGTGTTTTGTTTAATATTTATTTTAGAGCAAACAATATCTGGAAAAAAAACGAAAGCAGTTTAAAAATTCGTATGAAGTTCAAAATATTTTCACTCACACACTGTAAAACAGATAAATACTGTGATGGTCACAGAATATAATTATATTTTAATAGATGAAGAGGATACAGAGGTGCAAAGGTATTAAGTGTAGAAGTAACATGCATAAACTGTAAAATAATTGCTTTTAATGACAAGATATGTTCTCTGCTAGTTGCCTGCAATATTATCTTCTTAATCATAAATGTAAATAGACATATGTACACAAAGATATTTCTGTTGACAAGAGGCTTTCAAGCTACTTAGAAACCTCAAAGAAGGGCATGAAAGAATAAGACAATGTTTACATGGAAATGCTGACAAAATCTGAAGTGCATTGCAGTGGGGATAGAACAAGTAATTGCTGTGTTATTATGAGGTTTGGCCAATGAGGGTAAGGGGGGCAAAGAAAAGAGACTAGAATTTGAAGTCCTCTGTTAAGCTCAGTGCCTTGTAGATGAAGAAAACACTGTGTGACTTACACTATAAAACTACGTTGTAACTTTTAAAGCCAGTCAAATAATTTCTATCATAATTTCCATCATAAGCTGTTGAAAAGCTTTGGGCTAAAGACAGTAATAGTAATAATGCTTGACTCTCAGAGAACAGCAATAATGGCTGTTTCAGATGCCAATACATACAAGATGGATTCTTTGTACTCTTTTTATATCCTTGGCATATGTAGTTTCTGTGCCAAATAGCTTGTGAAAGATGCTAATTTTATTAAATATGTTCCATTTTGAAGTTGCAACTCATTTAAACCCGAACTCTTATTTCCAGCCTGTGTCTGGAAGGTGAGAATTTGTTTATTTATTTATTGTCTGGCATGTGTTGACAGCTTCAGGTTGGCTTTTTATGGAATGTTAGATCTTAAATTGTAGTGAGTTTAACCCATTATGACTTGATTTTGTTAATATCTGTTTTGTAACTATACCTCAGCATTCAAGAGTTTCCTTCTGCAGGGCAGTGATTGTTCGGTGCCATTTCCAAAAGTCTAGTACATGTCTCTTCTCTATGTTCAGTGGAAGTTTAAAATACATAAATAGGTTTGTGAAATTACGATTTATCAGCCGTAGGTTACTGAAGATGAACGTCTGCCTGAGCCTGCGCCAGAAGAGCGTCGTGCAGCAGCGGGGGATAACCGGCAAAACATTACATTTTCAGTTTAGGTTTCAGAAATCTGATTTTTTTGTTGTTTTGTTTTGGGTTTTGTTTGTTTATTTGTTGGGGTTTTTTTTTAATAACTTCTAGATAGGTAAAAAGAATTTCAGAACCTAAACTGCAAATAACTGCCTGGGGAAATTCCTGTTTAAAGCTGTAATGGAGAAACAGGCTGAATACTTGTCCTGGTTTTGTTAAAAAACAAGTTTCTCTTTTAGTGAATTTGCCTGTCAGCTGAAGCTTCATAATAGCTGCATTTTCCTGAAGAACCAGATACGTGTTTTGGTGAACATAGCAATGGAATGTGAGGTTATTGCTAAGCACGGATGGACATCTCGCCAGAGGGGCAATGAGAAACAGGTGACCAAAAAACTGACCAACGGAGTATAACATTCCATTCACATGAATACTGCATATGAAAGTGGGAGATCACGAGGATCTCTTCCCTTTTTTCCCTTTTGCTCATGGCCGACATTAGGAGAGGACCTTGCGAGTCAGCCCTGTGAACTGAGGCAAGTGAGAGACTGAATCCAGCTCCGGTTGGCTGCAGAGTCCAATCCAGGACTTTGGTTGCCGGCTCTGCAGTTGCTGAGACTTTCAAGATTGGTTTTGTATATTTTGTATTATTTTTCTCTATTCTTATTAGTAGCATTAGTAAAACATCTTTAGTTTTTCCAGCTCTCTTCTCTCTGTCCTTCTTTCCCTCCTGGTCGCCTGTCCTGAGTGGGAAGAGGGGAGAGCAGGTTAACAATACATCTGCCAGGGTTTGATTGTCACCCCGCAATCAAAACCCTCAACAATACTACACAAACATATTCTAAAATTCTGAGGGATGGCTTCTGTCCAGGTTTTTACATTTTTTTTTTCCTTTTTTCTTTTTACTTTATTTTTCTGGTTCAGAATGCTTTAAGTCAGGTTATAATTCTATATTAAACCCCTGAGAGGTTGAAAGAGACAAAACCCGAATCTCTTGTTGAACAAAGAAAGCCTTAAAAATTGTTTAAAGAACCAAAACCAGCCAAGCTTTGTTTCACTTGCCTCCATTCAACAAGATGGAGTTTGGCCTCAGGGCACTCAGGTCCTGATCCAAACCACTGCGGAAAGAATCCCTCATGGTCTAATTATCCGCAACTCTAAGCATCGAGAGTGCTTATTGAATGCTCTCTAATGAGGGGAAATCAGGAGATTATTACAGGAATGGCCTTAAAGCATACACATTTTCTTTGAAAATTAAGACCTTTTTCCAAAAGTACAGTGTATTTGTTTTTCTGTTTGTCCTATAATAGGAGTGTAACTTTCTATCAGTATTTGATATATTTCTGTAAAAAGTGAGAAAGACTTTTTCAGACATTTAAAGGAAATACTGAAATTGGGAGAGGGATTTGACACAGACACAGGACAACAGGTACTCAAAGCGTAAGAATTTAAAGAAAAATACCTTTTCGGATGATGACTTACTCTGTTTTCTAGAGATGTGTGTATGTATTTTCCTCAGTGACTCGAAGTTGATACACCATTTTTGTAGTGTCTTCTGTGACACTGGAGAGTTGTTTTCATGGGATTCGGTAAGATTCAGTAGGGAGACTGGGGAAAGCAGGGAATGAAGCTGCAGGAGATGGGAATGTTGATGTTCTCACTGGAATGGCAGCCTGGCTGATGTGGTGGGAAGGAAGAGCTTCCACCTTGATGAAGTTGGCACTGAGCTATAGCAAGGTGTTGTCTGACGGGTGTATGATGATATTTTCAGCTTGAGCAGCTAAGGATTTCTGCAGGTTCTGCAGTTATGAGAAAGCAGACTGTAACTGGTCAGTTTGCATCCTCAGAAAGCTTTAGCTTCAATAGTTAAGCGGAGAGAAACAATGCAAGGATCAGAAGGAACCATCCACAACACCCACCTAAGCTGGGAAAACTGTTCTTGAAGGGACTGAGTTGATTATCATTAAGTGTTGTTTAATTCTGTCATGAGCTTCATGGATAAAGTTCTGCCTGACGAGGGAACAGAGATTCAAACTGACCTTGGGAAAGCAGAATGACCTGTTCTAAAGTCAAAGTGATCATAGTTATATCAGAACAGCTGTGCTCGTTCCCTCGTTCAGATCCACTGCAGACTGTACACACCTCTGCTCTGAGTTCTGCAACCTGAGAGTTTGGAGTCAAGAATTCACCAGGCTCTGGGAGCTATTGGTAGGTGCTGCCAGCAGAGCGGAGACTGCACAGCGTCATTCATCACAGGACCAGAAAGAAGTGCTGTCGTGGTTACTTAGCCCAAAACAGTTGTATAATTGCTCTTCTCTCAAACCTCTGGTCCCGTTTCTTAACAGGGATCTCTAAATACTGTCTGTTGAGGTGTCTTTGAGGAGCCTTTTGTATGGGAAGAGGATATCCTGGAAAGGACAGGACATGACAGTGCCCCTCTGAAAAAACATTGAAGCCTGTGTATTTATAAGTAGATGGAAAAGCTAAGAGTTTTCACTGTTTTGTCAGAGTATTCACAATTAAATTCCATAGGCAATTGGAAATGGTCAGGTTTATATAAACCTTGTTTTTCTACATATTTTTTCCCCAAGAATATACATACTTTGTATTACTTTTCCTATGAGTTTAAATATATGAAATTTCGAGTGACAAAGCTGTCAGGCGTACCTGTGGCATTGGTTTTAAAGCTGTTGAATGAGTTCAAAGGAAACAAATTTATGGAAATGAATTAGGGGTAAAAGGATTTAATTGAAGGTTTATTGAAAGTAATTGAAATTAACAAAGGCTATTGATAGAGATCAGAAGTAATTAAATTAATGGGAAGAAATTTGGTTTAATTGAGATTTAGTTGGGAATTACTAAAAGTGAGTGAATTTCAGTGAGAAGATTGATAAGCTGCCTGCTGATTTTTAAGAGTGATATTAATGATTTTCTATAATGAAAAGCTGTTATCTAGGAACAATACATGACAAAGGTATATGCATATGACTGTCCATTTCTTTGTTTTCTTAATGGGAATATTGATATTGTAATGGTGTCACAAATACTATAAAACTATTCCAACTATCTGAATACAAAATATAATCTTGATAAATATAGATTCATGAGCTGTATGCAGAGAATAAAGAAATGCTCCACGCTTTTCAATTTCTGTTATAATTGGTGCTGAAAGAAATGAGGTATTGCAAGATATAGAACTACCCGACAAGTAATAATTCTCAGTATCATCTTTTAAACAAAATAATCTATCATGATTAGGATATGACATTTTCCAGTGGTATTGCTTGCAAAGGCTATAAATTCTTATTTCAAAATGACCCTAGTTTTATATGTCAAACAGGAACACATATATTGGTGCTTTGGGTTAGTTTAGAATACAAATATTAATATATAGAATCTGAAAAATACCGGGCCTTTTTATTTGATAACCAGGCTTCGGAAAGGGGAAGAGAACTTATTACTACCTTAATGTAGGAACCCGTACCAAAAATAGAGGGGATTTCGGAAAGCAAGAGTAGGGATGTGAGCATGAAATTAATCGGAATTACTAATATTTGTCTGGAAACTGGTTGGAAATTGATAGCAACTGAACTGCAGTAACTTTGGAAAGTCTCATTTACCTCTGACCCCAGTGATTTGGGTGACAATGCCATGAATTAGGGATTTCCTCCCTACTACAGCTCTTCACCATTATGATCTACCAGTGCATGACTTCAAACTTGTTTTGGCCAGTCAGCTGCGCCGGTGACCCTCGCGTGTTGCTGGAGTGTTGGTGTGCAGTGGGTGGCCTTGGTCCTGCCTGCGGGTTTTCGGTGGCTGCTGGGCCAGCCGTACCTGCGCTGGTTCTGGGTGTGCAGTGTGGGACCCAGACGGGCCGGGGGCGATGCGGAGAGTGGCGCACTGGCACTGGAGAGCTGGTGACAATATGTACCGGTTACAGCACTTATTCAAATGCATTCTTGCTCTTTACTGATTTAACATGTTTGTTTTCTCTAGTCCCTGTATCAGAGGGGTAGTGTTTGGAATTATTTCATATTAAAAAAAAATATATATATATATTTATAGATATATCTGAAACTGGAAGCTTAGCCTCAGGCATGTATTATACAGGTATTTAGAGTCATATTGTTTATTTCTGATTTCAAAGGAACCCATTATTTGAAAAGAAGCAACCACAGCCACGGATTACTTATTCCTTCGGAAATTGCCCTGATGCAGATCTTGAAGATGGGGTTTAGACTATCTCTTCTTTTTGTGTAAATAAATTTCATTTCATTTAAAATAATACGTTTTTACATTTTATACATTTGATAATATTACCTCTTTCAAATATTTTCAGAAAACAGTAATTGGTAAAGCTTCCACCAGAAGAGAAAGGCATCCAAAACACCTTCAGGGGAGGCAATTGCATAAAGGATTCTAAATCTGCTTATGTAAATTGGATTTTCCTAAGTTAATTCTCAAAATTAAGGTAACCATGCATTCTTCAGAATGAAATACAGTTCCTGTCTTGAAAAATACACTTCTCTTCCCCT